>NC_052314.1:39477641-40677641 GCF_016432855.1 Salvelinus namaycush | reverse complement strand
AACGGACATTTGAGAAATCTACTGCACCCATATGCATTGACAGAAATCCCATTTAGATGATGGTTATTCATCTTAACAGAACATGCACCTCGAGGATGCACAGCGATCGTCCTTCTTGCCCAAATCCGATGCGCACTTTGAAGATGTTAGAATAACTGCTACGTTTACTTTTCCTCAGCCAACAAGACCAATAACGAACAGCAAAATCACTAGCCTATGTCAATCTAATATCCCCAATAAAAGTTGACATAATCTATTGGTCAGTTTGTAATTCTGTGCAAGAAAGAAATAGCCTATTCCAAACAGACTCTGGGGACAGTTGTGGGGCGATAGATCCCAAATTCATACAACCAGTAGACCCGGTCTACATAAAACAATACTTTAAAAAGCAACGAGTCTGATACATCAGCTCTAAAGTTAATTTTTTTTCACAGTATAAGTGTGCACAAGGTAGTAGGCTACATGTGAATGTTTGTTCCATAATGCAGTTACCGGGAAAACACCGTTGTAAAATGCACACGAATCATGCGAGCGGTTTCATGTGACAGAGATGAAAAGATCTGAAAGAAGGGAGATCTAAAGATGCAACAACTAGCATGGTTTGCTTATATGACTAGGATTGTGCCTTTGGCTACTGGATAATGAAAGCAAGTTGATTTGAAAACCAATAGAACATATGGAAATATTTGTAAAATCTCGGAAGGCACAACTCGTCAGTCCTTGTCACAGATGGGCTATTGCAGCAGAAGACCACACCGGGTTCCACTCCCTATCAGCTAAAAACAAGAAGAAGCGGCTCCAGTGGGCACGCGATCACCAACACTGGACAATTGGGGAGTGGAAAAACATTGCCTGGTCCGACAAATCCTGGCTCGTGTTGTGTCATGCTGTTTGCAGAGTCAGGATTTGGCATTAGCAGCATGAGTCCATGGCCCCATTCTGCCTTGTGTCAACGGTACAGGCTGATGGCGGTGGTATAATAGTGTGCAGAATGTTTTCCTGGCACACGTTAGGTCCCTTGATACCAACTGTGATTTGTTTCAGGAAACTAGGTGTATGTTGTGTGTCACTACTTCACAGGAGAGGCATTTGAACATAAAAATGTTTTGGGCAGACATGACTTCTGGAACATGTGAACTTTCATGTGCCTTAATAATAAACTTGTATGCCATCTGTAAATACGAATTTAACTTTTTATGGCTGCAGGGGCAGTATTGAGTAGCTCTGATTAAAGGTGCCCATTTCAAACGGCCTCGTACTCAATTCTTGCTCGTACAATATGCATATTATTATTACTATTGGATAGAAAACACTCTCTAGTTTCTAAAACCGTTTGAATTATATCTGTGAGTCAAACAGAACTCATTTGGCACAAACTTCCTGACCAGGAAGTGGAAAGTCTGAAATCGATGCTCTGTTCTACTTCCTGCCTATACATGGGCATGATACGTAAGAGTCTACGTGCACTTCATAGACCTTCCCCTGGATGTCAAGAGGCTGTGAGAGAAGAAATTTAGTGTTTATCTTGGTCTGAAGTTGAATACAAGCTCTTTGTATGACGTGTCCCTCATTTCCGGTACTCTTGGGAGCGCGAGGTGGACAGTGGGATTGCCTTCTGTTTAGCTGCCGTTATGGACGACCAATATCTCCGGCTTTGATTTTATTTGATACATGTGACCATATCATCGTAAAGTATGTTTTTTCAATATAGTTTAATCAGATTATTGACATTTTTTCGGGAGTTTTGCCGTGTTCCGTTCTCTGACTTTGTTGACAATTTCTGATTGTAGCTGCAATGTAAACTATGATTTATACCTGAAATATGCAAATTTTTCGAACAAAACATAGATTTATTGAATAACATGTTATAAGACTGTCATCTGATGAAGTTGTTTGTTGGTTAGTTTGGTTGGTTCTTGGTTAGTTAGGTTGGCTTTGTGCATGCTACCTGTGCTGTGAAAAATGTCTGTCCTTTTTTGTATTTGGTGGTGAGCTAACATAAATATACGTGGTGTTTTCGCTGTAAAACATTTTAAAAATCGGACATGTTGGCTGGATTCACAAGATGTGTACCTTTCATATGCTGTATTGGACTTGTTAATGTGTGAAAGTTAAATATTTAAAAAATATATATTTTGAATTTCGCGCCCTGCACTTGAGCTGGCTGTTGTCATAAGTGTACCGACGTCGGGCTTGCAGCCATAAGAAGTTAAAAAAATGAGCCTAGTTGGTTTAGCCACAGAAAAAGACAGGAACCTTCCGCTTGCCATGATTGGCTGAGATAATGGATGGGATGGACATGCCGAGAGATGAGTTCAGATCGATCTGCCATGTAGCACGTTTCTGTCTATAACATGAGCTGTCAAAAAGATAACACAGAAGGCTGATGTATAAAACACCTTTCTCCGGATTACATCTTCAAACTAAGGGCAACAATGGCATCCGTGACAGAGAGGGAGAAGTGTTCATCCATGTATACGGGTAAGAGAGTCCAGCTAGCTACATTTTCAGATATTATACATTTCTAATTTTGTCAGTGAAATTCTACTGTTAGCTAGCTAGCTAACGTTAGCTGGCTGGCTCGCTAGCTAATATTATCTGTATGATATTTGTAGTAATATTATTCGTATCTCAGAGCCATTTGCATTGCTAGTTATAGCCTAATGTTAGCTAGCTAGATAACATTGAAGCTAGCTAGTTGGTTAGCTTTATCTACCTGTAGATTCATACAGGGGAATAACGTTATGAGTTGGGATTATGGTTCATTGTTTAGCTAGCTAGCTAGCTACATGTCTAAACAAAAGACTCTATGCAAGTAATCATTTCAATGTAACATTTACACCTTCTGTACCCTGTGCATGAAACTTTGATTGTATTTGATATAGTGTGTGTTCACCAGAGACGGTAATGTGAAGAACAACATGATCTGCACCAAAGTCAAATTAGGATATAACATTAGGCCAACGAGACAGTGTCCAATTTTAAAATTCTCTGGTAGAATGCCCTGCTTTTATGTTGTCACACTCACAACTGTAAGCAATTTTCTGTAATTTGCTCGCCATTAACTTGTAAATAATTATCTTATTGTGAGTTTATTTTCCTGTAATAATTAATAGAAATTTCCTAAAGTTAAGATGTTGTCAGCTATATGATATGATTATTTGAACTGGCTAGCCAGCTAACATAACGTTAGATAGATAGCTAAAAAGCTAGAAATGAACCAAAACATTGTTCAGAAAGTTGTTTTTAGTTTCAGGTTTGTAAATTAACATATACTAAATTAATTTTTAAACGGATGGGTTTACTGATGTTAAAATACACCAGTTATGCTATTTTGGACCACCAGGCTGCTAATATTGTTTTTGTGTTTATACTTTTTCATAACGTTAACGACAAGTTTGATGTCGGACGACAGGACGTCACTAGAGATTCATGGATAGGGGGGCTAAGCCTCTTTTAGGGGGGTCTGGGCATACTCCCCCAGGATTTTTTTTAAAGCTCCCAAAACGTCTTTTCATCATGTATTTTTTAGAGTAACAACTGGTGTAAAATCTATCAAAATAAGGTTATTTTTGCTCAAGGTTGGCTAAAAGTATACCTGTCTCATAGTTTGTGTTAGACACTGATCTAATATGACTTAATTAAATTCTATCCAAATAATAAAATTAAAGTCCACTCTATCCCCATCCATCTAACACCATCAAAAGGCACAATAATGGCTGTACTATGAGGCCAAAATACTTTTGGGGTTTTATTTTGAGAGAGAAAGAGAGTGAGAAATGAGACAACATGCAGGTCATATTATACCATTAGAAAAAAATCTTTATTTAAGTTTCACTCTTTCGTTAATTGTTGCTCAAAATTAACCCAATAATTCAGACACATGGAACATCTTAAACAGTATCATCCACAATGGAGCAAAACTAAATTCAACTAATGAGCTAAATAAAAAATAAAAAAAACTGAAAAATGTTTAGGAATAAAATCTGGTAAAAAAGTAAGATCCCAAACAAATATTACAACCTATATTACAGCACTGCTCCTCCTGCTTCTCTCTTTTGATACTTATTTTGTGGGTGGACGCATCAAAGTGTACCTCCTATTTTTAAAGGTGGCAAAGCGGTCAATGACACTATTGTGGCTTAGTGGCCCAAGCACTTCACCCTCAATGGACATGGCTGCAAGACTTGCAAGCATTTTCTGACCCATTGTCTTCCGCAACCAGGAGTGCAGCCAGCGCAGTGCACTAAAGGACCTTTCACAGGAGCAGCTGCTCACAGGAATTGTGAGGGCAACCTGAATAATTTCCTTCAGAGAAGGAAACATATCATCGTCCAGGAGGTTATGCACAGCAAGCATATCTTTTGGAGGACATCCAGTCTCTCTTTTCTGCGCAAGAAGGTTTCTGGCCGCCAACATCTCTTCTGTTTTAACATCAATTCCGTAGTGCTTGGCAAACTCAGTTAAGCATGATGTATCTAGGAAGTTTTTTGAGTTGGGGCTGCATGCCTGTATACCTTTGAGCGGACCTGCATCTACAGTCGAGAATCGCTGGTCAAGCTCACAAACCATCCTGTCCAAGCAGGGGAGCAAAATAACTCTGTTTTCATTGTTTGGGAACATGACAATTCTGTGCCTAAATCCAAGGAGGTCTCCACCACAAAATCTCCCATTTTCGTTTGATTGCGCTTTCTTGCTGCATCTGCCTCTGGAATATTGTGAATTTCAGTGCTTTGGTTCTGTCATAAAGTTCTGTGGCAAATGCATCGGTGCGTTTGCCTATCAGTGTGTCACATACAGCTTGTTTGCCGAAACAAGCTTCTGCCAGGTCTAAAGTCTCTTTCTGGAGGAGCTTGTGTAGTGCCTCAGAAAGAAGGGACTGAAACATCAGTAGCAAATACACGGTGGAGAACTTATAAAGCTTTGCCCTCAGACCAACAGCTATGGGGGATCAAATGGCAGATAGACAATCAAAAATAGCAGTTCAAGTGTCCAGGACTGCATTTATGCAGGCACGCCCAGCGAGTGTTTGAAAGCTGTACAAGTTCAGCTGATGCTATTCCAAGTTTGGACTGAGCTTCTTTGAAATTGTGGTGGTTAACTAGGGATGTACTGAAAAACGAATACACATTCTCCAAGAAACTGAAAGACTCAGCAGCCTCCGTAATAGCCCTGCACCAAATTAAGCATAGCAATGTACATAAATTGCCTCCGGATGCAGCACTCTGAAATGTGCTGCACACCTCCTTTGAACCCACTCACGACAGCTGCACCATCATAGGTCTGTGCGACACACTTCAGGCCTGCTACCCCTCTCATTTGGAGCTGTTGTTGCAACTCATTTGCTATTGATTGGGCATCAAATGACTTGATTTCTGCTAGTGCTAGTAAATGCTCCTTAACTGTCCCCTCTGTCACATACCTAACACACAGAGCCAACTGTTCAGACTGCCCATCCCTGGCCTCATCCGCCATAATGGCATACATTCCAGACTTTGACATCTCAGAGACTATGGTGTCCGTAATCTCTTGAGCACAGCATTCGATCATGTCATTTTGAGATTCTGGAGAGAGATACGTTGCATTTGATTTTGTATTGTACCTTTGCAGGAAAGGATCTCCTTCAAAAGCTCCATACATTCAAGAAAGTTCCCTATTTTTGTGCTTTCACTAGATTCATCATTGGCACGGAAAGAGAGCCCCTGTCTTCCTAACATTGAGGTGGCCGCAACAATTCTCCTCAGATACTCCCTTCTCTCTGCAATATCACTAGCATGGGCAAATGTTAAAATCTGAGCAATGTTCCCGTGATTGCTAGTTGCCTGGTAGCTTTGCCATGCCACTGTCTCTGTGTGTTTGTGCCATCTCATGTTTACCGAAGATAAACAAAGCTTTTTTTCAAATTTTTGCAGCTATTACTGACAAAATAATCAAATTTAGTGTCTTTGCTCTACCCAATTGTATTTCTCAAACCAGCAGTGCTGAAATGCCCTTTTCTGTGTACCAAAACTTTAGCGTGGGTAGCTATTCAGCTTCACTTGTCTGGGCCCAGTGTCTTTGTCACCTAAATCGCTCTCATTCCTGGAAGGAGTTGCTGCAGCAGCTTGATTACTTTCTTTGTCTGGATCTGTTTGTTGTCCCTCTCTTTCTGGATCTGTTTCTTGTCCCTCTTTCTCTGGGCATGCTTGCTCTCTCTCACTTACACAGCTCGCATGGTGATCTCTGCCTTGCACAGAAGCCTCTCTTTCTGCATGACCCTTTTAAGATATCACGAACATCATTTATTTATGCCTAACAAAAGTAAGACATATGCTGTCATATGCTGTACAAATTTAACTGAAAGCTTAAACATCTACTTGCTTTTTTTATCACTAACCTTCATCAGACATGCTCCCTCAGCCCTGTCAGTCTCCAGATTCTTTCCCTCATTCTTGTCTGCTGTGTTTTGACATGTATTGTTATTAAACTCATATTTACAATAACTCAAGGCTTAAAAGGTGATTATTCAGTTTAAGTTTTAATTTGTTTGTTTGAACTGGTCAAATCTTAATTTCTCACCGGATTGGACTTCGGCAGAGCTGCTGGCACTGCCTCTCTTGAAGAATTTCCGTATATCCATCTAACGTTAGTCGTTAGCTAGCCTACAGTTGAGAAATTGAGGATAATACAATGCCATTGTGATCAACACTATGTCACCTTTTCTACATATTACCTACTTATAATTGTTTTGCAATGGCCTACTGAATGAAAGCAATTGAGTATGAAAAGATATGTGCATGATGTTATGTCATCTGTCTCATTTATAGCCTGGCACAGATAGCAAAACTACATTAAATACAATGTTAATTAGATATCATCGCCACATAACTCATGTCGAATTTAAAAGACAGCGTTAGCTAGCTCGCAACGTCTGTTATACTGTCACTTACAGGCAGCCCCACAGTAAAACGTTAACATATTGGTTAACAAAGCTTTGTTTATGACCAAAGTCTATAGTAGTGAATACTCTCTGTCTGTTCTAACTCACGACAAATTCAAATCGTAACCTATCTGCATGAATCCGTTCTGTCAGAGCCTTTTCCTGTCCGTTTACTGTTAGCTAACAGTCTCAAGCCACAGAAGTAGCTAACATTAACCAAAATGTTAACCAAAATGCTACAAGTAGACCTAACAGTCACTAGCACGTGCAGCAGTCTCTGCAGCAGCAGCCTCCCCCACGTCTTAAAGCCCGCCCGGTAAGAAGTTTAAGATGCGATGGAACGGTTGACAAAAAAAACAAAACACAGAAAATATATTGACTGATATATTGATTTATTTAGGGGGGGGGGGGATAATGAAGGCCTAGCGACATCCCTGTCGGACGACAATAGAATGTTCATGATGTCACTTCGACAACTGTATACAGACATGTCGATAGTATAAACCAGGCTTTAGTCTTGAAGTCTTTGGTTGTACACTACCGTACTTACTGTTTAGCACATGGCCTCATGTGAATCCTTAAAGAGATGGGTGGGGCTAAGGCTTAAGAGGGTGTGAATGATGCTGAATGGGTATAGACAAAGAAGAGCTCTCCAGTAGGTGTACCAAAAAAATTCAAGGGCCATTTTCTCATACTTTCAAAGCAGAATCACTTTCCCATTGTTCCTCAACTGTAGTATATGATATATAATTTTAAAGTAGAGTCTCTACTTTAATCCAATGTAAAACACACAATTTCAAATGTTGCTTCTTAAGACTGAATCGAGCTGTCGGTCACAATTGAGCAACATTTCTATGCCCCAAAGAATTCAGTCTGTTCTGGAGGCAAAGGGGTGTCCAACCCAGTACTAGATGACTATACCTAATAAACTGTCCATTGAGTGTTTAAGCATGACCGGTCAAATGTATTTACAATGACTTTAGAAATCATTCACATTCAAATTGATTGAATTCTACTTTTTTTGTCAACACTCTACACAAAATACTCTGTGAAAGTGGAAGAAAAATTCTAACGTTTTAACTTTTTTTCGAATATATTTGTATTAGATAAGTATTCATCCCCCTGAGTGATAACAGCTGTGAGTATTTTAGGGTGTCTCTTAAGAGCTTTGTACAATATTTGCTCATTATTCTTTTTTTAATTCTTCAAGCTCTGTCAAGTTAGTTGTTGATCATTGCTAGACAGCCATTTTCAAATCTTCCCATAGATTTTCAAGACGATTTACGTCAAAACTGTAACAAGGCATCTTTGTAAGTAACTCCAGTGTATATTTGGCTTTGCGTTTTAGGTTATTGTCCTGCTGAAAGGTGGATTTGTCTACCAGTGTCTTGGAAAGAGGACAGAACCAGGTTTTCCTCTAGGACTTTGTTAGTTCTTGCCGATGACAAGCATACCCATAACATGATGCAGCCACAACCATGCTTGAAAATATAAAGAGTGGTATTCAGTGATGTGTTGTCTTGGATTTGCCCGAAACATAATACTTTGTATTCAGGAGAAAAAGTAAATGTCTTTCGACATTTTGTGCGGTATTACTTTTGTGCCTTATTGCAAACAGGATGCACATTTTGGAATATTTTTATTCTGTACAGGCTTTCTTCTTTTCACTCTGTCATTTCGGTTAGTATTGTGGAGTAACTACAATGTTGTTGATCCATCCTTAGTTTTCTCCTATCACAGCTATTTAACTCTGTAACTGGTTTAAAATCACCATTGGCCTCATGGTGAAATTCCTGAGTGGTTTTGTTCCTCTCTGTCAATTGAGTTAGGAAGGACGCATGTTTCTTTGTATGGAAAACCTCCCTGGTCTTTGTTGTTGAATCTGTACTTGAAATTCACTGCTCGACCGAGGGACCTTACCGCTAATTGTATGTGTGGGTTACAGAGATTAAAAAATCATGTTAAATACCCTTATTGCACACAGAGTTAGTCCATTCAACTTATTACCGGACTTGGTAAGCACATCTTTACTCCTTTTTTGTTTTTCTCCCAGCGGCGGTTTTATTTTTCGGCTTGTCATTTTTTTTATTGGCCAAAAGCCAGCTATTACCGGCTAACGGAAACCCTGGTGCATGTGAATGCATGTGTGTACTGTGGCCAGTGAGTGTTTATTGGTATGCATCTAACGTAAGCAGCCAAGCTTGGGTAAGAATTCCTTCACGAGAAGCTGTGTGTTTGATAAGTCTCTTACCATCTGTCGAGATGCAGGCTCTGCAGTATGAGCTTAGCGTGTGGTGCAACTTTGAAGGGTGAGAAGGATGTTGTGTGTGTGTGTGTGTGTGTGTGTTCCATCTGTCTAAAGAACATAGTAAGAGGACCTGTCCTCTTTATGGAACCGTCAGACCCTCCTCCCTATGACCTCTAACCTCTACTTGTCAGAGTGGTCAGGGGTCACTGCTTCTGGTCCAGGTAGCCAGCATCATGGGATGTCTGAGAGGCCCAGTGGCAGCTGTATGGATGGACCTCTCTGGCCTCTCTCTGGGAGAGAGAGAACGGAAAAAGATGGAGTGAACAAAGCACCGACAGAAAAGGCTAAAGGCTAAAGCAGCCTAGATCTAGGATAATTATCCTGGCTCTGTGTGAGGAGAGAGATGATGTAGCTCCTAGAGGTTGACCGATTACGATTTTTTTCAACGCCGATACCGATTATTGGAGGACCCAAAAAAAGCCGATACCGATTAATTGGACGATTTCTATATATATATATATTTGTAATATTGACAATTACAACAATGCTGAATGAACAATGAACACTTTTATTTTAACTTAATACAATACAGAAATCAAAATCAATTTATTCTCAAATAAATAATGAAACGTTCGATTTGGTTTAAATAATGCAAAAACACAGTGTTGGAGAAGAAAGTAAAAGTGCAATATGTGCCATGTAAAAAAAGCTAACGTTTAAGTTCCTTGCTCAGAACATATGAAAGCTGGTGGTTCCTTTTAACATGAGTCTTCAATATTCCAAGTGAATACGTTTGAGGTTGTATAAGTTTGAGGTTGCATGTTCCCCTGTCAGTCCACTTATCATAAATGATCCCCACCTCACTGAACACTCTCTCGCTTGGGAACGAAGAAGGTGGGGGACAGAGAAACTTCTTTGCCAGTGGAGCGAGTGATTGAAGTCTGCCCTCATTCTGCTGCCACCACTCCAAAGGCAAGCCGCTCTTTCTGACAGGGCTCTGTGAGGTAACGCTCCAACTCAATTTCAAAACTGCACTGGACTTCAGCCCTGCCCTCTTGGCTTCCAAGGATTCTAGCGGCAGAGGCTGTCCACCAGACTGGGTGGCTGATCTACCCGGACTCTTTGCCTCTTTGCACCTGGATCTGGGTCCTCCTCTTCACTCGTCCCATCTGCTGTGGCTCTGGGATTTGGTTTCCTTAGTAGGTCAGATCCCTCCTTCAGTCACTCTTTTGCTTTCTCTAGTGCTGTCCCTGGGGTGAAGGTGTAGCTCTTGTAACGTGGATCCAGGACAGTTGCCAGCACCAGGCACTTTGTCTCCTCGGCCTTGGAGAACAGCCTTGTCAGACTGTCCAACATGGTCTTCCGTAAAGTTCTGATGCCTTGAATAGAAGGACCCTCCTGCTGCAGCAACAGCTTCAGCACCGACACACTGGGGATGATGCATTTGGCTGTAGAGTTGAAGTGGCTCATCTCCAGTGTCACCTCCTCCGTAGGTGCCAGAGTCTCAATTAGGTTAGAGACAATGTCCCACTGTGCAGCAGACAAACTGCTGATGTGTCCGTATTCACCTGCATACATATTCAGTGCCCGCCTCTGTTCAAACATCCTCTGCAATATGTGTAGTGTTGAGTTCCAGCGAGTTTGAACTGCTTGGATGATGCTGTGTTTGGGAAGGCCAAGCTCATCCTGAATGGCCCTCAGCCTCTGTTTGGCCAGTACAGAGGGGTCAAAGTGAGTTGCACAGCTCTCCAACATGGCAATAATGTCTAGCACAGCTCTCGGACTGGATAGGCCATCATTGATTACAAGCTGAGGGTGTGTGCACTGCAGCTGACGTCTGGAACTCTGCTAGTCTCATACCTTTCACCATGTTTGCCTCACTGTCCCTGAGGATTTCCCAGTATTCCAACATGGTCAAAAATATCTCTCTCAGGCCTCCCGGGTTGCGCAGTGGTCTAAGGCACTGCATTGGAGTGTTAGCTGTGCCACCAGAGACTCTGGGTTCGTGCCCAGGCTCTGTCGCAGCCGGCCGCGACCGGGAGGTCCGTGGGGCGACGCACAATTGGCCTAGCGTCGTCCGGGTTAGGGAGGGTTTGGCCGGTAGGGATATCCTTGTCTCATCGTGCACCAGCGATTCCTGTGGCGCAGTGCGCGCTAACCAAGGAAGCCAGGTGCATGGTGTTTCCTCCGACGCATTGGTGCGGCTGGCTTCCGGGTTGGAGGCGCGCTGTGTTAAGAAGCAGTGCGGCTTGGTTGGGTTGTGTTTCGGAGGACGCATGGCTTTCGACCTTCGTCTCTCCCGAGCCCGTACGGGAGTTGTAGCGATGAGACAAGATAGTAATTACTAACAATTGGATACCACGAAATTGGGGAGAAAAGGGGGTAAAATTTAAATAATAAAATAAAAAATAAAAAACATCTCTCTGATGTAGTTTCCTGTGTGTGATCCAGTCATAGTCTTGACATTCAGCGCAACCTGCTTTCTTGTCCAGACATTGTCAATGAAATGTCCAGTCATTGACTCTGTAATGCCTGACCAGCAGTCAGTTGGGAATGTCATGTGTGGAGCATTCACTGGTGCCACCAGATTCTTCACAACTCTTTCATGTGTGTTTACATAGCATTTCTGTGCAATAGAATTTTTCATCTTTGATCTTGTACCGGGATTCAGCACCACTGTGAATGGCTGGTTGTTAGTGGCAATCATCTCAATAATTGCTTCATCCATCTTCTTGGCCGTTGGGTCTTTGTCCTGCCATTTTGCTTGTGTATTATAACGTTGTAAGATTGTAGCCTGCGATGTTTGTGACATGTCTATCACTTTTTCCTTGTGAAGAATTTGCCTTTGCTTTTTTCATCATTGCTTCCCCATGGGCTTTTGGATGGGTGTTCTTAAGGTGATTCCACAGGTTGATGGTATTTTTTGATTTAGCCGTTGCTGACCCCATGCTTACATCTTTATCACAAATAAGACACCTTGCTTTCCCTGGTTCCAATTCAATGTAATAGTCCCACACTGGTGCTCTGCTTTTCTCTGCCATCTGTAAAATTGATATAATCGTACACACGCACAGCTCTCTGAAGTGACAAGGATACTGAAGACACAAATACTCTCAACTGTTTGAATAATAAAACTAGAGTTGAAGTTACCTGTGATGAATGTTGAAAACAAAAACTGTCATTTCTATATGCAGGAAATCCTATTTTAATAATAATCCCCATGACACCTTCCAGCAAAATCTGAAAAGCGGTTCATTCATTCATCTATTCCATAGGATATTTTTAGATTCACTTCAAATAAGGTCTGTGTTTCATGTAGGCTTACACCACCTTGACAATTTGATAACTGTGTAAATATCCATAGGACAAGGTACAGTAACTCTGATCAATATTGGCTAAATATAAGCGAAGATATTTTGGGGGATAGAGTGGATTTATGAAAATATGTTGACAAACGTTACCTTATCCTAGTGAGATTTACACGGGTATCAAAACGCCGAGGCGGTTTAAGCCTGCACGAAACACAGACCTTATTTGAAGTAGATCAAGACATTCTCTATGGAAGACATGAACGGTAAAATAATGAAGGAACCCCTTTCAAGTTCAGCCGCAAGTTATTATAGGAATTATGACGCCTCGACTATTTCTCTCTATACAATTTGTATTTCACATACCTTTGACTATTGGATGTTCTTATAGGCACTATAGTATTGCCATCCTAATCTCGGGAGTTGATAGGCTTGAAGTCATAAACAGCGCTGTGCCTCAAGCATTGCTAAGAGCTGCTGGCAAACGCAGTAAAGTGCTGTTTGAATGAATGCTTACCAGCCTGCTGCTGCCTACCACCGCTCAGTCAGACTGCTCTATCAAATATCAAATCATAGACTTAGTTAATATATAACAATCACACAGAAATACGAGCCTTTGATCATTAATATGGTCAAATCCGGAAACTATCATTTCGAAAACAAAACGTTTATTCTTTCAGTGAAATACGGAACCGTTCCGTATTTTATCGAATGGGTGGCAACCCTAGGTCTAAATATTGCTGTTACATTGCACAACCTTGAATGTTATGTCATAATTATGTAAAATTCTGGCAAATTAATTACAGTCTTTGTTAGGAAGAAATGGTCTTCACACAGTTCACAACTGTCACGCCCTGGCCATAGAGAGGTTTTTATTCTCTATTTTGGTTAGGCCAGGGTGTGATTAGGGTGGGCATTCTATGTTTCTATTTCTTTGTGTTTGGCCGAGTGTGGTTCCCAATCAGAGGCAGCTGTCTATCGTTGTCTCTGATTGGGAATCATACTTAGGTAGCCTTTTTCCCACCTGTGTTTTGTGGGTAGTTGTTTTCTGTTTTGTGTCTGCACCTGACATAACTGTTTTGTTCTATTTTGTTTCAGTGTTCAGTTTGATTAAATATCATGAACGCTTACCACGCTGCACCTTGGTCTCCTTCTACTTCATACTTCATACGATGAGCGTTACAGCAACGAGCCAGGCGACCCGAACTGCTGCATTTACCCTGACTCTGCTTGCACTGAACGCAAGAGAAGTGACACAATTTCCCGAGTTAATATTGCCTGCTAACATGAATTTCTTTTAACTAAATATGCAGGTTGAGAAAAAATAGTCTGTGTATTGATTTTAAGAAAGGCTTTGATGTTTATGGTTAGGTACATTTGTGCAACGATTGTGCTTTTTTCGTGAATGCGCTTTTGTTAATTCATCACCCGTTTGGCGAAGTTGAAGTAGGCTGTGATTCGATGATAAATTAACAGGCACCGCATTGATTATATGCAATGCAGGACAAGCTAGTTAACCTAGTAATATCATCAACCATGTGTAGTTAACTAGTGATTATGTGAAGATTGATCGTTTTTTATAAGATAAGTTTAATGCTAGCTAGCAACTTACCTTGGCTCCTTGCAGCCACAAGGTCCTTCTGATGCTGCACTCGCGTAACAGGTGGTCAGCCTGCCACGCAGTCTCCTCGTGGATTGCAATGTGATCGGCCATAATCGGCGTCCAAAACGGCAGATTACCGATTGTTATGAAAACTTGAAATCGGCCCTAATTACTCGGTCGAACTCTAGTAGCTCCTAGCTAAGACCTACCACCTGGTTACAGAGGTAAGCAGGTTGGTACTGTTAATGTATTAGCAGTAGCTGGATGATCCCACCAAACTGTATGATTCCTTTCATCAAACATACTTATAACCTCTGGGACCTCACTCAGGAGAGAGAGAGAGAGAGAGAGAGAGAGAGAGAGAGAGAGAGAGAGAGAGAGAGAGAGAGAGAGAGAGAGAGAGAGAGAGAGAGAGAGAGAGAGAGAGAGAGAGAGAGAGAGATTTGTTTGACCTGAGACTTGGGCTTTATCATGAGTCTCTGTTAAATCTTTCCTTAGAGTATATCGCTTTGAAGTAGACTTTGAGCACACACACTCACACAATCCTATTTTCCTTAACCTAACTGAAATCTTAAACTCCTAAACCTAACCCCTTACCCTAAAATAGCCTCTTTCCTTGTGGGGACTGGCAAAATGTCCCCACTTGTCCGAATGTTCCTTGTTTTACTGTCCTTGTGAGGATTTCTGGTCCCCGCAAGGATAATAAAGCCAAATACACACACACACTCCTCACAAATCCCTCAGATGTGTGTGTTCAAGGCTGCCATGTACTGTAGGGGTATCATGAACCCAAGCAATCTGCGTGATGATGGCTGGGGGGTGGTCCAAAGGGGTGCTAGGTCCCACGCTTGGAAGTTGGATAATTAAAAAAATAATTTAAACCTGAAACAGCTTTTTCCCGCAATCTAGAGCCATAATCATTATGTTTAATTCTACAGTGCCTTCAGAAAGTATGCATACCCCTTGACTTATTCCACATTTTGTTGTTTTACAGGCTGATTTTTTTCTCTCACCCATCAACACACAATACCCCATAATGACAAAGTGAAAACATGTTTTTAGACATTTTGGGAAATCTGGCTGATTGTAATTACAGAGCAACTTTCATTTCACGCCCCTGCCTGCCTCCCTCCACACAGCTGCTCTCTTACTATAACTATGTTAATGTGCCAAGGCCTTGTTGTTGATTTGATTTGGTCCTGTTTTTCTCTCCACTAGACAGGATGTTGTTAAATACGTGTGCATGCGGTGGAGTGTTTCTCTAGTCTCTCTACTACCCCTCTGTTCTTTCCATCCTCCCGTCACACCCTTTGAGTAGCAATGTTTCCTGAGTTTGAGGGGTGCAAAATCCACTTGTCACTTAAATGTCGCTGGATTGATTGCTTTCATTGTACTCCTGCGACTCTTCAATGCTCTTGCTTGTGCCTGACCTTTTTTTTACCGTTAATATTGCGACCGCGGAAATGTTTGTAATGACCTGTCAAACACAACCCCGGTAATGGCTGAAATGGGATCAATGGAATACAATTGTTTTACCGTTGCATCTCTAAGAACGATAAAGCTTGGGATTCAACGCATCGTCTCGACACTTACATCACAAGAAAGAGAAGAACGATTTGTGACATTGAAAAAAAGTTATCATTTAATACTGTTGAAATATTTACAAATTAGAATCGCTGAGATGAAAGCAACTTCCAAAAAAGAACACTCGGATTATAGTGATATTATGTCTGATCTCGCAAATAATGTAAAGTTTGTATAGATAGGTGTAATCAGTGGCAATTTTATCATGTACATCTTGGTGGGCCAAAACAAGATTTAATATTGGGGCTGCATGCTAGCAAAGCCACTACACAACACTGAACAATACATTAATTGCACTAAAACGGTACATAAAGCTGTCCCAACAGCAGTCCCAACAACTTACCACTGCTACACCTGGCTATCAGCGGAGACTTGTCTGGCTGCTAAACAGTTCATTTTCGCTGCCAGACGCCATTTTATCTGTGGCCAATGATCTTGAGCCTTCTTGGATGGGCACTTCTGATATAACTCTATGGCAGCACCTAAGGGGCTTGGATTTTCAAGCTCTACCTTTAGCCATGAGTGACAGAACACTGAGCCAATCACTATATAACTAGAGAACATTACCAACCCCTACGTTCGGTATTTTCCGCTGGCTGCCCCACCACCACAGAAAGCACTGAGCTAGGCTGAAACACCTGCATTTTGGAGCTGCCTTACTCAAAAAAAGCAAGAGATCATTTTTGTATGTGGATTTATTAACTCAATGATTCTTTTTTACATGGTTTGTAAACTGATGTGTGACAAATAGTAATATATGTACAGTTGAAGTCGGAAGTTTACATACACCTTAGCCAAATACATTTAAACTCAGTTTTTCACAATTCCTGACATTTAATTCTAGTAAAATGTTCCTGTTTTAGGTTAAATTCCCTGTTTTTGGATCACCACTTTATTTTAAGAATGTGAAATGTCAGAATAATAGTAGAGAGAATTAACTGACCAAACTGACCTAAGACAGTGAATGTTTACTAGGATTAAATGTCAGCTAGGATTAAATGTCAGGAATTGTGAAAAACTGAGTTTAAATGTATTTGGCTAAGGTGTATGTAAACTTCCGACTTCAACTGTATATGTATCGGATGGGGTGAGGGGCGTGACCTTTCGAAGTTAGCATTTTCAATTGCTTGTTATAGCGCCACCATGTGGCCAATATGCATGAGAGGGTGTGGCCCTTGACCGTTTACAATCTTGCAACGTTGCACCCTCCTGGGCCTTACCATCTCACAGGAATTTGTATTTTTCACTAAATCAGCAGAAGGAAAATAATAATTAACGACAACAAATACAATATGGTTTCACCAGCTTCGTTGCTGAACCCCTAAAAATTGTTTAAAAAAATAAATAAAACGGAGACAAAGAAACACACTGTCTATATCAAGTCGTACAGTTTGTGTCTAGACACTGATAGCTCTGTGTGCACATTTGAGCTCCAACCAGGAAGGCTCTCCTAACCAAAATCATGTTCAAACCACCGTCTCCTCTTTCATCACCTCTCCTCTCCTCTTCAAACGTGAAACTATCTTCTCTCCCCTTCATCTCATCTCTCCTCTTCTGTCCTCTCTTCTCCTCTCCGCTTCAAACGTGCAACTATCTTCTCTCCCCTTCTCCTCTTTCATCTCATCTCTCCTCTTCTGTCCTCTCTTCTCCGCTTCTCTCCACTCCTATGCAGGCTCCCTGCTGTAGACCACCTGCTGTGAGATACAAACATTAGGCAGAGCTGACTGATGGCACTGTTACTTTGCTGTGTGTGTGTGTGTACCTGTTTTGTATGCTTGTGTACTGAACATTAGAGTCATCATCATTGCAGCAGTACTAGGCTAGCAGCTACGGTAGTAATGCAAAGACGTCATTGAGCTCTGCAGGTGTTTTTATGTTGGGATTCTTACTGCGAACAGTTATGGCTTATTATACTCATGAAACTAGAGATCAACAGTAAACGGACACACACACACTGTCCTTTCTTTTTCTCTCTCTCACACACACACACACACACACACACACACACACACACACACACACACACACACACACACACACACACACACACACACACACACTCACCCTCCTCAGTCAGTCACCTCACACAAATCCAATGTAGTGTGCAGTTCTGATCAGTGGGCATTGAGTACTGTACAGGCTTCCAGCTGTGATGATTGGGTCTTTAGAGAGAGAGAAATGAAAAGCTGCTCAGACTGAGTGGAGCTGTTACTGAGAGTGGGGACAGAGAGAGAGGAGGGACAGAAACACAGAGACTCTGGGGTCAGCTGGAATGGTGTGTGTGTGCGTGTGTGTGTGTGTGTGTGTGTGTGTGTGTGTGTGTGTGTGTGTGTGTGTGTGTGTGTGTGTGTGTGGAGCTGCTACACTGTTCCTTTAACTAGGTCTACTGTAACCCCTAACGTGCTTGAAGTGGAGAGTCTTAATAAAGCGACTTTTTCGTTGTTATGCGGACACTGAAAGAGTGAATGGCGTGTTGAAAGAACACATTATGGGAATAAGTGTTCATCTGGTTCCAGATGTACTGGAAATCTCCTCCCAGTTCAGTGCAAACTCCTCATTGGTCACCCAATTGAATGTACTGCCTCGGTGTGTGTGTGTGTGTGTGTTGTTGTCGTTTTTAAGTGTGTTTGTGGCTCTTCTCTAAGTGTGTGTGTCTCCTTTCTCCGCAGCTGTCGGACCAGCAATAGGAAGAGCCTGATTGTGACATCCAGCACCTCTCCTACACTACCCAGACCACACTCACCACTACATGGACACCCAGGTAAGACACAGACACACACACACACATATAACCCTCATCATATATGGAGCTTTTATATGGTCTTTCTTAGCTGGAGTACATTTTTTCCATTGCAGTTCATTATAACATAAACAAACAGCATGCTGTTTCTCTCTGGGGGTTTTCAGCAGAAAAGTCTACATGTGGTCCACCAGAAATACAGCATCACATCAGTGTTTTCCGTAAGTACATGGAGTAGCTAGCCAAAAAGCAAAAGTAGCCAGCCAGGGAGTTCCAGGAAAGAAATTGCAGAACAAGCTCTATTTTGGTGGCCTCTGGCACATTCTGATGACCAAAATACACAACTAAATTCTTGAAAACATTAAAGGGATACGTTGGGACTTTTATCTGCTTCCATAGAGTCAGATTAACTCGTGGATACCATTTGTATGTCTCTGTGTCCAGTATGAAGGAAGTTAGAGGTAGTTTTGCTAGCCAATGCTAACTAGCGTTAGTGCAATGACGGAAGTCTATGGGTATCTGCTAGCAAGAGCACTCCAAGAAAACGTTCCCAAGTTACAAACTCTTAAATACATTTTTATTATACTGTAATATTGTTCTAAAAGTTGAATTTGAGGTTGTCGCCGATTTCAGCTCTTTACTTCGGAAACAATCCCACAACACCCCGCGTTCAGCGTCCCACAGTGAGGAAATAAAAATCCATGCTCACCCTTCATATACGTGTGGGTAAAAAATATTATAAACTTGTGGGTTAGTAGTATGGAGCTAGCTAGCAATTGCATTAGTATTCATCAAGATGGCCAAGCTTTGTGTGGTAGCAGGGTGTACTGTAGCAGCACTTGCTATGCAAATGTGAGTATGCCTCTATGGCTATGCAAATGAAACACTTTGTAAAAAAGTGTAAAAAGTGGGACTTTGTATCCCACTTTGTAAAAAGTGGAATACATTTATGAGAATGAGGCAGGCGAATTGGGCATCTACTCGTCAATCTGCAGAGAAAATGTCCTCCTTGAGAACTTCCACGGCTATCAACAATGGAAGTCGCTCTTCAGCAAAACGTTGCTTTTCAAAGTGGATGCTGTCCCTACCAACAACGTGGCTTATAAGGTATCACAAACAGCCAGCAGCACCTGCAGTAATTATCAAGGCATTATCAAGGCTTCACTGGGTAAGTGAAAGAGCTCATTAACATATCTGCCAACTGCTGGGAGCTAAATTCTGGTGCTGTCATACGTGTGGATGGCGGGCTAAACCCTAACGCGACGGTTCGACCATTTTTTCCGATTGTGGATCTGGTGGCATTTCAGAGAAAGGAGCCCGGTTTTCTTTAGAGAGGTGTAGTGTGGATTTTGCTCAATGGGAAATTGAATTCCTGCAGCTTGCCGCATTACTTTTTGGAGCCACTGGTTGTCTGCACTTGGGCTGTCTGTAGCGCCGGGGGAGTTTTCTATAGAGGCTGCCTGCGGGCTAAATTGAAATGCGACGCTTTGGTCACATTAGCTTGGTATAACATTAGCTAGCTATCCTCTTCCTCAGTTTCTGGAGTAATTTGTCACTGATTTCTTTATTGCTGGCAAAGTGAGTTAGATTTTGTTTGTGTACTGCCATATTTCGATAGCATAGACAAGTTCGTCACTGCTATGGGCTAGTAAATATCCTTAACTTCTACTTCATCACAATCCCGGATCCGGGAGCACCCCCATCAGTAAAAAAGCTGACTAGCATAGCCTAGCATAGCGTCACAAGTAAATACTAGCATCTAAATATCATTAAATCACAAGTCCAAGACACCAGATGAAAGATACACATCTTGTGAATCCAGCCATCATTTCAGATTTTTAAAATGTTTTACAGGGAAGACACAATATGTATTTCTATTAGCTAACCACGATAGCAAAAGACACAACTTTTTTTACTCCACCATTTTTTTCCTGCGTAGGTAGCTATCACAATTTCGACCAAATAAAGATATAAATAGTCACGAACCAAGAAACAACTTCATCAGATGACAGTCTGATAACATATTTATTGTATAGCATATGTTTTTGTCACACCCTGGCCTTTGTTATATTGATTTTCTTTATTAGTTTAGTTAGGTCAGGGTGTGACATGGGGGATGTTTGTGTGTTTTGTCTAGTTTAGGGTGTGTGTATTGTTTAGGGGGTTTTGTAGTATGTATGGGGTTGTGTTCAGTGTAGGTGTTTAGGAAAGTCTATGGTTGCCTGATTTGGTTCTCAACCAGAGACAGCTGTTTATTGTTGTCTCTGATTGGGAGCCATATTTAAGGCAGCCATAGGCTTTAGGTGTTTGTGGGTAATTGTCTATGTTGAACGTTTGTAGCTTGTGTATGCACTAACGTTTGTAGCTTCACGGTCGTTTGTTGTTTTGTTTTGTAAAAGTGTTCGTTTCGTGTTTCGTCATCTCTAATAAAAGAAGATGTCCTCATATCCCGCTGCACCTTGGTCCGCTTATTATGACGATCGTGACAGTTTTGTTAGAAAAATGTGCATATTTCAGGTATAAATCATAGTTTTACATTGCAGCCACCATCACAACTCTCACCAAAGCAACTAGAATAACTACAGAGACCAACGTGAATTACCTAAATACTCATCATAAAACATTTATGAAAAATACACAGCGTACAGCAAATGAAAGACAAAGATCTTGTGAATCCAGCCAATATTTCAGATTTCTTAAGTGTTTTACAGCGAAAACACAATATAGCATTATATTAGCTTACTACAATAGCCAACCACACAACAGCATTGATTCAAGCCAACAATAGCGATAACGAATAAACCAGCAAAAGATATTAATTTTTTCACTAACCTTCTCAAACTTCTTCAGATGACAGTCCTATAACATCAGATTACACAATACATATAGAGTTTGTTCGAAAATGTGCATATTTAGCGGCACAAATCGTGGTTATACAATGAGAATAGTAGCCAAGCTGCCAACAAAATGTCGGGAGAAATCTTGGGAGAGACACCTAATCTAATCAGTAACTAATCATAAACTTGACTAAAAAATACAGGTTGGACAGCAAATGAAAGATACATTAGTTCTTAATGCAACCGCTGTGTTAGATTTTTTAAATTAACGTTACTACGACATACAGCGTGCGTTAAAGCGAGACCGCACCGAAATTAATGGCGGAATAGGAGTTTTACATTTTTCAACAGAACAACGAATTAACATCATAAATAGTTCTTACTTTTTGATGAGCTCCCATCAGAATCTTGGGCAAGTTGTCCTTTGTCCAGAGGAATCGTTGCTCGGTTGTAGATTGTCGCCTTCAACTTTGGAATTAGCAGTAAACATTAGCCATGTGGCGAAGACGTGTCCAACTCACTATAACGCAGCACTAAGAAATATCCGAAAATCGCAATATACTGATATAAACTGATATAACTCGGTTTAAAATAACAACATTATGATGTCTTTAACCTGTTTGGGCTGCAAGGGGCAGTATTGAGTAGCCAGATAAAATGTGCCCATTTCAAACGGCCTCGTACTCAATTCTTGCTCGTACAATATGCATATTATTATTACTATTGGATAGAAAACACTCTCTAGTTTCTAAAACCGTTTGAATTATTTCTCTGAGTGAAACAGAACTCATTTTGCAGCACATTTCCTGACCAGGAAGTGGAATGTCTGAAATCGATGCTCTGTTCTTCTTCCTGCCTATACATGGGCACAAGACCTATTAGTATACATGCACGTCATACACCTTCCTCTGGGTGTCAAGAGGCTGTGAGAGAAGAAATGAGTTGATTATCTTGGTCTGAGATGGAACACATCATCTTGGAATGACGTGTCCACCATTTTCGGTACTCTGAAGGGCGCGAGCTGGACAGTGGGATTGCCTTTTGTTTCGCTGCCGTTATAGGCGACTACAATCTCCGGCTTTGATTTTATTTGATACATGTCACCATATCATCGTAAAGTATGTTTTTTCAATATGGTTTCATCAGATTATTGAAATTTTTTCGGGAGTTTTGCCGTGTTCCGTTCTCTTCCGTTTGTTGACATGGAGAGTGTCGTGCCACCCGGCTAGCACGCTTGCTAAATGAAGAGGGAAAGTGTCCGTTCTGAATCCAAACAATGACTGTTCTGGACAAAGGACACCTTGTCCAACATTCTGATGAAAGATCAGCAAAAGTAAGACCCATTTTATGATGTTATTTCATATATCTGCCGTAGTCGCCGGCGCCCAAGTGTTTCTGGCTATTGTGCTAAGCTAATATAACGCTACATTTTTTTTTCGCTGTAAAACACTTAATAAATCGGAAATATTGGCTGGAATCACAAGATGCCTGTCTTTCATTTGCTGTACACTATGTATTTTTCAGAAATGTTTTATGATGAGTAATTAGGTATTTGACGTTGGTGTCTGTAAGTTTTATGGCTGCTTTCGGTGCAATTTCTGACTGTAGCTGCAATGTAAACTATGATTTATACCTGAAATATGCATATTTTTCTAACAAAACATATGCTATACAATAAATATGTTATCAGACTGTCATCTGATGAAGTTGTTTCTTGGTTAGTGGCTATTTATATCTTTATTTGGTCGAATTTGTGATAGCTACTGATGGAGTAAAAAACTGTTGGAGTAAAAAAAGTGGTGTCTTTTGGTAACGTGGTTAGCTAATAGATTTACATATTGTGTCTTCCCTGTAAAACATTTTAAAAATCGGACATGTTGGCTGGATTCACAAGATGTGTACCTTTCATAAGCTGTATTGGACTTGTTAATGTGTGAAAGTTAAATATTTAAAAAATATATATATTTTGAATTTCGCGCCCTGCACTTGAGCTGGCTGTTGTCATAAGTGTACCGACGTCGGGCTGCAGCCATAAGAAGTTAACACCTATATCGAATAAAATCAGAGCCGGATATATCTAAGGCCTATAACGGGAGCTTTCCAGAACGCAATCCTGAGGTCTGTCTTGCGTCATGGCGAATGTTGAAAAGACTGCACCCCACGTTCCAAGCCCATTTATATGGCCTCAGATCTGCCTAGCAACTCCATTCCAATTCTCACTATTTGCTGACATCTAGGGGAAGGCGTATGCAGTGCATCTCGACCAATAGAAGACATGCAAATTAATAAACTGACCCCAGAACAGCCTGCCTGATTTCAGATTTCTCACTTCCTCACAGGAAAATTGCTCCAACTTGAGTTCTGTTTTACTCACAGATATAATTCAAACGGTTTTAGAAACTAGAGATTGTTTTCTATCCAATAGTAATAATAATATGCATATTGTACGAGCAAGAATTGAGTACGAGGCAGTTTAATTTGGGAACGACATTTTTACAAAGTGAAAACAGCACCCCCTATTGAGAAAAGGTTTTAAGCTAGCCAGATAGACAGTGATAGCCGCAGGCAAAAATCAGGCAGAGAGGGAGGAGAGAATCCACTTTCTGTTTCATCTGCTGCTGGCTTGATAATGTTCACTCCCCCCCAAAAAACACATGTCATTGATTCAATTACATTGTTACTCTATGAAGATTGTAATTGTGTCAATATGTTGTGAATATTGTAGAAAATTCCTCCCAGCCGTTTTCCAAACTAAAACGGGAAGTAGAACTTGGTGCGCACCAGTTTACCATGTACAGTAGGCTACAGATGGCTCACCGTGTGAGTCATCAAAATTACGACCTTGCGTTCGGGCCTTTCCGGCAATCTTTGTGGTTTTTATGCGGGGAGCATGAATTGTACAATTGTAATCTAACAAGTCATTTTTTAAGTTGTAATTAGTTTATATACCTCACCAACTATATAAATATCTGATAGGGTCCATTATCTACCTGGACTTTAACAACCTTACCTCCCAGACGGGTCAAATTAGTTGTGGTATTGAGCTTTTTGCCACCCGCGGAAACAACTTTGAAGACGACGACCACAAAATGTGAAATCCTCAAAAGTTACGAGAAACCTGCACCGCTATGTCAACAGAGCTCAGTTCTTATTATCGGATGTTGCGAAATCCGACTTAAAAAAAAAATATAATGCTAATAATATGTTAGAGAATGACCTCGTTGAATGATTCAATTATAATCATATTTGTCTTGGTAAAATGTATGTTATTAACATAAGGAAGTGAAATGTAATCAGCAAAGCCTGTTTTCACGCACTCTGGGTAGACACCTTTCAATGAGTCTGTTACCGGCTGTTTAGCCAACTAAAAAATGTACATACAATTATGTATTTGCATACGACCCAATTAGGAGCTGAGAATACACACTGAGCTCTGCACAGTCAGGGCCTAGTGGCTCTGCTGTTCCTGTGACATTAGAGTGTGTGTCTGTGTGGATTGAACCGGAACCACTGCATGTGGAGACAACCGTTCCATGACATGGAAAAGTGCCAACACAGCATGGATCCACCCAGCAAGTCACACATACAGAGAACACTCATACACGTTCAGTAAATAGTGTTCACTGGTTGTTTAGTCAGAGTCAACGTGTTACATACTGTAGCTCCTTGTCGCTGGGGATTGTGTGCATGTCTGTGTGTGTGCACGTGCGCTAGGGGTGTGAACGTTTTAACGTTAAAACATTTAAACGAAATTGGGATCCTTAATGTTAAGAAAAATCCCTAATAGATAAACAATGTTTTTTTTTTTTTTTTTTCCTCCACCGAATTAAAATCAAAGTGCAGCTTGCTCGCCTGCTCTTAATCTTCGCTAATGATGTGAGTGTGTTCAGTCTTCGGCCTGTTGCACGTAGAATATCCTAGCCTATTCATTGATGATAGGCCCTGCTTTACTGAAGTTGCAAAATACAACATTCCATTGCGAAATACAGTTTTTGATTGTGGATAGATAGACCTAGTGCAGGGTTCTGACTCCGTCTGCCTGGTGGCCGACCCGCTTATACTATGTCCCTCCTCTCTCTCGCAGTCCCTCGCTAGCTCGCTATGAAAGATGTGAGCGTTTGTGTTCTCTGGAAGTACGACAACTAATCTGTCTCATCTGTTCCAAAAATATTGAATCTTAGGAGTCGATTCCTAGCAGAATATGTTTTCTTTCTACTGAATGTCATGGTAAGTCACGGTATTTAACAAACTTTAAAGTTATTTTTTTTTAGGAGAGAGTGGTCTGCGTGCAGGCAGCTCAAGATTATTTGATTGACAGGTCTGCCCACCTAGTGATGGACGTTAATCCCGGTTCAGATGGGGCATTCCTATACAGACAAGTAAAATGCCCATTCAGTGGTGCTTCGAAACTATCTCCAGAGAAGGTTTTGTGTCGACGTTTGAGAAGCTGTAGTGTACCCTTACAGACAAACAAACATGCCGTAGCCCCGAGGCGCTTTCAAGAGTATATGTCTGCGGTAGATATAACTTTATTGCCCGGCCCTAGCGGTCATGCGTAATAGGACCTTTATTCTGCATTGTGAATTGATGTGGAATTTTATGTTTTTTCTCTGAATGTTATGATGTTTAAACGTTTAGCAAAATTGTCCATTTGTCACATCCCTAGCATGTGCATGCATGCGTGCCTGTGTGTTTATCTCCGTTCAAGTGTCTCCAGCCCTGATGCAGCAGCCTAATGTAATCTGACAGGTTTAGGTGAATGCTCTGACAGCTTGCCATGCCGGTCACCACACACACACACACACACACACACACACACACACACACACACACACACACACACACACACACACACACACACACACACACACACACACACACACACACACACACACGCACACACACACACTCGCATGTACGCACGCACGCACACACACCCCTCTTCCAAAGAGATAGATATAGAGAATGAGAGAAAATTGTAGGAGAGAGAGAGAAAGGAGATGGAGAGAGTAACAGACAGGCAGACAGGAAATCACAGCACTGTCTCAACAGGGGCTGTGGCCGTGTGTTCTTATTGGTGGATTAAGTTGAACCTGGTGACATTTAATGAAATGCAATCACAACCAGCTCATTTCCTCAACAGGAAATAATAAAACTGTATAGGCTGTCAAGCACATACGCTCACACGCATGCACACACACACACACACACACACACACACACACACACACACACACACACACACACACACACACACACACACACACACACACACACACACACACACACACACACACTTTGGGTTGAAGGACATGCTGGAGGAGAGAAGCTATGACCTTGACCTCTGGCTTCTATTGGCTTTTCTGTCATCGCTCCCTTTAGTGCACACACATATGCACTCAGTGGCCAGTTTATTAGGTACACCACCACGTTCACGAAAATGGTTTGGTCCTACAGAAAGTGAGTCACGTCGCCGGCCGTGGCTTGCTATACTGAGCACAAATATAAACTCAACATGCACAAACAATTTCAACGATTTTACTGAGTTACAGTTCATAGAAGGAACTCAGTCAATTTGAATAAATTCATCAGGCCCTAATCTATGGATTTCACATGACTAGTTGTGCAGTGGTGCAGCCATGGGTGGGCCTGGGAGGGCATTGATCCATCCACTTGGGAGCCAAGCCAACCCACTGGGGAGCCAGGCCCAGCCAATCATAATGAGTTTTTCCCCACAAAAGGGCTTTATTACAGACAGAAATACTGTCCAGATGGCTGGTCTCAGATGATCCTGCAGGTGAAGAAGCCGGATGTGGAGGTCCTGAGCTTGCGTGGTCTGTGGTTGTGAGGCCGGTTGGACGTACAGTACTGCCAAATTCTCTAAAACGATGTTGGAGATGGCTTATGGTAGAGAAATGAACATAAAATTCTGTGGCAACAGCTCTAGTGGACATTCTTGCAGTCAGCATGCCAATTGCACGCTCCCTCTAAACTTGAGACATCTGTGGTATTGTGAGGTGTGACAAAAATGCACATTTTTAGAGTGGCCTTTTATTGTCCCCAGCACAAGGTGCACCTGTGTAATGATCATGATATGTCACACCTGTCAGGTGGATGGATTATATTGGCAAAGGAGAAATGCTCACTAACGGGGATGAGACACATTTCTGCACAAAATTGGAGAGAAATAAGCTTTTTGTGCGTATGGAACATTTCTGGGATCTTTTATTTCAGCTCATGAAACATGGGACCAACACTTTATATGTTGCGTTTATATTTTTGTTCAGTATACAGTATCTTCAGAAAGTATTCACACGTCGTGACTTTTTCCACATCTTGTTGTCTTACAAACTGGGATTCAAATTGATTTAATTGTCGTTTCTAGGTCAACGATCTACACAAAATACTAATGTCAAAGTGGAAGGGGGAAATATATACTTTTGGGGTAAGTCTCTAAGAGCTTTGCACACCTGGTTTGTCCAATATTTTCACATAATTCTCCAAGCTCTGTCATATTGTTTGTGGATCATTGCTTAAACAGCCACTTTAATGTCTTGCCATATATTTTCAACTCCAGTGTATGTTTGGCCTTGTGTTTTAGGTTATTGGCATGATGAAAGGTGAATTTGTCTCCCAGTGTCTGTTAGAAAGCAGACTGAACCCAGTTTTCCTCTAGGATTTTGCCTGTGCTTGGCTCTATTCTGTTAATTCTTTTATCATAAAAAACATCCTAATCCTTGCCAATGACAAGCATATCCATAGCATGATGTAGCCACCACCATGCTTGAAAATATGAAGAGTGATACTCAGTGTAGGTGTTGTATTGGATTTGCCCCGAACATGACTCTCTCAATATGGAAGTGGTCAGATGACGCGGATGCTAAGCTACATAACTGTTTTGCTAGCACAGACTGGAATATGAACATCCAATCGCATTGAGGAGTATACCAACTGAGTCACCGGATTCATCAATAAGTGCATCGACAACATCGTCCCCACAGTGAACTTACGTTCATATCCCAACCAGAAGCCGTGGATTACAGGCAACATCCGCACCGAACTAAAGGCTAAAGCTGCTGCTTTCAAGGAGCGGGATAGTAATCCGAACGCTGATGAGATCCCACTATGGCTTCAGACGAACCATTAAAAAGGCAAAGCGTCAATACAGGACTAAGATTGAATCCTACTACACCGGCTATGACTCTCGTCGGATGTGTCAGGGCTTGCAAACTATTACAGACTACAAAGGGAAACCCAGCTGCGAGCTGCCCAGTGACGCGAGCCTACCAGATGAGCTAAATGCCTTATATGCTTTTTTCGAGGCAAGCAACACTGAAGCATGCATGAGAGAACCAGCTGTTCCGGACAACTGTGTGATCATGCTCTCCGTAGCCAATGTGAGCAAGACCTTTAAACAGGTCAACATTCACAAGGCCGCGGGGCCAGACGGATTACAAAGACGTGTACTCAGAGCATGCGCGGACCAACTGGCAAGTGTCTTCACTGACATTTTCAACCTCTCCCTGCCCAAGTCTGTAATACCTACATGTTTCAAGCAGATCACCATAGTCCCTGTGCCCAAGAAAGCGAAGGTAACCTGCCTAAATGACTACCACCCCGTAGCACTCACGTCAGTAGCCAATAAGTGCTTTGAAAGATTGGTCATGGCTCATATCAACACCAGCATACCACCACAACAGATCCACAGATGACGCAACCTCAATCGCTCTCCACACTGCCCTTTCCCACCTGGACAAAAGGAACACCAATGTGAGCATGCTGTTCACCCTAGTGCCCACAAAGCTCATCACTAAACTAAGGACCCTGGGACTAAACACCTCCCTCTGCAACTGGATCCTGGACTTCCTGACTGTCCGCCCTCGGGTGGTGAGGGTAGGCAACATCACATCTGCCACGCTGATCCTCCCTCCTGTACTCCCTGTTCACCCACGATTGCGTGGCCAAGCACGAATCCAGCACCATCGTTAAGTTTGCTGACGACACAACAGTGGTAGGCCTGATCACAGACAACGACGAGACAGCCAATACGGAGGAGTTCAGAGACCTGGCAGTGTGGTGCCAGGAGAACAACCTCTCCCTCTACGTGAGCAAGACAAAGAAAATGATCGTGGACTACAGGAAAAGGAGGGCCGAACACGTCCCCATTCACATTGACGGGGCTGTAGTGGAGCAGGTTGAGAGTTTCAAGTTCCTTGGTGTCCACGTCACCAGCAAACTATTATGGTCCAAACACACCAAGAAAGTTGTGAAAAGGGCACGACAACGCCTTTTCCCCTCAGGAGACTGAAAAGATTTGGCATGGGTCGCCAGATCCTCAAAAAGTTATACAGCTGCACCATTGAGAGCATCCTGACCGGTTGCATCACCGACTGGTATGTTAACTGCTCGGCATCCGACCGTAAGGCGCTACAGAGGGTAGTGCGTACAGTCCAGTACATCACTTGGGCCAAGCTTCCTGCCATCCAGGACCTATATACTGGGCGGTGTCAGAGGAAGGCCCAAAAAACTGTCAAAGAATCCACTCACCCAAGTCATAGATTGTTCTCTCTGCTACCGCAAGGCAAACGATAACAGAGTGCCAAGTCTAGGTTCAAAAGGCTCCTTAACAGCTTCTTCCTCCAAGCCATAAGACTACTGAACAATTAATCAAATATCCACCTGGACTATTTGCATTGACTCTTATTTTTTTATTTAATTTAACTTTTAACTTCATAGGAACTTGACTTTTACTGATGCTCTTTAAATATTTTTTATATTTTCTTATATATTTTTTTACTTCAGTTTATTTTAGTAAATACTTTCTTAACACTTATTTTTCTTAACTGCATTGTTGGTTAAGGGCTTAAAAGTAAGCATTTTGCAGTAAAGTCTACAGTTGTTGTATTCGGCTTATGTGACAAACAATAAAGCACATTTTTACTCCTGAACATTATTTAGGCTTGCCATAATAAAGGGTTTGAATACTTATTGACTCAAGACATTTCAGCTTTTCCTTTTGTATACATTTTTTTTTGTGGGGGGGAGCGCGAGAGAGCTCCTCTTCCTACTGCTGGATTTGTGGCTTCTGGGTACTGGCATGTCATGGGCAGCATTCATAAACAACACAGTTATCTCTGTCTCTCTCTCTTTATCGCTGCCCTTCAGCCGACTGTCTCTGCCCAGAAAGATGCTGTTGTGTTACTGTGGCAACAGACCTAGTACCACTCTGTCTGTGCCCCATCTGGCGTCCTCTCTGCCAACCCAGCCGTGTGCCACTGCAATCTGGGAAAACGTTAACAGCTAACTAACTACAACACCATTAAGATAATGATCAACAAGTGTGCATCTGTTCCCCAAATTGAGTTATACCTCACTTATACAAGTAACTTTACATTTGAGAGATATTTGTAAGACACTGCAATTAGCCAAATGCAGCCAGAGACCATATTTTAATAGCTTAAGGCTTGAAAAGTGTGATGGCTTATAGTGTTACTTTGTGCTGCTGCTGTGAAATAATTTGGCTCCAGACAGCTATAAAGACATAGTTGTGCTCCTGCTGTTGGTGAGGCTAGCAGAGTTGTAAAGGAACAGAGCGTTCTGATACCGTATAACTCTGTGTGGAGGAGAGGGGTTCTGACTTAGTTAGCACACTCCTCTACTGCAGAGTGGGATTTTAAACTGCTTGCTGTCTGATTTCCCCATGGTAACCCATATCTAAGAGAGCCACTCACTCCCAATGAGAGTTGCAGCCCTGTCAATCATCCAAAAAACAGTTTCTGTTAACTTATGTCTGTCTACACACCGACCTACTGAATTGCGTTTCTCTTCTGTACTCCCTCAGTTAGTTCCTATTGCTGATAGTCAGCCAGTCATTTAGTCAATAATTTAGTATGTCAGTCATTCAGTCAGTCAGTCAGTCATTTTGTATGTCAGTCATTTAGTATGTCAATCATTTATTCAGTCAGTAATTTATTTAGTCAGTCATTTCGTCAGTCAGTCAGTGTTAATTCCATCTAATTCAACCCCAGCTCTAGTAGCGTATAGAGTTAAGAGTTTAGTCATGTCTCTGCTTTAGGCCTTTCTTACCTAATTACTTAATACTAATGAAATGGAGGACTTTTTTATAACTCTGGAAAATGACTTGGATGAAATAGACTCTCTCTCTCCCCCTCTCGCTCCCTCATACCCACATTATTTATCTCCCCCTCGCTTGACATCTCCTCGCTTACCTTCCTCGCCCTCTCGCTGTATCTCTCCTCCCTCTCGCTCGACTGAATTTATTTCAAAGGGTTTTATTAGCATGGGAAACATGATGTTTACATTGCTAAAGCAAATCTCTCTTTCTCTCTCTATCCCTCTCTCTCATTCGGTGGTGACCGTGAATTTCCCCAGAGATTCTGCTGGGAAAAAATGGGGTCCACGCTGAAAAAGTTTGAATACCACTGAGATGGAGGGATGTGTGTTAGTGATGCGCCGGTTGACTCATAACCCGCAGTCCCTGTGGTTATATCCGCGCAACGGACAGGTTCAGGGTCATTAAATATTGTGTGGCTGAAGGGTGGGTGTGTGGCGGGTGGGTTGAATAAAGAGAAACAATACCTTAAAAAAATCTACGGATGTATAATCGTTGTGCAATTTATATAGGCTACATTGAGGTTTTTCATTCATTATTTAGGCTATCTGGTATAAGTGCATAAAAGCCTAAGCTTCAAGGCTTAACTGTACGCACGCCAAATATTGCTTTCGGGAACTGGCAGAAAAAGTTCAATCTACGGAGGAAAAAAGGACATTGTCTAAGTTTAAGAGAAAAGTAAGAGAGTAAGTAAGGGAAAAGCTGCGAAAGAAGAGTTGAAAATAAAGAGACGGGAGGGCCAGAAAAGTAATATTTGGAAAGTATTTGGTCAAGTGGTAAAAGAGGATGATATGTTATGTTATGTGTGATGATTGTGAGGCGCTATACACATTTGACAGACACAAGACGGGCCTATGGCATGTCAAGGGAACTGTAGCCTACTGTTTAGATGGGTTAAATCAAAACTGAAATCTGGACACTGACTGTAGGTCTATAACCTCGCACATTGCCTTAATAATAACTCCTGTAGAATTAAACATTTCTTGTAGTAAAAGTATACACCAAAAGTAGGCACAATTTGGACTTGGGAGTGGAGATGCCGTGTAATTCTTTCTGCATCTTGAGAGAATGCAATGTTCAGTTAGATACCATCTGTAGAGGTGCTGTCTTCATCATTAAAGTGTTGTGACGTGACTATCATTAATGTGATGACTGCTATTTATCGAATAATTACTCTATTAAATTAATCATGTAACAATTAACAACCGCTTATTCGGATTAGAAATGCAACATATATTTGCGCGTAGATGTCTTTTCTCGGTCGTCTCTCTGTTACCACTCGATCTGTCTATGGGGAGTGGTTCGATGTAAGTCTCTGGATGTCCACCAGAAGTCACAATGTCCTTCTTAGTTGTAGGCTTTTTTTTGTTCTGGAGTGTTCTTAGAATGGATACATCAGGGAGTGTATCACAAGGTGGTGAGAGGGAATTGTTCTTCCCTCCCGTCTTGGTCAATTGTCCTAGACCACTTCACAATACCCAGCTGCAGACTGAGAATGTTTGGCCTATTCTTCACCTTCTTCTAGTCTTGTAGTTTTAACCATTTCAACGCGTGGACCACGTCCTCACATTCTCTGGTCTCACCATTTTCAGCCGTGTAGCCACAGCTCCACGCTGTCTGGTCTGTATTTCAATTCTCAGCGAGTCCTTTTAAGCACTCTGGCCTGAGTAGCGTGGCTACTGTCACGGATTCCCCCAGTACTGCTGCTCATTCCGTGCACCAGTTCCGGAGGTCTACGTCACTGGCCTCTAAGCCTTCATGAACTGTCTCGTTACGCACACCTGATTCCAATTCCCCTGATTAGTAATTGTCTATATGTGCCCTCTGTTCACCATTGTCTTGTCGGTTATTGTTCCCATGTCCGTTGGTCTTGTGAGTACCTGTGCTTTGTTATTTTGGCTTTCGTGCTGCGTGTGTTGTGCACTTGTTATTACGGGTCTCGTCCCGTGTATTGTTGTGCATTTGTTATTACGGCTCTCGCACCATGTAGTGTATTGTGGGTCCCGTGTATTTTACCTCACTCTTTTGTTTGGGTTACATCCCTGTGTTTTTGTATACGTGTTTGTTTTGGGCTTCGTCCCCGTGCCTTTTCATGGCATGTTGTATATTTTGGGTGGAGTATTAAACCCCCTCTATTACGAATTCCTGCGCCTGTCTCCAATAATTTATACAACGTGACAGCTACTGACTAGCTGTCACGTTCTGACCTTAGTTCCTTTGTTATGTCTTTATTTTAGTTTGGTCAGGGCGTGAGTTGGGGTGGGCATTCTATGTTTTGTTCTATTGTTCTATTTCTATGTGTTTGGCCTAGTATGGTTCTCAATCAGAGGCAGGTGTCAGTCGTTGTCTCTGATTGGGAGCCATATTTAGGTAGCCTGGTTTTCATTGTGTTTTGTGGGTGATTATTTTCTGTTTGCTGTTTCACCGTACAGGACTGTTCGTTTTGTCGTTTTATTGTTTTTGTTCAGTGTTCAGTTTCTTATTAAAACATTACGGACACTTACCACGCTGCGCATTGGTCCTCCTCTTCTTCCACCCACGACGAGCGTTACACTAGCACAAGTTTTGCAAGAAACATTTTTTAGAAGTCTAAAATCACATTGTTATCTTTTCACAAATAGTTTCATATTTAATCATATGTTTTACAACATTTAGATGTAAATCTGATATATACATTGTGAAAGCTCTTAAAGTTACAATGTTTCTGTTACAACGTCTTTTTGATCATTTTAATGACATCACAAAATAGACATTAATTTCCCATATTTCATCTGTCATCATTCTCAACATTCTTTATGTTAGAAATATTGTTTCAATGTCCATTGTTTGATGTTGAAGTTTTGGCGGCACGGTCTCTCTGTGTAACACAGCAGACATTCCATTCTCCCAAACTGATGAGCCAAAGGGAGAGTTTCTGCAAGGTATTTACGACCGGTCATTAAGTCATAAAACCGTCCCAACTCCATCCCTCTCATGACAAAAGCATCATAAAAGCTGATCGTATTTCTACCACATAAAATATGCATCGAAGCCGAACTGCAACACGTTGGGTCGTTTTTACAGCTTTCTTTTTCTTTACCACCGGTCAAACTGATGTCATTTGGACATTTTGCATAGATAATCTTTCCCTTTTTTGTTGTTGAGTTATTGTATTTTCTCCCCAGTCTCTAAACGTCTTCGCTCCGCGAAAGATGACAGAGAACTAGATTGAAGCATTCATTCTATCGATCTATTACATTATTCTGTTGAGCAAGGATCTATTTAGTCTTCTAGGGCCACATATAATGACAAGAGTGTGTTTAGTTTATTAATTCGACCATTTAAAAAAAGTTTATATGTGTCTGTATGAGTGTGCATGACTGTGTTTGTTTATGTGGGTGGTAAAATGGGTCACTCTCACTGCGATAGCTAGCTGTCCGTCTGCATACATCTCTTCTTTCATGAGTGGCAACCCAATTAACATGACTCCAGGGGTGTAGAACGAGGATAGGGTTTCTCCCGTCAGGGAAACACATAGAGTTGAGGAGGTTTTTTAGTGTTGAAAATCCCATAGGGCTCTCTAACAACTCTCATCACACACCATGGGCTCTTAAGTGCAAATGGAATAATACGCCTCTGAATCGCATTTAACCTTGACACACACACACACACACACACACACACACACACTGTGTCTTTGTTTCCCTGAAGTAAACTACAGTATCTCTCCTCACCATAATGTAAGGCCATTCTTTGCCTGTGTGTATCACCCTGTGTGAATGCGACTTCATTTGAATAATGGTTCCCGCTCTCAGTGAGGTGTGTATCTATCCATCTAGCCCCCTGCCTGCCTGTATGCACTGTATCTATGCGGCGAAACACAGTGCAGAGTGATTGAACTCATGCCTCTAAGCCTCCTAATAGCCCCTCTGAGGCCCCAAGCCCATTTAAAAACAGCTTTCACTGACAGGCCCCAGCCTTAACACACTGCTCAGGGTTACGCACTCCAAGTTCCAGGACACGCACACACACCACATACTATATACACACACAAAGACACACTCACTCATACACACACACGCAAGAGGAGCCAAGTGTTTCCTACTGCGGCAGATAGACAGGGAATTAATTAATAATTAATAAATGTTTAAAGGCCCAGAGCAGTCAATGTAGTTTTCCTGTGTTTTGTATGATATTGTACAACAGCTAATGAAATTAACACTGTTAAAGTGTGCAAAGAAAAGTTGCTAGTTGCTTGTTGAAAATGCAATCTACACAGGACCTTCGAAGGGAGTTTAGGCTTGCCCGATGACATCACCAGGCGGTGAATTGGTTAATAAACCAATAACAAAGGGAGCTCCAAATCTCTCTGCCAATAACAGCTAGTTTTAAGTTGTCCTCTCCCCACTCAGACCACTCCCAGACAGTCCGAGCAAAATTCTTGCTTGAGAAAGTAAATTTTTTTTTGCTAAAAAGCTATTTTTGCCAAATGTTATGGAAAACTGTTACAGTAAGGTTTTTATCTTTTATTTAACTAGGCAAGTCAGTTAAGAACAAATTATTATTTACAATGCCGGCCTACACCGGCCAAACCCGGACGATGCTGGGTCAATTGTGCGCTGCCCTATGGGACTCCCAATCACGGCCGGATGTGATGCAGCCTGGATTTGAACCAGGTACTGCAGTGACGCCTCTGGCACTGAGATGCAGTGCCTTAGACCAAGGTACTTAATTGTAACCCAGAATGATTTGATATTGATATAAAAACAGCTGTATTGGGCCTTTAAAGGATCTGTTCTGGCTTCACATTCTCAGAAAATACATAATTGATGCGGGAGGGAGGGAGGTGTGGTCCACCCCCCAGCACCCCGTCTGCTATGCTTCACCACCCAGTGAGGGGTGAGAGCAGTGCCCTACATGTTTCACCCCCCCACCCTCCATCTCCCCTGTCCCACTCCTCAGATCGATTGGGATGATGTATGTGAAGCAGATTTGGCTTTTCCATGTTGAGCAATTTGTTATGTCACACCCCGGATTTTCTCCATGTTGAGCTGTTGGGTACCCACAATGTAGGCTAATTAGCAGACAGACATTTAGGGTTCTATATATACCCGGACTCCAGATCGATTAATCAACCCTGCTCTCTTTTACGCTTTCTTTCTTACTCCCCCTCTATCTCTCCATCCCCACTCTCTACGGTCTGTACTGCTGTGTGATTTAGTCTATATTGAGACAGTAATAAGATGTTCATTTCTGTCTGTAGAGTAGCTTGTTGGTGTCCATCTTCTTTCTCTAATGGTCTGTAAATGCTTTATTCCTCTCATTCATCTCGTCTCCGATTGTGCTGCTTGTTGCTGAGAAGAACCAGACGATTAGCAGCCCATTGATCAAACACCCCTTGTCTATGTCTCATCCGGATCCTCCTCGCCTCTCCCCTTGTCCTCTCCTTACGTCTGTACCTGGCTAAATTAGAACACTCCATCACAAGCTTTGTGATCTCTGAAATACCCTTTCCTGTCAGAAAGGAGGAAGACAGAGGGATGAGGAAGAGAGGAGGCGTGATGGGGGGAATGTATTTGCTGTTTAGCGTATGCTGAAGGAGGAGTTGGAGGGTATACTGTATGTAGGCCCTGTGTAGTGCACACACACAGGGATGACAGAACAATAGTTTTCAGTACCCTTTCACATGCCAATAAAGGTTGAGGGTTTTCATCTAACCTGTGTGATTGTGGTGTTGGGTTATTTTTGCTGTCACCAATGTGGTTATTTGGAGAAAGGAATATTATCTAGGCTAACCCCAACCCGAGCCCCCCCGTTCTACCACCTCTGGTCTCTTGGCCCTCCCACCCCTACGGGAGGGCAGCTCCTGCTCAGCACAGCCCAAGTTCTTTTCAGTCCTTGCACCCCAATGGTGCAAGGTATTTTCTGAAAACTGCATTGTTGGTTAAGGGCTTGTAAGTAAGCATTTCACTGTAAGGTCTACACCTGTTGTATTCGGCACATGTGACAAATACATTTGATTTGATTTTACCAGCTTCCCCCTGAAGCTAGGCTAGCAGAGTCCCTGACCATCTTCTGAAAGCACCTGAAACTCTACATCTTCAAAGAGTATCTTAAATAATCCCCCTCACCTAAAAAAAGAATATATATATACAAAAAAACACTGTCCTGAACCAACACTTGCACTTGACACCCCCCCCCCCCCTTCCAGCTTTGACTTTGCTGATAGCCACTTTATTGAGGAAAAGTGTACTTACTATGCCTGTGATATGTGATTGTCCCACCTAGCAATCTTAAGAGCATCTACTAAATGACTCAAATGTAAATGCTAATCTATTGCGTACTTTCACTACCTCTTACTACATACACTTCACTGACATGCCTATGCAGGGGGATCTTGTGTCCTTTCTCTCCTCTGGGAATAAGTTACTGAATAACGAAGTCTAGAATCTGGCTTTTGTTTCTTTTTGTGCCGTGTTTAATTCTTCTTCTCTCCTTTCTGCTTCTCTCTCTCCCTCTCTTTCTCCATCTCTCCCAGGGAGCAGCCCTCTGGACAGCCCCAGAAACTTCTCCCCCAACACGGCAGCACACTTCTCCTTCGTTCCAGCTCGCAGGTGAGCCGGGGGGGTCAAGTGGCAGGGTTTCCTTTTCGGGAAAATGTGGCGCCGGGCAACGTGACCGGGATGATTACAATTTTCCAACCATTTGACAAATTTACCGGACCCATATGCATTGGGTGCGTAACCCGTTAGGTTGTCCACCCACGGTGCTCAAAATTGACAGAAGTCACATTTTAGATTACGGTAATTAATCTAAACAAAACATGCAAGTCGTGTAATGAGGCAGGCAATAAAACGTAATTTTCAAACTTTTGCCAAAATGCAATTCGCAGGAAAAAAATCTTTCTTAACAGAGCACCTGATGCGACCGGTTCCATATGTGACAGATATGAAAAATCTCAGAAACGTAGAGAGAAAAGGGGGATCTAAAGATGCAACAACTAGGATAGGTTACTAATATGACTATGATTGTGCCTCTGGCTTCTGGACAACAAAAGAAAGTTGATGTGAAAACCAATAGAACAGGAGAGAAATGCTGGTTTCAATGACATGAGGAGGTCTTTATAAAATAATTGACTCCACTTTTTTATGGTCGGATTTTGCCTAAGCTACTTTGAAGCAAGGTAAGACATGCCTCATAATATGAAGTAAAAGGTTCAGGTCTCAAACAATTAAGTATATGTTTTCAAAATGCATACTGCCTCCAGCTCACATTGCAAAATGGTGGGGGAAGCGCTGCCTACTGTTGCCTATGCACTTGGATGGGAGGCGGGTTCAATTACCTTCAATTACCAGAGAGATTTTTTTTTTTGTTATTTTAATCGTGGCCATCAAAACCATATTAACACGCACTTGCGTTTAGAATTGTTGCGCAATGTCTGGGCTTATAAAAGCACATAGTTCTAGCACTGTCTGCGGGTGATATTCCACTGAAAATAGGCTCTGTATGCTGTGCGCATGTGATAAGTAAGACACGTGATGACTAACGAAAATGCGCACATTAATTCCAATACATTATGCAAATTAACCTATAGACCGATAAGCATGACAGTCAAATGTATTTTCATCAATTAACAAAGAGCATTATTTTGAAATGGATAGTTTTTTTTTTTTGCAGGTCAATTTGGCCAGCAACAATTTTATTTATCGGATTATCGGCCAAAAGCCGACAATTACCAGCTAACGGAAACCCTGGTCAGGGTTTAGCTCACTGGGATCAAATGACTTAATATGTCTGATGGTGATTTGTCTTCATAGTTATGCTAGGTAGGAGGGATTATTACCTCATTCTATTATTTGAGCCATACTGCTCATTGACAGTCACCTGCACCCCCACAGCAGAGCCAGTTTCCCCAAGCCCAGCTCCAGTTCAATAGTTCACAGCAGAAACTGTGAAGAGTGGAGCCCAAATGGATGCCATTTATCCTCCAGAGTTTAGCCTTAAAATCCAATCCCTCCCATGGCTAATACTCACAGCACCTCTGTGCTCCTCTTTAAATGATAATTGAAAGTCTGGCTAATCAAGCCCATATCATCTGAATGTTTGAAGCCTGGTTGAATATCCTCTTATCTGTCACAGGCTTTGACTAGGAAGTGTAATTACAGAACTCGAGATTGAGAGCCTGTGTGGAGTTAAGCACAACTCAAGATTAAAAGGATAAATTTGTTTCATAAGTCGTTCTACACGAGGCGAGCGATATGACATGTGCTGGTAGGATGGTCTTCTGTTTGGAAGAAGATACCACTTCTTCTGCCCCGAACCTCAATAAATCAGATGAGACAGGAGACAGAGAAATTAACCTTAAGCAACAGTGCCACCCAATGGTGAAGTGTCATAATGCAGGATGAGATCTGCAACAAAAGAAATGGTTCTGCAGAGCTCATTACAAGAACACATGTAGTTCTAACACTATCCTCTCTCCCACACAGTCATGGGCACAGGGCTGACAGGTAACTTCTCACCTTTAACCTTTTACCTCTACCCCCTCACCTTCTCCTCTATCTCCTGTCCTCTGCCCTGAATGGAAACACCAAGGCCCGTATCCACAAAGCATCTCAGAGAATGAGTGCTGATCTAGAATCTGTCCATATAATCTAATTCATTAGGATCTGAAACGCAAAACTGATCCTAGATCAGCATTCCTACTCTGAGATGCTTTGTGACCTCTACAGTGACTTCAGAAAGTATTCACACCCCTTTCACTGTTTCCACATTTTGTTGTGTTACAAAGTGGGATTAAAATGGATTTAATGTCATTTGTTTATCAACGATTTACACAAAATACTCTAATGTCAAAGTGGAAGAAAAATGTTTGAATAATAATAATACATTTATGGAAAATAAAACACTAATATATCTTGATTAGATAACTATTCAACTCGGACTCAATATGTTAGAATCACCTTTGGCAGCGATTACAGCTGTGAGTCTTTCTGGGTAAGTCTCTAAGAGCTTTGCCTGGATTGTCCTATATTTGCCCATTATTCTTTAAAAGATTCTTCAAGCTCTGTCAAATTGGTTGTTGATCATTGCTAGACAGCCATTTTCAAGTCTGCCATAGATTTTCAAGCAGATATAGGTCAAAACTGTAACTAGGCCACATTTAGGAACATTCAATGTCGTTTTGTTAAGCAACTCCAGTGTATATTTGGACTTGTGTTTTAGGTTATTGTCCAGCTGAAAGGTGAATTTGTCTGCCAGAGTCTGTTGGAAAGCAGACTGAACCAAGTTTTCCTGTAGGATTTTGCCTGTGCTTAGCTCAATTCTGTTAATTTGTATCCTGAAAAACTCCCTAGTGCTTGCCAGTGACAAGCATACCAATAACATGATACAACCACAACCATGCTTGAAAATATGAAGAGTGGTACTCAGGAATGTGTTTTGTTGGATTTGCCCCAAACGTAACACTTTGTATTCAGGACAAAAAGTACATTTCTTTGCCGCATTTTTTTTGCAGCATTACTTTAGTGCTTTATTGCAAACAGGATGCATGTTTTGTCGGTACAGTATATTATGTTAGTATTGTGGAGTAACTGCAATGTTGTTGATCCATCCTCAGTTATCTTCTATCACAGCCATTCAACTCTATAACAGTTCTAAAGTCGCAATTGGCACCGGTTTCCATCCAAAGTGTAATTAATAACAGCACCATGCTCGAATGGATATTCAATGTTTATTTAAAAAAAAAAATGGACTCCTCAACCAATAGTTGCTCTTCTATGTGAACCATTCGAAAACCTCCCTGGTCTTTGTGCTTGAAATGCACTTCTCGACTGAGGGACCTGAAAGATAGATTGTATTTGTGAGGTACAGAGATGGGGTAGTCTTTTAACAATTATGTTAAACACTAGAGATGAGTCCATGCAACTTATTATGTGACTTGCTAAGCACATTGTATTTATAATAAAAGGGACGAATGCTTATTGACTCAAAGACATTTCAGCTTTTAATTTTAAATGAATTTGTAAACATTTCAAACAACATAATTATATTTGTGACGCCCCAGTCCCTAGAGAAGTATGGCCATCCCAAACCTGCATGGACCTGCCCTATAACCAGGACTGTACTCCCTCCTGCAGAACATATTTCATTTAATCTCATATTCATTTCTATGTTGTCTTCTTGGCAGAAGGTGTGTGTGTGTTGGTTTGTGTCAGTGTGTGTGTGTTTGCTTGCCTGTGTTTTGTGTTTAAGTTCTTACAGACATCTAGCGCGGCGAAGCACAACTGTGGTACCATGGCTCCGTCAAACCTTTCATAGTTAACCCAGGAACTTGTCTGACCTTAATCCTTTCCATCCTCTCTGCTCCTCCGTATCTCTCTATCTCGTTCTCTCTCTCTCTCTCTCTCTCTGTTTCCCTCCATTTCTATTCTCAGGACGGATGGCAGGCGCTGGTCTCTGGCATCACTGCCCTCCTCTGGATATGGCACCAACACACCCAGCTCCACTGTCTCGGTGTGTGTGTGTGTGTGTGTGTGTGTGTGTGTGTGTGTGTGTGTGTGTGTGTGTGTGTGTGTGTGTGTGTGTGTGTGTGTGTGTGTGTGTGTGTGTGTGTGTGTGTGTGTGTGTGTGTGTGTGTGTGTGTGTGTGTGTGTGTGCGTCAAGGTCAGGCATCGAGGCATTCAGTTACTGTTCGATTAAACGTTAGAAAGTGACTTTGAGTGTGGTATGATCGTCGGTGACAGGCACACCGGTTCTAGTTTCTCTGAAACGGATGGGCCTCCTGGGCTTTTCACGTACAACAGTGTTTAGGGTTTACTGAGAATGTTAAGGGGGGAAAAAAACACATGCAGTCCTGTCTAGGGATGCACGATATATCGGTGAACATATCGGAATCGGCCGATATTAGCTAAAAATGGCAACATCGGCCCGATGTCTAGTTTAACGCCCCAATGTGCAAAACCGATGTCAAAGCTGACGTGCATACCTATATAACGTAGGTACATGATGTAATGACGCCACGTAATATTTAGCGCTACACATGCAACACAGTATTCCTAACCTAGCCCACAATGTCTGCTGTGTAGATCGAGCAGTCAACAAGTCGAGCAGTCATTTGAAAGAGTAAGAACATTTCAGCAAGACAACTCAAAGGCGAAATCCAAGATAATTGGAATTCATTGCCCTTGACAATCAACCGTTCTCTGTCGTGGGTGGTGTTGGCTTTCGCCAACTGGTCGAACACCGGTACACATTATCAAGTGCGCTATTTTTCAGATGTTTCCCCACCGGAGTTACACAGGCATAGCGTCACTGCTATTAGCTTCACGACTGACATTTGGACCAGCGATATCAGCCCCATGAGCATGCTGAGTCTGACAGCACAGTGGGTCGTCGAGGATTTCGTACTGAGGAAAGTCGTTTTGCATGCTCATGAATGTGCTGCTTGTCATACCGCTGCTGCCATTTCAATGGCATTTGAGAACATGTTTGAAACATGGAAACATGAACACACTAGCCAGCTCCATTCGAACAACTGACTCGAGAAATAAGGTCATCAACTGCGCCTGCAGCAGACGTGATACCCTCTGTCATGGCATTGAAACGCCTGCTCAGCAAAACTGCCGACACGGGCTGTGAACAAGCGATTCGGTGGCATTCTCTCTTTACTGTGTCGCCACCATGCTCGATGCTATGTACAAGGACCGCTACTTCGATGCAGACAAGAAACAGGGTTTATGTGAAATGTTACATACACAGCTGGACAAGATGGAATCGGACACAGTGACAGTACGCACCGAGGAAGAGAGGGCACGGACAGACAGAGCTGAAACTTCACTGCTTGACATGTATGATGAAATCCTGGTCGAGAATGAAACAAATGAACAACGGAACAGCACAGCAAGTAAGTGAAAGAAAGAGATTTTGATAATCTTTTACTGGTAATGGGGACATACGTAAATGCCAACAAAATAACTTTTTGGTCAGTGTGGTGTGTTATTTGACTAGGCAAGTAAAATTCTTATTTACAATGACAGCCTACCCCGGCCAAACCCAGACGACGCTGGGCCAATTGTGCGCTGCCCTACAGGACTCCCAATCACGGCCGGATGTAATACAGCCTGGATTCGAACCAAGGACTCTAGTGACGCCTCTTGCACTGAGATGTAGTGCCTTAGAGCACTGCGTCCATGTGTGTGTGTGTGTTAACTAAAATAAAATAAAATGTAATATTGGTTATCGGTATCGTTTTTTTTGGCAAGGAAAATATCGGATATAAAATATCAGTATCGGCCAAAAATGTAGTGTTGGTGCATCACTAGTCATGTCCCTTGATACCAATTGAGCAACATGTCCATGCCCTGAATAATTCAGGCTGTTCTGGAGGCAAAGGGGTTCCGACCCAGGACTAGATGGGTGTACCTAATAAACTGGCCACTAATGTATAGCCACTGTATACATAAATTGAGTCAAATTGTTTCTTGTTTCAGTCATGTCTTTGGTCACGTTCGCATGGGAAAAAACAACACCCTAATGATTGGTTGACAACAGAGCCTCCCACGATACAGGTGATGGCTGCAGGATGAAGTTGGTGAAGAGCAACTGCAGAAACTTGCAGTTAAAACTTCATGACGTTTGATCGTGATTTTTGTCAAGTTCATGCAGTTGGCATTTAGGCACAAGTCAGACAATTCTAAAATTCAATTCTTATCTCCATCATGCATGCAACACAATTTGAAAGTCAGCGACCAATGATGTTCACCGACTTGACAGAAGTGATCCGCTTTAGCGTGGCCGCTGAGATGAGCACGATGCAAGACTTTGCTCTCACACAGTCACACAGAGTATATGTGCATGTGTACGGGTGCGCTTCACGCTGCTACAACTGGTAGCTACAGGACCTAACCAGCGTAGAAGTTTAACCTCTCGCTTCAACGCTCCTGGTTGTTGCGGAAATTGACCCATTACTACTGTTTACTTTGTGCATCTACACCATCTTGCTGACTCTACCTAACCTATGACCTGACCAATCACCTTACGCATTACTGCCCACCGTGACAAGAAATGACATCAACAAAAACTATACAACACATAATTGGCTCCTAGCCTACAAGCATAGGCTACTTTTTGTCCCTAACATTTAAACTGAAACTAAATAATATATAAATGAAATACAAATGTTATGATAAAACTTAAACTAAACTTAATTTCAAATGAAAATCCTAAAACTACAGTGCATTCGGAAAGGATTCAGACCCCTTGACTTATTCCACATTTTGTTATGTTACAGCGTTAAAAAATAACGTGGGTTTTTCACTCATAAATCTACACAATATATCCCATAATGACCCAGCAAAAACAGTTTTTTAGATTTTTTTGCAAATGTATAATACTACTTTTACATAAGTATTCAGTCCCTTTACACAGTACTTTGTTGAAGCACCTTTGGCAGCGATTACAGCCCCGAGTCTTCTTGGGTATGACGCTACAAGCTTGGCACATCTGTATTTGGGGAGTTTCTTCTCTGCAGATCTTCTCAAGCTCTGTCAGGTTGGATGTGGAGTGTCGCTGCACAGCTATTTTCAGGTTTCTCCAGAGATGTTAGATCGGGTTCAAGTCCGGGCTCTGGCTGGGCCACTCAAAGAAATTCAGAGACTTAGGCCACTCCAGCGTTGTCTTGGCTGTGTGTTTAGGGTCGTTGTCCTGTTGGATGGTGAACCTTCGCCCCAGTCTGAGGCCCTAAGTGCTCTGGAGCAGGTTTTCATCAAGGATGTCTTTGTACTTTGCTCCGTTCAACTTTCCCTCGATTCTGACTAGTCTCCCAGTCCCTGCCGCTGAAAAACATCCCCACAGCATGATGCTGCCACCACCATGCTTCACCGTAGGGATGGTGCCAGGTTTCCTCCAGACGTGGCGATTGGCATTCAGGCCAAAGAGTTCAATCTTGGTTTCATCAGACAAGAGAATCTTGTTTCTCATGGTCTGAGAGTCCTTTAGGTGCCTTTTGGGAAACTACAAGCGGGCTGTGTGCCTTTTACTGAGGTGTGGCTTCCGTCTGTCCACTCTACCATAAAGGCCTGATTGGTGGAGTTGTGCAGAGATGGTTGTCCTTCTGGAAGGTTCTCCCATCTCCACAGAGGAACTCTGGGGCTCTGTCAGAGTGACCGTTGTGTTCTTGGTCACCTCACTGACCAAGGCCCTTCTCCCTTGATTGCTCAATTTGGCCGGGGGCGAGCCAGCTCTAGGACGAGTCTTGGTGGTTGCAAACTTCTTCCATTTAAGAATGATGGAGGCCACTGTGTTTTTGGGGACCTGCAATGCTGCAGAAATGTTTTGATACCCTTCCCCAGATCTGTGCTTTTACACAATCCTGTCCTGGAGCTCTACGGACAATTCCTTCGACCTCATGGCTTGTTTTTTTTCTCTGACATGCACTGTCAACTGTGGGACCTTTATATAAATAGGTGAGTGCCTTTCCAAATCATGTCCAATTAATTGAATTTACCACAGGTGGACTACAATTGTAGAAACATCTCAAGGATGATCAATGGAAACAGGATGCACCTGAGCTCAATTTTGAGTCTCATAGCAAAGGTTCTAAATACAAAATAAGATATTTCTGTTTTTTATTTAAAATATTTTTTTATAAAACCCGGTTTCACTTTGTCATTATGATGTATTTTGTGTAGATTAATGAAGATATTTATTCATTCCATTTTAGAATAAGGTTGTTACGTAACAAAATGTGGAAAAAGTGAAGGGGTCTGAATACTTTCTGAATGCACTGTATAATTACCTTGGTGTGTGTGTGCATGCGTACAGTATGTTTTTTGTACTTTTGTACTATGTGGGATAGTGGATTGACATAGGCTAATGCTTTTGCTGTTCGTTAGGCCTACTCATCTTGTTGGCTGATGAAAAGTAAATCTGGACGGACAGTTCTTCCAATATTTTCAATATGCAGTTGTGTCCCCAATGTGTCTGTCTTCACTTGTTGCCTGTGAGAAAGACCCGATCACGTGATGGAGAGCCATGTGAGTGAGAGGTGCTTAGGAGCTCGGAGAAGGGCACAACGCAGCACTCTGGGCCAAGGGCACAATGGCCACTGGCCGCAAAAGGCATGGATTCTTTTAGGGTGCATTACGGCCACATACGGGATGCCGTCGTGAAATTCGAGGCATTATCAAGTGCTTGTCAAATTGTGAATGAGAGACTGATGTGTTGAGCCTGCGCAAAAAACAAAGCAGAGCTCATGCCTTTAAAGCAACTTTTTTCAAATCATCATTAGTCTAACCATGCACTCTTACAATGTTAAATGTTTTTATCCTGCTCAAAGGAGCAGCATTACCCCCTAATATACTGTCAGATTTAGACAGTTATCCCAATTTGAAACTCTCCAGAGTTTGTTCATTCAGTTTCTTTATCTCTTCTTCAAAAGCAACAGCCCAGTAGAGAGTAGAGCACACTACCATAGCCACTAACCAGGAGTTCAGTTACTCGCTACTAGCAATGGGCTCTTTTGCCCTTGTACTCCCTCCCTCTAGCAGTTAGCCGCAACTAGCGCCCGGCTCTTCTACCCTTGTAATCCCTCCCTCTCTGCTTCTCACAGTCATCCTGTTCATCCCAGGAGAAGCTGCACCAGCTGCCCTTCCAGCCCACGGCGGACGAGCTGCACTTCCTCACCAAGCACTTCAGCTCCGAGAGCATCACCGACGAGGAGGGACGACACTCGTCCATGCGCCCCCGCTCACGTAGCCTCAGGTAGGATATCCGCCAGAGACTCATACACCCACACTTCAGTACAATGCCCAGTGCCCACTCAAACCCCCCTTTGCCATCCTCCTGCAGTATCTCACCTAAATGACTGTCTGTTGTTTGTCAGGAGGCCTATCTGTAGGCTGTAACTTTTGTAGACACAAAGGTATTCTACCTGTATTTGGTAGACAAAAAGGTCAGGCCCTTCTCATTGACACATCGCTGGCAGGTGTGAGTGACTGTGACCTCTTCAGTGTGGCAGGCTGGCAGCAGCAGACTTCTATCACCTGTCTACTGCCCTTATCACTGACACCCAGTCTACCTCAGCCTCAGACTCCTCGCTCGTTAGCCATCACACCCTGTCCCTCTTTCTGTCTGTCTGTCTATCTGTCTGTCTCTCTCTCACTTTATCTCTGTCACTCTTGCTTTTCTCCACTTCTCTGTCTCTCTCCACCTCACTCTCGCTCACTCTCCATCTGTCTCCCTCTTTGTGTCCTTTACTGGTCTCACTTTTTCTGTGTCTATCAGTTTTTGGTGCCAGAATGTACACTACATGCCCAAAAGTATGTGGACACCTCCTTGTCGAACGTCTCATTCCAGGGTCATGGACATTAATATGGAGTTGGTTCCCCTTTTGTTGCTATAACAGCCTCCACTCTTCTGGGAAGGCTTTCCACTAGATTTTGGAACATTGCTCCATTCAGTCACAAGAGCATTAGTGAGGTCGGGCAGTGATGTTTGGCGATTAGGCCTGGCTCGCAGTCTGCGTTCCAATTCATCCAAAAGGGGTTTGATGGGGTAGAGGTCAGGGCTCTGTGCAGGCCAGTCAAGTTCTTCCACACTGAACTCGACAAACCATTTCTGTATGGCCCTCGCTTTGTGCACGGGGGTATTGTCATGCTGAAATAGGAAAGGGCCTTCCCCAAACTATTGCCACAAAGTTGGAAGCACAGAATCTTCTAGAATGTCATTGTATGCTGTAGTGTTAAGATTTCCCTTCACTGGAACTAAGGGGCCTAGCCCAAACCATGGAAAACAGCCCCACTTTACAGTTGGAACTATGCATTCGGGCAGGTAGCGTTCTCCTGGCATCCGTCAAACCCAGGTTTGTCCGTTGAACTGGCCAGATGGTGAAGCGTGATTCATCACTCCAGAGAACGCGTTTCCAATGGCGGCAAGCTTTACTCCACTCCAGCCGATGCTTGGCATTGCACATGGTGATCTTAGACTTGTGTGCTGCTGCTCAGCCATGGATACCCATTTCATGAAGCTCCCGATGAACAGTTCTTGTACTGATGTTGCTTCCAGAGGCAGTTTGGAACACGATAGTGAGTGTTATAACCGAGGACAGACGATTTTTACACACTACACGCTTCAGCACTCAGCGATCCCGTTCTGTGAGCTTGTGTGGCCTACCACTTCGCGGCTGAACCGTTGTTGCTCCTAGACGTTTCCACTTCATAATAACAGCGCTTACAGTTGACTGGAGCAGCACTAGCAGAGCAGAATTTTGACAAACTGATTGTTGGAAAGGTGGCATCCTATAACGGTGCCACATTGAAAGTTACTGTGCTCTTCAGTAAGGCCATTCTACTGCCAATGTTTGCCTATGGAGATTGCATGGCTGTGTGCTCGATTTTAGACACCTGTCAGCAACGGTGTGGCTGAAATAGCCGAATCAACTAATTTGAAGGGGTGTCCACATACTTATGTGTATATCTAGTGTCTCTATCTCATTCAGTCAATTTGTCACTGACACTGTATTCTCTGAGTTCTGAGGTGCCAGAACTGGTGCCATCTCAGCTGATCAGCAGTTCAGCTGTGCCTCCCTGTCCTGCCCTGTTCTGTTATGACCTGCAACTGCCAGTCTTAATCCCCCCCCTTCTTCCTTCTCCTCCTTCTCCTCCTCCTCCTCCCCTGGCTCCTGTCTCTGCATTCAGTTACCCCTCCTTTCAAAAGCTAAACATCAAACAGACTAGCTACTGAAAGGCCCAAACTTTCTGCCTTCGCAGCAGACATATCTCATCTCTACACCCCCTCTCCTCTCCTCTCTTCTTGTCTCGTTCCCTTCATCTGTGTGGATTTAGAACACACTGCTTTCATCTCACTCTATCCTCATGAATGGAGAACAGAACATGGCTCTGTTGGTATGATATGAGAGAGACACTTCGCCTTTAGAGAGAGAGAGAGATGAGGTTTAGTGTTAAGATGACTCGATGAGACAGAGGCCTAGCCTTTCCCCTCCTACTAGGCCGTATCTCTATCTGAATGTACTCTCAAGGGGCCTGCCTGGCACTCAGGCTATAGGAATGAGATGTATAAATCTCAGATGAGGTATGAGAGAAAGCCATTACTAGCCGTTTACAAATGACTATCCCTGCTGTATGACTTTACTGTATGCCTCAGCAAGGATTAATCATCTGATGAAGGAGAGAGATGGGCAGAGATGGAGAGAGAGAGATTGGTAGGGGGAGAGGAGAGTGAGGCTTTAGGAAGTGAAAGAGATAGTGAGAGAAGGATGGAGGGGCTTCAAAGAGGGTGATTGCTATCGAAATAAACAGAGAGAACGGGCGGGAAAGAGTGCTACAAGGCAGATGAGGTGAGGGAGAGAGTGTGAAAGAACGAGCGAGAGAAAGCTAGGGATGCAACAATTCACCGATACACATCGGCCCCTGATTCAAATGTTTAAGATACAAGTGCATCGGGCTGCGGACCCCAAACCGATCCAAATTAAGTATGCATCGATCCAGTGACGATTTTAGCATGTACATCTTGGTGGGGAAAATTCACCCATTTTTTTAACGCATGCTGTTGTGGGTGAAATTACAAGATTATGTTATAATACTGTTATTGCATCAAATTATTGTTTTATGCAACAGAATAGGGGGTTCTTAAAACTATATTGTGTCTGTGTGAACTGAGAGTGAGCCTCTGGGGCTTAATGCTGACAGTATATTTACGATGCCTTAGGCCACATTCATTCATGTGAGAGAGATGGCTACAGTTTGACTGGAAGGTACCAGGGAGAGATGGCTCGGGTATGGGTTTCTAAACAATGAGAACAGTCTATACAGAAGATACTGTCTGTTGTGAATCATACAAATCCTGACCTTGACCCATTCCATACATCTGTTGTTTGTCATGAATATTCAGAAGGATGTACTTTGCTATAAAATGCTGTGGCTCAAATCCGCTCGTTGGGCTCTCAATGAATCATCTAGGGTTGGTTCGTCGACCAGCTTCATTATTGCAATAATTAATCTATGTTATTAAAACGTTTTGAATAAAGTAATATCCTGATTGGTGATTGACCTTGTCTCTTCTCATTATTGATTTGAATTTCCACGACAATGCCAGCAAAGCCACTACACAACACTAAATAATACATTAATTGCACTATAACGGTGACAAACGGTGCCCAGAAACTGTAAAAAGCTGTCCCAAAAGCATAACTTTATTTTCAGCACCATGGAGTGAATCCTTACCACCGCTACACCTGGCTATCAGTGGAGCCTTGTCTGGCAGCAAAACAGTTCATTCAGCCTCATTTACTGCCTTTTTAAAAAAACATAGCTGATATGGCTGACTTTCTTAAACAAATGTGGTTTCTACTGACAATTGAGATGTACAAACTATGGCATAAGGGAACGATGAGTGGATAAGAGGTCATCCGTAATTTCGATTAAGACATTAATGAGCAAGCTAAGATGGACGTAATCAATATAACTATTTGTACAGAGATAGAATTCAGAACATGGGCCGTTCTTACAGTATTGTCCCTGTACACCAAGTCAGAATCATAGGATAAATAAAGGGGACATATAAGCAGACAATGAAAGCTCTTACAATATTCGATGATGACATTTCCTAAAACAGGCAAAAGGCTACATGTGCACCACCAAATTGGAACAGTAGGCTAAGTTATAAGGGGGAAAGGGGCCAAATTATTAGGGTGAGGCACATGGGCTACTAGCAGCTTACTACACAACATAAACGTAGTATTACTTTCTTAGCTACAGTATACATATCTCCCTGGCATATTACATAAATTATGCAGCGGCACACAATTTGTGGGCATATTTTGTCAACCCTACACTCTGTGTTTTCTGCTGGCTGCCCCACCACCACAGAAAGCACTGAGCTAGGCTTAAACACCTGCATTTTGGAACTGCCTTACTCAAGAAGGCAAAAAAAAAGACCATGTTTGGATGTGGCTCCATTAACTCAATTATTTTTGGGGGACATTGTTTGCAAACTGATATGTGACATGTATTAATGGCAAAATAACATGCAGGTGGGGCTCAAAACCCTGAATGACGTGTCGCCACTGCAACGGTCAGAAAATCTATTCAATCTATTCAAACGTTACAACTCGCCGGTTCACACATTATTTTTGCTTATATTACATTCTTTCTACCTTCCCGAAAATAGCTCTAAGCTTTTGTGGCAACTGATGTGTCCTGTCCTTCAGTATCAAACTGCATGTAACAGTGCTACAACCCCAGGCAATATCAGTAGCCTAGTTAAACTGCATTCTGTGCCCAGCTTCGCACCCTGACCAACGCGAGGTAGGCGGCCTGTTCTTGATCTTGCTGAACCTTCAGCATTCAAATGCTAAAATGGCCTGCGTGATATTTGGCTTTATTAGTTGACAAAATACTGTATGTATACGGAATAAAAATATAAACGCAACATGCGACAATTTCAAAGATTTGACTGTTACAGTTCATATATCATTCAATTCATTCAATTGAAATACATTGATGGATTTCACATGACTGGGAATACAAATATGCATCTGTTGGTAGGGGTGTCGATCAGAAAATCAGTATCTGGTGTGACCACCATTTGCCTCAGGTTGTTGATTGTGGCCTGTGGTATGTTGTGCCACTCCTCTTCAATAGTTGTGGGAAGTTGTTGGATATCGGCGGGAACTGGAACATGCTGTCGATCCAGAGCATCCCAAACATGCTCAACAGGTGACATGTCTGGTTAGTATGCAGGCCATGGAAGAACTGGTACATTTTTAGCTTCCAGGAATTGTGTACAGATCCTTGCGACATTGGGGCATGCATTATCATGCTGAAATATGAAGTGATGGCGGATAGAACACACCTCCAGGATGTGTAAGGGCTATTTGACCAAGAAGGAGAGTGAGCCCCACCCTCTTCAACATATACTGTATATCAATGAGTTGGCGAGAGCACTAGAACAGTCTGCAGCACCCGGCCTCACCCTACTAGAATCTGAAGTAAAATGTATACTGTTTGCCGATGATCTGGTGCTTCTGTCACCAACCAAGGAAGGCCTACAGCAGCACCTAGATCTTCTGCACAGATTCTGCCAGACCTGGGCCCTGACAGTAAATCTCAGTAAGACCAAAATAATGGTGTTCCAAAAAAGGTCCAGTCGCCAGGACCACAAATACAAATTCCATCTAGACACCGTTGCCCTAGAGCAAGCAAAAAAACATACAAACCTCAGCCTAAACATCAGCGCCACAGGTCATTTCCACAAAGCTGTGAACGATCTGAGAGACAAGGCAAGAAGGGCATTTTATGCCATCAAAAGGAACATAAAATTCGACATACCAATTAGGATCTGGCTAAATATACTTTAATAATTTATGGAACCCATTGCCCTTTATGGTTGTGAGGTCTGGGGTCCGCTCACCAACCAAGAATTCACAAAATGGGATAAACACCAAATTGAGACTCTGCCTGCAGAATTCTACAAAAAATATCCCCCGTGTACAACGTAAAACACCAAATAATGCATGCAGAGCAGAATTAGGCCGATACCCGCTAATTATCAAAATTCAGAAAAGAGACGCTAAATTCTACAACCACCTAAAAGGAACTGATTCCCAAACCTTCCATAACAAAGCCATCACCTACAGAGAGATGAACCTGGAGAAGAGTCACCTAAGCAAGCTGGTCCTGGGGCTCTGTTCACAAACACAAACAGACCCCACAGAGCCCCAGGACAGCAACACAATTAGACCCAACCAAATCATGAGAAAACAAAAAGATAATTACTTGACACATTGGAAAGAATTAACAAAAAAAAACGAGCAAACTAGAATGCTATTTGGCCCTAAACAGAGAGTACACAGTGGCAGAATACCTGACCACTGTGACTGACCCAAACTTAAGAAAAGCTTTGACTATGTACAGACTCAGTGAGCATAGCCTTGCTATTGAGAAAGGCGGCCGTAGGCAGACCTGGCTCTCAAGAGAAGAAAGACTATGTGCACACTGCCCACAAAATGAGGTGGTAACTGAGCCGCACTTCCTAACCTCCTGCCAAATGTATGACCATATTAGAGACACATATTTTCCTTAGATTACACAGGTCCACAAAGAATTTGAAAATAAACAAACAGATTTTGATAAACTCCCATATCTACTGGGTGAAATACCACAGTGTGCCATCACAGGAGCAAGATTTGTGACCTGTTGCCACAAGAAAAGGGCAACCAGTGAAGAACAAACACCATTGTAAATGCAACCCATATGAATGTTTATTTATTTTCCCTTTTGTACTTTATCCATTTGCACATCATTGCAACACTGTATATATACATAATATGACATTTGAAATGTCTTTATTATTTTGGAACTTCTGTGAGTGTAATGTTTACTGTTCATTTTTATTGTTTATTTCACTTTTGTTTATTATCTACTTAACTTGCTTTGGCAATGTTTACACATGTTTCCCATGCCAATAAAGCGCCTTGAATTGAATTGGGTGATGGAGTGCTGCATCAGATGACCTGGCCTCCACAATCACCTGACTTCAACCCAATTGAGATGGTTTGGGATGATTTGGACCTCAGGGTGAAGGAAAAGCAAGACTGTTGAAAAAGCATTTCAGGTGTCTACCTCATAAAGCTGGTTGAGAGAATGCCAAGAATGTGCAAAACTGTCATCAAGGCAAAGGGTGGCTACTTTGAAGAATCTCAAATATAAAATATATTTTGGTTACTACATGATTCCATGTGTTATTTCATAGTTTTGATGTCTTCAATGTAGAAAATAGTACAAATAAAGAAAAAGACTTAAATAAGTGTCCTAACTTTTGACTGGTACTGTATCTTCATTGGCTATGTCATAGCTAATTTGTAAATGATAAATATTGATACATTACTAACTGAAACACTTAATGTGCAAAAATGACAAGTTAGTTAGTGGTTCATGGTGATATCAGAACCAAAGTGCGGGGGGGGGGGGGGGGGGGGGGGACAAAAAATATAGGCTACCCTCCATAATGTGATAGACAGCTCAGGTACCCACATAGCACATACACCATAGACATACATAATGTACACACACACACACACACACACACACACACACACACACACACACAGTCAGCTCAGACAGATCCAGCTCAGCAGCAAATTTTTTATTTCGAATGGAAAACGAATGTGTTTATGCATCAAATGTTACTGCATCGAATCGAACCAAATCGAATAATTTCAAACTATAACGTATCGTTCCTGTATTTTATCAGAGCCCATGAATCTAGATCCGTATCGAATCGTCTTGAAAGGGAAAGATGCACATCCCTAGGGAAAGCACGGGAGGGAGTGAGAGAGGGAGGACAAAGCTGTCTCAGACCAGCTAATTAAAATTAAAGAAAGAAGCAATCATATGCTCATTTCATGGCCTTATCATCAGCCATGCTGAGAGTGGTGACGGCAATGCTTATTCTCCTGTCCTTCCTATCTCTCTACCTCTCCCTCTGTTTCTCTCTCTCTCACTCTATCCATCTCTGTATCTTACCCTCTCTCTCTCTCTCTGTCTTTCTCTCTTTCCCTCTCTCTTTCTCTTCTCTCTCTCATTCTTCTGGAGTTGTAGAAATAATCTCAACATGTTCATCCATCATAGGCTTGTCATATCCAGCGGTGGGTCCTGTTTTAATGAGCAGCACAGAGCCTCACAGACAGAAACAGAGACAGTCACACACACACAGTCACAGACGGTGTATTTAATTAAACACTTCTACCCTTCCCTCAGCAGCTCAGCCCTTCATTTTGGGTGTCCCCTTGTTGAATTTATTACCCATGTCATTAATGTCTCATCGAATGGGGCTCTGAGGTGAATGGGTCTCTGAGGTGCTCACACACACAAACACATACATACGGTGGCTTGTGAGAGTATTCACCCCCCTTGGCATTTTTCCTATTTTGTTGCCTTACAACCTGGAATAAAAAATGTTTGGGGGTTTGTATCATTTGATTTATACAACATGCCTACCACTTTGAAGATGCAAAATATTTTTTATTGTGAAACAAACAAGAAATAAGACAAAAAAACAGAACTTGAGCATGCATAACTATTCACCCCCCACAAAGTCAATACTTTGTAGAGCCACCTTCTGCAGCAATTACAGCGGCAACTCTTTTGGGGTATGTCTCTATAAGCTTGGCACATCTAACCACTGGGATTTTTGCCCATTCTTCAAGGCAAAACTGCTCCAGCTCCTTCAAGCTGGATGGTTTCCGCTGGTGTACAGCAATCTTTAAGTCATACCACAGGTTCTCAATTGGATTGAGGTCTGGGCTTTGACTAGGCCAGTCCAAGACATTTAAATGTTTCCCCTTAAACCACTCGAGTGTTGCTTTAGCAGTATGCTTAGGGTCATGGAAGGTGAACCTCCATCCCAGTCTCAAATCTCTGGAAGACTGAAACAGTTTTCCCTCAAGAATTTCCCTGTATTTAGCGCCATCCATCATTCCTTCAATTCTGACCAGTTTCCCAGTCCCTGCCGATGGAAAAACATCCCCACAGCATGATGCTGCCACGACCATGCTTCACTGGGGATGGTGTTCTCGGGATGATGAGAGGAGTTGGGTTTGCGCCAGACATAGCGTTTTCCTTGATGGCCAAAAAGCAAAATTTTAGTCTCATCTGACCAAAGTACCTTCTTCCATATGTTTGGGGACTCTCCCACATGCCTTTTGGTGAACACCAAACATGTTTGCTTATTTTTTACTTTAAGCAATGGCTTTTTTTTCTGGCCACTCTTCCGTAAAGCCCAGCTCTGTGGAGTGTAAGGCTTAAAGAGGTCCTATGGACGGGTACTCCAATCTCCACTGTGGAGCTTTGCAGCTCCTTCAGGGTTATCTTTGGTCTCTTTGTTGCCGCTCTGATTAATGCCCTCCTTCCCTGGTCCGATCTGTACTTCTCCACAACTTTGTCCCTGACCTGTTTGGAGAGCTCCTTGGTCTTCATGGTGCCACTTGCTTGGTGGTGCCCCTTGCTTAGTGGTGTTGCAGACTCTGGGGCCTTTCAGAACAGGTGTATATATACTGAGATGATGTGACAGATCATGTGACACTTAGATTGCACACAGGTGGACTTTAATTCACAAATTATGTGACTTCTGATGGTAATTGGCTGCACCAGATCTTATTTAGGGGCTTCATAACAAAGGGGGTGAATACATATGCACGCACCAATTTTCAGTTATTTTTTCATTCCACTTCACCAATTTGGACTATTTTGTGCATGCCCATTACATTAAATCCAAATAAAAATCTATTTATTAAATTACAGGTTGTAATGCAACAAAATAGGAAAAACGCCAAGGGGGATGAATACTTTTGCAAGGCACTGTACATACACCTCCCTGCCCCTCACACACACACACACATACACACCCCTCCCTGCCCGGCCTCTTCTCTGTCACGGTCAATTAGGTCCTTCATTTCCCCAGTCGCATGCCTCACTGGTGTTGGGGCAATGTTATTCTCTCTCTCTCTCTCTTCTCTCTCTCTCTCTCTCGCTCTGATTCACTTAATTTACCCTCTTAATCATCCTCTACCTTTTCCTTTTGAGCACCCTTTTCACGTAATCTGACATCAGTGTTTAAAAAGCTCACACTGCCAATTCACCCCTTTTTAAAACGCTAATCCTTTAAGAGAAATCGTGTTGTGCTACAGTATATAAATGAATAGCGACAACAGGATTCAATGGTCTTCAAAGTTAAGTTTATTTCAGAAATCTTCTCAGCCTATTAACACACAGGCTTATACTGTCGATCCAAACCTTTCCTCCCACAAGTATAATTTGAGTCTGTGTTCAAGGTCGTTTCTCAAATTACTTCTGAGCATACTTTTCTAGGCTGTCAGTCTGACGTTATTCATTCTCAGGGACCTTAATGATTCTATTAGCAGCTCATTTGGATGTGAGGTTTATTCAATGAAGTCACATATCACTCAAAGCAACTCCACTCACAGACAAAGGAAAGGGGGGTTGGAAAATATCCTTAAAATATTTGAGTATTTATGAAGCAGCCGCTGTGCATCAATCTCTGTCGGAGCTAACCTTTGGTTGCTGTGGCAGCAGTGGCATGGCTATGATTTTGTGTTTCTGAGTGAATTTAAGAAAAATAAAAGAACAGAGGTGTGTGGCAGGACTCAGAGCTGAGAATGTTTCTCCTCTCGGTTCGTGAAGATGACTGGCATATATTTTATTTTTTTAAGTAGACAGTTCTACTAAAGTAGTATGTTATGCGTGTGTGAGAGAAGCAGAGGATATTCGAATATGTTCTGAGAAGCTCACCTTCGCGCAAGCATGTTAAGATGGTGATAAACAGCTCCTATTGAGTCGACCTCATATGTCACGTACAGTGTGATCTCATTCAATTGAGCTGGGTAATAGGCAATAGAATGGTTAATAAGATGAGCGAGCTGTCGGCGGAGGACTATAGGCAATACCTCATCCCCCTGGTCACATGACCACACCTCCACACGACACACAGATGACTCACACAAACAGTCACATCTGTGGACCCCAAATTCAAATTTGCGCCGGCCACACATTCCCCCACCGCTTCCAATACACCGCTACATGACACAGCCGCTCAGATTGGAATGTCTCTCTCTCTCTCTCTCTCTCTCTCGCTCTCTCTCTCTCACACACACACACACCGTGTCTCAGAAGGGAGTCTCATTGTCGCCTCATTGCTTCAGACAGAACCCCAGCTTATTCTCTGCGGTGGTGGTGTGAGTGAGAGACAGAAAGGTCATGGCTGTCTCCATTTGTTCCTGCTAGCCAGACTTTTGATGTGGAGAGTGAGATGGAGAGAGAGAGAAGGGGCTGATGCACACAGACTAAATGAGCCATCACCGCTCCACATCACGCTCCCCGGGGAACTGACCTTTCCAGCCATAGACATCCACCAGTATGAAATCCTCGATGAAGTCCTGACAGACAGATAGGGTCCTCAGACTGACTCTCAGACACACTGTCAGGAACATAACGCACCAATCCCCTGCCTGGTCTCAAGAGCCATCAGCTCTCCATGTGTGTGTGACTACAGTATGTGTGCAGCCATGTATGCCCATGTCTGTGTTTCTGACCTAAGAGCTGTCATCCTCTTCAATGTATCTCATGCCTTCTCTGTGTGACCTGACCTCCCTCCATCCACAGTATCCCTCTGCTGGTGGCTTGGGACTTGGAGCTCACTTCTGTAATGCTGTACTGCAGCTCAGGGATACTGGAAAACACAGACCCCTACTACCATGCAGTATACTAGTCTCTCTGGACTGGTGTAGACCAGTCCACCAAGCTACAGTCTCTCTGGACTGGTGTAGACGAGACCAACAAGCTACAGTCTCTCTGGACTGGTGTAGACCAGACCACCAAGCTACAGTCTCTCTGGACTGGTGTAGACGAGACCAACAAGCTACAGTCTCTCTGGACTGGTGTAGACGAGACCACCAAGCTACAGTCTCTCTGGACTGGTGCAGACCAGACCACCAAGCTACAGTCTCTCTGGACTGGTGTAGACCAGACCAACAAGCTACAGTCTCTCTGGACTGGTGTAGACCAGACCACCAAGCTACAGTCTCTCTGGACTGGTGTAGACGAGACCAACAAGCTACAGTCTCTCTGGACTGGTGTAGACCAGACCAACAAGCTACAGTCTCTCTGGACTGGTGTAGACCAGACCAACAAGCTACAGTCTCTCTGGACTGGTGCAGACCAGACCACCAAGCTACAGTCTCTTCGTTCTCCACTCATATCTCTGTATGTTTGTCTTCTTTCAGCCCTGGTCGCTCACCCATTTCCTTTGACCATGAGATCGTCATGATGAACCATGTCTACAAGGAGCGCTTTCCCAAGGTAACTTCCCATAAAAAAATGTTTTTTAATTATTCATTCATATCAGTCTTAACATTTGTTTACTATGACTTAGTTGACATTAATAGATTCAGAAATTAATAACCTAGAATTAAAATCTTAACCAATTTATGACAGTCCTTCAATTAGCTTTTCCATTGTAATAAAGCTCACTATGAGCTGTCTGGAAGGTGAGTATACGTGAGTCAACTCTCCCCCCTCTCGTCCCCAGGCCACGGCTCAGATGGAGGACCGTCTGGCTGACTTCCTATCATCCTCGGCCCCTGACAAGGTGATGCCCCTGGCCGACGGGGTCCTCAGCTTCATCCACCACCAGGTCATAGAGCTGTCCAGAGACTGCCTGGATAAAAGCCGCGAGGGCTGCATCACCTCACGCTACTTTTACGAGCTGCAGGAGAACCTGGAGAAACTGCTACAAGACGTGAGTGGACTGTTTTTTTTTTTCATTTTGGGAGTTAAGGTGGATTTGAGGAGTTTCATCCTTTGCACTGATATTCTCCAACGTCAGTAGAATAATTAATTGAGTGACGATATCGTCCAATTCGTGTTCATTTAGACACCTGTTTGTTAACCCCCGTCACGCATGGTTTCACTAAGGTCCTCACTCATCATCATTAAGCCTGTCAAGTCTGTCAGGCAGGTCGTCAACACACGGTGATGTCATAGGATGAGGACGCCACTTTGACCCGTTTAGGTCATCGAAAAAACATAAACACCCTTCCTCTCTCCTTCTCCCCCTCCCACCCTTCCCCTCTCTCTCTCTTTCTGTCCATATGGGACACATTCCCCCACACCTGCCCCCGATATGTTAGTCACAAGACGGGTTGGTCTGTGTTAGGATTTGAGGGACATTCAATAGTGTGTGTGTGTGATGTCACTGATGTCTCTGTTATCTCAGTTACAGTGACGGGGTGCTCACGGTTGTGACATTATTGCTCCCAGTGGCCTCGTCCGACGCCCCCCAGTCGACGGAGGGTGGGGTGGGGGGGGGGGGGGGGGGGGGTCTCCTCTCCCTGATTCTAATTTCATGGCCCAGCAGTCAGCAGGGGTGATGGATGAATCTCCCAGACACCCAGGAGGAGGGGTGCACCGAGAAAGAGGGAGCGAGACTAAGGGAGGGAGGGAGAGAGAGAGACAAAGTTAGGGAGGGAGGGAGCGAGGGATGAAGCCATAGGAGGAGGGGTCTGCGGGGAGTTTTCCAGTCTTGGATTGGCTGTTTAAACCGTCCTGTGTTTGGGCTGATGCCTGTTAGAATGTGGTTTGTGTGTGAGAGACAGAGAAAGAAAGAGAGAAGCAGACAGAGTATTAACCCCACGAGAACCACATGCTGGCCAAATTTGGAGAACAGAAAGAACGTTGTATCACCTTCAGGGAACTAATTGGGCGACATGGTTCGGGGGGCTTAGCAGAGCGCAGTAGGTGGCGGCGATGTAAACGTGCTGTGGAATGAGGCAGTGAACAGGTACCCAGAGCGGAGGGATCCGGATGGCCAGCGTCGCGTTTTTTCCCCCGTTATTTCCATCGCTCTGGCCCAGGATGATGTGTCGTGTGTCGTGGCAGAGGAGGCTGGAGGAAGAGGAGGTGCTGCAACATGTTTTGGAGCAGAGGGAGTGGAGGAGAAAGTGGAGCACACTCACATGGGAGTGGGATCACAACGCTTTTCCAGTTAAGTTGTTGTCTGTTTGCGGTTGGGGGCGATGTTTGGATTGAGGTCAGGCCAAGGTCTCTGCTGGACCGTCTTGGTTGGTTACAGGTATATCTGTGACAAGGGATAGGCATGGTATTGCGAAAGTTAATGCTTATTATTTAGTAGCAAATGGTAGGCGATTGCATACTTCAACTTTGTGGGCTTGAAAAAGGTCACCGACCTCTTGACACATGTTGTCTGCTACGCACCTTAGTATGTTGATTCAGTGTATGTTATTTGGCACCTACATGCAGTCACTCCATGTTGTGAGCCAGTTGTAGCGGTCAGTGCTCTTCTCCATTGTCTTGTTATTCACCCCTCTAACCCTTTCCCCCTTTCAGTCTCTGTCTAGTCACAGCTCCAGGCCACTACTCTAACCCTCCTCTAGCCAGGCCAGGCCATCCATCCATTCCCATATATCCATTCACCCCACGCGGCGACACCATTAAAAACGTCACAGGAGACCACCTGATCCACCTCAACCCCTACCTCGACCTCGGGCCTGACTGACTTGTCACCATAGCAACCCCCGCCTCTGGCCCAAGGAGGACCCCTGTGTAGACTTTAGAGGCCCAGGTCACCTGAGGTGGGGATTGAGGTAGTTAGCCAGCTAGGCTGCCTGCTCAGCACTCTCCATCAGTCACAGTGTGTCAGAGGTGGTCCTTCGGCTGGCTTGGCCATCACTCACTGGTAGTCAGGTCTCACAGGCAGTTTAGAAGATGCACACACTCGCACAGACGCACAACACACACAAAGCCACACACGTACAGAGACACTAGGGGTGTGCTGGTCGTATCCGTTTTATCACACTTGATACTCGGAATCAGATTTGCTCTTGATCGGAAAACCCGGACGTGCGCTTTAAATGCTGCTAAAGTCTATACCTCAAGTGCACATTACTGCGCTATCACTCAGAGCGCATCATTATGTTCCTTCACTCATTGACGCACCTTGTTAAACGACCCGACAGATGGAAACTTACTTAGTCCTATTCAATTATCAACGAAATAGGCTAATAAATAGCTTAATGTATGGCTGGCTACTAGTGCCTGCATTTATTGCAGACACAGATTTAAATGAAGGTAGGCTAATTCTCTTGACCCCGTATATTGTTTCACTTTCGAGAGGAGCAAAACTTATCTCTCCTGACACTTATGCCACAACATTTGTATAATCAAAATAAACTACATTTGTAATTTTATTTTCAAATGATATGTCGCTCGGTTAACATGCCTGGGCGAGAATAAATAATAATAGCAAGCATGTATGGGCTTGGATCACGAAATAACGACAGATATTGTCAGCAATGGAATAATTATACGGACAGACAAAGTGCGCATACTAAACAACGCCACGTAGACGGACAAAACGACCATATAACCTCAGCAAAGTCGACAGGAAATAACTAGATTGAACAACAATGACTAGCTACGGATTCTGATTCACACACAATGTTTAGAGAAGGGGAGACTTGTGCCCTGAGACGAGTGACTGTGAGTGAGTGAAACAGAACCGCGTGTTTTTCTGTGTGGTGAAATGAGAGCAGAAAGAGAGCGGCTTGTTCTAATCCAATCGTTGCAGCTGGCTCAACCGATACCCCGTCCTTTTCTTTATAGACAGATGAACTAGCCAATAGTTGTTTGGAGCACACTGCCCTTCACACTGTTTGAGTGAAAGAGAGACATGTGCTGCCAGCTGAAAATTACTTTTTTTCAGAGCACGGATAATTACAAAAAATACTTGCATCATAATCATAATTTGGAAAATTGTCCATATCCGTTACGATACTCGTTTTGTCCGAGACACTCTTCTCTCTCTCTCTCACACACACACACACACACACACACACACACACACACACACACACACACACACACACACACACACACACACACACACACACACACACACACACACACACACACACACACACACACACACACACACACACACACACACACACCAACTGTCTCTCACACTGACACAGCGTAGTTAATTAGCCGTTGTGAGTGTGAATGACGGTCCCACCGCTGCCCATTACTCACCAATCACTTGTCTATAATGGGAGGAGATCCTCCATTCCTCCCTCCATCTTCAGCACTTTGGCGCTTTCATTACCTTTATAAATTATTCAGGAGCTGATTGGAGCCCCTAGGGCCCCCACTGCCTGCCTACCTAGCAGCCTGTCTTGCTGCCTGGCTGTCTTGTCTGCCTGCCTAGCTGCCTGCCTGCCTGTCTGTGTGTGTCTGTCTGTCTGCCTGTGTCTGCCTGCCTGGTCAGCCTGCCTGTCTGTCTAGCTGCCTGCCTGGTCTGCCTGCCCCCCTAGCTGCCTGCCTGGTCAGTCTGCCTGCCTGCCTGGTCTGTCTGTCTAGCTACCTGCCTGTCTGCCTGTCACTATGGGATGTTTCTATTAGCCCGTGGCCGACACCTGGCTAGGCCTTGTTTATTAACAGGCTCTGGCTCTCTATTAGGCTGCCTTCCACCAAACCTACCTGATGGATGTGTGTTTTACACACTAACACTTTGTCTGTCTTCCTCCCCCTCTGTGTTTTCTAGTTAGCAGAGGTGCTCTCTAGGTGGTTTTCTGTGGTAAATGACTCTGTCCAAACTGACAACATGTTCCATGGTATATTTTCACTGTATCAGTGAGGTCATTCTGCTTTAGCTAGCTAGCTACTTCTCAGTTTCAGTCTGTATTGTATGTTTAAGTGATAATGCCAGAGAAGCCGGTGTTTGCAGGAAATATTGGTACGGATGTTCGTCGAGGGCCAGCAAACCGTGCCAATATATCCCCCAGACACTGGCTTTGAGGGCATTATCACTTTTATACAACGGGTCACCAACATATTCAAATAATGATTGACATATTTTTTATTAAAAACGTTATTTTTATGCATTTATTTGAACTATTTCATCCTTACAGAAGATATAGTCCCGACACAAATCTAGGGTTGCTACCCAAGCCAGCTGGTCGTTCGTTCTATCGGTTCAGTTGCCAGAGACGCGACCTAATCGTTCGGTCTTTTTGTTCTGTACCTATGGACGAGACTCAGTAGTTCGTTCTAAATGTTCCATTGCCATACTGGCTGGCAACGTTCTTATCTCTTGCTTGCTAGCTAGCCAAGTACGGCTAACTTACAGTCACGTCAAACATTGCAGCCAGAATAACAACATTGTGATGGCATTTGTATTTGTTTAGGCAGTTTTCCAATGACATTTATTTGGACACATCCATAACAGTGAGCTAATGAGGCGCGATTTCGCCTGGCATAGAAAATGTGCTATCTCGTCAGGACACTGTTGTTCAGAGGAGCTAGCCAACAACACATCTGACACAATATTTTCAAACTGAAGCTGGAAAGACTGCAAACTAGCTACACTTCGTTTCATTTGACCTTTTTTCAATTGACATTTCTTTGTATATGTCCATAAAAATGGTGCCAGCTGATTCATGATTTCAACTGGCTGAGAAACAATGCCTGTGTTTGTTTTTTTCCATCTCCCGACACGTTCCTTACTATGGGACAGCAGGACATCGAATTGAAATATTGAAACAATGTTGCAAATGTCGGAGAGACAGACAGGAAGGTTTATACAAATCTCCGCTGTTGAAAACTAAATGTTAGTCTAAGTTTTATAGTGGAGATCAAGTTTATAAATTGCCTGGCTGGGCTGATGAGACAGTGGATTGCGCAGTCAGATGGAACAGAGTAAATAGGCATTTTAACATCATAGATTTAGCCGGTGGTAACTTGTGGAATAGACACCGGCTGGAATGCAGTTTTAACCAATCAATATTCAGGATTAGACCCACCCGTTGTATAATGGAGTGTATCGACTGCGTGTATCTTCTCATCCTCTTTCCTGTGTCATCTATGAAGATGGATAGATAGGTGAAGCTGTTTTTATACGAAAAACCAAGTCTGGTTGATGTAGAATTGATTAGATCCTACTGATTGTGTATAAACTATCTTTCTGATCATGTATAGACTAACACCATTCTATCTTTCCCTCTGAGGTGACTGTTGCCTATTGTGGCAAGTAGTACTGATGGTTCATACTACCAGTGTGCTCTCTAACTCTTCCTCTCTCCTCTCTGTGTCTAGGCTCACGAGCGCTCTGAGAGTGTGGAAGTCACATTTGTGACCCAGCTGGTGAGGAAGCTGATGATCGTCATCGCTCGGCCGGCACGCCTGCTGGAATGTCTGGTAAGAGGAACGAGAGGGGGGAGACGGGGAATTATCGGAGGTGTTTCCCAACAATGTTTCCTTCAAATGAATGAACATCTCACACCTACGTGCTTACCGGAGGGAGATTCGATGATGAATGTCTATATGACGGTTTTCAAGATGACACAAAAAATACATTTTCCTATTTTTCTCGTAAATTGGTTCCTATTTGCAAGACAGTCATTTTCTTCCTATAGTTCATAAGCCACCTAGCCATTTACTCCTAATTGTGTGGCAACTCAACCATTAGTATTATTGTCATCTGTCCTCAGAGGCAGATGCACTGCACGTGCAACAGCCTACAACACATACGTTTATGTATCACCCATAGGAGCTCCCTCCCGTCCATCCAGCCACCCAGCTCCGTTTCTCAAGCAGCCCAAGCATGCGGCTGCTCTCTGCCCAGCTAGGGAGAGGGCAGTGGGGGTAGAGACGGTGCTTCATCACCCCCTCCTCCTCCTCCTCCATGGCTAAGCAGCTGGAACCATCCCTCCACCTCATCACTCTCTCTGGAGCTGGGAGGTAGGGAGAGAATGACAGAGAGGGGGGTGGAGAGAGGGAGAGGCTGCCCCTGTGCTCACGTCTGTATTTTTGACTAATCACATGCAGCCGATCCTGTGACAACACACACAATGGGTTTTTACAAATGGACGTACACACAGCTTGGAGAGAGGTGGTGGTGGGGGTACACTGGGTGGTAGAATACATATCGGCGAGTCCAGATCGGAGGATTCTGCAGTCACATGCGGTGTCCCACAGGGGTCAGTGCTGGGGCCTATCCTGTTTTTAATTTACATGCTCCCTCTGCTAAATCCTCCGAGATTATAACATCAACTTCCACTTCTACGCTGATGATACCCAGGTCTACATTAACGCAAAACCGGACCCCATCTCTGCCCTAGCAAAACTCAGCAGCTCCCTAAAGGACATCAGGGCATAGATGAATGAGAATGTCGTCCAGTTGAACAGTAGCAATACTGAGGCTATGCTTATTGGGAAAACCAAGCAGGTCACCAGTGCTGGAAACATCTGCCCTACAATCAATGGCCAGGCTATCTACCTGTCCTCTGTCATCTCCAACCTAGGAGTCAAGTTTGATCCTTCTCTGTCCTTTGAGGCCCACGTAAAACATAATTTTTCCATCTTGAAAACACTTTCCCGAGTGATACCAATACTCTCCCACGCCTTCATCTTCTCTCGGATTGACTATGGCAATGCTCTGTTTGGGGGCCTCCCAGCCAAATCACTACAGAGGCTCCGACTAATCCAGAAAAGTGCTGCCAGGGTCCTGACCAGGACCAAGAAGTCTGACCACATCACCCTGATCCTGGCCCAACTCCACTGGCTCCCGGTCAACTACAGGATCGACCTAAAAATTCCAATGCTTGTATTTAAAGCCTTGAATGGAATGAGCCTCCCCTACATCAACAACCTCATCTCAATCAGCGAGCCACCTCACACTCTCCTCTCCAGCCACTCCCTACTGAGACACGTCTCCGAACTATCGGGGACCGAGGCTTCTGCTACCTAGCCCCTCGCCTATGGAATGCTCTCCCCGACCATCTGAGAGCTCGTCTGGGTACCGGTCTTTTTAGCTAACATTCCTTTCCACTCCATGACATTGCCAAAGAGACTGCCTTTCGGCAATCTCAACATTCAATTTACAGCTGGATTTACAGCGGAGTTGCTCATTGGTTGTTGGAAATAGCATTAATATTTTCCATGACAACATGTGGAGCCTCTAAAATATAATTAAATTATAACAAAGTAAAAAATAAACATTTAGCTGTTAGCTAGGCATGTTGTTGTATGTTGCTTAAATTCAAGGCTAAGAGGTTTTGTGGTTAGAATTGCAGTAGCATTTATTGCAGCATGTATTTAGGTAGAGAATTTAGATGTGCGCTAGCAACTTTTGACAGATTGGTTTCGTCTGGACAAACAAAACATTTTGCTTAGCAACCGCATACCAACGTGTTCTGTGGAGAGAGAAAAAGTGATGGATCACTGTGATTGGAGGATAGCTATGAGGGTTATCGAATCAGGATCAACTCCTCTGTTCTCTATAGCTCCTTAATGATAGAATGTTCACATTTGAAGATGACAGAAAGGCCAGTCTCTTTGGCAATGACAAGGAGTGGAATGTTCGCTAAAGAGACTTGTGCTCGGGCTATCTGAGAGCCGCTCCTTCACTCAGAGCTTTTAAAATGGGCCTTAAAACCCACTTCTACAGACTAGTCTTTTTCAGTCCTAGTCCCAATATAAAATGTATTTAGCACCTTGCCCAATATTGCTAATTTACCTTGAATCTAAATTAATGTTGTTCTCATTGTATATATATGTTGTTTTTTTCCTCAGTAAAGCTTTGAGAACTCTGTAATGAAAAGTGCTATACAATTACATGTATTATTATTATTAGAAAGTCTTTGTCAGACGACAAGGAAATAAAGGAGTGTTCACATACTATACAGTACAGTACAGTGCTGTTGTGGATTCTTTTGCAGTACATTCTCTTTACCTCCTCTTGATTATGCGCTCCTGATTTGTGCTGTGGTTGAGCCAGTGAGCCACAACAAACAAACAAACAAACGCACACATTCCAACCTGTATTGCATGGGCTGAATGACTTTGGCTGATTATAACACCATCTTCTCTAATCCCCCTCTCCTTTCCCTCCCTCTCCCCTCCCCCTTCGGTCTCTCCCTGGTGTACAGGAGTTTGACCCGGAGGAGTTCTACCACCTGTTGGAGGCAGCAGAGGGCCATGCCAAGGAGGGCCAGGGCATCAAGTCAGACATCCCCCGCTACATCATCAGCCAGCTGGGTCTCACCAGGGATCCCCTGGAGGAGATGGCCCAGCTGACCAGCTACGACAGTGGGAACCCCGACACGCCAGAGACAGACGACTCTGTGGATAGTCGAGGAGCCACGGTACCTGTTGTAGCTCCCCCTAAAACCAAGGCCCCACGGGAGGAGGACTTTGAGAACATCAAGCTCATTAGCAACGGGGCTTACGGGTAAAGGCAGACAGCCAGAGAGGCAGGCTTGTACCTTTATAAGACAGTAGATAAAGACTGAAGCGTCCCCATGGGATCGTTAGCCCATGGCAATGACGATAATGATCATGATAGTTCTAACACTGTTGGCCACCCTTTAATTATTTATCTTCTCTTCCCCTTCTCTCTCTCTCACCCCTCTCTCTCTCCATTTCTCCAACCGCTGTCTGTCTCTTTCTCTCTCTCTCTCTCTCTCTCCCTCCCCCCTCTCTCCCTCTTCTTCCCTCCTCTCTCCCACAACCATTTCTCTCTGCAGGGCCGTGTTTCTGGTGCGTCACAAGGAGACGCGTCAGCGTTTTGCCATGAAGAAGATCAACAAGCAGAACCTAATCCTAAGGAACCAGATCCAGCAGGCCTTTGTAGAGAGAGACATCCTGACCTTTGCTGAGAACCCCTTCGTGGTCTCCATGTTCTGCTCCTTCGAGACACGCAGACACCTCTGCATGGTCATGGAGTATGTGGAGGGTAAGGGCTGATCATACGGCTCGTTTAAACACACAAACAAGCAAACAAACAACAATGGACACCTCTGTATGGTCATGGAGTATGTGGAGGGTAAGGGCTGATCATACGGCTCGTTTAAACACACAAACAAGCAAACAAACAACAATGGACACCTCTGTATGGTCATGGAGTATGTCGAAAGTAACAGCTGCTCATACACACAGTTGACATACATCAGGGCTGGCCAACCCTTTCCCTGGAGAGCTACTAGTTATGCAGACTTTTGCTCCAAACACACCTGATCCAGCTAATGACGGTCCTGATGAGCAGCTAATTAGTAGAATCGGGAAGCGGCCCCCTTCTTCCTTACACATTGTGTACACACTGACACCGTTTCTTCCAACTTCATGTTTGTGAGTGGGGGTGTATGTGTACTGACTGTCGTTGCCTCTGCCCTCTGCAGGTGGTGACTGTGCCACCCTGCTGAAGAACATTGGGGCTCTGCCTGTGGACATGGCACGCATGTACTTCGCTGAGACCGTGCTGGCACTGGAGTACCTCCACAACTATGGCATCGTACACAGAGACCTCAAACCGGACAAGTAACACACACAAGAAGGCTGTATCTGTCTTGCAACTTAATTTTGATACTTCATGGGCTTTAATAATTCACCCGCTATAAGCGTTATTCACCATCTCATAATGCTTCCATCTCTCTCTCTTTCTCTCTCTCCTTCCCGTACTTCCGTCCTGCAGTCTTCTGATCACTTCGATGGGCCACATCAAGCTGACAGACTTTGGCCTGTCTAAGATCGGTCTGATGAGCCTCACCACTAACCTGTATGAAGGACACATAGAGAAAGATACCAGGGAGTTCCTGGATAAACAGGTACAGAGAGAGACACCTCTGGCGCCCAGCCCATAACACCCTAACTCTGTCACTGGTCACTCAATCTTCCCTTATGTATAACGACGTGCATGACAGAAGTGTATGACGATGTGTACAGGTATGAGAACGAATGCAACATTGTGCCGTTAGAGTGTATCAAATCAAATCAAATGTTATTGGTCACACACGTTTAGTAGATGTTATTGCGGGTGTAGCAAAATGCTTGTGTTTCTAGCTCCAACAGTGCACTAATATCTAACAAGTAATATCAAACAATTTCACAACAATACACACAATACACACAAATCTAAAGTAAAGGAATGGAATTAAGAATATAGAAATATTTGGACGAGCAATGTCTGAGCGTTATAGACTAAAATACAGTAGAATAGAATAGAATACAGTATATACATATGAGATGAGTAATGCAAAATATGTAAACATTATTAAAGTGACTAGTGTTCCATTATTAAAGTGGCCAGTGATTTCAAGTCTATGTACATAAAGCAGCAGCCTCCAAGGCACGCGTGCTGTTTTCAGTTCTCTCCTTGCCTATACTTGACCCTTCCCCTCTGTGTGTGTATTACCAGGTGTGTGGTACACCAGAGTACATCGCCCCAGAGGTGATCCTGAGACAGGGCTATGGGAAGCCAGTAGACTGGTGGGCCATGGGGGTCATCCTCTACGAGTTCCTGGTGGGCTGTGCCCCTTTCTTTGGAGACACGCCAGAGGAGCTCTTTGGACAGGTCATCAGTGGTGAGTACCAGAGATAACAGGAGCCCATTAACACAGGGGTCTTTTTTAACAGAGAAGAAATGACAGAGAAAAAATAGAAAAGTTATTGCTGTGTTTTCTAAACGAATGTGGAAAAAATGCATCTGACTAGAGTTTCTGCTTTCTGCTCTCTGTAGATGAGATCATATGGCCAGAGGAGGAGGAGGCTCTTCCTAACGATGCCCAGGACCTCATCTGTAAACTCCTCAGACAGAACCCTCTGGAGAGGCTGGGTACAGGCAGTGCATTCGAGGTGAAGCAACACCGGTTCTTCTACGACCTGGACTGGAACAGTCTGCTGAGACAGAAGGCAGAGTTCATCCCTCAGCTGGAGTCAGAGGAAGACACCAGCTACTTTGACAGTAAGTCACACCTATTCTACATGATATACAGTGCATTCGGAAAGTATTCAGACCCCTTCCCTTTTTCCACATTTTGTTACGTTACAGCCTTATTTTCTGAAATGGATTAAATTAATGTAATGTTTTTGCTTTGTCATTATGGGGTATTGTGTGTAGATTGATAAGAGGAAAAAACTATTGAGTCAATTTTAGAATAAGCCTGTAACGTAACAAAAATGTGGAAAAAGTCAATGGGTCTGAATACTTTCCAAAGGCACTGTAGACGTACCTATACTAACACCCTGAACCTACCCTGCTATTCCTCTACTCATACTCCATAGTCATTGAAATAATAGAATACCGTTTAAACAGTCGCTGTACTTCAACATAGAGCGTACCCTTCATAACTGCTCTACACACGCTGATTCTATCTTCCAGTCTCCGTGTACTGTGTCATGATGTAACTTAATCTTGTTTTCCTCTTTTTTTCTCTCTCTCTCTCTCTCTCTCTCTCTCTCTCTCTCTCCAGCCCGTTCAGACAGGTACCACCACATGGACTCTGAAGATGAGGACGACACTAACGATGACGATCACGTAGAGATGCGCCAGTTCTCCTCCTGCTCGCCCCGCTTCAGCAAGGTAAACCATCGCTCGCACATACACACACACACACACACATTCACACACAACCGCCACTGCTGCAAATGTAATCACTCCGTGTACTCGATGTAATTAAAACTGTGTAGGTGTACAGCAGTATGGAGCGTCTGTCCCTCCATGAGGAGAAGCGGGCCCCCCCGCCCACCAAGCGCAGCCTCAGTGAGGAGGGAGGAGAGCGCATCGACAGCCTCAGCGGACTCAAGTCCAGAGACCGCTCCTGGCTGGTGGGGTCACCTGAGATGTGAGTATAGGGGCTCTTCTGAGGCCAGCAAACCAAAGCCTAATTTACTATAGTGTATACTAATTATTTAAGTCTTCCACTATAGGAGGAGGTGTCTGTGTCTTGCATCAAATTAAATCAAATGTTATAAGTCACATGCACCGAATACAACAGGTGTCGACCTTACGGTGAAATGCTTACTTACAAGCCCCTAACCAACAATGCAGTTTAAAAAATATGAGTAAGAATGAGAAATATCACCAAAAACAGAACTGTAGCCTTATAGATTCTAAATCCCTAGCAATTTACTTAGTTAGGGTAGTTGACACAACCTTTTGACAAACACAATATTCTGTATGTTCTGCATGTGTAACGCCCCTCCTGTGTCTCCCTCCCACAGCCTGCGTAAGCGTCTGTCCGTCTCGGAGTCGTCCCATACTGAGAGTGACTCCAGCCCTCCTCTGGCGGTGCGTAGACGCTGCTGCTCCGCCATCATCGAGATGCCACGCTTCGCCATCTCCTCGGAGGAGGAAGGAGGGGTGGCCCCCAGTCGTAAGAGCCCCAGCCTGCTCAGCCAGACCCCCGGGGGAGTCAGGGGCCCCCGCAGTGAGGAGCTGCCCCTCTCCATCCCAGAGCTCCCCATAGAGAGAGAGCTGAAACTGGTCGAGTCCCCCACCACACCTGGGACCATCACCAGCCAGCTCAGCAGAGCCACAGTCACACGTCAGTACTGGCTAAACAATATACTCACTCTATAGATGGGTGTCTGCTTTGATTCCATTCACATGACCAGGGATGCAAACTAGTCATCTTTCGGGTTTATGTGACCTACGTGAATCGTGTCGATCTTTTTTTTGGGGGGGGTGGGGGTATTGGATCACTACTGGCTGTAAGCAAATGAGTGATGAGCGCTTGAAGCAATACTGGCTGTATCCAAGGCTCAGCCAATCGTTCACATAACAACAGAATGCAGCACGCGACTTAACTTCTCTAGGATATGTGGGACGCTAACGTCCCACTTGGCCAAAATCCAGAAAAAATGTAGCGCGCCAAATTCAAATATATTACTATAAAAATCAATCTTTCATGAAATCACACATGAAAGACACCAAATTAAAGCTACACATGTTGTGAATCCAGCCAACATGTCTGATTTCAAAAAGGATTTACAGGGAAAGCACACCAAGCAATTATGATAGCTCAGTACATAGCCACAGAAAAACACAGCCATTTTCCCAGCAAAATATAGTAGTAACAAAAAGCAGAAATAGAGATAAAATTAATCACTAACCTTTGAACATCTTCATCAGATGACACTCATATGACATCATGTTACACAATACATTTATGTTTTGTTCGATAATGTGCATATTTATATCCACAAATCTCGGTTTACATTGGCGACATGTTCAGAAATGCCTCCAAAATATCCGGAGTAATTACAGAGACCCATGTCAAATAACAGAAATACTCATCATAAACTTTGATGAAAGATACATGTTTTACATATAATTAAAGATACACTTGCTCTTAATGCAACCGCTGTGTCAGATATTTTTTAAACTTTACGTAAAAAGCACACATCACGTCTCAGTAATCTGAGACGGCGCTCAGATTTAACAACATTTCTCCGCCATGTTGGAGTCAACAGAAATACGAAATCATAAATATTCCCTTACCTTTGATTATCTTCATCAGAATGCAGTGCCAGGAATCCTAGTTCCACAATAAATCGTTGTTTTGTTCGATAATGTCCATTACTTATGTCCAACTAGCTAATTTTGCTAGCATGTGTAGTACACATGTCCAAACGCTCGCGCAGATGCAGGCAAACGTCGGACGAAAACTTCAAAAAGTTATATTACAAGTCGAATAAACTGGTCAAACTTAGTAGAGAATCAATCTTCAGGATGTTGTTATCATATATATCCAATAACGTTCCAACCGGAGCATTCTTTTCAGTCTCTATAAGTAATGGAACGCATGGCGATATCATGAGGAAAGTGCGTCACCAGGAACTGGCACTCTGCCAGACCACTGACTCAAACACCTCCCATCCGGTCCCACAACACAGCATAAGCTTCATTCCACGTTCTACTGACTGTTGACATCTAGTGGAAGGCGTAGGAAGTGCAAACAGATCCATATATTACAGGGAATTGAATAGGTGATGACTTTAACATCGACCACTCTCAGAATTCTCACTTCCTGTTTGGATTTTTTCTCAGGTTTTTGCCTGCCATATGAGTTCTGTTATACTCACAGATATCATTCAAACAGTTTTAGAAACTTCAGAGTGTTTTCTATCCAATAGTAATAATAATATGCATGTATTAGCATCTGGGACAGAGTAGGAGGCAGTTCACTATGGGCACGCAATTCATCCAAAAGTGAAAATGCTGCCCCCTATATCAAAGAAGTTAAGAGAGAAGAGACATCCAATTTGCTAGTTACAGAATCAGCGTGCGAAGAGGTAGGTGAGAAGCCTGACCACTGAGACGGGGGTGAGAAGGTGATGAAGCGTACTTCATGAGCTGTATCCGAAAAACAACTGGCATTTGAAAAGTTTGAGGTGAGGGAGAAAGTGCGGTGCAACAAATCAATCATGTTAGCATTGTTAAGTATCTTGCTATAGTAGCTGGATCGAATTAACGTAAACTCACTCACTTTTCTACATCGCCTTTCTACATCGCCTCCATACAATTGACCTTATTTTAGCGCCCAAAAAACGTAATACTTCCAGATCAACTGTAATGTCAATACCATTGTAAAGCACAATTTCTCCCCTTTCCAACAGAATTCATGCCGAGACCTCCACGCTGCCCGTTTCTGCATGATTGAAGAAGGGAATGAGCTCCTTCGGGTCTATTTAAAAATGGCGGGTGGGGAAGTGAAACTAATGCGTGGTAGTGAGAAGGAGAGGAGATGTGTGGGAAAACGCCTTTTTTTCACTCGATCTGTCCACCTCTAAAATGTAAATAAAACACTATAAAGAGTTTATATAATGTGTCATTACATACCTATTTGAAGGTTTGTGTCGAATTTGAATCGGGTTTTTAGGGCGGTGCTAAAGTGATCTTCAGAAGTAAACAGCGGCTTTGAGAGTGACGATCCCTTACAGTGATGACGCAAAAAATGACTAGGTATCCCCCCTTACCCCCGTCACTGTCCATTTCTTGTTTTTAAACGATGAGAGAAGTGTTACACCTGGTGGAGAGAGATTTTAAGACAGAAATAGTTGCTTTATGCTGCTGTACGTTACGGCATGACACGTCACGATGTAACGGAGGGTCAGTTTTTTAAAACTTTTCTCCAATACTATAGAGCCATTACCATGTCGATCAACGCTTGAATAGAAACGTAGTTCACACCCCAGATTTTGAAGTCAAAACAGTCGCTACAGTCCCATTCGTTTTCTTTGCAGCCTCGTTTGAATGTCGCGGTTGCGCACATTTGTACAGAATGGGGTGAGTTTACGTTAACGTTATCCGTTAGCTAGCCAGAGAAATGTTGGGCAACATTAGCCAACTTAGCTGATCAAATAATTGAGTTTATTGTTTGAAAATTAGCTGGCTAATAAAGTCAGACACCTAGCTAGCTAACGTTACAACATCAGATGAGCTAACGTTAGTAACCGTACATGCTGACCAGACCGGACACGTCGCGTGCGCGAGCGTCGCAAAATACATTTTGATATCCATGTTATTCAATATTGCATCCACACTGCTCGCGCAGATCGCGCTGAAAGTCCTGCCTCTCCCATCTCCTCATTGGTTTATAGAAGCAGGTACCCACGTGGGTGATTGAAAGACAAAATGTTTTGCCGGTTGTGTGGTAAAAGTGTAGATGCCAATCACCATATAAATTCAAAGATGAAAAAGCCTGGAAGGAGGAGAGATGACTAGAAACGATTCGGTTGGCCGTTTTATGTGTGGATTAATTGTCGGAGTAGAATACCTTGTGTATTTCAGGTAAAATAACAACCCAATGTTTATATCCCAGGACAAATTAGCTAGCAAGTGCAAGCTAACTAGCCATACATGTTTAATGCTTTTCGACCTGTCCCCAAATTGATGTAATTGGTTCAGAGTTTGTTTTGATATTTTAAGCTGCGTGTCGTGATCGCGTTTGGTGTAGGGGGACAAAATAAATGTATGCACGATAGCGCACGATGGTGCACGTGCGCGCAGCCGGTTGGGTTCGGTGTTACCAATTTGCTATAGTATTAATTGGTATACGACTCCTTGCCGTTCTTCAAGTTATAACGCGTTAGTTGCTAAATGGACCCTGGCAATCTGTGTGAAATGTTAACTAGTTAACGAACTAACTATCTGTGAACTAATGTTTTCCCTCTACAGTTATGTGATTAATTTTCAGAATATGATCTACATGATCTGTGTGTAAAATAAAAAGTGGTTAATGTGAACCTAACTCACAGCTAAAAAGTATAAGGAACGCAATCCAATGTTATTTGTTGCCTATACTTTACTGCAAATTACACTCAAGTCTTGAGAAAATACAATACACTAATATTGCAGTAGGTCATGACAGCCTTTATAATAGAACGCTTGTGACCACACACATATTGCACTTGTGGAAAAGACATCTTAAAGTAGAAATAGAACGAAACAAACAGGCATTCTATTTTTACTCTATTATAGTGGCCATTATAGTAGACATTGATCAAGTGCACAAAGCTACATGTGTGCACAAATAACGTTCACTGAGTAAAAAAACAAATGACCCCCCTCACTCACACAACATTTTTACTGTCAAGTTCAACACAACAAAAGCAAGATCTTTGGGCTACACTGCACGTTATTACATTGTACACTTTCTGCCTGTGGACATCCGTTCTACAATGTGCCAGCAGAGCATGATACACTTTGTTGGCATAACTGGTCTCTTTCAGGCAGATTACACCTGGCATACCCCTTTTAATCCACTGTATTGAAAGAGGGAAGTGTGTGGCATTTCTTTCACTTCTATTGGCATCCAGCATAAGCCAGGCCCAGCTCCAGCTACACTTGTTCCCTGAATCCACTTGTTTATTAACTGGTATACGACTCCTTGCCGTTCTTCAAGTTATAACGCGTTAGTTGCTTAATGGACCCTGGCAATCTGTGTGAAATGTTAACGAACTAACTACTATCTGTGAACTGCTGTTTTCCCTCTGCAGCATGTGGTTCATTTTCAGAATGAGAGAATTAGGCGTTGCTTGTTAAACAAGTGGATTCAGGGATCAAATACACAAAGAAATGGTTAATTGGCTAATTGGTTAATTGGCCACAAAATCTATTTTGCAATGGACATCTCAGTCTCCGGACTTGAAACTCATTGAAAACCTGTGGTTTGAATTCATGAGGGCAGTCCATAAGCGCAGACAAAGGGTATCAAGGATCAGGAAGGATTCTGTATGGAAGATCCCTCCCAATGTGTTCTCTAACATTTTAGAAAAAGTCTCATTGCCGTTATCCTTGCAGGGTGAGGTATTGAAAACAGGGGTGTACATTTTTACCCCTACCTTTTTGATAAAAAGACGATTACTTGTTAAACAGAATCTCTTTCTCTGAGCAATTGTATTAGTATAAAATATAACAATATCCCAAATTGTTTTAGCATACAATATAGCTCAGTATTTGAATACTTTTTTCATACAGTCATTTTTGCTCATATTTGTCAAGGGTGTCAATCATTTCAGACCCCACTGTATATACACATAAACTCCCCTCCATATGTATTTGGACAGCGAAGCTACATTTTTATATTAGGCTCCCATATTCCCGGCATGCATTAACTACATCAAGCTTGTGACTCTACAAACTTGTTGGAGCATTTGCATCCTCCCCATAAAAAAAAAAAAGTATTGAATTACATTTGAAAAATAACACCCTTGCCTTTCGTGAACTAACACTCGCATTTACATTTTTTCCCCTACTAGCACTGGCTTTGTTGATAGCTACTTTATTGAGGAAAAATGTACTTGTTGGCTCACCAAGCTATCTTAAGATGAATGCACTGTAAGTCGTTCTGGATAAGAGCATCTGCTAAATGATTAAAATGTACATTTTTTGGTTGTGTTTTGGATTATATTTTTCACAATAGAAACTGAATGGTGAATAATACATTGTGCCATTTTGGAGTCACTTTTATTGTCATTAAGAATAGAAGATGTTTCTACATTTGCCATTTTAGTCGTTCAGCAGATGCTCTTATCCAGGGCGACTACATTTAGTGCATTCATCTTTTTTTATGGGAGGCGGAGAGATAAGACTGAGATGTCTTATTTAAAATTCTTATTTAAATAAGACTGAGATGTCTTATTTAAAATTCTTATTTAAGATACTCTTCTACAATCATGTGGATGCTACCATGATTATGGATAATCACGAATGAATCGTGAATAATGATGAATGAGAAGATTACAGAGGCACAAATATCATACCCCCCCAAAACAGTTTTAGTTGTATACTCTGAACTGGATCTCACTTATCATTATTCATGATTTATTCATGTTTTTTTTTTGTTTTTTTTAAAATCATAGCATTATCAGGATTAATTTAGAAGTGTTCAGAAACATCTTATCTACTCACTTAAGTCCTATTCACACAGGTTATGTAATTATTACCCGGGCATGTCTGTTTTTCCAGAGGATGATTCGGACAGGATTAGTTTTACCAAACTGCCCCGTCGAATTATTTTTATCTTCTCATTCAAAATGTACCGTTATGACGGAAGCATTTTGCTACACCCGCAGTAACGTCTGCGAAATATGTGTATGTGATCAATGAAGTTTGGTTTGATTTGGAGTCTGTTCTAGGCTTGAAGATATTTCAACTTGTCTAGATATGGCCTAATATTGTCAATAAGAACCATTCATTAATTAATTCATTAACGGACGTATTTTTTGAATTGATCAATTCATTGGCACAATATCAGCCACTTAACCTTTTAAAAGAGAAATAGGCACTGAGAATGTTGACAGATCATTCATCTGTAGGCTATGTGCATAGCACTTTGTTTTAAGCATCAACTTGTTCAAATAAAATACATTTTCATTTGTCACATGTGCCAAATACAACAGTGAAATGCTTACTTACAAGCCCTTAACCAACAATGCAGTTTTAATAAGTGTTAAGTAAAAAAAATATTTAAAAAAATAGTTAAAGAGCAGCAGTAAAATAACAGTAGCGAGGCTATATACAGGGGGTACCGGTACAGAGTCAATGTGCGGGGGCACCGGTTAGTTGAGGTAATTGAAGTAATATGTACATGTAAGTAGAGTTAAAGTGACTATGCATAGATAATAACCAGAGAGTAGCAGCAGCGTAAAAGAGGGGGTGGGGGGGGACATTGCAAATAGTCTGGGTAGCCATTTGATTAGCTGTTCAGGAGTCTTATGGCTTGGGGGTAGAAGCCTGGTATAGAGGTCCTGGATGGCAGGAAGCTTGGCACCAGTGATTTACTGGGCCGTACACACTACCCTCTGTAGTGCCTTGCGGTCGGAGGCCGAGCAGTTGCCATACCAGGCAGTGATGCAACCCGTTAGGATGCGCTCGATGGTGCAGCTGTATAACTTTTTGAAGATCTGAGGACCCTTGCCAAATCTTTTCAGTCTTCTGAGGGGAAATAGGCTTTGTCGTGCCCTCTTCACGACTGTCTTGGTGTGTTTGGACCATGTTAGTTTGTTGGTGATGTGGACACCAAAGAACTTGAAGCTCTCAACCACTACAGCCCAGTTGATGAGAATGGGGGCATGCTCTGTCCTCATTTTCTTGTAGTCCACAATTATCTCCTTTGTATTGATCACATTGGTCAGGTTGTTATCCTGGCACCACACGACCAGGTCTATGACCTCCTCCCTATAGGCTGTCTCATCGTTGTCGGTGATCAGGCTGTTGTGTCGTCGGCAAACTAAATGATTGTGTTGGAGTCGTGCCTGGCCATGCATGGGTGAACAGGGAGTACAGGAGGGGACTGAGCACGCACCCCTGAGAGGATCTCCGTGTTGCGGATCAGCGTGGCAGATGTGTTGTTACCTACCCTTACCACCTGGGGGCGGCCCGTCAGGTAGTCCAGGATCCATTTTCAGAGGGAGGTGTTTAGTCCCAGGGTCCATAGCTTAGTTATGAGCTTTGAGGGCACTATGGTGTTGAACGCTGAGCTGTAGTCTATATATAGCATACTCACCTAGGTGTTCCTTTTGTTCAGGTGGGAAATGGCAGTGTGGAGTGCAATAGAGATTGCATCATCTGTGGATCTATTAGGGTGGTATGCAAATTGGAGTGGGTCTAGGGTTTCTGGGATAATGGTGTTGATGTGAGCCATGACCAGCCTTTCAAAGCACTTCATGGCTACAGACGTGAGTGCTACGGGTCGGTAGTAATTTAGGCAGGTTACCTTAGTGTCATTGTGCACAGGGACTATGGTGGTCTGCTTGAAACATGTTGGTATTACAGACTCGGTCAGGGACAGGTTGAAAATATCAGTGAAGACACTTGCCAGTTAGTCAGCGCATGCTCGGAGTACACGTCCTGGTAATCTGTCTGGCCACGCGGCCTTGTGAATGTTGACCTGTTTAAAGGTCTTACTCACATCGGCTATGGAGAGAGTGATCACACAGTAGCCGGGAACAGCTGATGCTCTCATGCGTGCTTCAGTGTTGCTTGCCTCGAAGCGAGCATAGAAGTTATTTAGCTCATCTGGTAGGCTTGCGGCTCTGCTTCCCTTTGTTGTCTGTAATAGTTTGCAAGTCCTACCGACGAGCGTCGGAGCCGGTGTAGTAGGATTCAATATTAGCCCTGAATTGAAGCTTTGCCTGTTTGATGGTTTGTCGGAGGGTATAGGGGGATTTCTTATAAGCGTCCAGATTAGAGTCCCGCTCCTTGAAAGCGTCAGCTCTACCGTTTAGCTCAGTGCGGATGTTGCCTGTAATCCATGGCTTCTGGTCGGGTATGTACGTACAGTCACTGTGGGGACGACGTCATCGATGCACTTATTCATGAAGCCAGTGACTGATGTGGTGTACTCCTCAATGCGATCAGAAGAATCCCGGAACATATTCCAGTCTGTGCTATCAAAACAGTCCGGTAGTTTAGCATCTGCGTAATCGGACCACTTCCTTATTGATCGAGTCACTGGTGCTCCCTGCTTTAGTTTTTGCCTGTAAGCAGGAATCAGGAAGATAGAATTATGGTCAGATTTGCCAAATGGAGGGCGAGGGAGAGCTTTGTACGCATTTCTGTGTGTTGGGTAAAGGTGGAACAAAGGTGGTCTAGAGTTTTTTTCCCCTCTGGTTGCACATTTAACATGTTCTTACCAAAAGTGTGACCAGCACCTGTTAAACACTGTAATACCCCTCAAAACACAGCAATGTCAATTCGCACTGGATAAGTATTATCAGAGGACCTTGGAGTTTGCCAAAAAACAGTAGGTTATTCTGGCTGGAATTATTACTCTCCCGCCATGTGAAAATTACTGACATGGCAGATTCTCACGTGACTAAAGTTACAGATGTGGTGTTTTGTGCTCATGCACATAATTACTGTACCCGACCTCCCCAAGTAAAACTAATCCCGTTCAAAAAAGGCTTTAGAAATAAAATTACTCCAGTCATCATTCGGTTACTATTTGGCAAAATATACTGAGTGTACAAAACATTAGGAATAGTTTCCATGACTTAGACTGGCCAGGTGAATCCAGGTGAAAGATATGATCCCTTTTTGATGTCACTTGTTAAATCCACTTCAATCAGTATAGATTAAGGGGAGGAGACAGGTTAAAAAGAAGGATTTTTAAGCATAGAGACAATTGAGATATGGATTGTGTCTGTGTGCCATTCAGCGGGTGAATGGGAAAGACAAAATATGTACGTGCCTTTGAATGGTAGTAGGTGCCAGGCGCATTGTATTGAGTGTGTAAAGAACTGCAATGCTGCTGGATTTTTTCCACTCAACAGTTTCCCATGTGTGTCACGAATGGTCCACCACCCAAAGGACATCCAGCCAACTTGACACAACCGTGGGAAGCATTGGAGTTAACATGGGCCAGCATCCCTGTGGAATGCTTTCGACACCTTGTAGAGTCCATTCCCCGACGAATAGAGGCTGTTCTGAAGGCGAAAGGGGGTGCAACTCAATATTAGGAAGGTGTTTCTAATGTTTTGTACACTCAGTGTAACCCAAAACAAACTACCATTCCAATGAGTTGCAAGGAATCATGGACCACTAGTTATATTTTATTTAGCAGATTATTTTACCCAAAGCAATTTACAGGCATGCCTGCATACATTTTACATGTGGGTGGTCCTAGGAATCAAACCCACATTCCTGGCATTGCAAGTGCCATGCTCTACCAACTGAGCCACACAGGGCCACAAATAAAAGGTGTCATTCTGAATTGTCACCTCAGGAAACATTTAATCTCAAATCCAAAATTCTGGAGTATAAAGCCACATTTTTGCTTCACTGTCCAAATAAATATACGCTGCAATATGTCGTGTCTTTGGCTATGCCAGATTAAGTGAAATGACATGCTATTCTATAAAATCCTTTCTCCGTAATTAATATGACCTGATTGAGCTAATCATGTAAATGTAATTAACTAGAGAGTCGGGGCACCACGAAATAATATTTAAAGAGCTGTTATCTTCCGAATAAACTCTTAAAGACCTAGTAATATTTTACATCAATAGCAGTCAATATTAATCGTCACCTTAATTCAGTCTCAACCAAGAATTTACAACTTTCAGATATCTTCACGAAGCCTGGCTAACAAGTTGAATCAGCAATACAAAATTGGGTTGAATTATTTATTTACTAAATACCTAACTAATCACACAGAATTACATATACACAGAATTAATCATACCTTGATTACAAATTACGTCATAAAGGAAAACGTCCCTAGCGGGCAGAACAGATATGACAGCTGGTTACACAAAAGAAAAGGGGCTAGGTTTGAGTGAAAGAGCGGGAAGACTGAGGAACAAAGGGCGAAGCTGTGCTATCGTAAATACAGTATCTTATGCATTCTAAATTACCGCCCATTTGGAAAAGGAAAATGCAATAAATATTTACTCTGAGCTGCGCTTCGGTAGCCGAGTCCTTTGTCCTTTGAAGAATGTCTCTGGTGGTCAATTGGATATGTTGTAGTAACGTCGTTATGTGGTAGACGGGATACTCTGTCTGTTCTTTCCTAGCCCGCGTTTGCAGCTGCTGTTGCTAAGTCAACGGCTAGGAGGTATCATTTCTGTAGTGAATAAGAGTGCAAAGTTCATACCATTCGCAACCAAAGCTCACGTTGAGGTTGGCTTAGTTCTGTAGTTGACATGTTAGTTCTTTTAACGCAGAGGCTGCAGACCTCACGTACTTGGAACAGGAGGTTACATTTTCGTCAAGGCTTTATATAGTGGAGCGAGAAGGGTGTGTCTGAAAAGTTTATAACCCATGTCTCTTCACAGGGGCGGGCCACTGGTTGAGCAGAGCCCTAACCTTATGAAAACCCAAATCTCTCATTTGGAAGCTAAAATTACATTTCATCTCTTCGCCAATAATTTTATTTTCAAACATTTAAATTGAACAACAATTCCATGTGACTCCGATAACTACAATGTGCAGACTTTCCACTGTAGAGTTTATGTCATCCTATCATTGATGAGAATGTCCCAGATGACAACCGAACTGACATAATATACATTAAGTACCACCGCATATGTTCAATTGGTCGGATTACCAGAATATAGTTAATTTCCCCCCACCTTTCTGATGTTCCCAGAATCTCTATGTTAACCAAGGGGTTTTCAAATTTCACATCAGTAGGGTAGAGAGAGGAGAAAAGGGGGGAAGAGGTATTTATGACTGTCATAAACCTACCCCCAGGCCAACGTCATGACAAATAGAATTACATATTGAACACTGATTTATAGGTGCACTTCAATTTTTTTGTTGCTATTTACCTGGTACTCTATTTTCTCTATATTTACCTCTCTATTCCTCTCCTCACTTCCTCCCTCTCTCTCTCCATAGCGGGTAGTTCAGGAGATGTGTGGGAGCGTGGTACAGTGTCGGGAGCTGACAGCTCTACCTCTACCCCTAAGGCCATCAGTGACCTGGCAGTTCGGAGGGCCCGCCACAGACTGTTGTCTGGAGACACGGACAAACACACCCAGTCCAGACCCCTCAACAAGGTCATCAAGTCTGCCTCCGCAACTACGCTCTCACTCATGATCCCTCCAGGTACACATGGGGGTGTGTGTGGGGAGGGATAATTAGTGTGTGTGTGGTGTGGGCGCGTCTGAATACTTTTTTCAGTGTGAGTGTGTCTGTTTGCATTTCTTTCTGTTTTGGGGTTATTGGATCTTGGTCTTAGTATTCAAAACTTGAGGTAAAACTATTGGTAATATAATACAGGTGTGTATGTATATTCTCTATTTACTACTGGTCTGATCTCCCCATCAAATCTCCTCTCCCCTCTCATTAGACCACCACGGAGCCTCCCCATTGGCCAGCCCCATGTCACCCCACTCCCTCTCCTCCAATCCCTCATCCAGAGACTCTTCCCCCAGTAGAGACCTTTCGCCGGCCGTAGCCAACATCAAGCCCCCCATCATCATCCACCGGGCGGGCAAGAAGTACGGCTTCACCCTCCGGGCCATCAGGGTGTACATGGGAGACACGGATATCTACACCGTACATCACATAGTCTGGGTGAGTAGGCCCAGATAATACTGGCTGCTTTATGCTTATTCCCTTAAACTAAAAGAGATTTAACACTACTGGTTATCCGGTTCTTCATCTGATTCAAGGACAGTGTTACCAGTGAGTTGCCAGTGATATGTTGTATATTTTCAATCTCTCTCTCTCTCTCCATTTTTCTCTCTCCCCCTCTCTCTGTCTCTATCCCTCTCCCTCCATCTCTCTCTCTCTCCCTCTCTGTCTCTCTCAGCATGTGGAGGAGGGTGGTCCTGCCCATGATGCAGGGCTGAGAGAAGGAGACCTCATCACTCATGTGAACGGGGAGGCTGTCCACGGCCTGGTCCACACTGAGGTGGTGGAGCTCATCCTCAAGGTACACGCACGCACACACACACACACACACACACACACACACACACACACACACACACACACACACACACACACACACACACACACACTCTAGCTCCTGTCTTATACGTGTTGTGTCTTACCCTCAGAGTGGTGGTAAGGTGTCCGTCTCAGCCACGCCTTTTGAGAACACCTCCATCAAGGTAGGCCCCGCCCGCAAGACCAGCTCCAAATCCAAGATGGCGCGTCGCAACAAAAAGATCAAGACCAAAGATGGAGGCCAGGAAAGGTTGGTCTCTTAGCTGAGTGATCTCACACACTTACCATGCACCGTTCCTCTCAAGAAGTCATGGTAGATGGAACATACATTCTGTTAAATGGATTGTTTGTGTCTTTTTAACTCTTCAGCTGTGTGCGTGTGTTTTCATTAGCAGCGGCAAGAAGAGGAACTCTCTGTTCAGGAAGATCACTAAGCAGGCGTCTCTGCTCCACACCAGCCGTAGTCTATCCTCTCTCAACCGCTCCCTGTCTTCTGGAGAGAGTGGACCAGGGTCTCCCACACACAACCTGTCCCCCAGGTCACCTACACCTGGCTACCGCTCCACGCCTGACTCTGCACACTCTGGTAAGATACACACACACGGGGCCACAAACACAAACCTTGCACAAGGTCTTGGAAGAGGTCATAAAAGGTGATGATTATAAATGCGTAAAGGTCTGACTGTGCGTTTCTGTGTGGGTTGTGTTTTCTCAGTAGGGGTAAACTCGTCTCAGAGCAGCTCTCCCAGCTCCAGTGTTCCTAACTCCCCAGCCAGCTCCGGTCACATCCGGCCCAGCTCCCTCCATGGCCTGGCCCCCAAGCTCCAGCGCCAGTACCGTTCCCCTCGACGCAAGTCAGCCGGCAACATCCCCCTATCCCCCCTGGCCCGTACCCCCTCCCCCACCCAGCAGAGCACCTCCCCCCAACGTTCTCCCTCCCCCTTGCCCAGCCATGCTGCGGGCTCCTCCTCTATGGGCCAGTCCTTCCCCGTGAAACTCCACTCCTCCCCTCCTCTGGTCAGGCATATCTCCAGGCCCAAGAGCACTGAACCCCCCCGCTCCCCACTCCTCAAACGAGTACAATCCACCGAGAAGCTAGCCTCCTCCCTCTCCTCCTCCTCCTCTCCGTCTGCGTCGGGGGCCGGAGGTGACAAGAAGCTGCCTGTAGCGGTGACGGGACGTAAACACAGCCTGGACATCTCCCACCAGGAGTTTAAGAAGGAGATGCTTCAGAGAGACCCCAGTCTGCAGAGCCTGCAGGAGTCAGCTGGGGAGAGAGAGGGGGTGCTGGGGGTGGGGACAGGGGTGGGGGGTCGCGGGGGCCCCGTGGAGAAGGGCAGCCTGCAGAAACACTCCTCCTCCAGCAGGAAGCTGGGGCGTCAGGAGGGGGACGTCGGACCGGCAGCCGGGTCCCTGGGGCTGGCCCCCGGGAAGAGCAAGCTGAAGGACAAGCTGTCAGCCATTAGACAGGACCGGGCTGAGAGGAGGGAGTCACTGCAGAAGCAGGATGCTATCCACGAGGTGGACTCTTCAGAGGACGAGACAGACGAGGGGTCGGAGGACAGCCAGGACGGGAGGGGCAGGAACACCTGTACTTTTACCCCCCCGCTACTCCGCCCCACCTCCGTCATGGCCACCGCCCCCCGCACGGGACCCGGGGGCACCCTCCCCTCCCTGTGTCTGTCCCCCTCCTCCACCCTGCTGCCCAGCAGAGCCACCATACCCTCCACACTCCCCGAACATAAGCCCACTCAGAGTGCTCCTTCGCTGGGAGTGAAAGACAGCGGCTCAGCCTCCTCAGATGACTGTGGGAGGAGAGAGGGGAAGGCTCCAGACCCCAGCTCCAAGTTCACCCAGAGCCCCCTGTCCAGCACCTTCGCCACACCCGGCAGTGCTTTCATCTCCATCAGTAAGGACACCTTCCTGAAGCCTGCTGCTCCATCTTCACATCAGGAATGGAGGAGCCCCAAGCTACCTGAGCCCAGAGGGAAGAGCAGTAGTCCTGGGTTATGGAGTGAGGAGAGAGACTCTGGCCTGGAGGCCCCCAGATCCAGCCCCACTGGATCCATAGATGGCAGATACATAGCCCACACACCCATCTCCTCCCCAGGCATCACCAAGGAGAAAAAGGAGGCAGACAACCGGAGGCAGGCTGCTGCTGCCGCCGCCGCTGCAGCCTACGCCACCCCAGCCTATGCCATCCCCAGCCCCCCAGCCCAAGTGTCAGGGTCAGAGAGTGGGATGGACAAAGTTGTGTCCCAGCTAGCCACTGTGGCTAAGAGCTTCCTGGGGCCCGTCAAACTCACTATCCCTGGGGCAAAGGAGGCCTTTGAGAGGGCCAAAGACCAGAACCAGAGACCCTCCGACCCCCTTCACCCCAAGGCCACACCCGACTCACCCCTTACCACTACCACCACCACACCCCTCTCCCCCTCCCCCTTTAGACACCCTGCTCCTCAGCCACCGCCACGCCTGTCCTCCCAGTCTTCTCCCCGGCAGCCCTCTTACAAAACTGAGCCAGCCCCCCCTCCCCCTCCACAGAGGAGGGCCTCCCCTCCTAAAGACTGTGCCCCGGGACCCCAGGACCACCCAGAGAGGCCGTTGATGGGGTTACGAGGCAGTAGGGAGACTCCAGCCATTACAGCTGTTTCTGCACCAAGGCAGGGGCCCACCAACACACCCACCCAGACCCCTACTGCAGCCTCAGAGCAGCGCAAGAGGCCAGACCCCGCGGTCCCACGGAGACCCAACCCTGCCTCCGCAGCCTCCACCCCACAGGACAAAACCAGCAGCAAGAAGACGTAGCAGAAAACAAGACTCAAGAAACACCCATGACAATACAGACTGCTGGCACGAGATTTTAATCTTAATCCACAAACAACTGCATGTTTGGGAGAAAATAACAATTTATTCAAAACTCTTTGCAACACACAAATCATTGAGAGAGAGCGAGAGCGAGAAAGAGAGAGATCTTTGCCCTGACTGTGTATGTCCCAGAGGCATCCAGGCTCGCTGTGCATCTCTTGTTCTTCTTATTCCCTGTTTTATCATTCAGACACGGATTAATGTTCCTGTGAAGTCAGTCTGTGTTTGTTTCCCCCTGCAAAGAAACATGGGGGCTAGAAATAAACCGTGTTAGTTCACTGATCCACGGGGAAGGATTAACAAACGCCCGCACGAATGGTTTTTCTAGTATCCTGCCTCGTTACCTTTCACCTTGTAGTTCCGGTAGTCTGACGTGCGTTCTTAGCTAGCCAATAGATCAGGTCGTGCCTTATAAACAAAATGGCATCCCACCCCACCACTCCACCCTGCCCGTGTGTGTCTCCAGCCGTCCGTGACTGAAAAGGGTGTATCTCAGCAATACAAGTAGCGTATGCTTCGCAATCAGTATAAATACATTACAGTCTGTTAATGAAACAATCTGCATTGCTCACGTTTACACACTCAGCAGTTTACAAAAGGCAAATTACATTGTGTGTTATTATTATTACTCCCTCATGGTCTAACGCTGCACTCTGTCTCTCTAACAGTATAATACTGCAGACTGGCTAGAAAAGCCTCTAGTCCCTATATAACACACTATTAATTAAGCGGCTGTCAATGTCTATTAAAGCAGCGTTTTGTATTGTATATCATAGCGTTCCATGGTAAACTCCTTCCCCATCCGCTCCACTGGCCCTTCCATGACTAGATGGACCCGCCAGTGTACCGAATAGAGCTCTATGTGGGTGTGAGCATGTGTTGTGGTAGCTAGGATACCCGCCTAGCCATTCACCTTGTAACTGCATGATAGCCTCAGCAAATCTACACCCCTTACTCCAGGGACATGTTTTTAATGATAAAGGAATAATAGGTGGTTCATATGACAGCTTTACATAGGGTGGACTACAGGTGAGGTGGGGAGGGAGGTTCAGTGATCCGGTCACAGACTGCCTGGGGACAACTGATCAATCTGGTCTTAGTCTGATTTGATCGCATCTTGTTTGGTCAACTACACAGACAGACGCAGTGTTGAAATACGAGTCAAGTGGTTAAGATGAGGTACTGTAGATCTTTTAAAGAGATTTGGGTTTGTGTACCAGGCAGGAGCTCAATTACCCAGACTCCTCGGTAACTGAGGCAGGAAGTCAGCTCACAGGTCTGTTTACAGGCCAGTCAAAAGTACTACAGTAGGCACACCAGCCATCTATAAACTATATTATGACAACCAGTGGTTCTCCACATCCAAATGGACCATTATCTTTATTTCTAGCCCCTGCGCACTCTGTTTTTATCAGCCACTAAAGGTGTTGATTTGACTTTGTATCTGGACCAACTTGCTGTGTTCTCTGTGTTATGCCTCTTATCCTGTAAAGCTAGCAGACTTTACTTTCTATATGCGTGCAAGAGTATGTATTGTCGTTTGGCTGTCAGATGTGTATATATACGAATATTTAAAGGTCTGTTTTTGTGTGTGTTTTAGTTAGGGTAGACTTTGTTAGTTACCCCTGTTAGTACTGTCTGTCCCTGATAGGCCTGATGCTCGACTGATGTCTCAGTTGGCCTATAGGGTCGGGACGGGCCAGTAGGGGCGTGGGCTTTGCACAACCCTTTTATCTCTGTCAAATGGAAACGCCAACTAAATAAAAGGGCCAATCAGATCCCTGGCTTTTAGGTCAGTCACGACAATGTCGACCAATCAGTGAGCTGAACAACCCTATGTTCTTGTGTGCCACTGCTCTGTGTGTGAGTGTTCGTGAGTGTGTCTGTTAGTGTGTATTCATGGTGCAAAACTATGGCCATGTGACTACCTTCCTCATTAATCTAAATTATTTTGGTGTGCGAGTTCAAATCTCCCTCTGTATGTGTGTCAGTCCACAGTGTGTCCTGCGAAGTTTACGTTGCTGTTGGAGATGTTGCAGAGAGCAGCTCTGGGATGACTGAGGGTGAGACGGGACTATATCCGTCTGGTGTCCTAATAGATACTGAAGAGGTCTGTGTTGTCAATACCTAACCCCAGACAGACAGACAACCCCGTTGACTGACTGACTGTGGCTTCCGATCTGTGTAATATGTTTACATGTTGTTCTATCTTTCTCATCCGGAATCCTCTGTGCCACTTGCAATCCACCCCTGTAGCAGAGAGTGATCATTATCGATGCCAACAGCTTTCCACATGCTAAAGTTACCCCGGATTATATCAGGGTGACTAGCTTGTCGTGGTCTTTACATGCACATTTTAATGTAACCTAATCACTGATGTACCACAGACGATGTTAATGTGGAGGAACAGCACGTCATGTTTAAGGTTGGGCCCTGGTCAAAAGTAGTGCACTATATGGGAAATGGGGTGCCATTTCGGCAACATCCTAAATCACCTGCAGTGCGAATAGTTGTCTCCTCTAGTGCAGAAGGATCGAGGTGAGATAGGTAGATTAGTTAGTCAGGTATAAGCCTCACGGAGGCCTCACACCTGCTGTCATTTGTCACAGGGACATATCGGCCAAGCTTAGCGCTATTATTTAACCACTTGCATATCACCCAGGCATCCTCCCATCTGGTAGGCTCTGCTGGTGGTCCTGTCGTTATTGCTACACGGACAGCTGCTATTCTCTCTGATCAATATGAGTGCCATCCTCCACCGCCCGGCACCAGCCTCACCATCCCCTGACAGCAAACACTTAATGTTGTATCGCACACGCACACACACACACACACACACACAGTCCCATGTGTGATGATGATAGTCCAGCCATCTGTCTGAAAGTCAAGTCAAGTGTCAGTTTCCCTGGTGGAGTCATTAATCTCTAGCCCGGGGCTGTGTGCTGTTCCCTGCTCCTAGCACACACACACACACACACACACACACAGCAAATCCAGCCAAACAAAACACTACCTACGCCTAGCCTGGGACCGTCACCTCCGATTTTCAGCCAGGCCTCCCCTTGAGCCTGAAGCCACGGTAACCACCCGCCATAGGGGCACTCCCTCTCTCTGTTAACCCTGTGTGTAACCTCCACCCTGGACCTCCCAGTGTTTTAACCTCACTAGATGTCTAAAGACTGAGATCCATCCAGGATGTGTTTTTACTGTGTCCGCAGTGTGCAGAGTGTGGCAAAGCCCATAGCAGTGTCAGGGCTGTCTACTGTCAGTGTGTAGAGACCAATGCCACTCAACTGAACTGAAGGTAGAAAATACAATTGACTCTATACTATGGACTGGACTTCTGGGGGTTTTCGGCCAGTATTTTAATGGGTGTGTGCGATCCTTTTGTGTGTACAGTGTGTTTGAAGCTGAAAAGTGTGAAGGAGAGGAGTGCGGTTCTGCCGGAGAAGGGTTCAAAAAAGATTGCTAGAGTAAAGCCAGTGCAATATCTTTTTATTTTCTGTTGTGGTAAACGCATGTTGTTGTTAATCCTACCTTATCTTAATAATAAAGTTTTTTTTTAATGTAACTTTGTTTTGATATGCGATTGTTTATTATTGTCAGTATTTCCTTATGAGTATAGTATGAGATGATGATCTGTGGTGCGTGGTGGACCTCTGGCGTAAGATAAATACAGTAAGTACTCCAAAATGATCAACAATGCCATAAAACAATGTATTGTCGGGCATTTGACACAATAGTGCTTTTAATATTCACATACGTTCCCTTTTACAGTATCTGACATAACAAACTGAAATCACCATTTGGATTTTACCTCCAATAAATGTCAGACGGAAGAAGAGTGTTGATAAATGGATGACAAGTGAAACCGTACTCCTGTCCCTGCCACCACTTTAATAGATTACACATACGCCTCTTTACCAAGGTAGCAGCACTCTCTTTTTCTGCTTGGGAAAATCTCATAAAAAATCGAATCATTAAAATTGCCCTTCCCTCTGAAGCGTTTATTTTTAAGCGATTTGTCCCAGTCATGTCCACTGTCCTCCGAGGGGTAGAAATGACAGTAAATTATCTGGAAACTAATTTTCGTGTTCTTTATCAGTAAAGTGGCCTGCCGTCTGTTAAGTCAAGTGAGGCGACAGTAATGCTCTGTAAATGGTATGGTCTGGGGGTTAGACCAACTGTCTGTCTCTCTCTCTCCAGCCCTTCTCTGGAAGATTTCTGGCCTCTTAATGGTCTTGAGAGACAGCTTGAAGCAGGGATGCAGTGCATTTTACCCAGGCTAATGTGTACCGCAAGCCTCGCCACACCGCCAGGGCCAGAGACGCACGACAGCCAGGGTTCAGGGGTCAGAACGGCTGATTTAAACGACGCCACAGCCCGGGGATAATTGGGTCCCTTTTCGCCTCCACTTCCCCATCCGTCCATTCCTCCATCCATCCATCAATCCATCCATAGAGACCTGTCAGAGTGGAGGTGTAAGAGGGAAGAAGGGAGGAACCTCTGGGGGATGCCAGCACACAGCCCATAGACGGTAGTGAGCTGCACTCTTGACAGTGAACAATACCCCCCGGCCTACACCGACACACTACACACACACAGGGTGAGAGCTAGAGCTGGCTGGTTGACAGCCAGGCGGTGCGGGTGATCGCCTCTCTGACAGAGCTCTACATGACCGGCAAATGTATTCCTGTCGGTGTGGCAATAGGCAGGGCCACTGCCATCCTGACAACTGACAACCTACCGGGGGAGGAGGGTGGAACGGGTCAATAAGCTCTTCTTTGTTGTTCAAGTTTCCCTTTTTCCTACCACTTTCCTTAGTCCCTGTAAACCAATGGTTGTTTTCTCTAAGAAGAGGAAAAAAAGTGGTATCTCTTTCTCCCTATTGCCACAGGACTTTATCTGTCTTTTATCATACAGAGACATTGGGTTGTTCTAGATCCGTTCTAGGGTAGACTACTCACCTGACTACAGTAAAAGACTTAAAGCAAGTTGTTGATTGGCTGAAGCCTGGCAGAGAAGGATGGCATCCCATTACTCTGTTCTCTCTAATTGCTCCCCAGTCTGTAGGCACCAGGTGCCAGGTACTTAATGAGGCCCTGATGTATGGCTACTGTACACACACACACACTCTCTGAACCACCATACACCTGATGTATGGCAACTGTTCGTCTACCCTCTCCCACTATACACCGTGACGCCTTGGGGACTATTAGTCCATGAAATAGCTGCCATTGTAAAACGTCATAGAGATGGATTGTTGTTTTAGGTTTTTGTGTGAAAAGGGCGATATACCATTCTTTGTTCCTTTGAGATGTTGAGGAGGCATGTCCATAAGGGATGGACAGAGGTGGGGTAAGTGGTGGATTTTAGAGTATGATAGTTGATATCCGTGCACCTGTCCTCTTCGTTTGTTGGGGGGGGGGGGGGGGGGGTGATGTGGGAAGGGGTTAATTAGGTACCACAGATGGGAGTGTGTAGGGTGTGGGCGGAGTCCCTTGTAGGTGGTGTGGCCAGGGTGAGGTTGAGGAGAGGGGGTGTGGAGAGGGGTACGGGCACCTGGGTTCTCTATCAGTGTCTGACTGATTAATTAAGATGTCAGCCAAGATAATCCCGTCTTCACAGCACCGCTACTCTGCTGAGGACACACACAGTCAGTCTTACCAACACCAACACTGCATTCAGATGACACAGTACACACCTCATCACCCGCCTGCACGCATTTCTCTTCCTTTGTCTTGTTCCTCCCTTTACTTCTCTCCCTCTACCACTGTCTCTCCATCTCTCTTACTAACTTTCTTTTTCACACCCAAATTCTCCCCTCGTACCTCTTGTTTTCACAACCCACTTAACGATTCTCTACCATCTCTCCCTTTTTCTCTCACCCTCTTGTTGTATCCTCCTCCCCCCTTTCATTACTCCCCCTTCTCTCTCCTTTCTCGACTCCCCTTCTCAGATCAGGATGCTGGAGCCTATCTTTGATCTGTCTGACAGCTCTCTCTATCAGTGCATGGCTCTACACTGGAGGGACTGACTGAGTGCAGCAGCCTTGGACCAATGGACCTCCGCTGCACCACTAACAGAAAAGAAGCTCCAGGATATCCTACAGACACACACACCAGTGGCATATGTTCATGGATGCCCAAAGATTGACCTCTCAAAAAAATAAACACATGAATATATCTTTTGTCTCTCTGTGTTTCATAATTTTCCTTCAATTCGCAAGAGACTTAATATATTTCACCGGAGAAAGCATCCGAGTGAGCGAGACAGCACCCCTCTGTCTCTGTGTTCAGGCCATCTATCTGATGCTGTCTGGTTAAAAATAATATGATATTGTTGCCGCCCATAGCATAAAATGCAAGTGAAGCCAGAGAGCATTTGGCCTCCCTTGATAAAAATAAATAAAAATAATAGCCAATCAGCATTGAACTATACTGAGTGAGCTCAACTGTGAAAGGTCCTGGCGCACCAAATAAAAGTGTCAAGGGAAGCCAGTTTGGATTTGGCTTCACTCCAATCACATCACATCGAGAACAATACCTCATTGACTGAAACAACTTGAATTGTTGCATCTCGTTGTGTTGTTGTCCTCCGGTGGCTAGCTAGCAAAAATTGTCCCATTATGGAAATGATGGAAAACAGAAAGGAAAACGCAGCACACTGCTGCTCATGCTCCCAGATGATATTTATTTCTAACAACATTTCGACCCTTAGGTCTTCATCAAGCATCCATATCCCAGGTGGGGGTGGAAAGTCCTATATATAGGAGCAGTACTCAGTGACATCACTTCCTGAAACAGGAGGTAAAAAATGTATAACGTAGGTTCACAATATTAACATTCAATGTATCAAAATATATGATCATACACAAGGAATGTGATCAATATTTACAGTAATATACATACAATATTCAATTAGGATAAAATAATTAAATAATAATTTGGATGTTTTGAAACTATAAAAATGGTTTCAAGTCGAACTCCTCGTTAAGGCCAAGAGGAGCCTGTGGATCCAGAAAGGTACCTTTTGAAGAAGTTTCCTCTCCCTTTACTAAATTAGCCATGGATGGAGATATGGATTTGGACATGGGGTTTTACTTATTTCCTCCATACTGGTCAATGATTATAATGGCGATTCTGATCCAACCACAAATTCATACATTGTGTCCCAGGCCTGAGAGAATAGAAGTTCAATATGTAGCTAGATGTAGAAGGCTAATGTTAACTAGCTAACCTTTCCCATGAAATGAAGTTAGGCCAGCGAGCAAGCATTTTAGCCAGGTAGCCTAGGACAAAAAAAAAAGTGTGTTTCAGCAACATGAAAGAGAGGAGGATGGCATTGCCGTTTCTCTACAAGTAGGGTGAATCAACATGTTTTTTCTTCTTGCGCGCACGAACACAGACACACACAAAGACAGACAGACAGACAGACAGACAGACAGACAGACAGACAGACAGACAGACAGACAGACAGACAGACAGACAGACAGACAGACAGACAGACAGACATCAGAACCATGGACATCATCAGAACAATGGCCACATATTTAGCTTACGTCGATTAAACTAAATCTTTTTTAGTATCGTTTAGTTGTCACTGTATTAGACTAAGCATAAGTAATTTGATAATGTTGAAATGGTGCTAGAATAGTGGAGGTAGCTCCTGTTTTCTTTGCGACTCACGCTAACTCCCTGTGGTTCTAAATCAATAGTTGTTAGGTAGGCCGAAAATGTCGTAAACATTAACTTGCTTGATCATGCTGTAGGTAATGTAACTGTTTGTTACATGCAATATGCTTTGTGGAATTCACCGGACAGAGGTTGCTCTCCGGTTTTGTGATGAAACAAAGGTGTGGTCAAATTTATTCTGTCACTGTTTTTTTCTTATTGTCAGGCCTTAGGACTATAAATCCCAATCGCAAGGTATATGAACTAACAGGTTACAGAGCAAACAACACAATTATCTCAACTCATAAGTTGTTATATGTTTTTCGGGTCCCTCACTTGGCTTCCCCCAGTGATATTACCCACCCACCGCTACTGACTAAATGGTGCCGGAGGGTACTGCTACCGTTTTATGGGCTCCTAACCAACTCTGCTATTTTGTGTGTGTTTTCGCATTGTTTGTAACTTATTTTGTATATAATGTTGCTGCTACCGTCTCTTATGACCAAAGAGCTTCTGGGCATCAGAACAATAGTTACTCACTTCAAACTGGACGAAGATTTTGTCTTTAACGGGATCGCAGCCATAAGAAGTTTTAAACTGGTGATCATGACCACCAACTGTACAGGGGTTAAAACATTTGTAGTGTAGGGGCATTAATCCACTCAAACTAAAACAAAATAAAAATGATTTAACAACAACTAACACCCACTCCTTCAGCTATTCAAACTTCCATAACTCCCTCCCCAGGCTCTGGGGCCTGAGAGGGTATCACTGCTCTTGAACCACCTCATGCAACTCCTTCGCGGAGGAATCTTTTAGTCCAAGGAACCGCTCTGCCGCATCCACAATAATGCCCATCGTCCTGGACTTTCCCTCTACATTAGCCCTGCCGATGATCACCATTGCCATAGAAACCACAAAGTCCACTTTCTTTACATGCATCATATCTGGATCCTGCTGGTGGGAGACCAACTCTGCAGCCTACAGCGATGGCCTATCATGGCGCCTTCAGGAGGACCAGTTGTTCCCTCAGCCCTGTTTAACGCCATTCTTCCTGTCTTCCGACCGCCATACGATTCATGTTCCACATTCGTCTCCACCATCCTTCCATTATCGGAGTCTGTGCTCTCATCTTCTCCTGTTGTTCAGTGTCATCCCTCCCCCCATTATCACTATTATACATGACTACTATTATACTACAGGTTCCTGAGACGAATGTTCACGCTGAGCAGCAGGCTCAGTTGACAGCTTCTGCCTAACTTCAATTTTAGCTTTCTTTAATTAACCATTATCAACAGCAGTCCATCCAATAATCTCCTCACTCTTCCTCCCTACGTTGCTAGCGTCATCGGCTTCAGAATCGTAACCTACTTCCTTCTTTCTCCTCATCGACCCCAAGCCGTCTTCAAGAGCATGCTCCCCTTATATCCTTATTCTGTTGAGATTTTCCTGAAACCAGCCAACTTTCAACTGTCTCATAATTTCTCCTGTTTTACAGTTTTGTAATATATAACTATAAAAAAATGTACCATGAAATAGTAAGATAACATGTTTCGCTAACTATTTCATAGGTTGTGTGATGTTTAAGGTGCATGTTTTTGTTGTTTTTGTCTAAGCTAGAAAAAACTAAGTCCCTCCATTATTAGTAATGAAGCCATGCTAGGTGGAAAGGATTTAACATGGAGGTGAGCCTAACAAAATTGCGTTGCAGACATTTAGAAGTTATAAAAGTATGCGAACACTAGGTAGCCCTGGTATGCTTAGCTATTCATTTATTTTCCTGCTAGCTGTACACTGCTAGTAGGGGTCATTGTAAATTAGAATGTACAGTACCTTCCACTAATATTGGCACCCTTGGTAAATATGAGCAAAACGAGCTGTGAATTAAAAAAAATCTATATTTTTTATCCTCATGGTCTTTCATTCAAAATATTCAGAAAAATCGAACCTTTAATTAAAGTAAAATAATTGAAAGAAAAAATATCTTATAAAACAAATATTTTTCTCATATGTGTGCCACAAATTTTGGCACCCCTTAATTTAATACTTTGTGCAACCTCCCTATGCCAAGATAACAGCTCTGAGTCTTCTCCTATAATACGTAATGAGGTTGGAGAACACATGGCAAGGAATCTGAGACCATTCCTCCATACAGAATCTCTCCAGATTCTTCAGATTCTTCAGGTCCACGCTTGTGGAATCTCCTCTTCAGCTCATCCCACAGGTTTTCTATGGGGTTTAGTTCAGAGGACTGGGATGGCCATGGCAAAAACTTGAATCTGTGGTCAGTGAACCATTTTTGTGTTGATTTTGAGGTGTGCTTTGGATCATTGTCCTGCTGGAAGATCCAACCACAGCCAAGTTTAAGCTTCCAAGCAGAGGCAGTCAGGTTTTGATGTAATATCTGCTGGTCCATGATACCATGTATCCTAACAAGGTGTCCAAGGCCTTTGGAAGAAAAACAGCCACACAACATCAAAGATCCACCATCATACTTCACAGTGGGGATGAGGTACTTTTCTGCATGGCTATCTTTCTGTCTATGCCAAACCCACCTCTGGTGTTTGTTTCCAAAAAGCTCTATTTTGGTCTCCTCTGACCATAGAACCCGGTCTCGTTGAAAGTTCCAGTAATGTTTGGCAAACTGTAGGCGCTTGAGTTTGTTGTTTGATGACAGCAAAGTTTTTTTATGACAACCCTACCAAACAACTTGTGGTTGTGTAGGTGGCGTCTGATCGTAGTTTTGGAGACTTTCTGACCCCAAGACGCAACTAACGTCTGCAATTCTCCAGCTGTGATCCTTGGATATGTTTGGGCCCCTCGAACCATCCTCCTCACTGTGCATGGGGTCAATATATTTAATTTTTATTTAACTAGGCAAGTCAGTTAAGAACAAATTCTTATTTACAATGACGGCCTACCCTGGCCAAACCTTAACAACGCTGGGACAATTATGCGCCACCCTATGGGACTCCCAAAAACAGCCGGTTGTGATACAGCCTGGAATTGAACCAGGGTCTGTAGCCTGTAGCGTCTAGCACTGAGATGCAGTGCCTTAGACCGCTGCGCCACTCAGGAGAAAATAAAGACACACACCCTTTTCCAGGCCAATTGTTAACATCTCTAGTTGCTTTAAACTTCTTAATTATTGCCCTGATAGTGGAAGTGGGCATTTTCAACCGTTGAGCTATTTTCTTATAGCCATTTCCTGATTTGTGCAGCTCAACAACCTTTTGTCGCACATCATTACTGTATTCTCGGGTCTTTCCCATAGTGATGGATGACTATGGGAACTTGGCCTGTGTGTCACCTCATACTTATACCCCAGTGAAACAGGAAGTCATGGCTTACCACTTACGTGCTCCTAATCACTCAGGTGAATTTAAAAACGAAATGGGAATATAATTCAGTTAGATTTTACTCATAAGAATTTCTAGGGGTGCCAATAATTGTGGCACACGTTTCGGATATTTTTATTTATTTCACATGTATTTTTTTCAATAATTTTACTTCAATTAAAGGTTAGATTTTTGTGAATATTTTGAATGAAAGACCAAGAGGATAAACAGCAAAGACATTTTTTTTCACAGCCCGTTTTGCTCATATTTAACAAGGGTCCAATATTAGTGGGGTGCACTGTATAGCATTGAGTAACATGTTTACACTACTATAGTGGGTAATCTTTTGAGATGTCTTGGACATATACAATTTGTTGATTTTACATAGCGTACCTTTTGTACTATTTATAAGTTAATAGCCTTTTTTTTGTACAGATACAAATTAATTGAATAGAAATAGAAATATGTGCTGTTAAAAGACTGAACATAGGATATGTGAATGTATATTTTTTTATGTAGCTATTTTTCTATTAATAATGAGAACTGTGAATTTATATTTTTCTACAAAGCAATTGTAATGAAGCAGGTAATTGACCCTCAACACTTTTGGAAAAAAAATATGTTTATTAAATTCTACTGATGTCACGGCCGTTGTCGGAAGGAGACCAAGGTGCAGCGTGGTCAGCGTACATTTTCTTTTATTATAGTAAATGTCGCCAACAAAACAAGAAAACAAAGAAACGACCGTGAAGCTTAACAGGGCAATACTAACAAAGATAACTACCCACAAACACCAAAGGAAAAAAGGCTGCCTAAGTATGATTCCCAATCAGAGACAACGATAGACAGCTGTCCCTGATTGAGAACCATACCCAGCCAAAACATAGAAATACAAAACATAGAAATAAAGAACATAGAATGCCCAACCGAAACACACCCTGACCAAACCAAATAGAGATATAAAAAGGCTCTCTAAGGTCAGGGCGTGACAACTGAGATAACTTTTCCTGAAACAAGGCAACTTTCTCTTGTCTCATAATTTCTCCTTTTACAGGAAACATATCTGTTTTCCTGGTCTCAATCCTGGGACCTATAACGTGTGTGTGTGTGTGTGTGTGTGTGTGTGTGTGTGTGTGTGTGTGTGTGTGTGTGTGTGTGTGTGTGTGTGTGTGTGTGTGTGTGTGACACTACAGGGCCGGCGTTATGTACGGGCCTTAGGTAGCCTGGCTCGCCCTACCGTACCTCCTTGCCCATCTAAATAAAATATTTAAATATTAATCATTTATTTGACCGAGACGAGCACTGACAGAAAGACGTATCAAGCTCAAATAAAGCTTCCGAGTGAGTGAAACAGCACCCCTCTGTCTCAGTAAGTGTAGCCCATCTATATGATGCTGTCTGGTCAAAAAGAGTATGGCATGTCGCTTGCTCGGATACTTTCTCCAGTGAGATAGTTTTAGCCATGAAGGCATTGAAGGTAAGTTGCCGGGTGCACAGTGCACTGTTCAGATGCTGTAAATATTTTTGACGAACGTGCGAAGTTAACTTACTTTTTGAATAGGAATTGTTAGGTAGCTACCCACGAATAATTGACATGTACTGTACCTTGCATAACATTAGATTTAGGTCATTTTTGCCTTTTTAACTAGTAAGCTGGCTAGCTACATTACAACGATTCACATATGTCTAGCTGATAATTATGAAGTAAAATGTTCGCTTTGTGTGTATCTTGTTTCGTCTCTATTCTTGCCATTGTCCTGGCTGGGAGAAGGTTCAGTGAATGGGGAGATGCAGCGTGAGGTAATACAGTAGGGAGAGTGCGAGTGCTTCTCAAATGTAATGTTTAATGCGTTCTCCATGCTCTTGTCCTCACAAGAGCGTATTCAAGAGAACGTCCTCGGAGAATGCACTTGGAGCATGAGAGTGTGGAGCACGGAAGTATGCATATGTGACCGACCGGCTCAAATTGGTCTTATATAGCAAAATTTGAAATTGTGTTTTTTACATTGGATAAAAGTAAAAGTAGAGCGTCAAACCTACAAAATGGTATATCATACACTATAGTTGAGGAACAATGGGAAATACATTTTACTTTGAAAGTTGATAAACTTGGCCTTGATGGCCTTGAATGTTTTGGTACTACTATTGGAGAGCCCCTCTTTGTCTACACGCATTCAGCATTGTTCACACCCTCTTAAGCTTTCGCCCCACCCATCTCTTTAAGGGTTGATTCGGATGTACTAACAGCAGAAGCACCCAAGCTAACTTTCTGGCTACTTCCAGACATCTATGTGAGAGAGAACAGCTCACTGAACATTACTCACCCTAGCAGAGCTATTTAGGCTGTTATGTTATCCAGAGCGTTGGTGACTGCAACTGTGCTGTCAGATCGTTTCGCGTTCAGAACGCAAATTGGCCGATGAGTAGGAACGTTCTGACCTCACAAGCATCCAAGCTACCTGGCTAACATTGGCTAGCTTGCTAGCTACTCCCAGACACATAATGAGAGAACACTCCACTCTGACCATGTTACTCGCCCTAGCAGAGCTGGTTAGACTGTTTTCATGTTATCTAGAGTGTTGGTGACTGTAACTGTGTTGCTGGCAACAATTGAATTATGCTTTTGACAATGTTTACTGACACCGGCCTTATTCAACGGGTGTTGAGCATTCGCAAATTCATCAGTTATCCTGGCACACTCAGACAAGAGTGCTCTGTAATCAGAGTAGATGGCCAGACTGAATTTACAAACGCATCCGAAATGGTTACTTCCATAGTGGAGTATTTTGTTCAGACATGTAGCTAGCTCTACGGTCACGTGACCTACAAACGCAATGGTCAGAAGACTCTGAAGCTCTTGCCGATAATTCCTCATTCTATATTTTATGGAGGTTATCTACTTCAAGGTTTTATACTTTCTAGTTTAAACGTTGGTGGAAATGTCTGAAAGATACAGGTTCACCCATCAAAATGGCAAATAAACACCAGAAAACTGAGGTTACTACTGATGCTAGCTTTAGCAACGCCATCTCGTTAGCTTTAGCTGAACAACAACAGAGGATGGAGGCGGTGGTTATACGTGCTGTTGGTGCAGAAATTCAAGGAGTGAAGGATCAATTTGCTACCTTGCAAGAAAAACTGGACACCCACATGGGATCAGTTTGAGCGCTAATAGAAAAGGTGGATCACATTCAGACTGAGGCAAGGGGCCTAAAAAGGGATGTGAACATCTGCACTTCGGGAACTTGAGAAGATGCAGTTCAAAATGGCGTCGCTTGAGGATCAAGACAGACGCAATAATGTGAGGGTCACGGGGATTGCTACAAACTGGGAGGGAGGTGATGCAATTGCTTTCCTGCAAGAAATCCTTCCCAGAGGGATTCCGTTACTTGGTACTACTCCGATTCAAATGGAAAGGGCCCACAGGATCTACAACCAAAATGCAGAGAAGTACAACCCCCAGACCATGGTCTTCAAGGTTCTGAGATACCAAGACCGCAACATTATTCTACAAGGAGCGCGGGAAGCAAGAACGAATGCGCCCATCCAAGATGCCAGGAGAACCATATGTTTTTATGACGACTACAGTGCCTTCACAAATGAGCGAAGGAAGGCATTTGCAGATGTCCAGAGGGAGTTGTACACGCAAGGCATACCCTCTTTTCTGATCTATCCCATTACCCTGCGACTTACTTTCAACAGTGAGCAGCTCTCCTTCACCTGGCAAAAGAGGCAGAGGAATTTCGGGGGCAGTTTCCCCGGGGAATGGTCTACAAGCTCCCCCCCCCCCTTCACAAAGAAAGTGCTTTCCTTTACGGATGCCGAGGAAGGGCCCAGACAGCAGGATGATAAGGAGGCGGAGAATGAAACGGGAAACTGGGCGCTAAAGATGCAGCTAACAGGCTAGCTAACGTTTAGTTGACTACTCAACTCTTGTATATCTTTATTTTGGACAGGAACTTCACCTAGTACCGGGACCGAAAACAGAGGACGCTTTCCTTCACTGTTGGAGCTAAGGATTAACATTAGCTGGCTAGCGGAGCTGGAGGCTGGTTCAACCTGTTGACTTTATTTGATTTCTTCATTATTGTTATTATTATTTAGTACCGGATTACAGAAAATATGGTCATGTTTGAACTCTTGGATTTACAGCAATCGTCGGACAACCTAACGTTTCAACGACATTTAAATAGAGGCATGTTGAAGTTGAAACGTGATTAGTAGGGGTTGATAGCTTTGGAGGTGATTAATGTTAATCACTTCATTGTGTCCCTATTTTCCTAAACCACTGCAGCCAGGTTTTGTTTTCATGTTTGGCTATACAGCTTCACAAGTGTCATTTCGCTTGGTTATATCGCCCTGAATTTGTCTACTTTCGATTAATATTTTTTTTTTTTGATAACCTGTTTGGAATATATTTTATTTAGGAGGAATAGGCCCGAGTTCTAGAGACCTACAGAGCTGCGTTGTGTGGATGTCACGCTTCTCAGAAACAGAGGGGGTGTCTGGCGGTGGGAGGGTACTTATCTCGGTTACATGTCACTACTTATCGAAGGTAAATCTGAACCACTTTCAGTTCAACTCGTAATTACCAGGATTGTTTTTGACAATGGAAAAGCTGTCTCTTTTATGCTTGAATGTCTTTGGGTTAAATGCACACATTTTGAGAACTCAAATGTTTAGACTTAATGCGCCGTAAAAATATTGATATTGCATTTATCCAGGAATCTCATTTGCAAGTAGGGGATATCCATCGCTTACAGGATAAGGTGTATAAAGTTGCTGCTTCGACTAGTGGAGCCTCTAAGTCCAAAGGCGCGGTTATTTTGATTAAAAGGAATTTAACTTTAGTTATCGAAAAGACTAGCAAGTATACTTCAGGCCACTTACATTTGCACGTTTATATATGGCAAAAAAGTAGCATTTGTGTCTGTCTAAGCACCTGCTGTTTTTGAGGACAGCTTTTTCCCTGGGCTTACCAAATAATTGTTATAACTTTCAGGGTACGAATTGGTTATAGGGGCAGATATGAATGTGGTTTTCGATCTCAAGCTTGATAGATCCACGCAAATGTTTTCACATGCCCAACAATCATCATCATTATCGTTGTATGCAATGATGGAACATCTCAACATCTCTGATGTGTGGCGAGTTCAGAATCCGGGCATCAAAGATTATACCAGTTTTTCTGCATATCACAAATCATACTCTAGAATTGATTGTTTTCAATTTTCACGTACTCTAAGTATGTGTGTCGCGCCCAAACAAATATTGCCCGCAACGCTTTCAGATCATAATCCCCTGGTTACCCTAGTGGATGTGAGCTTTAAGGTAAATAAAACGTTGGCGTTTTAATACAACCCTCCTTCAAAAGCAATTGTTCGTGGCTGAATTTCAAGCCAAGGTAGTTGAATTCTTAGCAAAAAACAAAGGACTCTGTAGAGGACCCAAGGTTTACATGGATTGCTACTAAAGGGTTTATCAGAGACTTTACATCATCTTTTGCGTCTCACCTCAATAAAGCCAGGAATCACAGAATCAAGTTATTGGAGTAAAAAATGTTAATCACTTGAACAGAACCTGAAAAGGAATTACTCAAATAATGTCAGCAATGATTTGAGGGTGGTTAAACTGGAACTGTATGATTTATGAAGGAGGAGAGCTGAGTTCATCATGCATAGAGTGAGGCAGAACTATTATTTTAATGGAAGCCAAACAAGCAGGCTTCTAGCCTTGAAATTGAAACAAAGTGAAGCTTGTACTTCTACACAATCTATTCAATCCCCAGTTAGAGGCGTACTTTCTGATCCACAGGAAATGAATGCAACATTTCAGTCTTTTTACCAGGAGTTATATAAATCTTCCATCCAGTTTGAACCAGACAAACGCAAGCAGTTTTTAGATCGTCTTGATTTTCCCGTATTGGAGGAGAAGCAATCTGCAGATCTGGGCCAACCCATCTCATTAGAGGAACTGGAGTCAGCACTGAAAGGTGCTAAAAAGGGTAAATCACCTGGCCCGGATGGCATTCCACCTGAGATGTTAGTACATTTTTGGGGCATTTTAGGACCAGTATTATTTAAGTCAATTTTTTTTCATGAGCATACTAATTTAGCATTAATCTCTCTACTGCCAAAGAAAGGGAAAGATCACACAGACCGTGCCAATTATCGTCCGATATCTTAAATTAATTCAGACCAAAAATTGTATTCAATAATATTGCCGTTATGGATGGAAAAGTATTTGGATAAGTTGATTCACAAGGACCAGTCAGGTTTTATGAACGGTCGCCTTGCAGCTGACAATGTCAGACGATGAATGCATGTAATACATGAACCACAACAGCTGGACACACCGTGTGCTGTGCTGTCTCTAGATGCTGAAAAAGCCTTTAACAGGCTTGAATGGCAGTACTTGTGAGCTGTTTTGGAGAAATTTGGTTTGGTAAAGAATTTTATCGATATGGTTTGTTTGTTTTACTGTATGCTAACCCGGTTGCTATGGTTTCTACTAATGGCATACACTCAAGTCCATTCCCTATTTTTCGAGGATGTAGACAATCCCCAACGTTATTCATTTTGTCGCTATGGCCTTTAGCACAACGTCTAAGGCAGAAGGTATGTGCTTCTCCTATACTGATTAAATCCTCCTCTCATACCATATCACTATATGCAGACCATATTCACCTATATATATGACAGATATTCAAAATTCAATCTCATCTTTATTATCCACATTTGAAGAATTCAAATTGCTGTCCGGGTATAAAATAAATTGGACAAAATCAGCATTAATGTTACTGAATGAAGCGGCCAAGATAGTTTCACTTCCCTCAACAATTCCTATGAAAAGACAGCTCACGTATTTGGGTATTAGTATACAAACATCTCTGAATGGTCTGGTGAAGTTTAATTATGAGAAGATTTACAAGGAAGTTGAACGGGATTTAACCGTAAAGTTGCCTGCTTCTTTACAAACTAGGGTCGCTTCCATAAAGATGATCCCACTCCCTCCACCAGTAAGCTATTGGGGAAGGATTGATAAACATATATGTAAATACCTTCGGAATGGCAAACATTCAAAGATTAGGTTTCAGGTGTTACAATGACAGAAGTGTAATGGTGGACTTGCATAACCAAATTTTTGTATTTACCACCAGTCTTTCCAGTTACGCCCACTTAGATTATGGTTTGATCAGTCTACATCAGTCTCTTGGAGAACTATTGAGGAAGAACTTGTTTCACATACTAGATTGCAAGATGTGTTACTCTCTGGTATATCTAATAAGAAATGCATGTTGTATTTTGGTCCGATCATTTCTCATACAATAGAGAATTTTAGGAAGGAAGTGCGTAGGTAGTAACTGGAAATGGCATCTTCATACCCCTCTATGGCATAACAAGGCTATTACTTCCGGTAATAAACCGTTTTGAGTCTCGAGCCTGGTCTGCAAAAGGGGTCAATAATCTAGGGGATATATTCAACTCCAAGGGTCTTTTTTTTTAACTCCAAGTTTTCAGGAACTTTGATTTCGTTTTGATTTACCAGGGTCGTCCTTCTATATCTTCGACTATGGTCGGCGCTTCGAGCATATGGGGTTCCATGGTGTACAAGTTTGGGAAGGCACCCGGTGACAGAGGTGGATTTTTACATTCCAGTCCAGAGGTTTTGTGTCTACTATTTATTCTCATCTTCAATGATTTAAAGCAGAAAGATCTTTCAATGGTTAAAGCATGGGTAAATTATTTGGCTGTCGATGATGAGGCTGTTGACTGGGAGAACGTCTGGGAGAATATATTTCAATCAAAGAACCCAAACCTTCAATTAATTCATTTTAAACTTTGTCATAGATTGTACTGGACACCACTTGTAAGATTTCATGCAAAACAGGCTCAAAGCCCAAACTGTATTTATATTTTGTATTTGTATTTATTATGGATCCCAATTAGCTGCTGCTTTGAATGGGGTCCAGCAAAATTAAGGCAGTTAATACAATTTTTAAACATTACAATACATTCACAGATTTCACAACACAACTGTGACCTATGTAACCTCAATACACTTGCCAAATACAAACATAGGGGTATGTTTGGAAAAAAAAGGAGAAAAGGGTAATGTTATTTTTATGATTGTATTGCCCTTGTGACCCAATAAAAACAATTGTTAAAAAAACATGTAGCTAGCTAGCTAGGTAAACAAAGAAGCATAATCCCAACTCATGACTTTACTTCCCTACATACATCTGCAGGCAGCTAACCACCAGGTTCAATGTTAGCTAGCTAACATTAGGCTATAGCTAGCTAAGTAAATACATCTGAGATACGAATAATAAGGTCATACACATAACGTTAGCTAGCAAGCCAGCCAGCTAACGTTAGCTAGCTAGGTAAACAATGAAGCATAATCACAACTCATGATGTTACTACTATGCATACATTTGCAGATAGCCAACCAACCAGGTTCAATGTTAGCTAGCTAACATTAGGCTATAGCTAGCTAAGCAAATGGCTCTGAGATACGAAAAATAAGGTCATACACGTAACATCAGCTAGCGAGCCAGCCAGCTAATGTTAGCTAGCTAGGTAAACAATGAAGCATAATCACAACTCATGACGTTACTACCCTGCATGAATCTGCAGGGTAACCAACCAGGGTCAATGTTAGCTAGCTAACATTAGGCTATAGCTAGCCAAGCAAATGGCTCTTCCTATCAAAATTAGAAACGTGTAATATCTGAAAATTTGGTTGGCCATGGTTGCCCTTAGTTTGAAGAGATTTCCTTAGCTATCATAATCGAATTCCACTGATTTCAAAACTCAGTCCTCCAGAAAGTGGAGAGCAACACTTATGCAGTTTTAATACACAATAAAAATAAAAAATAAAGCTCCATTTGACAGGATTACCTAAACATACTGACCAGCTCAAATAGACAGAAGCGTGCTATATGGCAGACCAATTCAAGCTCATCTCTCGGCATGTCCAGCCCACTCATTATCTCAGCTATTCATGGCTAGCGGGAAGGTTTGCTGACTTTTTCTTTGGCTAAACCAATTAGGCTCGTAATAGCCCTTATGCACATTCAATGATCGAACGTTCTAAACACACTTCCCACTGGCGTGGCAATTTCCGATGGAGCATACTATAGGACGGAAGTCAGTCTAGTTGTTATTGACGATATCCCGTTACTACCACTATATCACAGTTTTTACTAGGTGAATTCAGGACTTGCCTCAAATTAATATTAATGATGTAATAAGATTCATAAGATGAATGAAAAGGGGTTCAAGATGTATATAGGAAGCTACTTAGACAACTATGAAGGTGAGTACCAAGTCAGTGACAGATATAACGTTAGCTAGCTACAATCATATTAGCTAGCTAATTTAACTATTAACTGTAGCTAGCTAGTTACTTCGTAAAATGATGCAACGTTGACAGAATCTACCTGAGAATGTGTGTTTTTTTTAATAGCTTGGTTAAGTTATGCTTGCTAGCTATATTTGCTAGCTAAAAATAATTGTTATTCATGTCTTCTACACAGTATCTAACAAAGATACATCGACAGGGGAGATCACCGTGAGGACTGCCTGTCACAGGTCCATGAGGAAGAGTGAAAAGCCGCACAGCATTAGAGTAGGGAAAGGTTATAGATAGCTACTAGGGACCTTGTTAAACATGTCCTGTGGGACACTGTCATCATGGTCAAAATGTGTTGGAGACAGTGTCAACGTTTAATCTTATCAATAGATAGATATTAATGATGGGTCTCAATCCCAATTTAGAATTGCCCACTTAACAGGTAATTTGGTAAAGATCTGTTGATGCAGTGTTTGGTAATTGTGTTACTGAGACACAATGTATTCCTGTATAGTTAAATGAGCCCCTAGTTAAGAAGACTAGACAATACTATGTTTATTGTTATTTATGGGCCGCATCATTCTTGTTTCTCACTTCAGTCTTTCATCACACGTATCTTCACAGATGGTGTTAAAGCACTCCGTACCAGTGATAGAGGTCCAAAGCCACTGCTCCTGTGTTGCAGGAAGTGCAATGTGCAATCATCTGATGGCCCTTCTTTACCAGACAGCGCACTACTTTCAACTAAACATTCCTGCTGCACCACCAGTTCACAGCTGCACAGACACAGAACAGCGTTGGCACAAGCCAAGAACACTTGTGAGTCCATCATTGTCCATAAAAAATGCACCTGAAAACTATTCAGGCTATGTAACAGTAAATCCTTGTTAATTAGGGTGTGAAGCCAGGTCCGGTTGATGGGATAGAGTTCCCGTAAACCTACTAGCTCGTGTGCTGATGGAATAAGGTAAGTTGGAGGTTCCTAGAATGGAAACATTTTAGAAAACATTTTCTTGTGATTTTTGCTTTTGTATCCAGATGATAAGCCGGAACAGTGGCATCTTAACGATGTAATGACAAATGTTTGGGACAAAGACTGGGTGGAAATATATAATCTGTATATTTTAATCAATTTTATTTGAACTTTCGGGCTTGTGCTGTTTCTGGAAAAGTTACATGAGTCTTTGTTATAGTAATCTCTCTAACCTGATGTTAAGGTTTTAAAATGTTTTGCAGAAGTTCTCTCTAGAAAGCACTCAATGGATACATGCCTGACATGGACCCTCTCCGCGTCTCAAAAACGTATGCCAACTTTTCTCCACTTACTGCCCCTCTTGTTCCAGTGCAAGCTGGTAGTGTGCTGTCCTATCAACTTCCACAGCCAAAGACCCATGAAATTGTAAAGATTGCCGATGCACCTTCTCCACCAATACTTCCATTAGATGGCTACAGGCTTCAGTCTTCTCAGTGTGCTTACGTCCTTAGCCATCAGGAGCAGTTCCACCTCAAGGCATTAGAGACAACCTACGAGATGTCACACAAAGTCGAGGTTTCTACAAGGGAGCAGAGCAGCAGCCCGGAATGGCATCAGCTCAGGAAAATGAGAATAACAGGTCCGGGGAGAGACCTCAGCTGACCGCCTAGCTGAGCGGATGTTCAAGGGATCTGGTATGCAGACCATGGAGATGAAGAGGGGACTAGCCATGGAGCCAGTGGCTGTACAGGAGTACTGCACACTGAAGAATGTTAACTTCTTTCCGTGTGGCTTCGTAGTGCACCCAGATGCTCCGTGGTTAGGATCCTCTCCAGATGGCATCATATTTGATCCCAGTGTGAGACCACACTTTGGACTCTTAGAGGTCAAGTGCCCAAATGTACCAAGTTATGTTGACTGGCCTTACCTGAAGATACAGAATGGAGAGCTGAAGTTGAAGAGATCTCATGCTTACTACTGGCAGTTGCAAGGTCAAATCCTTCTCACAGGTTGTAGCTGGTGTGACTGTCAGTGGTTTCATGAAAAATAAGTATTGATGTTATTGTGAAGAAAACTACAGTAGAATAGATTTGTTAAAAAAATATATATATTTCAGCAAATGTTCAACAGTTCAGTTAATCAATTACACATCTCTAACATTGTATTCAATCTTGCATTCTGGCTATTCTGTGTTTACTTGCTTTCTTTCCCCCACCCCTAAACTCATTGCCTAATTAAAGCCAATACAAGCTCCACACAAACCGATATTCACTACAACACAAATAATGTCGTAGATAAAAACATTATTATTTTGCTGCTAGAAAGTCAACACATGTACATTTACACTGGCTTGGCCTATGCTCTGACTAAAGTTCAGTTTTGATAGAACTTTTTATATACTTATGATTCGTTCATAAGTTTATACCCCTCCCACTTTTGATCTGAAATCACTATCACTAATTAATTTGTCATTTTTGCATATTATAAGTGCTAGAGCAAGTAATGTATCAATATTTATCAACAATAATTGCTATGACATAGCCAATGAATATATAGCACAACATTAGATTTCACCCCATCACATAATCGAATGATTTAGACTTTTTGGACGTTTTGACAGACTCAGAGTGAGCTTCTCTTCTTCACCCGCTTCGACCATGCAGTGTGGGTACCAAAAAATATTGCTGTCCTTATTATGAATTTTACCCCGTAGCCTACATTGTACCCATTCTAAAAATGACCATATATACTGATTGTTTCAAGCAAAATTACCAAAGCTATTGCTGATGGTGAAACTGAAAAATCAAAATAAAATCTAATATAGGCTAAGCCCTAAGCAGCATGTATAGCCAGATGAGAGTTGTCTCTTAGGCTATTTAAAATAAAATAAAATTACACAATTTTCAATTTTCAGTGTATTAATAAATGAATATAAGCAAAAAATGTTAGTGAACCAGCGACTGGTGAGGTTTGAATCGATTTCCTGACTGATGCATGCTACCGTTGGATATTTGAGGTCGAGAAGACAGATACACTCATATAGTATCTTAAACATTTGAACCGGGATTAATGCGTTCAAATGCATTTTGGTGATTTCTTACATCCCCTAAAATAAAGACATGGTCATGAAAAAAAAAATATCCTCCCCAATCTTAAACCGCACCGACCGCCACTGGCGTGTGTGTGTGTGTGTGTGTGTGTGTGTGTGTGTGTGTGTGTGTGTGTGTGTGTGTGTGTGTGTGTGTGTGTGTGTGTGTGTGTGTGTGTGTGTGTGTGTGTGTGTGTGTGTGTGTGTGTGAGGGGTGATAAATGCCATAAATGAACTCGTGAACATATTTTATTTTTATTTTCATAAGGGGTGATAAAGGCCATAAATTAACCGAAGGGGATGACTGAACGCCTTACTAACGCATTGTTGAACACCTGCACTTATAATGTTTTTTATTGTCACACGTGTGAAAGAGTAAACCTGTGATTTTTATATTTATTTATTTAATTGTATTTTTTATATATACAGTACCAGTCAAAAGTTTGGACACACCTACTCATTCAAGGGTACTATTTTCGACATTGTACAATAATAGTGAAGACATCAAAACTATGAAATAACACATATGGAATCATTTAGTAACAATTTTTTTTTTTTATGTATATTTTATGTTTGAGATTCTTCAAAGTAGCAACCTTTTGCCTTGATGACAGCCATGCACACTCTTGGCATTATCTCAACAAGCTTCATGGGGTAGTCACCTGGAATGCATATCAATTAACAGGTGTGCCTTGTTAAAAGTTAATTTGTGGAATTTATTTCCTACTTAATGCGTTTGAGCCTATCTGTTGTGTTGTGACAAGGTAGGGGTGGTATACAGAAGATAGCCATATTTGCTAAAAGACCAAGTCCATATTACGGCAAGAACAGCACAAATAAGCAAAGAGGAACGACAGTTCATTAGATACGCAGCATTACGCCATCCCATCTGGTTTGTGCTTAGTGGGACAATCATTTGTTTTTTAATAGGACAATGACCCAACACACCTCCAGGCTGTGTAAGGGCTATTTGACCAAGAAGGAGAGTGATGGAGTGCTGCATCAGATGACCTGGCCTCCACAATCACCCGACCTCAACCCAATTGAGATGGTTTGGGATGAGTTGGACCGCAAAGTGAAGGAAAAGCAGCCAACAAGTGCTCAGCATATGTGGGAACTCCTTCAAGACTGTTTGAAATGCATTCCAGGTGAAGCTGGTTGAGAAAATGCCAAGAATATGCAAAGCTGTCATCAATGCAAAGGGTGGATACTTTGAAGAATCTAAAATCTAAAATATATTTTGATTTGTTTAACACTTTTTGGTTACTACCTGATTCCATATGTGTTATTTCATAGTTTTGATGTCTTCACTATTATTCTACAATGTAGAAAATAGTACAAATAATGAAAAACACTTGACTGAGTAGGTGTGTCCAAAGGCTTGACTAGTACTGTATATATATATATTTTTTTTAAATAAATGTGTTGACAAAAGTGACAAGTCCATCCAATACATCGATCCACAGCCTAGAATAGGATGACCTGGCCCTTTCTATTCTTGTCAGCTCCCGGCTCAAAGTGTGACTATTGAGCGCATTTTTATAACCTGCTTGGCCCGTGGAAGTCTGATTAATTCAGCACCTAAGACTTGACTTCATGTTTTTTCTCCACTCTGCTAACAGGACCCCTGCACTGTTAACCATCTGTCAAGGTGGGGGTTATAATGCCTGTATATAAACACAACAAATTAACCACATTATAACATTGTTCATTGGGTCTACATTAAGATGGTTAAATGTAAAAAAGTAAGTGACCTGTCAATTCTTTCATGTTAGGCTATTACATAAGCTATAATGCGGGAACATATAGCAACTTTCCATCAGATTTGTGAGTTAATTTAAAAAAAGAACTTTGACATTCTTCACATATTTAGACATAAAACATTTATATTTGTACATTTATGTCAGTGTATTTGTCATTGTCATCTGTACCTCATCCCCATATTTGTTTTTGTTTTTCTGCACACCAGTATTTCTACTTGCACATCATCATCTGCACATATATCACTCCAGTGTAAATTGCTAAATTGTAATTACTTCGCCACTATTGGCCTATTTATTGCCTTACCTCCTAACTTCATTTGCACACACTGTATACACATTTTTCTATTGTGTTATTGACTGTACGTGTGTTCATCCCACGTGTAACTCAGTGTTGTTTTTGTCACACTGCTTTGTTTTTATCTTGGCCAGGTCGCAGTTGTAAATGAGAACTTGTTCTCAACTGGCCTACCTGGTTAAATGAAGGTGAAATAAATAAAATAAAATAAAAATTGTCCACAGCATCATAGTCTATGTCCTGCATTAAACATTTATTGAACATTTATACTGCCTGGTAAGAAACCTGATCCCCATTTTTGTATGCAGATCTCAAAATTGCACTGTAATGGCTTTACTTTTTGTGTCTCCTTATGCGTTATATTTTAAATGTAAAAAATGTATAGCCACATTGTTTGCTCAGTCAAATATGCAGGCTTACACCACGCAGAGAACGGTCTCTCAGTGTGTCGTTGGTTCAGGGGTTGGAGCAGGTGTCGATACTGATAGGATCGAAAGAAAGGGAGCGCTGCTCTCGGATCAAATTTCTGCATTCAAATCTTTCCATAACATTAAAATTACTTCACAATACTGACGAAGGATCAGCTCCTACAGAGATATTACCACCTACAGCTACAAATATTGAGGCAGCTTATTTGAATGATTACCAATAAAAATGCACCAAATTATCGATTTGGCACATCATTGCGAATGTTATGCTTCACATCATAAAACATATTGCTTGAATGTATCGCTATGCGATAGTAGGCATGTAATGAAGATGAAATGTACAACCCTCCCACTGGGCACACACTGGTTTAATCAACGTTGTTTCCACGTCATTTCAATGAAATTACGTTGAACCAACGTGGAATAGACATTGAATTGACGTCTGTGCCCAGTGGAATTAGACATGAATGATAGATTAATATATGAATTACCCTAATTTCTAATTGACGCATCTCACTGTTCCATTCTTGTACAATTTGAGCATCTCTGCTGACATCAGCTCCACTGACCTCTCTCTCTTCCCCTCTCCTCTCTTTTATTCCTAATAGCTCTTGTACCGAATGAGTAGCTTATAGCAATATACACTGAACAAAAATATAAATGCAACATGTAAAGTGTTGGTCACATGTTTCATGAGCTGAAATAAAATATCCCAGAAATGTTCCATACGCACAAAAAGCTTATTTCTCTCAAATGTTGTGCACAAATTTGTTTACATCACTGTTAGTCAGCATTTCTCCTTTGCCAAGATAATCCATTCACCTTACAGATGTGGCATATCAAGAAGCTGATTAAACAGCATGATCATAACACAGGTGCCCCTTGTGCTGGGGACAATAAAAGACCACTCTAAAATGTGCACAACACATGGCATGTTGACTGCAGGAATGTTACCCGGACAGCTAATGAAACTGAGGAGTATTTCTGTCTGTAATAAAGGCCTTCAGTGGGGAGAAACTCATTGTGATTGGCTAGGCCTGGCTCCCCAGTGGGTGGGCCTGGCTCCCAAGTTGATGGGCCTATGCCCTTCCAGGCCCACCCATGGCTGCGCCCCTATCCAGTCCTGAAATCCATAGATTAGGGCCTAATTTATTTATTTAAGTTGACACATTTCCTTGTATGAACTGTAATTCAGTAAAATCTTTGAAATTGTTGCATGTTGCATTTCTATTCTTGTTCAGTATAGTTTGGTCACTTATTTTGAGCATTTATAAAAAATATATTAGAGAGAAGCGGAGTATAAAGTAGGATGCAGCTTTGCAAATGAACTGCCGGGAAGATTGAATGGTGAGAAGTATCTCTGGTGTGATGTGATGCCATATTTTTGGTCATTTCGTGTGTCCTAGCAAGTGTGACCGTTATGATGGCAACATATTCCCGTGTCCCGTGTGGCTCAGTTGGTAGAGCATGGCGCTTGCAACGCCAGGGTTGCGGGTTCGATTCCCACGGGGGGCCAGTACAAAAAAGTATGAATGTATGTACTTGTAAGTCGCTCTGGATAAGAGCGTCTGCTAAATGACTTAAATGTAATGTAAATGTAAATATTCATCCGTGCGCCAGATTTGAATTGTGCTATTGTTCAAAATGCAGATATTGAAATGTAACTGTTCCACAGAAATGCGTGGAGACATGTATTGCATAGGCATTACGATGACAAATAAAGATGCATAAATCATATTTACATGTGTTCTAACTAAATTTCCATATTGAAACTATCGAAATGTCTGATAAATGTAATTCAAAACGACAAAGAAAAGTGTCGCATCACAACAGAATTGTTAATTAATTTAATCACGTAATTAGAAACACTGTTAATTATTCGATAAACAGCAGTTGCCACATTAACAATATAACATCAAGACACCCGATGCCTGTCTACCTGCTTTATATAACAAGCCACGGCCACGTGACTCACTGTCTGTCGGAGCAATCCATTTTCGTGAACGGGGTGGAGTACCTAATAAGCTGGCCGGTGAGTGTAATCAGTGCATGTGTAACGAACTGTGCCCACAATCCATCTCCTGGCCTGTACAAAAAAACGGTAGGTGCTGTCAATTCTAGCAGAAATATGTTTTCATTTATGGTCACATATTTTACACATACCTGTCATGTACACATTAGGCAGTCATTCATTACTCAAGGTGTTAGTAATGTGTTCATTAGTCACGGCCATTCGGCAGGCATTCTGTATCTAACTATATCTACTTTTAACGTGTGGACATGTAGGACATGTTCATTTCAAGATGTAATGTTTTGACGTTTCGACGTGTTAACGCGTGGGTAGAAAAAACAAACTTGTCTCCATTGACAGTCCATATTAATTCATGACGGTTTCTTGGTTACGAGTTAGGTGACTTGATGAGAGGTATCAGTAGCTACATTAGGTTCAATTTAGTCCCCTTTTAACCCCTCATATTTTGTTTTATTTATATTTACTTGATAGGTGTGCCTTTTTTGTTAATTTTTTAGCATTCAATCAAGTTTATTTATGACAATCCGACGCGTGAACGTCTGATTTATTCAGTTCCAAACAGTTGCTTAGTTGGAATTCACTCTCCAATATAATAGCCACTGTACTAACAGGACCCCTGCCCTGTTTACCATCTGTCATGGTGGGGGGTATAATGCCTGTATATAAACACAACACATTAACCACATTATAACATTGTTTATTGGGTCTACATGAATTAAATGTAAAAAAAAAAAGAAAAAGTAATTGACCTGTCAGTGTGGAACCACCATGTGTCTGTACTGGGCTTATCAATAATTCAACGAATCTCTGTGTGGAACTCAACATCCCAATCTCTCTCGCCTCTGGCTTCTCATACAGTAATGAAGGCATCATTTACAGGCATAACAAATCTAAAGGTTATATTTCTCTCTCTTCAGCTCTCTCTCTCCATCTCCATGAGGTATATAGTAAGAAAAAGAGACAAAAAACCTCTCCAGCAGAGCATTATTATTCCTTTGACTTCCTGGTTTCCCCCATCTCATCTCAGCCCATGTTAGTGGTGTAGTGTAGTGGAGCAGCACTCTAGAACATTGTGCTGACTGGGCATTGCTATAGTTACATCTTTCTGTTGTGTTGCTCACAATAATACTATTGCGGTGAATAGGTCTAACTCCCTGATTCGATCAATGTCAGTCACTGCTCAGAAATCCAGTAGATATCGAATTACCACTAGGAACAGGTGAGTTGTGATGTGAGGAGCAGAATGTATATTACCCAATTAAGCCAAAGGAGGGCAGTGTTTGATAAAATTATAGGACCTACAGCGATCTCTATTTAATTCAAACTGATGGTTGTAGACTTTACATGTTCAATTTATTTGTATTATATTTTTAATCATTGATATTCTATTTAAAATGTATCTAACGGTTTTAGAGGGGATCATTCAAACTAAAAATCCTGTGATAAATTACATTCATTTCTTCTTGATTTTCAATTCATTGCCTCAGTTCAATAGCATGTATTGAACATATTTCTATTCAGTGGATCAAGGTCCAAAAATCTATCAAAATGGAGTAAGATTATGACAACAAGACAGAATTGAATTAGAATCTCAAATTACAAATATCTATCAAAGAATACGTCTTACTCTTCTGAAACAAAAGATACCTCCTCCATAAAATGTATAGTGCCTTGCAAAAGTATTCATCCCCCTTGGCGTTTTTCCTATTTGTTGCATTACAACCTGTAATTTAAATGGATTTTTATTTGGATTTCATGAACATACACAAAATAGTCCAAATTGGTGAAGTTAAATGAAAAAGATTACTTAAAAAATAAAGAAAAAGGAAAATTGGTGCGTGCATACTGTATGTATTCACCCCATTTGCTATGAAGCTCCTAAATAAGATCTGGTGCAACCAATTACCTTCAGAAGTCACATAATTAGTTAAATAAAGTCCACCTGTGTGCAATCTAAGTATCACATGATCTGTCACATGATCTCAGTACACATACACCTGTTCAGAAAGGCCCCAGAGTCTGCAACACCACTAAGCAAGGGGCACCACCAAGCAAGCGGCACAATGAAGACCAAGGAGCTCTCCAAACAGGTCAGGGACACCGTTGTGGAGAAGTACAGATCAGGGTTGGGTTATAAAAAAATATCAGAAACTTTGAACATCCCACAGAGCACTATTAAAAAATATTATTAAAAAAAATGAATATGGCATCACAACAAACCTGCCAAGAGAGGGCCACCCACCAAAACTCATGGACCAGGCAAGGAGGGCATTAATCAGAGAGGCAACAAAGAGACCAAAGATAACCCTGAAGGAGCTGCAAAGCTCCACAGCGGAGATTGGAGTACCTGTCCATAGGACCACTTTAAGCCTTACACTCCACAGAGCTGGGCTTTATGGAAGAGTGGCCAGAAAAAAGACATTGCTTAAAACTTCTTATGGCTGGGATCCCGTTAACGGGATCGATATGACAACAGCCAGTGAAAGTGCAGGGCGCCAAATTCAAAACAACAGAAATCTCAATTAAAATTCCTCAGACATACAAGTATTAAAGATAAACTTGTTGATAATCCCACCACAGTGTCCGATTTCAAAAAGGCTTTACGACGAAAGCACAGCATATCATTGTTAGGTCAGCACCTATTCACAGAAAAACACAGCCATTTTTCCAGCCAAAGAGAGGAGTCACAAAAAGCATAAATAGAGATAAAATGAATCACTAACCTATGATGATCTTCATCAGATGACACTCATAGGACTTCATGTTACACAATACATGTATGTTTTGTTCAATAAAGTTCATATTTATATCCAAAAATCTCAGTTTACATTGGCGCGTTATGTTCAGTAATGTTTTGCCGCCGAAAACATCCGGTGATTTTGCAGAGAGCCTCATCAATTTACAGAAATACTCATAATAAACATTAATAAAAGATACAAGTATTATACATGGAACTTTAGATAAACCTCTCCTTAATGCATCCGCTGTGTCAGATTTTGAAAAAAGAAAATACGGAAAAAGCACACCATGCTATAATCTGAGTACAGCGCTCAGAGCCCAAAACAACCATAAAGATATCCACTATGTTGTGGAGTCAACAGATGTCAGAATAGCATTATAAATATTCACTTACCTTTGATGATCTTCATCAGAATGCACTCCCAGGAATCCCAGTTCCACAATAAATGTTTGATTTGTTCCATAAAGTTCATAATTTATGTCCAAATACCTTGTTTTTGTTCGCGCGTTCAGTACACAATCCAAACTCACAACGCGTGGGCAGGTCCAGGCAAAGGTTCAGACGAAAGTCATATTACAGTTCGTAGAAACATGTCAAACGAAGTATAGAATCAATGTTTAGGATGTTTTTAACATAAATCTTCAATAATGTTTCAACCGGAGAATTCCTTTGTCTTCAGAAATGCAATGGAACGCTAGCTAACTCTCTCACGTGAACGCGCATGGTCAGCTCATGGCACTCTGCCAGACCCATGACTCAAAGAGCCCTCATTCCCCTCTCCTTCACAGTAGAAGCATCAAACAAGGTTCTATAGACTGTTGACATAGTGGAAGCCTTAGGAAGTGCAATATGACCAATATCCTACGGTATCTTCGATAGGCAAAGAGTTGAAAACCTAGTGCACGGAGGAAACACCGTGCACCTGGCGACATGGTTAGCGTGGTTAGCGTGCACGGTGTTTCCTCCGAAACATTGGTGCGGCTGGCTTCCGGGTTGGATGCGCACTGTGTTAAGAAGCAGTGCGGCTTGGTTGGGTTGTGTTTCGGAGGACGCATGGCTTTCGACCTTCGTCTCTCCCGAGCTCGTACGGGAGTTGTAGCGATGAAACAAGATAGTAACTACTAACAATTGGATACTACGAAATTGGGGAGAAAAGGGGGTAAAATTAAAAAAAAATATATATATTTTTTTAGTTGCATTAAAATACCATATGAAGTCCTATGCTGAGTGCATGTTAGATGGGTGTCATTGTTTCATAGACGTGAACCATTGATCTTGCATATATATTATGCAATACCCCACACGATCATCGTGGTATACATGGAATGAGTGGACTCAGATAAAAGATCATGGAGCTCAAATACTTGCATGCTTAAAGGAAAACTCCACCCAAAAAACGACCTTGTGGTATTTGTTTCATTAGTCTATTGTTGACAAAGGTTGAAAATGTTTTGCTTGCCAGCAATCAAGTTTTCAAGATATGTAACATTCAAAATACGAACATCCTCCCTGTATGATGCATTTTGCATCATATGATACAAGAAGCAGCATCATATGATGCAAAATGCAAACACATATCTTGAAAACTTGATTGCTGACAAGCAAAACTTTTTGGGACTATGTCAACAATGGACTAATGAAACAGATAACAAAATATAGTTTTCGCGTGGAGATTTCCTCTAATGCTCTAATAAAGCTATATCTATTTGACTATGCTGAAGCTTATTTTAAACATGGTAGTTGGTAATCCCCCGTGTGGAAGATCTTCACTATATGTGATCTGCTGTGGGTCCAGAGGGTTCCTCCAACCTTTGAACACTACTAAAATATTTAGAGTATGTATAGGGAGTGAAGCGGGTGTCCTACATTTAATCTGTGATGTTAGTGCTAAGGGGGAGCATAGCATAGCGTGGTGTTTTGGCTGATGTGGGTAATGACTGTTGAGAAGGCACACATCCAGGCTTCCTTCTTAGCCTGCTGCCTGTCAGAAATGTACGGTTCGATGCCAGTTTCTGAAAAGTTTAGCTCCCTCTTGGCAGATTACACAGAATATTTGATATGCTTCTCAACTGGCGCTCATGGAAATGTGGAAATACCGTCAAGAAATATATGAAGAGAGAGGGGTTGAGGAGAAAGAGAGACGACAGGCTTTGATCACCAGGAGTTCTCTGTGGATCTTTGGCTTGGAAATATATCTATCTATCTGAACCCCTACTTGTCATACACGCCATCTTTCTTTCTCTTTTTTTCTTTCTTTCTTTCTTTTTTCTTTTTACATAGAGAGCATGCAGCATACAGACATGGAAAGTAAACAGTGTATCTTAATGACTGACCTCATCAATCAATCAAATGTGTTTATACAACAATTTCTACAGCAACAATGGTCACAAAGTGCATTACAGTATTTCAAACTTCGACAATTTTGCGCCCACAGACACAGGGCACACGTAGGAGGGTGAGTGTGGCAGATATCATTGGCTCTATGGGGATAGGGGTTGTTACAGAGACTGTTGTTGGCTTTAGTAGTCTGTGTAGGCGCCATCTACTTTAGTTTTGCCATGGCAACAACTGCATTGACAGGTTGAGTTCAAACAGTGAGTTTTGGAATGTTGATGGTCTTGACGCCAGAACATGTCCAAGTGAAATATAACGTAGTTACTTGTGTAAAGACAATGTGAAGACAGAATGGAAGGAGTTATTTTGGCCCCTCCAAAAACACTGTCTCAGTCATGGTTACGTGTCTTATGCCTGCACTGTTCTAGGCTACAGTATGTGAAGGGTACTGGACTCCTGAAGCTATGCAGACCCCAGCTATGCCAGAGCAGAGCCAGAGGTTCATAGATTGTATATGAGTCAGCAGCCCTACAGGGTGCACTAGATGACGATGTGACGTCCAGACTTGGCTGCAGCAGAGCAATCCTCTCCACAGGGGCACAGGGACTATTAAGTCTATTTGTTAAATATTTACTCTAGTGAGGATATATAGGGTGTAACCTGAAGCCGGATGTACACTGGGAGCACTAATCCTGAGCTTAACTCAGCTAAGGACTGTTAGGGCATGGGGCCAAAGCATACAGTAAGCCTAGCTGACAGCCATATTATGGGATATCATGGGTGAGCCACAGGTATATAGCTGTCCTGGTAACCCTTCCCTCTCCCCTCTACTGTACCTGCTCTCCTCTTCTCTCTTCCTCTAAACTCTTCATCCTCTTACATGTCACAGCTAAAGGACTGTAAGGGCCATGACATACAGTGTAAGTGAGCCACAGGTATCTATTTGTTCTGGTAATCTGGACCCCTCCCCTCTTCCCTCTCCTCTTAATTCTTCCTCTAAACGTGCCACCTTTTTGAGTACATCATAGCTAAAGGTTGCAGGGTATCAGTGCCTAAAATGGTCCAAGACTCCAGCCGCCCAAGTCATAGAGTCTTCTCTCTGCTACCGCACAACAAGCAGTACCGATGCACGAAGTCTGGAACCAACAGCACCCTGAACAGCTTATACCCCCAAGCTATAAGACGGCTAAATTGTTAGTTAAAACCTCTTCAAATCAAATCAATTTTTACTGGTTACATACACATGGTTAGCAGATGTTAATGAGAGTGTAGCGAAATGCTTGTGCTTCTAGTTCCGACAGTGAAGTAATATCTAACAAGTAATCTAACAAATTCACAACGACTATCTTATACACATAAATGTAAAGGGATGAATAAGAATATGTACATATAAATATATGGATGAGCCATGGCCGTGGGGCATAGGCAAGATGCAGTAGATGGTATAGAATACAGTATATATATATGAGATGAATAATGTATGTAGACATTATTAAAGTGCCGTTATTTAAAGTGACTAGTGATACCTTTATTAAGTCCATTTATTAAAGTTATTAAAGTGGAAAGAGATTGAGTCTGTATGTTGGCAGCAGCCACTCTATGTTAGTAAAGGCTGTTTAACAGTCTGATGCCCTTGAGATAGAAGCTGTTTTTCAGTCTCTCGGTCCCAGCTTTGATGCACCTGTACTGACCTCACTTTCTGGATGATAACGGGGTGAACAGGCGGTGGCTCGGGTGGTTGTTGTCCTTCTTCACCATGCTGTCTGTGTGGGTGGACCATTTCAGTTTGTTCGTGATGTGTACGCCGAGGAACTTAAAACTTTCCACCTTCTCCACTAGTGTCCCATCGATGTGGATGGGGGGATGCTCCCTCTGCTGTTTCCTGAAGTCCACGATCATCTCCTTTGCTTTGTTGACATTAAGAGAGAGGTTATTTTCCAGACACCACACTCCGAGGGCCCTCACATCCTCCCTGTAGGCCGCCTCGTCGTTGTTGGTAATCAAGCCTACCACTGTAGTGTTGTCTGCAAACTTGATGATTGAGTTGGAGGCGTGCATGGCTACGCAGTCATGGATGAACAGGGAGTACAGGAGAGGGCTGAGAAAGCACCCTTGTGGGGCCACAGTGTTGAAGATCAGCGGGGTGATGTTGTTTCCTACCCTCACCACCTGGGGGCGGCCCATCAGGAAGTCCAGTTGCACAGGGCGGGGTCGAGACCCATGGTCTTGAGCTTAATGACGAGTTTGGAGGGTACTATGGTGTTAAATGCTGAGCTGTAGTCAATGAACATCATTCTTACATAGGTATTCCTCTTGTCCAGATGGGATAGGGCAGTGTGCAGTGTGATGGTGATTGCGTCGTCTGTGGACCTATTGGGTCAGTAGGCAAATTGGAGTGGGTCTAGGGTATCAGGTAGGGTGGAGGTGATATGATCCTTGACTAGTCTCTCAAAGCACTTCATGATGATAGAAGTGAGTGCTACGGGGCGATAGTCATTTAGTTCAGTTACCTTAGCTTTCTTGGGAACAAGAACAATGGTGGCCATCTTGAAGCATATGGGCACAGCAGACTGGGATAGGGATTGATTGAATATGTCCGTAAACACACCAGCCAGCTGGTCTGCACATGCTCTGAGGACGCGGCTGGGGATGCCGTCTGGGCCGGCAGCCTTGCGAGGGTTAACACGTTTAAATGTTTTCCTCACGTTGGCCACGGTGAAGGAGAGCCCACAGGCTTTTTTAGCGGTCCGTGTCAGTGGCACTGTATTGTCCTGAAAGCGAGCAAAGAAGTTGTTTAATTTGTCTGGGAGCAAGACGTCGATGTCCGCGATGGGGCTGGTTTTCTTTTTGTAATCTGTCATTACAAAAACTGTACACTGCTGTGACTATAATCTAAGAGAATTCTCTTGGTAGATAATACTTACCTTACCTTTCTGGTAAAATAATTATAAATAGCTGAGGTGTGGTCCCTTTTGAGGACTCAATCTCAAGTACTCAATACAAATAATATAAATATATGAAAATATGAAAGATTTTATATTATATTTTCTATTCAACAAAACTGTATGAATAAGGCATGAAATTAAATATTTATTTCTGAATATGAACTCAGCAACAAACAAAAAACATCCTATCACTGTCAACTGTGTTTATTTTCAGAAAACTTAAAATGTGTAAATATTTGTATGAAAATAACAAGATTCAACAACTGAGACATAAACTGAACAAGTTCCACAGACATGTGACTAACAGAAATGGAATAATGTGTCCCTGAACAAAGGGACACAATCAAAAGTAAGTCAGTATCTGGTGTGGCCACCAGCTGGATTAAGTACTGCAGTGCATCTCCTCCTCATGGACTGCACCAGATTTTCCAGTTCTTGCTGTGAGATGTTACCCCACTCTTCCACCAAGGCACCTGCAAGTTCCCGGACATTTCTGTGGGGAATGGCCCTACCCCTCACCCTCCAATCCAACAGGTCCCAGATGTGCTCAATGGGATTGAGATCCGGGCTCTTCGCTGGCCATGGCAGAACACTGACATTTCCTGTCTTGAACGAGCAGTATGGCTGGTGGCATTGTCATGCTGGAGGGTCATGTCAGGATGAGCCTGCAAGAAGGGTACCACATGAGGGAGGAGGATGTCTTCCCTGTAACGCACAGCGTTGAGATTGCCTGCAATGACAACAAGCTCAGTCCAATGATGCTGTGACACCTCCCCAGACCATGACGGACCCTCCACCTCCAAATCGATCCCGCTCCAGAGTACAGGCCATTCATTCGACGATAAACGCGAATCCGACCATCACCCCTGGTGAGACAAAACCGCGACTCGTCAGTGAAGTTCACTTTGTGCCAGTCCTGTCTGGTCCAGCGACGGTGGATTTGTGCCCATAGGCGGCGTTGTTGCCGGTGCTGTCTGGTGAGGACCTGCCTTACAACAGGCCTACAAGCCCTCAGTCCAACCTCTCTCAGCCTATTGCGGACAGTCTGAGCACTGATGGAGGGATTGTGCGTTCCTGGTGTAACTCGGGCAGTTGTTGTTGACATCCTGTCCCTGTTCCGCAGGTGTGATGTTCGGATGTACCGATCCTGTGGAGGTGTTGTTACACATGGTCTTTCACTGCAAGGACGATCATCTGTCCATCCTGTCTCCCTGTAGCGCTGTCTTAGGCGTCTCGCAGCACGGACATTGCAATTTATTGCCCTAGCCAGATCTGCAGTCCTCATGCCACCTTGCAGCATGCCAAAGGCACGTTCACACAGATGAGCGGGGACCCTGGGCATCTTTCTTTTGGTGTTTTTCAGAGTCAGTAGAAGGCCTCTTTAGTGTCCTAAGTTTTCATAACTGTGACCTTAATTGCCCATTGTCTGTAAGCTTAACGTGTCTTAACGACCGCTCCACAGGTGCATGTTCATTAATTGTTTATGGTTCATTGAACAATCATGGGAAACAGTGTTTAAACCCTTTACAATGAAGATCTGTGAAGTTATTTGGATTTTTACGAATTATCTTTGAAAGACAGGGTCCTGAAAAAGAGACGTTTCTTTTTTTGCTGAGTTTAGAATAATCAATTTATTAAAAGACTAACTATAAGATTTCACCTTCCTTATAACCGTAAAACACATATCTGTGTATTTAGTGTTGGAGAAAATGTGCATATTTTCTAAAGATCTCTTGATCAAAACATCTGCCTCCATCGCTGTGAACATCTCACAGAGCTCTGAATTCATAAGGAACTCGCCTTTCATCTCGTATTAATCTTGTCTGTCTATGGCAAACAGAAAGTGTTCTTTGTTTAAAAAACGATGAATGACTTTAGATTACTGGTTATAAATCGATCTCTGAATGTGCTGAGATGAAACCACTCTGTCCTGCTACGTTACGATGTTAGGATTCAAGGTATATGCGTTGTTAGAGGCTATGACTTAGGGTTCAGCCAGGAGTTGATAGACAGTCGGAAAAGCAAATGAAATTGTAGGAGAAATTGTAAGTGGTGTCAGATTTCATATCCTGCTTCAAACAGGCAGAAGAGAAACACTCCTGTGTCCTTAAGAATCAGGGCTACAGCTCATTGCAAGCCCTTTCGATCTACGCTGTCCACAGAACGATTTATTCATCGTAAATGACGGTCAGAACCGGTACCAGAACCGCGCAGGTCTCCTAAATAGGAGACTTTACAGGTATCCAATAGCTACCCGGAATATCTTAGTTGACACTTTTTCACTAATCTCTTTTGACTCATCACATACGCTGCTGTTACTGTTTATTGTCTATCCCATTGCTTAGTCACCTTTATGTACATATCTACCTCAATTACCACTTACCCTTGCACATCAACTCAGTAATGGTACCCTGTGTATATAGTCAAGTTATCATTACTCATTTTATACTTATTCCATCTGTTATTATATTTCTTTATAAAATAAAATAAAAAGAGTCTGCATTGTTGGGAGGGTTCCGTAAGCATTTCACTGTTAGTCTACGCGTCTTATTTATGACGCTTGTGGTAAATAAAATGCTATTTTATCTGTAATGTTTTAAACTGGACCAAAGGATTATCTCTGCTCCCTGGTGTACCACAAATCCCGTGATGGGGTTGAATAGATCTAGGGATGCTGCACATATTACATCCCCATCTCCAAAATGTTTGACTGTCTACCATTACCATGTTAAACATGTAATGTCAGTAGAAGTCCCATGTAGGTTTGTTTTAAATGGCAGCGATGAGTTCTGATTTTGGAGGAAGGTGCTACTGTACCGTGAGATGTCCAGTCCCAAAAGAGCGTGTGAAATGAATGTATAAAATATTCATTTGTAATATTTGTAATATGTAAAAATATGTATATTTGTAATGGGGGACGGAGAGATACATCTATTATTCACCAGGCCTATAGCTTTATGAGATTTAGCATTATTAAGTGAGCCCATGTGTGCGGTGGTTGGTCCTTTTTGGTCCTCTGTAATGGTGTGTGTGTTCCAAGTGTGTGTATGTTTAATGTATGTGTGTGTGTGTGTGTGTGTGTGTGTGTGTGTGTGTGTGTGTGTGTGTGTGTGTGTGTGTGTGTGTGTGTGTGTGTGTGTGTGTGTGTGTGTGTGTGTGTGTGTGTGTGTGTGTGTGTGTGTGTGTGTGTGTGGCACTCCATCATACGTTGGTCCTGTTACTGCAGCCCTATCTCTTGATTAAGGAATAGTGCATGTGTGTGTACTGAACATAGGTTGAGACCCATGGCCACATTAGCTAGAGACTAGAGACGTTTGCTCATATCGTCAGTGCTATTTGACAAACCATCATGTGAATGTGTGCGTGTGTGTGTGTGCGTGTGTGCATTTTTGTGTGGTTCAACATCTTAATCAATGAAGTGGGTCGCTATTAGCATTCACAGCATGTAGAGTAGAGGAGAGAGAGAGTGGTGTGTGTGTGTGTGCGTGTGTGTGTGTGTGTGTGTGTGTGTGTGTGTGTGTGTGTGTGTGTGTGTGTGTGTGTGTGTGTGTGTGTGTGTGTGTGTGTGTGTGTGTGTGTGTGTGTGTGTGTGTGTGTCTGTGCCTGTGCGTTATACGGCGGGGGGAGAATGTCACCATGTTGTGATGTTGTGAATGTAGAATGAAGCAGCCTGTGGTCCGTCTCTGGTCTCTGGAGCTTGTCAGCATCATCACCACCTATAATGAAGACACTCCACAGATCAATACAACCTCTTCATAGGTCAATACAACCTATTCACATGCAATACACTTTCTCTATGTACACATGCACAAGCATCCACACCTGCAATTCCCCCTTCTTCTCTCGCTCTCTATCTTTCTTTCTATAATCTTCCCTTTCTCTCTCCCTCTCACTTATCTTTCTCTTCCTCTCTCTCTTCCCCCCCCTTCTCTCTCCCTCTCTTTCAATTCAATAAATGCTTTATTGGCATGAATGGGTGGTTGCTACTGTTGCCAAAGCAATGTACAGTGCATTTGGAAATCATTCAGACCCTTTGGCTTTTTCCACATTTTGTTACGTTACAGCCTTATTCTAAAATGTATTAAATTGTTTTTTCCCCTCATCAATCTACACACTATACCCCATAATGACAAAGCGAAAACTGTTTTTTAGAAATGTTTGCAAACGTATTAAAAATAAAAGACATTTACATTTACACAAGTATTCAGGCCGTTTACTCAGTTCTTTATTGAAGCACCTTTGGCTGCGATGACAGCCTCGATTCTTCTTGGGTATGACACTACAAGCCTGGCACACTTGTATTTGGAGAGTTTCTCCCATTCTTGTCTACAGATCCTGTCAAGCTCTGTCAGGTTGGATAGGGAGCATCGCTACACAGCTATTTTCAGGTCTTTCCAGAGATGTTCGATTGGTTTCAAGTCCGGGTCCTGGCTGGGCCTCTCAAGGACATTCAGAGACTTGTCCCGAAGCTACTCCTGCATTGTCTTGGCTAAGTGCTTAGGGTTGTTGGCCTGTTGGAAGGTGAACCTTTGGTTCTGAGTGCTCTGGAGGAGGACCATCAAGGACCATATTATGGTAAGAGATTTCTCTCTCTGTCTCTCTCTCTCTTCACCCTGGTAGTTCTATCTTACCACATAAACCGTGACTTCCTCCACCAGCAGTCGGCCTATCAGCAGTAGGCCTCTCTCTATACTAACAATAGAATGATGTAGATCCAGCCCTTTGTTTCTCTATTGACACAGGGTTATGTGGAGAGAAAACATTCACCTTGGGTATTTAACATTCACCTTGGGTATTTAACCCATGCCATCTTCACTGGTGGACCAATCCCTCTGAGAATGCCAGCTACAAATCAATTAGTCCGCAGATCAGTCAATTGATCAGCAGGGCCAATCAGGTTTATCAATCTATTAAATCGACACCAATTGATGACCTTTTTATATAGTCATCATGTAACGCTCGTCCTCCTCCTCGTCTGAAGAGGAGCATGGATCGGACCAAAACGCAGCGTGGGTTGAATACATATTTGTTTATTTGATAAAGAAAGACGAACACGAAAAAACACTTGATAAACTACAAAACAATAAACGATGTGAACAGACCTGTACTTGAGAAGATAAAACAAGAACGCACGAACAGGAACGAACGAACGAACGAACGAACGAACGAACGAACGAACGAACGAACGAACGAACGAACGAAAACAGTCCCGTGTGGTACAAACACTGACACAGGAACAATCACCCACAAACAAACAGTGAGAACAGCCTACCTAAATATGGTTCTCAATCAGAGGAAACGTAAAACACCTGCCCCTAATTGAGAACCATATCAGGCTAACACATTGAACCCAACATAGAAACACATAACATAGAATGCCCACCCCAACTCACGCCCTGACCATACTAAACAATGACAAAAACAAAGGAAATAAGGTCAGGAACGTGACACATCATGACAAAGTGGTCTGTATTTTAGGTTGACAGACTCACTGCATTGAAATAGGCTACAAGTTAAATCCGTTTCTGTCTTTAGAACAACTATTCCCTAGATCTGAAGGAATATTTTAAAGATATTTTGAAGACTTTTCTGTGTTGATAATTATTTGTGTAGCCTTGGTAGGATAAAGAGAGGGAATGGATGCAGGTTAGAGCACAGCCATGCTGAGAGTAAATCAAATCAAACTTTATTTGTCACATGCGGCAAATACAACTAGAACTTACCGTGAAATGCTAACTTACAAGCTCTTAACACTTTCTTGAACTGCACTGTTGGTTAAGAAAATATTTACCAAATAATCTAAAGTAAAAAAGAATCAAAAAGTAACACAATAAAATAACAATAATTAGGCTATATTCAGGGGGTAGATAATAAACAGCGAATATCAGCAGTGTAAAATTGGGGGGGGGGGGGGGGGGGGGGGTGGTGTCAATGTAAATAGTCCAGGGGGCCATTTGATTCATTGTTCAGCTTGGAGGTAGAAGCTGTTAAGGAGCCTTTTAGTCCTAGATTTGCACTCCGGTACCGCTTGCCATGTGGTAGCAGAGAGAAGTCTGTGACATACGTGACTGGAGTCTTTGACTATTTTTTGGTCTTTCCTCTATCACCGCCTAGTATATAGGTCCTGGATGGCAGGAAGCTTGGCCCCAGTGCCATACGCACTACCCTCTATAGCGGCTTATGGTCAGATGCTGAGCAGTTGCCACACCAGGTGGTGATGCAACAGGTCAGGATGCTCTCGATGGTGCAGCTGTAGAACTTTGCCAAATCTTTTCAGTCTCCTGAGGGGGAAAAGGTGTTGTTGTGCCCTCTTCACCACTGCCTTGGTGTGTTTGGACCATGATAGTTTGTTGGTGATGTGGACACCAAGGAACTTGAAGCCCTTGAACTGCTCCAATACAGCCCCATCGATGTTAATGGGGGCCTGTTCGTTCCGCCTTTTCCTGTAGTCCATGATCAGCTCCTTTGTCTTGGTCACATTGAGGGAGAGGCTGTTGTCCTGGCACCACACTGCCAGGTCTCTGACCTCCTCCCTATATGCTGTTTCATCGTTGTCGGTGATCAGGCCTATCACTGTTGTGTTGTCAGCAAATTTAATGATGATGTTGGAGTCATGCTTGGCCACGCAGTCGTGGGTGAACAGGGAGTACAGGAGGGGACTAATCGCACACCCCTGAGGGGCCCCCGTGTTGTGGATCAGCGTGGCACTATGGTGTTGAACGCTGAGCTGTAGTCAATGAACAGCATTCTCACATAGGTGTTCCTTTTGTCCAGGTGGGAAAGGGCAGTGTGTAGTGCGATTGAGATTGCGTCATCTATGGATCTGTTGGGGCGGTATGCAAATTGGAGTAGGTCTAGGGTATCCGGGATGATGCTGTTGATGTGAGCCATGACCAGCCTTTCAAAGCACTGCATGGCTACTGACTCGAATGCTACGGGGCAGTAATCATTTAGGCAGGTTACCTTCGCTTCTTTGGGCACAGGGACTATGGTGGTTTGCTTGAAACATGTAGGTATTACAGACTCGGTCAGGGAGAGGTTGAAAATGTCAGTGAAGACAATTGCCAGTTCGTCCACGCATGCTTACATGTCCTGGTAATCTGTCTGGCCCCGCGGCTTTGTGAATGTTAAAGGTTTTGCTCACATCGACTACCGAGAGCGTTATCACACAGTCATCCGGAACAGCTGGTGCTCTCATGCATGCTTCAGTGTTGCCTGCCTCGAAGAGAGCATAAAAGGCATTTAGCTCATCTGGTAGGCTCGCGTCACTGGGCAGCTCACGGCTGGGTTTCCCTTTGTAGTCCGTAATACAACAAGTGTAGACCTTACCTTGAAATGCTTACTTACTTAACCAACAGTGCAGTTCATGAAGAGTTCAGAAAATAAAGTAAAGTAAAAAATACTTTAGTCTCAGTCTGTCTGGATACAGTGTCAAATAAAAAGACTTTCAGCGACAACAGTAACACAGGACGAGGGATACACAGGGGATGAGGTGGGCTTGGCTGGGATTATACAGTAGAGTAAACTAGAAAAGTTGATGTCACTCAATAACCAGTTCAATCTGATAATCTGCGGTGTGGGTTGTTCCTCCAGTGTCTTGGTTTTATGAAGTATCACAGCACTAATTTAGACTGGCTGTAATTCTTTGTTCTAGAAGGAGCAGAAGCAGAATACTGGAAGGAGAAACAATTAATAGGCTGCATGGTGATGAATTTGACTCCACAATGCTGTGTTGTTCCATGCCGTATGGGGCAATGTTATACTATACCTTAATGTAACATTTAGTACCATAGTATACCCTTCAGAGGATTATATTTTACAGCACCACATACACAGTGATAACTCCTAACCTCACACCGTATTCCCCTCTAGAGTGTGTGTATAGCCTATGTAAAGATCTGTAGTGTGTCATTGTGACATGGCTTGGCTCCCCCTCAGTCAGCTCGTAGTGTGTCTGTGTATGTGTATTCTGAATGACCTGCAGGAGGATGTGTATACACTCTGAGGAAACACAGACACCCCTCAGACCCTGAGGTCAGCACTGAAACGGTAGCAGAGAGAGAGAGAGCAAGAGAGAGAGAGAGAGAGGCAGAGCGAGAGAAATAAAGAGACCAATCAGACCCACCGACCAAGATAGCGTAGCTATCCTTCACAAGTGTCTTGCTGAAAATCAATGTTGGATGTCTGACAATTTTCTCTTGCTCAATGATAAGAAATCAGAGGTTGTTTTATTTGACCCCCCCACCTTGCCAGAACCTGGATTGTAAATAACCGTAGTCATTTCTTCACAATTGTAAAGCCTACAGCCTGAAACCTTGGGGTCTTCTTTGACCATGACCTAAACCTTGAGTTGCATGTAAAGAAGATTGTCCAGTCCTGATTTTATAATCTGAAAATATAGCTAAAGTCAAGGATTTATGCATGCTTTTATTTCCTCATGCATAGATTACTGTAGCTCTTTGTATACTGTACATGTCTCAGTTATAAATCACTCCATTGTATACGGTTTGTTCAAAATGCTGCAGCTCGGCTATATAACAGGCACCAGGAAATGTAACCATGTCACACCCATTTTAACTTCTCTACACTGGCTACCAGTTACATTTAGAATAGATAAAAAAATTGCATTAATCACGTTTAAGGCTTGGTTTAGGCCCATCCTATAGCTCAAATATTTTATCTTCCTACAAGCCTGGACACATCCTGAGATCCTTTGGCAGGGCACTGTTGATTATTCCAAAGTATAGGTTGAAAACGAAAGGAGACTGGACATTTACCATTAGGGCCGCTAGACATTGGAATGATCTACCAGAGGAGATCAGGTTTGCAGATTCAGTGCCTCTTTTTAAATCCCTGCTGAAGACACTTTTATAAAGATGCTTTAAATGTATGAATTTAATTAGCTATATTTTTTCATTTCTCCTTCCTTCTGTCTTTGTTTCTTTTTAAGTACTTTTTTTATTAGTTTAAAATGTGAAGCCCTATTTTACTCGTATTGAAAAGAGGTATACAAAGAAAGTTGTCATTATTATTATCCAGAGTGACTTAGTTAGTGCATTCATCTTAAGATAGCTAGGTGAGACAACATTTCAGAGTCATAGTAAGTACATTTTTACTCAATAAAGTAGTTATCAGCAAAGTCAGTGCTTGTAGGAATAGACAAATGCGACTGTTAGTGTTTGTTTTTTTGTTAAGATACTCAGCGAAGACGTAGATTTTCAGATGTTTTGGGAAGATGGGCTGGGACTCAGCTTTCCTAAAGTTAGGGGGAAGCTTGTTCCACCATTTGGGTGGCAGGGCAGAGAAGAGCATTGACTGGCATGAGCGGTAGCCTGTGCTTCGTAGGGGTGGGAGGCCAAGGGACCAGAGGTGGCAGTATAGAGTGCTCGGGTTGGGGTGTATGGTAGGGCATATCCTAAAGGTAGGTTCCCCTTGCAGCTCCATAGGCAAGCACCAGGGTCTTGAAGTGGATGCTAGCTTCCACTGGGAGCCAGTGGAGAGTGAGGAAGATCTGGGTGACATGGGAGAACTTGGGAAGGTTGAACACCAGGCATGCTGCGATGTTCTGGATGAGTTAAAGGGGTTCGATGGCACAAGCGGGGAGCCCAGCCAGCAGAGAGTTGCAGTAGTCCAGACGGAAGATGACAAGTGCCTGGATTAGGACCTGCGCCGCTTCCTGTGTATGGAAATGTCGTACTCTGGAATAGAATGGATCAGATCACCTCATATCAGCACAAATCCAGCCTTCCTTCTTTAAGTCATGTCACTCTTCAATCCTATCTGTCATCATGTGATCAATTACCAACACAGAAGTCAATTACTGCACGCCCCAATTACACTCTTCTACTTTACACACTCACTCACTTTATATTATTCCTGAATGATGATTGATCCCCTGAGTCGACCAGGATGTGTATGTCAGAGGAGCCTGGTGGGAGGAGCTTTAGGAGGACAGGCTCAGTGTAATGTCTGGAATGGAATCGATGGAACGGTATCAAACACGTCGAACATGTGGAAACCAATTTTTACGCCGTTCCTCATATTCAATTTCAGCCATTACAATGAGCCTGTGCTCCTATAGCTCCTCCCACCAGCCTCCACTGGTGTGTGTGTGCGTGTGTGACTATCACCACGTCTTTATTGTTTCATCATGTCTGTCACGTCCGCTCTCTCTCGCTCTCCCTCCATCGCCAACACCATCATCAAGTTTGCTGATGACACGATGGTGGCAGGACTGATCACAGACAACGATGTGGCAGCCTATAGGGAGCAGGTCAGAGACGTGGTAGTGTGCTGCCAGGACAACAACCTCTCCCTTAATGTCAGCATGACAAAGGAGCTTGTCATGGACTGCAGGAACCAGAGGTTCCATCCACATCAATGGGGCTGTAGTGGAGCGGGTTGAGAGCTTCAAGTTCCTCTGTGTCCACATCACTAAGGAATTAACCTGTGGCCTGCTGGAGGTCATTTTGCAGGGCTCTGGCAGTGCTCCTCCTTGCACAAAGGCGGAGGTAGCGGTCCTGCTGCTGGGTTGTTTCCCTCCTACGGCCTCCTCCACGTCTCCTGATGTACTGGCCTGTCTCCTGGTAGCGCCTCCATGCTCTGGACACTACGCTGACAGACACAGCAAACCTTCTTGCCACAGCTCGCATTGATGTGCCATCCTGGATGAGCTGCACTACCTGAGCCACTTGTGTGGGTTGTAGACTCTGTCTCATGCTACCACTAGAGTGAAAGCACCGCCAGCATTCAAAAGTGACCAAAACATCAGCCAGGAAGCATAGGAACTGAGAAGTGGTCTGTGGTCACCACCTGCAGAACCACTCCTTTATTGGGGGTGTCTTGCTAATTGCCTATAATTTCCACCTTTTGTCTATTCCATTTGCACAACAGCATGTGAAATTTATTGTCAATCAGTGTTGCTTCCTAAGTGGACAGTTTGATTTCACAGAAGTGTGATTCACTTGGAGTTACATTGTGTTGTTTAAGTGTTCCCTTTATTTTTTTGAGCAGTGTATTTCACTGTTAGCCAAAAATGTGATTTGATACTCTCTCTGTTATTTTGGCAGCTATAGTAGGTTGTATTTTAAATCAGCTTTGCTGTAATTGCTGGAGTGATGCACCATAAAGGTGTAAGTCCAGTTTAAATTATAAATGACCCTGGTCTGCTATGTCACACACACACACAGAGACAGAGACAGTGAGAGTGAGAGTGAGAGAATAAATGATTACAAATATCGAGGTACAGGCCTTCTTGCGTGACGCACGTCATTCCTCCATTGAACAGAACAGACAACAAAAGGTATTGCATTAGTAACACTCCCACGACCATTCTGAATTCATCTGAGAGAGATAGAGACAGAGTGAGAGAGATAGAGAGAGAATCCGTTTCTAGCCTATCTTTTCAGCCATCCTGGTTCCATGTTGAGGAGCTGAGTGTACAGTATGTCTGACAGACTGACAGGCCTGGCTCACTGTCACACTCATAAAGCGCACACAGGAGGACTCATCTCCAATTAAAGCTCACTTAAGACCCCTGTGTAGGGGAGATGATGGCTACAGTGGGAGGAATGGCTCTCGTTTCTTGTGTCTGTTTCCTTTAAATGTTTTGTGTATGCAAGCATGATTGCTTGTGTGCGTGTGTGTGCATGCCTGCATGTGTGTGTTGAGTCTCTGTGTGACCGTAGTCTGTGGTTGATGAGGTGGATGGGGAACGGTTTACTGCAAATAGAACCATTAAATGAAGGAGAAAACAATAGCGGTCGTTAAGGCAGCAGCTCCAGTAAGGCACATTAAGCTGCTGATCAATGGCTCACTGATCCTCCAGTTACACACTGTTACACACCTCTCTGCTTTGGCCCGTGTCTGCTGAGCCGTTTGGCACAAAATGGACGCTGTGGTTCTAGGTGCTAGGCATTGGTAGTGGAGTTGAATCATTATGGATCACTATTGTTGGTGCCACAAACTCACTATTTCTTCCACACATTCTGCTAACACACCTGCTGTAACGTCTGCTTCCAACGCACACCCTCAAACAAGTAGATCCCCTGAACGCAGCTCACTCTCCAGATCCCAATTACCTGAATTCGAATCACCTGTTCACACACCTGTATGTCATTATCACACACTATTTATTTCAGTTCTTTGCACCCCATCATTGTGAGGTATTGTTTGTTTTGTGACATGTCTTTCAGAGTGCTGGGTTTCCCGTGATTGACTCCTCCCGTGTATGATAGTTTTTGCCTGCCTCACTAACGACGCCTTTTTGCCTATTCCCTGCCTGTACTTTAGCCTTTCGGATTTCCTGTTATCTACCTATTGCCTGATCTCCCGGACTACGTTACTAGTCTTTTCCCTTTCGCCCCTTTTTGACCCCCTGTGTATGACCTTCTGCCTGCCCCTGGACCTGTGGTGCTCCTGTGGTCCTTCGCAATAAACACCTGCTGCACCCTGCGCTTGAAACCAGCTCTCTGTCTCCCCTCGTGTTCATTACACTTGTAAGTTTCCATTGATCCGTAACATAATGATTAGAGGATTAATAGGACCCATTGTGATTTATTGATCGCCTACTGTGTTTAACAATGAATTGTACAGTATTTATAATTGGAAGATGATTTTTGATATTTGGTTCGATTTGGAAGGTACAGTGATGGAAACTTGAGGTACTGGTAGATAAATCACTTCAGTGTCATCTAGGGCCTCTTTCACTACACTAGTTTGACTGCAGATACTAGTTCCAGGACACATATTTTAGTAGTGTTAAGAGACAGATCTCTTTCTCAAGCCACCTCTGTAGGTAGTGTGGGACACATCTACACCACATGCCCCCCTCTGAGTGGTACATACCCCCTCTGAGTGGTACAGTAGAAAGACCATGGCTTTCTAAAGCCACATGTCCCTGCAAAAATGACCTTACTTACCTTAATAGCAGTAGACGGCATTTCTGATCTGTTAGCCAAATTGAAAATGTCCACGCATTTGAGAATCGCTGCATTAATCAAGTGACCAACTTGATTATGGTTGAGATGAGAAACTGCTGTATAGTTTGAAAAACAATTCTTTGTCTACAGTGTCTTCAGAAAGTCTTCCTTCCCCTTAACTTTTTCTACATTTTGTTGTGATACAGCCTGAATGTAACATTGATTGTCACTGGCCTACACACAGTACCCCATAATGTCAAAGTAGAATAATGTTTTTCAATATTTTTTTTTACAAATGAATCAAAAAAATCTAAAACTAAAATGTATTGAGTCAATAAGTATTCAACCCCTTTGTTATGGCAAGCCTACCTCATCTCTGTACCCCACACATAGAATTATCTGTAAGGTCCCTCAGTCGAGAAGTGAATTTCGAACACAGATTCCACCACAAAGACCAGGGTTTTGGGTATTTCAAAATAAAAAGCAGACATTGAATATCCATTTGAGCATGGTGAAGTTAATTACACATTACACCCAGTCACTACAAAGATACATGCGTCCTTCCCAACTCTGTTACCGGAGAGGAAGGAAACCACTCAGGGATTTTCTCATGAGGCCAATGCTGACTTTAAAACAGAGTTTAATGGCTGTGATAGGATGTATCAACAACATTGTAGTTACTCCACAACACTAACCTAATTGACAGAGTAAAAAAGGAAGCTTGTACAAAAACAAAAAAATCCAAAATATGCATCCTGTTTGCAACATGCACTAAAGTAATACTGCAGAAAATGTGGCAAAGCAATTAACTTCTTGTCCTGAATACAAAGAGTACCACTCTCCATATTTTCAGGTGGCTGCATCATGTTATTGGTATGCTTGTAATCGTTAAGGACTGGGGAGTTTTTTTTACAAAAATAACATTTACGGAATGGAGCTAAGCACAGACAAAATCCTAGAGGAAAACCTGGTTCAGTCTTCTTTCCACCAGACACTGGGAGATGAATTCACAAGGCCAAATCTATACTGGAATTGATTACCAAGAAGACAGTGAATGTCCGTGAGTGGCTGAGTTACAGTTTTGACTTAAATCTACTTGAAAATCTATGGCACAACCTGAAAATGGTTGTCTAGCAATGATCAACAACCAATTTGACAGAGCTTGAAGAATTTTGAAACGAATAATGTGCAAATGTTGCGCAATCCAGGAAAGCTTAGAGATTTTCTCAGAAAGACTCACAGCCTTAATCACTGCCAAAGGGGCTTCTACATAGTATTGACTCAGGGGTGTCAATATTTATCTAAATGAGATATTTCTATATTTAATTTTCAATAAATGTGCAAAAAACCATGTTTTCACTCTGTCATTATAGGCAGTTGTGTAGATGAAACAATACATCTATTTAATTCCATTTTAAATTCAGGCTGTAACACAACAAACTGTGAAATAAGTCCAGGGGTGTGAATACTTTCTGAAGGCACTGTATATGTACACACTATGGTATTTACGGTACGCAAATAGCTGCATACACACGAGAAGCAGGAAAGTGAATTTAGCCACACCACATTCAGGGTAAATGTAAGTATAGTATAAACAGAAAAGTTGCAAATTTGATGTTGAAGTGACTACACATACTATACTTTACTAATGACATCACACTAAGGTACAAACTTGTTGATGACATTGTTTGGTCCAAACTTTTGCTGCAAGTTCATGTTAGAATAATAATATTTTGCTGGTGTTAATATTTATGTTAGCCTACAGGTAGCATCATCCAGGCAACTAATAAAATAGCACACAAGCTCCCAGGAACCCACAGGAATCGGAGAGATCAGAGACAACTACTTGTCGACACTCAGAGTTCCTCCATCATTATCTCTGTGGCCTCAATGTGAACCCACATTCAACAGAAACCATGCTCCTTGCTTGTGAAGATGAAAATACTGAATTTGATACGCTCTCTGTCTGCTCCCAGCCCCTGCCAATACCAAAGCACAGCAGCACTGGCGACCGGAGTTTGACTCCTGCATTTGTCGAATTGCGAAAGTAACTGATTTGAGAAAAAGAGTGAAATAGCACTGGGGTAAGGAAGCGAGACAGAGGGGTTATCCGAGTCCATGCTGCAATGTCTAATGAGGCTCCAAACACACAGCTTTTTATAAAGTGCATTTTCAGGACTTTTTGGGGTTTAAAAAGGTATTCTAATTCAAAATCCTATGTTCCCTAAGCCTAACTGTAACCCTAACCGTAACCCTAACTCTTTCCCTAACCCTAACCTTAACTCTAACCCCAATCCCAAACCCTAAATTTAACCCTAAATCTAACCCTAACATGAATGTTAATCCTACCCTAAACCCCTAAAACTAAGCCTAAAATAGCATTTTAACAAATTCAGGACATCAAAAACAATCTTGTTTTCCTACCTTGCCATGACATTATGGTGTCTTGTAACGACATTCCCGTCCTGATAATGTAGGAAAACATGTACATATACTCACACACAGTCACTCGCATACATGAGCGCATACACCCCCCCCGATTCTGAAGGGATAATTAAAAACTCCACTGTAAGATGATGTTTGCCATGACAGTCAGAATCGGAGTGCCCCAGACTGGTGTGTGTCTTTGACCGACAACGAGACCGTAGCCCCCCGTTGCTCTGCCCAACCAACTTCACTAACCCAATTGAACAATTACGACTGGGTTTCATGCTTTCATGTAGGAATGTAGACACACTGAACCAGACGTTCACCCCTTCCCAAAGTCATATCTCTTATAACTGACAGTGGAGTTAAGGGCTCTGTGTTTGACTGGATGCACAGCACAGAACTAGAATGAGATTCTGTTTCTATGGGTAACAGTCTGTCCCAGGTCTGTCAAGGGTGTGATATAATGAGGGTTACTGGGAGGCCAGTGTAAAATCAGCCAAAAACATTGAACTATATTCCTGCAGATCTCAGGAAGACTGTGATATAAAATGGGCTGCAAGTGTCCAAATCAAGCACTTTCAAAAACATCACCCTCTAAGCCACTTGTGCGTTGTCTTGGCTGTGTGCTTAGGGTAGTTGTTCTTCTGGAAGGTGAACCTTCACCCCAGTCTGAGGTCCTGAGCGCTCTGGAGCAGGTTTTCACCAAGGATCGCTCTGTATTTTGCTCCGTTCATCTTTCCCTCAATCCTGACTAGTCTCCCAGTCCCTGCCGCTGAAAAACACCCCAAACAGCATAATGCTGCCATGCTTCCCCATAGGGATGGTGCCAGGTTTTCTCAGGATGTAACGCTTGGTATTCAGGCCAAAGAGTTCAATCTTGATTTCCTCAGACCAGAGAATCTTGTTTCTCATGGTCTGAGAGTCTTTAGGTGCCTTTGGGCAAACTCATAGCGGGCTGTCATATGCCTTTTAATGAGGAGTGGCTTCCATCTGACCACTGTACCATAAAGGCCTAATTGGAGGAGTGCTGCAGAGATGGTTGTCCTTCTGGGAGGTTCTCCCATCTCAACTGAGGAACTCTATAGCTCTGTCAGAGTGACCATTGGGTTTTTGGTCACCTCCCTGTCCAAGGCCCTTCTCCCCCGATTGCTCAGTTTGGCCCGGCGGCCAGCTCTAGGAAGAGTTTTGGTGGTTCCAAATGTCTTCCATTTAATAATGATGGAGGCCACTGGGTTCTTGGGGACCTTCATTGCTGCAGAAATGTTTTAGTACCCTTCCCCAGATCTGTGCCTCGACACAATCCTGTCTCGGAGCTCTACGGACAATTCCTTCGACCTCAGCACAGTCAGTTTAGTCAGCTCAGCTATCCCCATTGAGACCGTGTCTGTGCATCGATCTAGGTTGGGAAAAACTAAACTCATAATTCATGTCATTATTGAAAGAGATTGTGATATCGCACATCTCAAAACAGGGATACTTTATATTAGATCCCTCATTTCAAGGCAGTTATAGTCAATGAACTAATCACTGATCAAAATCTTGATGTGATTGGCCTGACTGAAACATGGCTTAAAACCTGTTAGGGCTGCAGCCCGACACCGGTACACTTATGACAACATCCAGCTCAAGTGCAGGGCGCGAAATTCAAAAGATATTTTTTAAAAATATTTAACTTTCACACATTAACAAGTCCAATACAGCATATGAAAGGTACACATCTTGTGAATCAAGCCAACATGTCCGATTTTTAAAATGTTTTACAGGGAAGACAAAATATGTAAATCTATTAGCTAACCACGTTAGCAAAAGACACCACTTTTCTAACTCCATCAGTTTCTTACTCCATCACTAGCTATCACAAATTCGACCAAATAAAGAAATAAATAGCCACTAACCAAGAAAAAACTTCATCAGATGACAGTCTGATAACATATTTATGTATAGCATATGTTTTGTTCGAAAAATTTGCATATTTCAGGTATAAATCATAGTTTACATTTCAGCTACAATCAGAAATTGCACCGAAAGAAGCCATAATATTTACAGACACCAACGTCAAATACCTAATTACTCATCATAAAACATTTCTGAAAAATACATAGTGTGCAGCAATTGAAAGACAGGCATCTTGTGATTCCAGACAATATTTCCGATTTATTAAATGTTTTACAGCGAAAACAAAATGTAGCGCTATATTAGCGTAGCCACAATAGCCAGAAACACTTGGGCGCCCACGACCAGTTCACATGCACGACAGATATATGAAATAACATCATAAATTGGGTCTTACTTTTGCTGATCTTTCATCAGAATGTTGAACAAGGTGTCCTTTGTCCAGATGAGTCGTTGTTTGGATTCAGAACGGCAAATTTCCCTCTTCATTTAGCATGGGCACTAGCCGAGTGGCACGGATCTCTCCAACGTAAACACAGTCAGAGAACGGAACACGGAAAAACTCCCGAAAAAATTTCAGTAATCTGATTAAACTATATTGAAAAAACATACATTACGATGATATGGTCACATGTATCAAAAAATATCCGAGCCGGAGATAGTTGTCGTCCATTACGGCAGCAAAACAGAAGGCAATTCCACTTCCAAGTCGCGCGCTTCAGAGTACCGGAAGTGGACGGTCACGTCAAAGAAATAGCTTTTATTCCACCCCAGACCAAGATAAACACAAAATTTCTTCTCTCACATCATCTTGACACCCAGAGGAAGGCGTATGGAGTGTACGTAGACTCCTACGTGTCATGACCATGTATAGGCAGGAAGTTGAACAGAGCATATATTTCTGACATTCTACTTCCTGGTCAGGGAAAGTGCTGCCAAATGAGTTCTGTTTCACTCAGAGAAATAATTCCAACGGTTTTAGAAACTAGAGAGTGTTTTCTATCCAATAATAATAATAATATCCATATTGTACGAGCAAGAATTGAGTACGAGGCCGTTTGAAATGGGCACGATTTCACTGGCTACTCAATACTTTCCCTTGCAGCCATAAGAAGTTATTAAGCCTGATGAATTTACTGTGTTAAATGAGGCCTCTCCTCCTGGTTACTCTAGTGACCATATCCCCCGCACATCCCGCAAAGGCGGAGGTTTTGCTAACATTTACGATAGCAAATTTCAATTTACCCCCCACAAAAATGACAGCGTTTTCATCATTTGAGCTTCTAGTCATGAAATCTATCTAGCCTACTCAATCAGTTTTTATAGCTAGTGTTAACAGACCTCCTGGCCAGTATACAGCGTTCCTCACAGAGTTCCCTGAATTCCTATCGGACCTTGTATCATGGCAGATAATATTCAAATTTTTTGAAAAGTCCACAGACCCACTCCAAAAGGCTTTCGGAGCCATACTGTGAGTATGACCTACTCACTGCCACAGTCATACTCTGGACCTAGTTTTTTACCGTGGAATAAATATTTTTCCTCATAATCCTGAACAATCGGACCACCATTTTATTTACGTTTGCAATCGCAACAAATAATCTGCTCAGACCCCGACCAAGGATCATGTAACGGAAGTCTTCGTCCTCCTCTGACGAGGAGTAAGAAATGTCGGACCAAGATGCAGCGTGGTGAGTATCCATTTTAATAGGAATACTTGAAACAAACAAAACAACAAATAAACAAACAAAGACGAAACAGTCCCGTAAAGTGACAACACAAACACAGGAACACAGTAACAGGAACAATCACCCACAACCCACAATACAAAACAGGCTACCTAAATATGGCTCCCAATCAGAGACAACGACAAACACCTGCCTCTGATTGAGAACCATATCAGGCCAAACACATAGAAATAGACAAACATAGAATGCCCACTCAGATCACACCCTGACCAAACAAAACATAGAAACATACACAGCAAACTATGGTCAGGGCGTGACAGTACCCCCCCAAGGTGCGGACTCCGGACGCAAAACCTAAACCTATAGGGGAGGGTCTGGGTGGGCACCTATCCGCGGTGGCGGCTCTGGCGCGGGATGTGGACCCCACTCCACCATAGTCATTGCCCGCTTCAGTGACCTCTTTGGAGCGGCGACCCTCGCCGCCGACCTTGAACTGGGGACCCTAATAAAGGGCCCCACTGGACTGAGAGGCGGCTCCGGACTGAAGGGCAGCTCCGGACTGAAGGGTGGCTCCGGACTGAAGGGCAGCTCCGGCGACTCAGGCGCCTCTGGACTGAAGGGCGGCTCCAGCGGCTTAGGCGCCTCTGGACTGAAGGGCGGCTCAGGCGCCTCTGGACTGAAGGGCGGCTCAGGCGGCTCAGGACAGACGGACGGCTCAGGCGGCTCAGGACAGACGGACGGCTCAGGCGGCTCAGGACAGACGGACGGCTCAGGCGGTGTTGGACAGGAGGGCGGCTCAGGCCTGCCGAGGCACACTGTAGGCCTGGTGCGTGGTGCCGGAACTGGTGGTACCGGGCTGGGGACACGCACCTCCGGGCGAGTGCGGGGAGCAGGAACTGGAGGCCTGGTACGTGGTGCCGGAACTGGTGGTACCGAGCTGGGGACTGCCACAGGAGAGCTGATGCGTGGGGCTGCCACAGGAGGGCTGGTGCGTGGAGAAGGCACCGGATAGACCGGACCGTGGAGGCGCACTACAGGTCTCGAGCACCGAGCCTGCCTAACCCTACCTGGCTGAATGCTCCCCGTAGCCATGCCAGTGCGGCGAGGTGGAATAGGCCACATTGGGCTGTGCTGGCGAACCAGGGACACCATGCGTAGGGCTGGTGCCATGTACCCCGGCCCGAGGAGACGCACTGGAGACCAGATGCGTAGAGCCGGCTTCATGGCACCTGGCTCGATGCCCACTCTAGCCCGGCCGATACGAGGCGCTGCTATGTACCGCACCGGGCTATGCACACGTACTGGAGACACCCTGCGTATCTCCGCATAACACGGTGCCTGCCCGGACCATCTCTCTCCACGGTAAGCACGGGGAGTTGGCTCAGGTCTCCTACCTGACTTAGCCACACTCCCCGTGTGGCCCCCCCAATACATTTTTGGGGCGGCCTCTCTGGCTTCCAGCCGCGCTTTCGTGCAGCCTCCTCATACCACCGCCTCTCCGCTTTCGCTGCCTCCAGCTCAGCCTTGGGGCGGCGATACTCTCCAGCCTGTGCCCAGGGTCCCTTGCCATCCAGAATCTCCTCCCAGGTCCAGGAGTCCTGCGATCGCTGCTGCTGCCCGTTACCACGCTGCTTGGTCCTTTGGTGGTGGGTGATTCTGTAACAGAAGTCTTCGTCCTCCTATGACGAGGAGTAAGAAATGTCGGACCAAGACGCAGCGTGGTGAGTATCCATTTTAATAGGAATACTTGAAACAAACAAAATAACGAATAAACGAACGAAGACGAAACAGTCCCGTAAAGTGACAACATAAACACAGGAACACAGTAACAGGAACAATCACCCACAACCCACAATACAAAACAGGCTACCTAAATATGGCTCCCAATCAAAGACAATGACAAACACCTGCCTCTGATTGAGAACCATATCAAGCCAAACACATAGAAATAGACAAACTAGATAAACAACATAGAATGCCCACTCAGATCACACCCTGACCAAACAAAACATAGAAACATACACAGCAAACTATGTCAGGGCGTGACAGATCATCAAAAGCTGTGCTTCCTTATCTCAGCTCACTGGTCACCATAGCAGCACCCACTTGTAGCACACGCTCCAGCAGGTATATCTCACTGGTCACCCCCAAAGCCAATTCCTCTTTTGGTCGTCTTTCCTTTCAGTTCTCTGCTGCCAATGACTGGAATGAACTGCAAAAATCTGTGAAGCTGGAGACTCATATCTCCCTCACTAGCTTTAAGCACCAGCTGTCAGAGCAGCTCACAGATCACTGCACCTATACATAGCCCATCTGTAAACAGCCCATCTATCTACCTACCTCATCCCCATACTGTATTTATTTATTTATCTTGCTCCTTTGCACCCCAGTATCTCTACTTGCACAATCATCTTCTGCACATCTACCATTCCCGTGTTTAATTGCTATATTGTAATTAGTTCGCCACCATGGCCTATTTATTGCCTTAACTCCCTTATCTTACCTCATTTGCACTCACTGTATATAGACTTTTTGTTTTCTTTTGTTCTACTGTATTATTGTCTGTATGTTTTGTTTATTCCATGTGTAACTATGTGTCGAATTGCTATGCTTTATCTTGGCCAGGTCGCAGTTGCAAATGAGAACTTGTTCTCAACTAGCCTACCTGGTTAAATAAAGGTGAAATAAAAAATAAAAAAAATAAATACATTCTCGGACAACCCAAAGATTCCTAGATGCCCTTCCAGACTCCCTTCACCTACCCAAGGACGTCAGAGTACAAAAATCAGTTAACCACCTAACTGAGGAACTAAATTTAACCTTGCGTAATACCCTAGATGCAGTCGCACCCTTAAAAACAAAAAACATTTATCATGAGAAACTAGCTCCCTGGTATACAGAAAATACCCGAGCCCTGAAGCAAGCTTCCAGAGAATTGGAACGGAAATGGCGCTACACCAAACTGGAAGTCTTCCAACTAGGAAAAACAGTACCGTGCAGTATCGAAGAGCCCTCAGTGCTGCTCGATCATCCTATTTTTCCAACTTAATTGAGGAGAATAAGAACAATCCCAATTTTTTTGATACTGTCGCAAAGTTAACTAAAAAGCCGCATTCCCCAAGAGAGTATGGCTTTCTCTTCGGCGGTGATAAATTCATGAACTTCTTTGACGAAAAGATTATGATCATAATTGTTTTTAAATTTGGACTCCTCTTTAAATCTGCGGATTTCTCCAAATCTCAGTTGTCCTGAGTCTGCACAACACTGCCAGGACCTAGGATCAAAGAAGACACTCAATTGTTTTAATACTATATCTCTTGACACATTGATGAAAATAGTAATGGCCTCTAAACCTTCAAGCTGCATACTGGACCTATTCCAACTAAACTACTGAAAGAGCCACTTCCTGTGCTTGGTCCTCCTATGTTGAACATAATAAATGGCTCCATATCCACCAGATGTGTGCCAAACTCACTAAAAGTGGCAGTAATAAAGCCTCTCTTGAAAAATAATCTCCCATTCCTGTCAGAAAAGCAACTCACTGCCTTCCTGAAGCCAAACAATGTATACAAAACACTTCAGTCTGGTTTTAAACCCCATCATAGCACTGAGACTGCTTTTGTGAATGTGGTGAATTACCTTATAATGGAGTCAGACCAAGGCTCTGCATCTGTTCTCGTGATCCTAGACCTTAGTGCTGCTTTTGATACCATCGATCACCACATTCTTTTGGCGGGATTGGAAACCCAAATTGGTCTACACGGACAAGTTCTGGCCTGGTTTAGATCTTATCTATCGGAAAGATATCAGTTTGTCTCTGTGGATTGTTTGTCCTCTGACAAATTAAATTATGCGGAAGATACACAGCTGTACATTTCGATGTAACATGGTGAAGCCCCAAAATTGCCCTCCCTGGAAGCCTGTGTTTCAGACATAAGGAAGTGGATGGTGGCAAATGTTTTACTTTTAAACTAGGACAAAACAGAGATGCTAGTTCTAGGTCCCAAAAAATAAAGAGATCTTCTGTTGGATCTGACAATTAATCTTGACTGTCATCTCAAATAAAACTGTGAAGGACCTCTGCGTTGCTCTGGACCCTGATCTCTCTTTTGACGAACATATCAAGACTGTTTCAAGGACAGCTTTTTTCCATATACGTAACATTGCAAAAATGTGAAACTTTTTGTCCAAAAATGATGCCGAAAAATGTATCTATGCTTTTGTCACTTCTAGATTTGTAACGTCCTGACCAGAGTTCTTATGTGTTTTGCTTGTTTAGTGTTGGTCAGGACGTGAGCTGGGTGGGAATTCTATGTTGTGTGTCTAGTTCGTCTGTTTCTGTGTTCAGCCTAATATGGTTCTCAATCAGAGACAGCTGTCAATCGTTGTCCCTGATTGAGAATCATATATAGGTGGCTTGTTTTGTGTTGGGGATTGTGGGTGGTTGTTTCCTGTCTCTGTGTTTGTGTTCTGCACCAGATAGGACTGTGACGGTTAGTTTGTTTGTTATTTTGTATAGTGTCTATGTCTAACGTTAGTAGCTTGTGCATTGCACTTTTGTTTGTAGCTTCACGGTCGTTTGTTGTTTTGTATTAGTTTGTCAGTATCTTGTCTTTGTGTTAATTAAATTCATGGAAAATTACCACGCTGCACATTGGTCCTCCGATCCTTCTCTCCTCTCCTCGTCCGAGGAGGAGGAAGAGCTAGACTGCCGTTACAGAACCACCCACCAAACTCGGACCAAGCAGCGTGAGTACGAGCAGCAGCGGCCCACTACACAGGAATCCTGGACATGGGAGGAAATTCTGGAGGGTAAAGGACACTGGGCTCACATTGGAGAATATCGCCGCTCTCGGGAAGAGATGGAGGCAGCTAAAGCCCAGGAGCGGTGGTATGAGGAGGCAGCACGTAAGTGAGGCTGGAAACCCGAGAGGAAATCCCAAAAATTTCTTGGGGGGAGGCTAAAGGGTAGTGTGGCGAAGTCAGGTAGGAGACCTGCGCCCACTTCCCATGCTTACCGTGGAGAGCGGGAGTACGGGCAGACACCGTGTTATGCGGAAGAGCGCACGGTGTCTCCTGTACGGGTGCATAGCCCGGTGCGGGTTATTCCACCTCCCCGCACTGGGCGGGCTAGATTGAGCATTGAGCCAAGTGCCATGAAGCCGGCTCTACATATCTGGCCTCCAGTACGTCTCCTCGGGCCGGTGTACATGGCACCAGCCTTACGCATGGTGTCCCCGGTTCGCCAACACAGCCCAGTGCGGGTTATTCCACCTCCCCGCACTGGACGGGCTACGGGGAGCATTCAACCAGGTAAGGTTGGGCAGGCTCGGTGCTCAAGGGAGCCAGTACGCCTGCAGGGTCCGGTATATCCGGCGCCACTTTCCCGCCCCAGCCCAGTACCACCAGTGCCTACACCACGCACCAGACTTCCAGTGCGTCTCCAGAGCCCTGTTCCTCCTCCACGCACTCTCCCTGTGGTGCGTGTCTCCAGCCCAGTGCCTCCAGTTCCGGCACCACGCATCAAGCCTCCTGTGCGTCTCCAGAGCCCTGTACGCACTGTTCCTTCTCCCCGCACTCGCCCTGAGGTGCGTGCCCTCAGCCCGGTACCACCAGTGCCGGTACCACGCACCAGGCCTATAGTGCGCTTTGAGAGTCCAGTGTGCCCTGTTCCTGCTCCCCGCACTAGCCTTGAGGTGCGTGTCTCCAGTCCGGTACCACCAGTTCCGGCACCACGCACCAGGCCTACTGTGCGCCTCAGCAGGTCAGAGTCGGCCGTCTGCCCAACGCCGCCTGCACTGCTCGTCTGCTCAACGCCGCCTGCACTGCTCGTCTGCCCAGCACCGTCTGAGCTGCCTGCCTGCCCAGCGCCGTCTGAGCTGCCTGCCTGCCCAGCACCGTCTGAGCCATCCGTCTGCCCAGCGCCGTCTGAGCCATCCGTCTGCCCAGCGCCGTCTGAGCCATCCGTCTGCCCAGCGCCGTCTGAGCCATCCGTCTGCCCAGCGCCGTCTGAGCCATCCGTCTGCCCAGCGCCGTCTGAGCCATCCGTCTGCCCAGCGCCGTCTGAGCCATCCGTCTGCCCAGCGCCGTCTGAGCCATCCGTCTGCCCAGCGCCGTCTGAGCCATCCTTCTGCCACGAGCCATTAGAGCCGCCCGTCTGTCCCGAGCCATTAGAGCCGCCCGTCAGTCAGGAGCCGCCAGAGCCGCCCGTCAGTCAGGAGCCGCCAGAGCCGCCAGCCAGTCAGGAGCTGCCAGAGCCGCCAGCCAGTCAGGAGCTGCCAGAGCCGCCAGCCAGTCAGGAGCTGCCCTCCAGTCATGAGCTGCCTTCCAGTCAGGAGCTGCCCTCCAGTCATGAGCTGCCCTACAGTCATGAGCTGCCCTACAGTCATGAGCTGCCTTCCAGTCATGAGCTGCCTTCCAGTCATGAGCTGCCCTACAGTCATGAGCTGCCTTCCAGTCATGAGCTGCCCTCCAGTCATGAGCTGCCCTCCAGTCATGAGCTGCCCTCCAGTCATGAGCTGCCCTCCAGTCATGAGCTGCCACTCAGTCCGGAGCTGCCACTCAGTCCGGAGCTGCCCTCCAGTCATGAGCTGCCACTCAGTCCGGAGCTGCCACTCAGTCCGGAGCTGCCACTCAGTCCGGAGCTGCCATTCGTCCTGAGCTGCCTCTCTGTCCGGAGCTGCCCCTCTGTCCTGAGCTGCCCCTCTGTCCTGAGCTACCTCTCTGTCCTGAGCTACCTCTCTGTCCTGAGCTACCTCTCTGTCCTGAGCTACCTCTCTGTCCTGAGCTACCTCTCTGTCCTGAGCTACCTCCTAAATCATGTGGGGGCCTTGGGGAGGATTCTTAGGCCAAGGTCGTGGGCGAGGGTCGCCACTCAAAGGACGCTAAGGAGGGGGACAAAGACAGTGGTGGAGTGGTGTCCTCGTCCACCGCCGGAGCCGCCACCGCGGACAGATGCCCACCCAGACCCTCCCCTTGAGTTTTAGGGGTGCGTTCGGAGTCCGCACCTCGGGGGGGGGGGGGGGGGGGGGGGGGGGTACTGTAACGTCCTGACCAGAGTTCTTATGTGTTTTGCTTGTTTAGTGTTGGTCAGGACGTGAGCTGGGTGGGAATTCTATGTTGTGTGTCTAGTTCGTCTGTTTCTGTGTTCAGCCTAATATGGTTCTCAATCAGAGACAGCTGTCAATCGTTGTCCCTGATTGAGAATCATATATAGGTGGCTTGTTTTGTGTTGGGGATTGTGGGTGGTTGTTTCCTGTCTCTGTGTTTGTGTTCTGCACCAGATAGGACTGTGACGGTTAGTTCGTTTGTTATTTTGTATAGTGTCTATGTCTAACGTTAGTAGCTTGTGCATTGCACTTTTGTTTGTAGCTTCACGATCGTTTGTTGTTTTGTATTAGTTTGTCAGTATCTTGTCTTTGTGTTAATTAAATTCATGGAAAATTACCAAGCTGCACATTGGTCCTCCGATCCTTCTCTCCTCTCCTCGTCCGAGGAGGAGGAAGAGCTAGACTGCCGTTACAAGATTAGACTACTGCAATGCTCTACTTTACGGCTACCCGGATAAAGCACTAAATAAACTTCAGTTAGTGCTAAATACGGCTGCTAGAATATTGACTAGAACCCAAAAATGTGATCATATTACTTCAGTGCTAGCCTCTCTACACTGGCTTCCTGTTAAGGCTAGGGCTGATTAAGGTTTTACTGCTAACCCACAAAGCATTACATGGGCTTGCTCCTACCTATCTTTCCGATTTAGTCCTGCCAAACATACACTACTGTTCAAAAGTTTGGGGTATCTTAGAAATGTCCTTGTTTTTGAAAGAAAAGCACATTGTTTGTCCATTAAAATAACAAAATTGATCAGAAATACAGTGTAGACATTGTTAATGTTGTAAATGACTATTGTAGCTGGAAACGGCAGATTTTTTTATGGAATATCTACATAGGCGTACAGAGACCCATTATCAGCAACCATCACTCCTGTGCTCCAATGGCACGTTGTGTTAGCTAATCCATGTTTATCATTTTAAAAGGCTAATTGATCATTAGAAAACCCTTTTGCAATTATGTTAGCACAGCTGAAAACTGTTGTTCTGATTAAAGAAGCAATAAAACTAGCCTTCTTTAGACTAGTTGAGTATCTGGAGCATCAGCATTTGTGGGTTCAATTACAGGCTCAAAATTGCTAGAAACATAGGCTTTCTTCTGAAACTCGTCATTCTATTCTTGTTCTGAGAAATGAAGGCTATTCAATGCAAGAAATTGCCAAGAAAGTTGAAGATCTCATACAACGCTGTGTACTACTCCCTTCACAGAACAGGGCAAACTGGCTCTAACCAGAATAGAAAGAGGAGTGGGAGGCCCCGGTACACAACTGAGCAAGAGGACAAGTACATTAGAGTGTCTAGTTTGAGAAACAGACGCCTAACAAGTCCTCAACTGTCAGCTTCATTAAATAGTACCTGCAAAACACCAGTCTCAACGTCAATAGTGAAGGAGCAACTCCGGGATGCTGGCCTTATAGGCAGAGTTGCAAAGAAAAAGCCATATCTCAGACTGGACAATAAAAATAAAAGATTAAGATGGGCAAAAGAACACAGACACTGGACAGAGGAACTCTGCCTAGAAGGCCAGCATCCAGGAGTCGCCTCTTCACTGTTGACGTTGAGACTGGTGTTTTGCTAAGTGACCCAAACTTTTGAACGGTAGTGTACCTACACATAATGCTATGGTCACATGACGCAGGCCTCTTTATTGTCCCTAGAATTTCTAAGCAAACAGCTGGAGGCAGGGCTTTCTCCTATAGAACTCAATTTTCCTGGAATGGTCTGCCTATCCATGTGAGAGACGTAGACTCGATCTCAACCTTTAAGTCTTTATTGAAGACTCATCTCTTCAGTAGGTCCTATAATTGAGTGTAGTCTGGCCCAGGGGTGTGAAGGTGAACTGAAAGGCACAGGAGCAACGAATCGCCCTTGCTGTCTCTGCCTGGCCGGTTCCCCTCTCTCCACTGGGATTCTCTGCTTCTAACCCTATTACGGGAGCTGAGTCACTGGCTTACTGGTGCTCTTCCATGCCGTCCCTAGCAGGGGTACATCACTTGAGTGGGTTGAGTCACTAACGTGATCTTCCTGTCCGGGTTGGCTCCCCCTCGGGTTCGTGCCGTGGGGGAGATCTTTGTGGGCTATACTTGGTCTTGTCTCAGGATAGTAAGTTGGTGGTTGAAGATATATCTCTAGTGGTGCGGGGGTTGTGCTTTGGCAATGGGTGTGGGGTTATATCCTGCTTGGTTGGCCCTGTCTGGGGGTATCGTCGGACGGGGCAACAGTGTCTCCCGACCCCTCCTGTCTCAGCCTCCAGTATTTATGCTGCGATAGTTTATGTGTCGGGGGGCTAGGGTCAGTCTCTTATATCTGGAGTATTTCTCCTGTCTTATCCAGTGTCCTGTGTGAATTTAAGAATGCTCCCTCTATGTTCTCTCTCTCTCTTTATCTCTTCTCTCGGATGACCTGAGCCCTAGGACCATGCCTCAGGACTACCTGGCCTGATGACTTCTTTCTGTCACCAGTCCACCTGGTCGTGCTGCTGCTCCAGTTTCAACTGTTCTGCCTGCGGCTATGGAACCCTGACCTGTTCACCGGATGTGCTACCTTGTCCCGGACCTGCTGTCCCGGACCTGATTCTGTCCCTACTGCACCTGCTGTTTCTAACTCTGAATGATCGGCTATGAAAAGCCAACTGACATTTACTCCTGAGGTGCTGACCTGTTGCACCCTCTACAACCACTGGGATTATTATTATTTGACACTGCTGGTCATCTGTGACCGTTTGAACATCTTGGCCATGTAATGTTATAATCTCCACCCAGCACAGCCAGAAGGACTGGCCACACCTCAGAGCCTGGTTCCTCTCTAGGTTTCTTCCTAGGTTCCTGCCTTTCCATGGAGTTTTTCGTGTTTCTACAGTACATCTGCATTGCTTGCTGTTTGTGGTTTTAGGCTGAGTTTCTGTATAGCACTTTGTAACACCGGCTAATGTAAAAGGGCTTTATAAATACATTTGATTGATTGATGTCCAATTAATTGAATTTACCACCGGTGGACTCCAATCAAGTTATGTAAATAAGGTATTTCTGTTTTTTATTTTTAATAAATGTGCAAACATTTTGAAAAAACTGTTTTCGCTTTGTCGTTATGGGGTATTATGTGTAGATTGAAAATGATTTTAATTTTATTTAATCCATTGTAGAATAAGGCTGTAACATAACAAAATGTGGAAATGCACTGTATTTGATAAAATATTGCATTTTGCCTTTACTACTATATCCCATAGAAATGCATTGAATAACACGTTCAAAAATGGCAAAAAAAGACGGTAAAGAAATTCATCATCAGGATTAAGGTTTTGAAGTGTCTGTCCTATATCTATGAGATAAGAAATCTCAGGAAAAAAGTCCTGTGACACTTGTGGGGGTCGTAGAGCAAAACGGAGACTACCATCATGTTCGTGAGAGTCTCCCCTTTCCACATAACAGTAGACAAACCGTTCAGACACTACAGACGTTTTCATGAAAATACCGATTTTTGGGATGTTTCATTTTTCTGACAAACATTCCTGTGGCTCGGCCACCTTCCACCGCAGATGCCGAAGGCCACAATTGTCGGATGCAGTGGATTGAGACACAGCCCATTTAATAAAACAGATAACTCCAGCTTAAATTGATGGATTTTGTTTGGGGATTTTTTTATCATGTTACTTACCTCAATGAACTCTTAACGATTATTGGGTCAAAAAATCTACGTTCATCCAATTATGGCAAATTTTGACGTGAAACTATGAGATCAGGGTGTGGAATCAACCTTTCACTATGTGGCACTGTTTTTCAAATGACATATTCAACCTTCCACTGTTCCCTTTGCAATAGTATGTCTAGCATGTGTGCATTATGGTGCCTAAAGGGTTAATGGTTCAGCGGTAGCTAACACACCCTAAACCGCAGCTTTAATGACCTCGTGTTATTGCTACAGTGTACTGTATTGCTTTTCTGTCACCTCAAACAAATTATTTTGTAGCAATTACAGACACAATAACTCAGTGTTTAAATGAAAACACGTGGCCTAACATAGAGCAGGAAAAAAACACAGAAAATTTAATTGAGCTACAACGAGGATCTTCCGCTATACTTCTGCGATACGTATTGAATCCAGCCTGCACACACACACACACTTTCTCTCTCTCCGGCACATATAAACCCAGCCATGCGCTCCAGCCACGTTGGCTCACACATACAGTAGACATGAGTCATTCAGCCCCTGACTAGCCATTTATTACAGGGAGACAGGGACTGTCACACTACTTATATAGACCCATATACAGACCGATATACCTCCTCAAGTCCTGGCCAGCCAAGCATCAGATTGGGAAAAATGTGCTTATTTAATTGATTCCCATTCAATGATTACTGCTGTGGCCCCTGTGACTGGGGAGGAGGACCTATAAGTCAAATATAGGACTGTAAACTCCTGCCAACAGCACATAAAACTACCTTACAGCAACTCTTGAAATTTCCCGGCAACGGCCAACAGCTTCCATAGCCATCCCACTTGTACGGTTTTTTTCTCCTCTTCTTTTCATTCCTTGATAATTTCATAAAGCATCCATTATATGTCCCCAAAGTGTTGAAACAGCAGATTTGTTTCTCTCCCTTTGTCCCATAAATTGAATTGTAATTAACAGTAAAGCCTTGCAGTGACTTGGATAGGCAGTAATTACGTTTTTACACAGGGAAATGTATGGCCATGGTGGTTGTGAATGTTCACCGATATGATCATGGGCCACATCCAGAGAGGCGCAACACAACAGAACGGCCTTTGTTTTTTTTTCTGCGAGCCACGCTAAAATAGAAAGTGTGTTCGCCACACAATAGAACCCAGATGCGGAAATTGTGTGTTTCTCCCATTTCATAGCTGCTGCTGTATGTTGCTGAATGATTCCGGGAAGTCATAGGGCTCCATTCAATCCGTATCGCAGGAGTTCAGAGTTACAGCATGATTGAAATTTAAAGGCAACGTTCCCGTGTTAGCGGAGAATGCATTCACGGTAAACGCTGCGTATGTCGGCTCAATCGGAAATGGACCTTTACAGTTCTATTGCGCAATCTGCAACGTTTCATCGGTACAGATTGAATAGAGCCCATAGACAATCTTTCCTCGGGAGCTATTGAAGTGAAACAATGGGAGCTGTGAGTCACCACACAAATCAAGGTGTCAGGGTACATTACACATTCTCTTAGTGGCCATGAAGTTGTCACATTATCGACTGATTCACTAACAGACAGACAGCAGGGGAAGGAGAGCGTTGCTGAAACGGGCTCACTCTTCTTCTTGTTTTTTAATAATGATCATGAAGTTCGATATTTTTACAGCACATTTCATACATTCAGGAAACAACCACGCAATCTCCAACCAACCACAACAAATCCTATTATATCCAACCAAGTAGTGTAGACTTCTAGTCCGCATTATACAGTAAGGCCTAGCTACTGTATGTTGTATAGAATAAAGCAACCAAGATGTAATTGCTTTTGTTTACAAGGAGAAGTTTGGGGATGATATTCTCTGTCCTTAGTCCAAGTCATATCATGCCGTCTGGTCACTCAGTCATGGTTTGGAGGTGACGTAGGCTCCCTCCAGCTAATCAGTATGCTCTCGCTCCGAAATCCAAAACATAGCCAGTAGACAACCAGGGATTCACTCATTTGTACACTACTCAGTCAGAATTCCCCAATTCCATGACAAATCAGGCACTTCTTCAAAAGACTGAAGTTCCATTCACCGTGGTCCCGTCCCGCTGCAGGCGGATCCCGCGGTGCCCGTGGCTGCCATTCAACCACGGACCCCTGCATCCAAAGCCATGTGAGGAGCTCCCTCTCTCCGTATGTGCCCAGTGAAGAACATAGAGACCATGAAAAAAACATCAGAGGGAAAGATTTCTGCCTTTCATATTTCATCCCCAGTCAGAATCAGCTGTGAACTCAGAGACAGGAGAGGAGAGTAGGGGAGGAGAGGAGAGGAGAGGGGAGGAAAGAAAACAAAACTAAATGAAAGTAAAGGTAAGAAAGAAAGGAGAGATAGGTACCAGATATAAGAGAGTTGTATGTTTTCCCCCTTCTTCCCCTAAATCATTAGTGATGTAGAGCTGCATTGGCTCTGAGCATGGTTGACTATGGGTCAAGAAGGGAACTGGGACCACACAGTGTGCATGTCTCACCAGTACCCTCAGGGCGCTTACATATAAAATACTGTGTGTTGCACAGCTCACATCCTTGCACTATGAGTAGTATAGAGTGTGTGTGAGGGCACATAAGGTTGTGAGTGTGTGTATGAGAGATGTAACAGAATCAGTTTGTATGCTGTTCATGACATACCGACCACACCGCACGCAATGCGTGCGCGAGCGCTGCAAAATAGGTGTACACATACATGTTATTCAATCATTGCACCCACGCTGCTCGCGAGCGTCTGCATGGCCAGGCGTTAAAATACAAAATTGGTTCTATTTGTGACGGTCAACGCGATGCAATTCCGGCCTCTCCCATCTCCTCATTGGCTTTTAGGAGCGTATACCCACGTGGGTGATTGACCGATGAACTGAGGTCCGCACTCCAGTCAGTTGTAGTAATGCACTGTAAAGTTTGTTGCCAACCTTCATATAAAGTCCAAAGAAAAAAAAGAAGCCTGAAGGAAGGAGGGGAGATGATGAGAAACTAATTTGGTTTACCGTTTTATCTGTGGATGAATTGTCGGAGTAGTGGACCTTGTGCATTTCAGGTGGAATAACAACCCAATGTTTATATCCCAGGACAAATTAGCTAGCAACAGCAAGCTAGCTAGCTAAATTGCCATAAATGTTTAATGCTTTTTGACCTCTACCCAAATTAATATAATTGGTTCAGAGTTTGTTTTGATATTTCAACCTGTGTGTCCTGATCGCTTCTGGTGTGGGTGAACAAAATCAACATGGAAGCATGCGCGAATCCGGTTTGGTCAGCATGTTATGTTATGTTCAGCGTGTATGTGTGTCTGTATGGATCTTATACAGAGAGAACAGGGTGGTATCTTACAGATGAGTCACCACACTTTCCACTGTAAAAGACATGAAGAATGCCACCTTGTGGTCACTGCCTCCTGTCTGTCTGTTCGTCTGTTTGTCTGTTCGTACAGGACTCTCATGCGGCTATCATGTGGCTGCCCTGGCTTGAGTGAGAACAGTTTTCTACCGTCGATACACTGCGATAGCTTTTCAAAAGATTCATAAAAAATATTTAATTAGTGGGAAAACCCCTCTATCTTCTTCTTGCGCCCACCCTCACATCTCTGTTTGTTTTATTTTGTGTCACGTAATCAACGGTAAGATTGGGCTATGACGTTCAGCAATAGCATGGACAGGATTTAGATGTTCCTCTAACCTAGCAACTAGGCAGCGATTGGCTAAGAGAGAGTTGGTTCGGAGCGTGTGATTGGAGGGCTGGGCTGGTGTGATACCAGGAGCTGTCAGAATGGGCAGATAGAGACAGAGAGGAGAGACATGTACGTGAAGGGGGCTAGATAAGTGGAAAACGTTGGCCACAAGGGTGGAGTGTGTGTGTGTATGTGCATGCGAGTCACCGAATTTGTGTGTGTCTGTATTTGCAGTGGTTGTGCACATATGTGTTGGTACATGAATGTGTGAGGTGGTGAGAAGGTGCAGGTGTCTCAACAGTCTTGAAGGGCAGAGCAGGGTAGGTCAGTAAGTAATGTGACAAAGTTGATGTGTCAACTACTGAACAAAGAGTCAGCTGAGTGATATTTCAGTCCAACTGTCGGAGAATTTAAAACATAAGCCAATGCCTTCCTTTGTTTCTGTCTGTCCATCTGTTTCTGTCACACCCTGATCTGTTTCACCTGTCCTTGTGATTGTCTCCACCCTCTCCAGGTGTCGCTTATTTTCTCTGGTGTATTTATCCCTGTGTTTCCTGTCTCTCTGTGCCAGTTTGTCTTGTACTGTATGTTCAAGTCAACCAGCATGTTTTTCCCGTGCTCCTGCTTTTTCTATTTTCTTTTGCTAGTCCTCCTGGTTGACCCTTGCCTGTTTCTGGATTCTGTACCCATCTGCCTGACCATTCCGCCTGCCTCGACCTTGAGCCCGCCTGCCACGCTGTACCTCCTAGACTCTGAACTGGTTTTGACCTTTTGCCTGTCCACGACCATTCTCTTGCCTACCCTTTTGGATTATAATAAATATCAAAGACTCAAACCATCTGCCTCCCCTGTCTGCGTCTGGGTCTCGCCTTGTACCCTTATAGTTCATCCTCTGTGGTCCCAAGCTTCAATCCATCTAATACTGTTTGTCTGCTCCCGATCATTACTAGTTTTATATTAAACATTCTTACTCAAAGTTACTGACTGACCAATCAGTTCTACCTCTCTGTTACTAGAACAACTGGTCTTAAATCAGCCATGAAAACATCTCTCTTGGTTTCTCTCTCTCGTCTCTACCACATTAGATTGTGTAGGTGGTTCCACTTTAGAGAGCTGGCAATGTGGCTGGCAATGGTTCTGCGTGTGCGTGCATGCCTGCGTGTTTGTGTGTGTGTTTGTTTTATAACCAGAAACCTGTTGTATAAGCATAGAGACAGAAGCAGAGCACCTGTAACTAAAGACAGGCAGGCACTATGTAAAATAGTGATTTTGTGTGCTGTGCTTTTGTCTTATACAGAAGGAGTGTCTGACTAGTAACCCTGTACCGGAGAAGCTCTGACACGGAACAGAACACTGCCTTTGGAAACCTACTGAGGGAAAAATAGTTCTTAACATTTCCAAAAAGTATATCAATCCCTGTTTCCCCTCTCGCTCAATCTCCTTTCCCCTTTCTTCCCTCGCTTTCTCCCTCTACATTCCTCTCCATACCGCTCTCTCAGTGGAAACAGAAGTTTAGGCCCGGGCCTGTGTGTGTATAGGCAATGGATGGGCTCTCTCCTGATGCATGTTTGTGGGTCTCGGTCATGTTCACACTTCCCACAATGCTTTAGTGTGTATTATCTGTTCTGTTCTGTGTTGTGTTGTGCCAAACCTAGCACTTCCGGCAGCTGGCTCAGAACTAAGCTGAGCCTCAAATATTCTAAATATCTCACCGGATAGGAAGTTTAATGCATCTTTCTTACGTACGCCTGGATGTCTATGGGTATCTACTAGAATGCTAGCAGATACCCACAGACTTTCAGTCATTGCGCTAATGCTAGTTAGCATTGGCTCACGAAATTACCTCTATGGTATCCACGAGTTCATCTGACTCTGGGGAAGTGGATAAAGGGCCTCATTGCCATAATCCAGAAGTATCCCTTTAAGTCATGAAGGAACCATGCACACTCACGTTTTGGATGAGCCTGGAGTTTAAACAGATATTTTCTTGTCTATACTATTACCTCCATTCATGATTGTCTGTTATGGTTACACTGCTATGGTTTCAGCTATTGTCATTGTATTGTTATGATTGTGAAAGGGTGTGTTCCCTCTTGTTGTCTTATTTGTTGTAGGAAATATTATTGTAGTTCTCACATGACAAGAGGTGAAAGTAGATTTCATTTCTCACCGGTACGGGATACCCAAGTGCGCGCACACATTTTTTTAACACTACACAAATTACAGGGTCGCCTACTCTGCTGACACTGACAAACAGATCAATAAAAACTATATTGTCTGATCCATATAATCGGTCAATGAGACGGAGAATCGGGGAGACAGGTTTTTCATCAGGATAGAACAGCGGCCTCTGGTAAGACAAGGGGTGGCGGTCTATGTATATAAACAACAGCTGGTGCACAAAATCTAAGAAAGTCTCGAGGTTTCGCTCGCCTGAGGTAGAGTATCTCATGATAAGCTGTACACCACACTATTTACCAGGAGAGTTTATCTGTATTTTTCGGAGCTGTCTATATACCACCACAAACCGATGCTGGTTTAATGCAGGGAAACTCAAATCCGTTTTACCTCATTTCTACCAGCATGTTAAATGTGCAGCCAGAGGGAAAAAACTCTAGACCACCTTTACTCCACACACAGAGACGCGTACAAAGCTCTCCCTCTTCCACAGACTGGAATATGTTCTGGGATTCTTCCGATGGAATTGAGGAGTACACCACATCAGTCACTGGCTTCATCAATAAGTGCATTGATGATGTCGTCCCCACAGTGACCGTACGTACATACCCCAATCAGAAGCCATGGATTACAGGCAACATCTGCGCTAAAGGGTAGAGCTGCCGCTTTCAAGGAGCGGGACTCTAACCCGGAAGCTTATAAGAAATCCTGCTATGCCCTCCGATGAACCATCAAACAGGCAAAGCATCAAAACAGAATCCTACTATACCGGCTCTGACGCTCGTCGGATGTGGCAGGGCTTGCTAACCATTACAAACTACAAAGGGAAGCACAGCCGAGAGCTGCCCAGTGACACAAGCCTACCAGACGAGCTAAATAACTTCTATGCTCGCTTCGAGGCAAGCAACACTGAAACATGCATGAGCGTATCAGCTGTTCTGGACGACTGTGTGATCACGCTCTCCGCAGCCGATGTGAGTAAGCCCTTTAAACAGGTCAACATTCACAAGGCCACAGGGCCAGACGGATTACCAGCACATGTACTCCGAGCATGCGCTGACTAACTGGCAAGTGTCTCCCTGACATTGTCAACCTCTCCCTGTCCGAGTCTGTAATACCAACATGTTTCAAGCAGACCACCATAGTCCCTGTACCCAAGAACACTAAGGTAACCTGCCTAAATGACTACCGACCCAAAGCACACAAGTCTGTAGCCATTAAATGTTTGAAAGTCTGGTCATGGCTCACATCAACACCATTATCACAGAAACCCTAGACCCACTCGAATTTGCATACCGCACCAACAGATCCACAGATGATGCAATCTCTATTGCACTCCACACTGCCCTTTCCCACCTGGACAAAAGGAACACCTACGTGAGAAGGCTATTCATTGTCTGGAGCTCAGTGTTCAACACCATAGTACCCTCAAAGATCATCACTAAGCTAAGGACCCTGCGACACAACACCTCCCTCTGCAACTGGATCCTGAACTTCCTGACAGTTCGCCCCCAGGTGATCCTCAACACGGGGTTCTCTCAGGGGTGCGTGCTCAGTCCCCTCCTGTACTCCCTGTTCACTAATGACTGCACTGCCAGGCACAACTCAACTCACCATAATTAAGTTTGCTGATGACACAACAGTGGTAGGCCTGATCACCGACAACGATGAGACAGCCTTTAGGGAGGAGGTCAGAGACTTGACCGTGTGGTGCAAGGATAACAACCTCTCCCTCAACGTGATCAAGACAAAGGAGATGATTGTGGACTACAGGAAAAGGAGGGCTGTGCATGCCCCCATTCTCATTGACGGGGCTGTAGCGGAGCGGGTTGAGAGCTTCAAGTTCCTTGGCATCCACATCACCAACAAACTAGCATGGTCCAAGCACACCAAGACAGTTGTGAAAAGGGCACGACAAAACCTATCCCCCCTCAGGAGTCTGAAAAGATTTGGCATGGGTCCTCAGATCCTCAAAAGGTTTTACAGCTGCACCATTGAGAGTATCCTGACGGGTTGCATCACTGCCTGGTATGGCAACTGTTCGGCCTCCGACCGCAAGGTACTACAGAGGGTAATGCATACGGCCCAGTACATTACCGGGGCCAAGCTTCCTGCCATCCAGGACCTCTATACCAGGCGGTGTCAGAGGAAGGCCCTAAAAATTGTCAAAGACTCTAGCCGCCCTAGTCATAGACTGTTCTCTCTGCTGCCGCACGGCAAGCGGTACCGGATCGCCAAGTCTAGGTCCAAGAGGCTTCTAAACAGCTTCTACCTTCAAGCCATAAGACTCCTGAACAGCTAATCAAATGCCTACCCAGACTATTTGCATCCCCCCCCCCCCCCCCCCCATTCTACGTTTCTTAAAACTGTATTGCTGGTTAAGGGCTTGTAAGTAAGCTTTTCACTGTAAGGTCTACATCAGTTGTATTCGGCGCATGTGACAAATAACATTTGATTTGATACAAATGCAATAAGACGGTCATCTAACCTGGGAGGAGGAAATGATTGTCCTAAAACAAACAAAAGGGGCACTGACCCAATGAGAAAGACATTGAAATGGCTAATGTTCACCATTGGTGCCAATAAGATAGGCTACTGTTTGCTCAATTAAGTTAATAATTTTGATAACTAAAAGACAGATTAGAGTCTTTTCATTGTCACCTCTTCACAGAATAGCCATTTGCTTTCCAAACAGTTTTTTTTCGCGATTGTATTTTTAAATATTGCGATATGCCTGACTGGCTCTCTCTGCTTTTCACTGACAGTCACAACTTAACAATCATCTATTTGGTATTTGCCGACTGTTGGCTTTGCGATTTTAAGCAATCCGTAGCTTTTTTTAAAAGAAGCTAATGATCCTCTGTGGCCAAATGATGCTTTCTGGTGTAGTAGCCTATTTTGAATTAATTGTATTTATTTATGTCGACTGGAGTAAGCTAATTGGGTTTCATAATTTTGGCAAGTTAATTCAATTTACTTTCGGGAAACCTTGTCTTCCCCTAGCCTTATGGACAAGCCGCCTATGCCTTTTAATGTGAAATAAACACAACCAGCTATAATGTTTTCATCTGATTGTCAACATAATTTCTGCTTCCAAACCCCAGCAGTGCACCAGCAATTTGATGAACGGAAAGAGACATCAGTTACAAAACATCTACGTGTTGTCAATAGGCCTACCCTTGTAGACTGAGTTGATGCATCCACTGTTGTCCACGCGCCACGGTCTGCGAGCGTCTAGGCCACTCATCTCCGCCTTGACAAAATGTAGGTGTTCTCCTCACACCACAATGCAATTTGGAGTGTATACCACCTGGCTTCCAGTCAATTTGAATTTTTTTCATGCGGCTGACATTCAGTCATGTTAATTAATAGTGTAATAGCCTATAGTTTTTTTGGGGCATATTGTATTAATTGTGATAGGCTCACGTTTTACCGGTATGGCGTACCCCCACTATTTATTTTACCGGACTAAACCGCCTTACTTTCGCCCCTGCACATGACACCCATCCTCAGTGTGACAGACATTGTGGCAATAGAGGAAGTGGCCCTCTCTCTAACAGTCCAGTATTATTCCATCAGCTGACCATGTATTGTCATGGACAGCCCTCAATGGACAATAAACTGAATGACTGCCTGGTCTGTGTGGCTAATGGGGAACCTCGTGAGGGTCAGATGATCCCATACTAAACCACAGCACAACCCAGTACAGCCACCCTCCAGACCTCTAAGGGACCTTTCAGCCCAGGCTTTCCCCAAGACTAACCCATTACTTCTAACCTGGGCTTGGCTACAGATGAATTTGGATTGGCATGCATAAAAAAAAGCTTGTTTTGAGTTTGTTTCCTATTTTTTCTTTAAAAATCACCTATGCACACACACACACACACACACACACACATACACACACACAAACTCAAACAAAACCCTGGCACATGTATGTGGTTGGTATGAACAGTAGATCATTCTTTTACTAACTTGGCGTGATGTGTTTGCACAACGTGTGTCTTTGTTAACCCAGCCGGGATTCAGTGCATCTTTCGAGCCATCTCCATCTCTTCTCCTCCACCTCCTCTTTTCTGTCTCAGTCTGATGAAGTGAAACTCCTTTCATGTTAACACTGGGGAAAGAACTTTCCAACTTTCCAACAAACTCCCCACTTCTCTTTTCCATGTCATTCATCAGAACAGGCCTGGTAATAGAAGGGTGTAAAAATACCCAGAGGGTTCTCTCTTTCTTTCTCGCTCTGAGTCTCTCTGTCTCTCCCTCTCCACCCCATCTCACCCCGTTCTCTCTATGCCTGACCCCACCCCCCTCTCAGTGTACTGAGTGTATAATTAGCCTGAGAAGAGAGTGAGGTTGTGATGGGAGAAGGGTTGAGCTGGGCTGGGTTGGCTGTGCAGGCAGCCCCCTTCACCAGTGATGGAGTAGTAAAGGTACATGGAAATTTCCTGGGCAGTCAGTCTGAAAAAACATACACGCGAGCACACATTAAGCGCACACACACACCCAGTCTGGCCTCTCGACTGACCTTATTTTCATTCACGTGTGACATGTTGGATTTGAGAGGGGAGACTGTGTGTAGGGGGGAGTGTGTAAGAAAGTTGTGAACAACTGAAAAAGTTGGATGGTGTGACAAAGTGAGCCAATGTTGGAATAGCTGTATGGACTGTAATGAACCTCATTGGCCCAGGCCCACTAGTCCTCATGGTATGTTTATTCCGTCAATGGGCGGCTTGGAGACTCAACCTCAAGAAAAGGAGAGAGAGAAAGAAAGGGTCTGTGTGTGTGTTTTGGGGGTCATCACCAGATGAACATTTACACTAAAACTCACATTTCTTCCACTAACAGCACAACATGCTGCGACAGTATTTCAAATACATTTCCATGCTTATGTTGTATTTATGCAACCTGCCTTTGTTTAGTATTCCATTTGCTCATTTCCAGCACTGCCCTCCTCCCTCAGTTTCATTAGATCCTCATCACTCTGAGGTACTAAGGTGGCACTTTCAAAAGATGCATTCCCCGTCTCAACCAATTTGACTAAGGCAGTTCCCAAAGGCACTTTTTTAAAAGTTGGGTTTTTCCCTCCGACATATTTCAGAATTATAAGTGTGAAGAGTACAACAAAGCCCTAACCCAGATCTTTTAATTTAACCCTAACCTTAATCGTAACCCTAACCCTAGCGATAGCATTTCCCCCTTTCCAGCATTTTTCCAAAACTTTTCCCGTAATTTTGGCCTCGATTCAATCAGATCGAGCATTAACCCGCGTTGGTGATGTTGGAGGTGTAACTGCAGTATGAGCAGACAAATACAGTAGTTGAGCGACTGTGTAACGCTCGTCGTTAGGTGGAAGAGAGGAGGACCAAGGTGCAGCGTGGTAAATGTTCATGATGATGAATTTTAATGCTAATCCAACAAAACAGAACACTAACAAAATAATAAACGAAGTGAACAAACGAACGAAACAGTACCGTGTGGCGAACAAACACTGACACGGCAACAAACACCCACAAACCAAAAGTGAAACCCAGGCTGCCTAAGTATGATTCTCAATCAGGGACAACGATTGACAGCTGCCTCTGATTGAGAATCATACCAGGCCGAACACAAAACCCCAACATAGAAAAACACACAGACAGCCCACCCCAACTCACGCCCTGACCATACTAAATAAAGACAAAACAAAGGAAATAAAGGTCAGAACGTGACAGACTGCTTTTGTGTGTCACAAACCACTCCTTTTTATCCCTACCACGTTAGAAGTTCGAAACAGCGATAGAAAGTGTAGGCTAATGCATGTTTTCACATTAATTGGATGGGGGGATTTATAGCCTATTTGTCTAATGAGGTGTAGACAAAAGAACATCACGCATTCAAGTGTTTGAAGGCGGCTACATGCACTTCTAACACGGCTGCATGGGATTTGTCGGATTTTAAAGTCGGGTAGGTTTGTTGTATCTGATGGCAGTGTCCGCAATAAGCTAACACAATGAGCCGCCTGTCGATTTGACAGCTCTAATGCAGTTCCACCTTTGACACTGCCAAAACAACCACTATTTGGGTGTTGGCTAGCGCAGATCTGATATAATCTAGCCCTTTCCCTTGATAAACGTATTCTTTTAAGTTGGATATAATTATTATTTGCAGTTGGGTAACTGACTGCCCCTTGCCGGCATTATTTTCCCGGTATTTCATTTAAAACGTATCATTTTGAATTGGGTAAACTGATTGAGGAATTTTAGTTGGGTATTAAATATACATTTTAATGATTATTATTTAGATTTGGGTAAACTGACTTGAGTGAACATTTTACTTTGAGTTGGATAAACATATTATTTTTTAGCTTCAAACCTAAACCTAACCCTAGCCACAAAGCGACTGTTTCTTTTTCGGGGGGAACTCAGTCGGGGTCTCAACTAGGGCTGTGGCGGTCAGGAAATGTTGTCAGCCGGTGATTGTCAAGCAAATAACTGTCGGTCTCACGGTAATTGTCCGTTAATTACCATGGACACATTAAGCATCTCCTCGCTTGCACACATAGCCTACAAGCCATTTAAAAAAAGCCTAATAAATCAATGTATTATAGCCTACATCTTCACAATAAATCCATTATTTATTTTAGACAGGCCTGAAGAAGCATGATATGAAGAAAAGGTAGACTTATTTCAGAAGAAAATAAATCGCATACTCTGATGTTATGTTAGGTGGCTATGCCAAATGGCTGTGGGCTACACTAGATAATTTAGCAGACAAGATTTGCTTATAATTCCATGGCATTATTTGATAGTATCTTATAGTTTGAGGAATACAATTGAACAAAGCTGAATAAAATTTAAATATTTTCTCCAAACGATTTGCAGCTATTCTGTGTTGAGCAGTTAACAAAGAAATAGGTACTCCTATATGCTTAATTTAGAGTTATTAACATAACTTTAGTTGTTCTTCAAACGTTGGGCTATATGTTTTGATTTGTAATACATTGTAAGACTGCATGATGAGACTCTAATGATGATTTGAAAGGCATGAGCTCCGCTTGGTTTTTTATGCAGGCTGTACACAATCAATCAATCAAGTTTATTTTATATAGCCCTTCGTACATCAGCTAATATCTCGAAGTGATGTACAGAAACCCAGCCTAAAACCCCAAACAGCAAGCAATGCAGGTGTAGAAGCACGGTGGCTAGGAAAAACTCCCTAGAAAGGCCAAAACCTAGGAAGAAACCTAGAGAGGAACCAGGCTATGAGGGGTGGCCAGTCCTCTTCTGGCTGTGCCGGGTGGAGATTATAACAGAACTATGCCAAGATGTTCAAAATGTTCATAAGTGACAAGCATGGTCAAATAATAATCATGAATAATTTTCAGTTGGCTTTTCATAGCCGATCATTAAGAGTTGAAAACAGCAGGTCTGGGACAGGTGGCGGTTCCATAACCGCAGGCAGAACAGTTGAAACTGGAATAGCAGCAAGGCCAGGCGGACTGGGGACAGCAAGGAGTCATCATGCCCGGTAGTCCTGACGTATGGTCCTAGGGCTCAGGTCCTCCGAGAGAGAGAAAGAAAGAGAGAAGGAGAAAATTAGAGAGAGCCAAGATTTTCAAAATGTTCATAAATGACAAGCATGGTCAAATAATAATCAGGAATAAATGTCAGTTGGCTTTTCATAGCCGATCATTAAGAGTTGAAAACAGCAGGTCTGGGACAGGTAGGGGTTCCGTAACCGCAGGCAGAACAGTTGAAACTGGAATAGCAGCAAGGCCAGGCGGACTGGGGACAGCAAGGAGTCATCATGCCCGGTAGTCCTGACGTATGGTCCTAGGGCTCAGGTCCTCCGAGAGAGAGAAAGAAAGAGAGAAGGAGAGAATTAGAGAGAGCCAAGATTTTCAAAATGTTCATAAATGACAAGCATGGTCAAATAATAATCAGGAATAAAAGTCAGTTGGCTTTTCATAGCCGATCATTAAGAGTTGAAAGCAGCAGGTCTGGGACAGGTAGGGGTTCCATAACCGCAGGCAGAGCAGTTGAAACTGGAACAGCAGCAAGGCCAGGTGGACTGGGGACAGCAAGGAGTCATCATGCCTGGTTTGCCGTGACGTATGGTCCTAGGGCTCAGGTTCTCAGAGAGAAAGAGAAGAGAGAACGAGAGAATTAGAGAGAGCATACTTAAATTCACACAGGACACTGGATAAGACAGGAGAAGTACTCCAGGTATAACCAACTGACCCTAGCCCCCCGACACATAAACTACTGCAGCATAAATACTGGAGGCTGAGACAGGAGCGGTCAGGAGACACTGTGGCCCCATCCGAAGATACCCCCGGACAGGGCCAAACAGGAAGGATATAACCCCATCCACTTTGCCAAAGCACAGCCCCCGCACCACTAGAGGGATATCTTCAACCACCAACTTACAATCCTGAGACAAGGCCGAGTATAGCCCACAAAGATCTCCACCACAGCACAAACCAAGGGGGGGCGCCAACCCAGACAGGAAGATCACGTCAGTAACTCAACCCACTCAAGTGACGCACCCCTCCTAGGGACGGCATGAAAGAGCACCAGTAAGCCAGTGACTCAGCCCCTGTAATAGGGTTAGAGGCAGAGAATCCCAGTGGAGAGAGGGGAACCGGCCAGGCAGAGACAGCAAGGGCGGTTCGTTGCTCCAGAGCCTTTCCGTTCACCTTCACACTCCTGGGCCAGACTACACTCAATCATATGACCTACTGAAGAGATAAGTCTTCAGTAAAGACTTAAAGGTTGAGACCGAGTCTGCGTCTCTCACATGGGTAGGCAGACCGTTCCATAAAAATGGAGATCTATACACACTTCATTAGTCTCTCATTCACAATTTGACAAGCACTTGATAATGCCTCAAATTTTACGTCGGCATCCCCTTTGTGGCCGTAATGCACCCTGAAAATATCTATGCCTTTTGTGGCCCGGAGTGCTGTGTTGTGCCCTTCTCCCTGACTGTGCTGCACAATCGGAAGCACCTCTCACTCACATGGTTCTCTGTCACGTGATATAGAAATAAATATTCCAAACATAGTCTGGGACAGTTGTGAGATACGATAGATCCCAAATTAATAGAACCACTAGCATCAAAAACACTTTTTTATGCAATGAGGCTTGACGCAACAGATCAGAACATTTAGCTTAAAAAAAATTAGGCTATTTCTTCACATTATAAGTGCAGCAATGCACGGTAATAGGCAATAAGTGCAAATGTTCCATTAGCAGAAAACACCATTATCAAAAGTGACCGCAAATGCAATTATGCATGTAATGCCTTTATTATAAAAAGGTGCATTTTTATGGTGACAATTATCTTCCCCAATCTTGAAACTCAGGCGCTGCTTATATATGCCAGTTAGGCTCTACACCCATTGTAAAGCAAATTAATGTGCTTAATTTTGAAAAGTTATTTGGCCACTTTTTTATTATAACATATAGGCCTATGGGCTAGGCTACATGAGGTGTGTGACTATGATTTGAAAAAGTCACAAAAAAATGGATTTTTTCTTATGATGGCCATCATTCATAATGATAATATCTAGGCTAATATTGTCACTCATCAGACTATTCTTGATTTAATCTTGTCCTTACATATACTAAATAATATAAGTGTGACATTTGTTTTGATTTAGAATGGACCATTATCATGCACCCTTATCGAAACAGGGGCAGCGGGAAAAAAATAAGTCATCTATGCACTTAAATAGCGAATGGAGGACGCTTTTCCTCATGGTTTATTTTCATGTTAGCCAGGTAATTTTATACCACTGTTGTAAATATAAGCAATTTGCTTAATACTAGGATATTTTATTAGCGGCCATCACTCTGTTTTCTCTCGCAATTGCACAGCCTATATAAATGTTGCACAACATGAGCTCATGGGCTCTAAGTGTTTGATTAAATTTTCGATGTCATTTGCATTGATGTCAGAGTGATTAGAGGGACAATAGAGTGCTGAGTTAACACGTTTGGTAGGCTACTAATGACCAGCAGCAGCATCAGAGCTTGGAGAAGCCTAATTACCGTGACTAAACGGTCATGTGGAATTTGACTGCCTTCATCACTCGTGACCGCCGGTGTGGCGGTGATACGGTCACGGCAACAGCCCTAGTCTCAACATACTGGTGAGGGTTAGAATAGTAGAATACACAAGTTGCAATTTTGAAATGTGGTTGTGCATCAGCAGTTTTTATCTTGTTATGTCAGTCACTGACAGTCACCCAATTAGCCCATGTCAGCTAACATTTTGTAGGTTGGTAAATTAGTATAGCCAGCTATCTAAACTTGTTGTAATCATGTTTGAATTTACGATCGGGCATGCAGGGCACGTGCCCAGGGCCCTGACCTCCAGGGGGCCCACAGATTTAGCTAGTCACTCACTCAGATATCATATTAACCTGGCATAAGTCATGGCAAAATGTATGGAATTGCACAAAATGAGTTGTAAAACTGACATTTTCTCCCCGCCCCATGGCAAACTGTATAGAATTACTTAGGGCCCCGAAAAGCCTAGGGCTGGCCGTGCCTAACCCTACCTTAGCCCCCCCCTCACCTCTCTGGTCTGGGAGGGTGGCCGAGGAGGGAAGTAAAACATATGTTCAGCATGTGTTGTCACGGCAGCCCTCCAATCTCAGCCTCTCTAACGCCTTGCTTATACCTGGTGCGCCCTTTGTCCTGATTGTTTCCAAATCCTAATTGTGCCCACTTTTGTAGATAGGTGTAGATGATCAAAAGACACATTGTGATCTGATTGCAATCAGATCTTACTGAACACCTTTGGAGATATCCAGACACAATGTGTGCCTGACTATCTCACAAGTGTATACGGATCTAGACAGTGAAACCATTTAAATCATCAGTATCCTGACTTCTAAAATCATTAACAGGTGTCACCATTGACTTATGACATCAATATGTAAATAAATAAATAATATTTGGCAAATAATTTACTTACAGGGAGGGACCAAGAAATCTGGAAATGTCCTTCATAGCTTATTCTTCATCTTTTTAAAAATAGGGAGCAAATTTGTTTTCAGCACTTTTATTTCCATGACTTTTTTTCTAATTTCTCTTGTCCCTCTGCAGCATACACATGGTGAGCAATATGTTTAGAACATCAAAACGCAATAAAAATCACAATACATTGAGAATCGCAATATATATTGTAATGAAAATTCTACACAGGGACACTCAAAGTTAATCTTAAATGAATCATCCTTTATTGTCAGCATGCTGGAGAGGTTCCAACCAACTCAATGTACCAAGTACACATGTCGATCAGGAGCTCCACCCGGGGCAGTCCCGTTAGTTCTCTTATACACAGACAAGTTATATTTGCATGATTTAGCTTATTCATCATTCATAATTAATTTATCAATAACTTTGCTTCCTTCATGTGACCAACCAATACTGGTTCATAACATGTGACTGACCAATACCTCATGAGGCTTCTCTCTCTAAACTGAGACCTTGAAACTGAGATATCTTTCTTTCTCAAAACAAGGGTCTGGGTGTACTGCCAAATTGCAGATACTGATAGTGAGGATTTGTTCAATCAGTCACTTGCATGAACACAGAAATTGGCTATTAGAACAGCACAACCAGTAAAAATGTCCATCACATATCATATTGGCCCCAAAGTATTGTGATAATATTGTATCGTGAGGTCCCTGGCAATTCTCAGCCCTACTATATTTTATTTCCAATGATTTAAGACTGGGCTTAATAGGCTACTGTCCCGATAACAGCTGTACACATAAATATGCCAAGAATCTCTCTCATCCCTTAAATGGTCACCACATGAAAGAGCTGAGTATATCTGAATGTATGTATAAAATACAATTAATGGATTGTATAAATAAAAATGACACCAAGGTGCAATAAGCAAAAATCGCTACTCAATTTCTGGTTGCTAAAATTCTATTCGTTTTCCCATTTTCCGTTTATGTGACAAAACAAGAAAGTAGAGAATCATTGTACCATCTAAACTGCTGTGAAATATATTTTCAATAACCAAAAATATTGTATTTTCAGTTGATTGAAGCTGTTGACATAACCGAAAGTAAGAGAAACAAAAACAAAATGTAAGAACGGGAAGCATCGACATAGCACACAGAACAGATCTACCGATTCATAGACTTGCTTTAAATGCGAATTACATATATATAACTCACATTTCTTGCCTTCAATAAGAATTACATATTTTCAGTATGTGAATTTGGTCAGGTCGCCCAAAAAGTTACATATTTAAGCCCTAAAGACTGATTTATTCATCCCGCTCCCACCCACACCACAGATTTTCATACCATACCTGCTGTCACGGTCGTTGTTAGAAATGGACCAAGGCGCAGCGTTCCACGTTTTAATAAATTAAACTCACCAAAAACAATACAGAACAAACAAAACGTGAAGGAAATGCAGTGTTCACAAGCACTACACAAAAACAAGATCCCACAAAACACAGGTGGGAAAAAAGGCTGCCTGAATATGATCCCCAATCAGAGACAATGATGGACAGCTGCCCCTGATTGGGAACCATACCAGGCCAACATAGAAAACGAAAAACTAGAATGCCCTCCCTAATCACACCCTGACCTAACCAAATAGAGAAATAAAAGGATCTCTAAGGGCAGGGCGTGACACCTGCCCACACCTACTGACTGGTCCTGAACCCAAATACAGTCTGTAACGTCTGCTTCCAACTCACACTCTCAAACACATAGATCCCCTGAACGCAGCTTACTCTCCAGATCCCAATCACCTGAATTCTGATCACCTGTTCACACACCTGTATGTCATTTACACACAGTATTTAGTTCAGTTCTTTGCACCCCATCACTGTGAGGTATTGTTTTGTTTTGATACACGTCTAGTCGGAGCGCTGTTTTAGTTCCGTATTAGTCCTTCCATGTATCGTTGTTTTTGGCCATCTTCGCCAACGACACCTTTTTGCCTATTCCCTGCCTGTACTTTTGCCTATCAGATTTCCTGTCATCAACCTCTTGCCTGATCTCCCGGACTACGTTACTAAACTTTTCCCTGCCTGTACTGCTACCTTTTTGGAGTCCCTGTGTATGACCTTCTGCCTGTCCCTGGACCCAGCTATCTGCCTCCTCCTGTGGTCCTTTACTAATAAACACCTGCTGCGCCCTGCGCTTGAAACCAGCACTCCGTCTCCCATCATAGTCATTACACAATCCCATGCTAATGTTGTTTTAGGCGTATGTGACGCAGCTCACTTGCCAGCCATGGTTTCAGCAATTCTGAGCCCTATAGGCAATGTCAAAATGCGCAAAAATAACCTAAGAAATAGGTTAAATAACCACAGATTCTCACATGGCCCATTATATTAGGCTATCGGTATTACTGGGCTATATCAGCTAATAGGCTAGACGTAGTTTACAGAGGGCAGAGTTTGAGAGACTTGCACTTTCTCTTGAGCTACGTATAGCCTACCTTAAGTGGGACGATTTTCAGTTGGAGGCAAATATGGGTGCTAAATATTTATTTCTAGGCAATGTAGTAAACTATAGCCTAATCCTATTGATGAAGTACATTTCCTTGGAAAGCCCCCTGTTTTTCCGCCCATGCATATGCTATGGCCCATTTCATTGAGACCACACACGCACCTGATGTTGAGGTTGGATCTCCACCGATGGCTATTGAACTTGAAGCAGCAAGAATGATGAGAGCAAACACTTCAACTTTCTCTTGAGCAACGTTTTGCATATAGGATATAGCCTGCATTTTAGGAGGATGATTTGCCGGCAGAGACAAATGAATGGGTAATCAACATTTATTGAAAAGGAAAAGGAGCAATGCTAGCTAACCCTCGCAAAGGAGCACGCATGTAAAGCAAATACTAATATAGGAATAACGTGTAAATCAAAAATTTGCCTAAAGAGTCTTTCATATTGTACATTATATTAGACAGTGGCCTCACTCATGCTTATCGGAAGCTATGCACCTTTACGCATTAGTTTGGATATCTTCTGTACTTCATCGCTATAGCGATTTGTCTGGAAAATGCTAAAAGATTCACAGAATATAATGTACAGGGTTTCATTATTACAGATTCTTAATTAGTATAGGTCTAAACCATACCAAACCATACGACCGTGGTTTGGTTTCCTCCAAATCATTGATCAGTGATAATTCACTGACAGAGTCTCTTTCACTCATTGAGGGTTGATAGACTGATATAATGTACTAGCATTAAGTAATTTAAACTGAACTATAAATGTATTGGGGATGCATGAGAAGGTGAGCTTGTGGTGGGATGGTCTTTGGGTTCTCCCGTTCCCACTACTGCTATTACAGTCTTTGGCCTTTCTGTATGATATTTTCAAATATTTGGTTTTGCATTGGGCGCTGGAAAGGGAGAAGCCTTTTTCTTTCATTAGGGATGATATCTCTTCATAAATATCTTTATTTCTAAAGCCTATGCTTGATCTAATTTCGATTGGACTGTGGCATCCGACCACAGTACCAGTAGGCACTTGGTTTCTAATGAGCACCATGATCTTAATTCTGGAGGAATGGTAGCGGTATCGTTGTCCATAATTACTACCTCAACTGGCCAGTGTGATTTTTCGGAGAGGGTGGGACAACCGTGATGTTTGCCAGATGTATATGGTTGTGTTGTCAGGAGTCATTTACACTTCAAGGATATCTTGCAAGATGCATCTTCGACTACCCTTGGACAAAGATGGTGGATAAATGAAGATAGTTCATTTAAGCTGTTTACCATGGTTAAAAATATTCAATATTCCTGTCTGTGTAAGTGAGCGTTTCCTCTTTTTTTTCGTGAGCTTGCTTTCCCGTGTCAGCTCATGTTCCTCCATAATATCTGTCATGCTCACAAGAGTTGGGGAACAGCTGGCTTTGGTGTACTTATTGTCTCTCCCCGCTCCCCCACCTGCCCTGACAAAAAAAATTGCCAGCAAGTTGTCTCTCTCTGGGGGCACTCCCTCTGTGGAGCAGGGGCAATAAATAGACCATGGTGGCCCCGCCCCGATCAGAAAAAATTAGGGAATGAGCTTTCTCTACTGTCTCTGCCTCCGTAGGTGGTCAGGAAGATCTAATCACAATCAGATCACAATGCGTCTTTTGATTGTCTACACCTGCCCCCACCCTTACATCCAGGCCAACCAATAACGCCTCCATTCACGGCACCCAGCAAAAACACGGCACCGGTGAAGCAATTTTTTTCAGCCCTTCCTTCTTCCCCCTTTCATATTCTGACGTGGAGCGTTTTCTTCGATGCTGAATAGATGTTTACTTTATTTTGGTTCTGTCAAATTCCTCAGCAAGCTCCGCTTCCATGGCTTGGGTTGGGTGCTTGTGGGCCTTATAAGGTTCAGTGTGGCAGAGATACTGCTGGGTGAATTCCTGAACACTCTCCCTCTCTCTTCCTCCCTCTGTTCCCCTCCTTCTCTTCCTCCCCCTCTTGCTCTCTCTCCTCTCTGCCTCGCTTTGTCTTTCACCTCCTGTAATTCTCTCTCTGTCTCCGTAACAGGTTCCATGGATTGCTATAGTATCCAAGAGAAGGTGATCAATGTTCACAGAGAGACAACCAGACTTCAAACATGAATTTATTTTCATGTATTTCCACTAAACACAGTTATAGTTGATTCCATCTTGTGCAAAAATACGTACAGTGCCTTCAGAAAGTTTTCAGACCCTTGACTTTTTCCACATTTTGTTTTTTAAATCCTCAGCAATCAACACACAATACCCCATAATGACAAAGCAAAAACAGGTTTTTAGAATTTTTTGCAAATGTATTAAATATAAAAAATGCTTCAGACCCTTTGCTATGAGACTCGAAAGTGAGCTCAGGTGCATCCTGTTTCCATTGATCATCTTTGAGCTGTTTCTACAACTTGATTGAAAACCACCTGTGGTAAATTCTATTGATTGGACATGATTTGGAAAGGCACACACCTGTCTACATAAGGTCCCACAGTTGACAGTGCATGTCAGAGCAAAAACCAAGCCATGAGGTCGAAAGAATTGTCCGTAGAGCTCCGAGACAGAATTGTGTCGAGGCACAGATCTGGGGATGGGTACCAAAACATTTCTCCAGCATTGAAGGTCCATAGGAACACAGTGGCCTCCATCATTCTTAAATAGAAGAAGTTTGGAACCACCAAGACTCTTCCAAGAGCTGGCCGCCCGGCCAAACTGACCAATCGGGGGAGAACAAACAACAACAATATCCCACAAATGCAGGTGGGGAAAAAGCCTACCTAAATATGATCCGCAATTAGAGGCAACGATTACCAGCTGCCTCTAATTGGGAACCACACAAACCACCAACCTAGAAATCTATAAACTAGATAACCCCCCCAGTCAGGCTCTGACCTAAGCACCATAGAGTCCGCATAGGTGCGGACTCCGGCCGCAAAACCTGAAACCAAATGGGGAGGGTAGGGGGGTGACTAGTGTCGGTGGCGGCTCCGGTGCGGGTCTTTGCCCCCGCCCAGACCACGGTTCCGGCCATGGTGCCGGGTAGAACGCAGTGCCTGGACTGGGCATCGGCGCAGAGGAGGACCCCGGCCATGGAGCTGGGTTGGACGCCGTGCCTGGACTGGGCATCGGCGCAGAGGAAGGCTCCGGCCTTGGAGCTGGACTGGACGCCGTGCCTGGACTGGGCATCGGCGCCGAGGAAGGCTACGGCCTTGGAGCTGGACTGGACGCCTTGCCTGGAAGCTCCGGACCGTTGACCGTCGCTGGAGGTTCCGGACCGTTGACCGTCGCTGGAGGTTCCGGACCGTTGACCATCGCTGGAGGTTCCGGACCATTGACCGTCGCTGGAGGTTCCGGACCGTTGCTGGAGGTTCCGGACCGTTGACCATCGCTGGAGGTTCTGGACCGTTGACCGTCGCTGGGGGTTCCGGACTGTGGACCGTCACGGGAGGTTCCGGACTGTGGACCGTTGCGGGAGGTTCCGGACTGTGAAACATCGCCGGAAGCTCTGGACTGTGAACTGTCACCGGAAGTTCTGGACTGGGAACCGTCACCGGAAGCTCTGGACTGTGAACCGTCGCCGGAAGCCCTGGACTGTGAACCGTCGCCGGAAGCTCTGGACTGTGAACCATCGCCGGAAGCTCTGGACTGTGAATGCCACTGGAGGCCTAGTGCGTGGAGCCGGTACAGGTGGCACCGGACTGGTTACACGCACTTCAGGGCAAGTGCGAGGAGGAGGCACAGGACGTACCGGACTGGGAAGGCGCACTGGAGACCTAGTGCGTGGAGCCGGCACAGGTGGTAGCGGACTGGTGACATGCACTTCAGGGAGAGTGCGGGAAACTGACACAGGACGTACCGGACCGGGAAGGCGCACTGGAGGCCAGATGCATGAAACCGGTGCAGATGGCACCGGACTGGTGTCACGCTCTTCAGCACGCCTGTACGGCAGCATTCTCATCCTTACCACCTCTCTCTGGAATCTTTCATCAAATTCCTCCTCCGACTCTCAAACAGGCTCTGGCACTCTCCGCTGCTCGACTGCCAGCTCCATGTGCCCCCCCCCCCCCAAAAAAAATAAATCTTGGGGTTTCTGTGGCCGTGGTCCCCGGTGTCGTCGCTGTCCTTCCATGCTCCTTGGCGACTCCCACCAAGGAAGGGTCTCGTGTCCTCTCATGTCCTCCCAAGTCCAAAACTTCCTTACCTCCTTTTCACGCTGCTTGGTCCTTTGTTGGTGGGATATTCTGTCACGTTCTTGAAAATTATCGGACCAAGGCGCAGCGTGAATTGAGTTCCACATCTTTAATTACAAAGTGAAACTAGAAATAAAATAACAAAACTTACAAAGACCGTGACGACGTAGTGCTCAAACACACTAACACAAACAATATCCCACAAATGCAGGTGGGGAAAAAGCCTACCTAAACATGATCCCCAACTAGAGGCAACGATTACCAGCTGCCTCTAATTGGGAACCACACAAACCACCAACCTAGAAATCTATAAACTAGATAACCCCCCCAGTCACGCTCTGACCTAAACACCATGGAGAACCGAGGGCTCTCTATGGTCAGGGCGTGACAAAAACAATTGAATCAATTGTAGAATAAGGCTGTAACCTAACAAAATGTGGAAAAAGTCAAGGGGTCTGAATACTTTCCGAATGCACTGTACATGCTTTAATTTAAGAGAAGTGTAATACACAAACCTACCTACATCCATGACAATTAACTTCATTCACATGACATTAGAGTATTATTCCATTCATATGATATTAATAAAGCTGTTTGGAAGGTCTATGTTTCTAAACATATCTGTGTGTCTGTGAAGCGCAGGGCAGAGGATGACCCAGACAGGGCATGACCCAGACATCAGCTACAGTCAGGTCCAAAATTATTGGCACCCTTGATGAAGATGAGAAAAAAAGACTGTATAAAATAAATAATATAAATACTGAGTTAGCTTGTATGCTCCAAAAAATTCAGAAATGATATAATTTTATACTGACACATTTGTTAATTGAAAGAGATTTTGTTTAACAAGTAATTCCCCATTTTTTTATATATATTTTTTGAATAAATTCATTTTTGGCATTGTTGCCTTGAACATGTGAACTTTCATGTTCCTTAATAACAAACTCGTAAGTGATCTGTAAATATGAATACAAATGTTAAATTATAAGTCAGCTTTATTTCTCACATTTTATACTTTTCGAGATGTTAAAATAACATTTACTGTATACAACGGGTGGGGTTGGAATTCCCATTGTTATAGAGCATTTCAAACCCGTAAAAAAATTCACAACATACTATATACCCCTGGCCACGTTGATGTGGTGTGCTGGCGATCAGTACGCTTCCACATTACCTGTACCTGTATCTCTAACTTCAGCACCATGGACAGCTTCATACAGAAGTTTACATACACATTAGCCAAATAAATGTAAACTCAGTTTTTCACAATTCTTGACATTTAATCCAAGTAAAAATTCCCTGTTTTAGGTCAGTTAGAATCACCACTGTCACGGTCGTACTCTGGTGAGATGAGACTAAAATGTAGCTTTTTGGCCATCAAGGAAAACGCTATGTCTGGCACAAACCCAACATCTCTCATCACCCCGAGAACACAATTTTCATCGGCAGGGACCTGGAAACTGGTCAGGAATGATGGATGGCGCTAAATACAGGGAAATTCTTGAGGGAAACCCGTTTAAGTCTTCAAGAGATTTGAGACTGGGACGGAGGTTCACCTTCCAGCAGACCAATGACTCTAAGCATACTGCTAAAGCGACACTCGAGTGGTTTATGGGGAAACATTTAAATGTCTTGGAATGACCTGGTCAAAGCCCAGACCTCAATCCAATTGAGAATCTGTGGTATGACTTAAAGATTGCTGTACACCAGCGGAACACATCCAACTTGAAGGAGCTGGAGCAGTTTTGCCTTGAAGAATGGGCAAAAATCCCAGTGGCTAGATCTGCCAAGCTTATAGAGACATACCCCAAGAGACTTGCAGCTGTAATTGATGCAAAAGGTGGCTCTACAAAGTATTGACTTTGGGGGGGTGAATAGTTATGCACGCTCAAGATTTCATTTTTTTCCTCTTATTTCTTGTTTGTTTCACCCCCAAAATATTTTGTATCTTCAAGGTGTTGTTTAAGTCAAATTATACAACCCCCCCCAAAAAAAATATATATTTTAATTCCAGGTTGTAAGGCAACAAAATAGGAAAAATGCCAAGGGGGGTGAATACTTTCGCAAGCCACTGTATACCATTGAGCCCATTTCAGCCATTACCGGGGTGTGTTTGACCTGTCATTACAAATATTTCCACAGTCGCAACATGGGAAAAACAGGGGAAAACGACAGGTACAAGCAAGAGTATGAAAGAGTCACAGGAGTAAAATGAAAACAATCAATCCTGCGAGATTTAAGTGACAAGTGGATTTGCACCCCTCAAACACAAGAAATAGAGGGCTGAAAAAGACAGCTTCTCAGCTGGGCAAGGCATGCACGTTGTTAGTTCATGTCCAGAGACTGAGATGGCCATTGCAAAAGGTTAATTTTGTGGTCAATTAACCATTTCTTTGTGGATTTGGGACTTGGGGTTGTCTTGCTGGAAGATCCACTGACAGTTTAATAAATAATAATCCACATGATTTTGGGGAATGACTTGGCAGGTAGTAAGGTGTGGGCAGATGGCAAACTAAACATCTGTAAGAAGCAACCTTCAGTGTCACCTGCAAGGGAATCTCCGGATCACAATTGTGTGTCTCCTGAGATATTTCCAGTTTGTGCGGTTACCCGCGCAGCCTCTCGTAAGGAAATTGAGAGTAAGCCAGAAAGTCTAGAGTTGCCAGTCAAACTCCAGACAGAACAGTTGACTAGTTCTAGAGATTCATTGATGGCTGAGCAAAAGGCCGATACTACTTTGGCTGATCTGTTTGATAAAGTTGTTCCTAATCCAGTGGTGAGGAATAGTGCTCAGTGTTATTTTCTTCTTGATGGGCTGTTGGTCAGGAAATGGGTTCCACACTATGATCAGGGTCTAGGAGAACCAGTCTTTCAAATAGTTGTACCTACTACCTTGCGAAATAAAGTGTTGCAAACTTCACATGGTGATGTGGCAGGTCATATGGGTGTTCGTAAAACGTATGATCGCATACTTCGTTATTTTTTCTGGCCACGTTTAAAGCGGGCTGTATCTCAGTTTATTAAAACTTGTCATACGTGTCAGCGCACAAGTAAGCCAAACCAGGTCTTACAAGGTCGGTTGAAAAACTCCCAGACTTTGCAAAACTTTGGGGTTTTGGTAGATCATTTAGACTCTGAGAAACGTGATGAATTGGTAGTTCTTATTAGAAACTACCCTATTTTGTTTTCTGACACTCCATCACAAACCCACTTAATTGAGCATGATATAGACATCGGAGATGCTAAGCCTATCAAACAGAGATTTTATCGTGTATCTGAGGAGAAGAGACTGAAACTGGAAACAGAGATGCAGTATATGTTGGACAATGGTATTGCGGAGCCATGTTGTTCAAATTGGGCTTCACCCTGTCTTTTGGTTAAAAAGTCTGATTCCACTTTCAGACCTTGCACTGATTATAGAAAAGTTAACAATGTTACTAAAGCAGACCTTTACCCTCTTCCTAGGATGGAGGACTGTATTGATCAAGTTGGGTCAGCAAAGTATGTTAGCAAATTTGATCTTTTAAAGGGATATTGGCAAGTACCACTTACCAAAAGAGCTTGTGAGATTGCTGCCTTTATAACTCCATCTGGTTTGTTCTCTTATAAAGTGATGCCTTTCGGCTTGCGGAATGCTCCAGCCACCTTCCAGAGGCTAATGAATCGGGTGGTCTCAGGTCTGGAAGGGTGTGCCGTGTATTTGGACGACGTGGTCGTCTACTCAGACTCTTGGGAGGAGCATGTTCGGAGAGTGCAAGCCCTGTTCGAAAGACTGGTGTGGGCCAGGTTAACTATTCATTTGGCCAAATGTGAGTTTGCCAAAGCCACAGTCACATACCTAGGCAAGGTTGTTGGTCAGGGATTTGTCTGTCCCGTGGAAGCCAAGGTTCAGGCTGTGAAGCAGTTCCCACAGCCCTCCACAAAGAAAGAACTGATGCGCTTCCTGGGAATGGCGGGGTACTACCGTGCTTTTTGTAAAAACTTTTCGGTAGTAGTGTCCCCCCTGACCAATCTGTTGAAGGCCAAGGCTGAATTTATCTGGTCCACCCAGTGTCAAGAGGCATTTGATGCAGTTAAGGCTCTTTTGTGTTTGGCACCTGTGTTGGCAGCACCAAATTTTGGGAAACCTTTCAAATTGCAGGTAGACACCAGTCAAATCGGTGCTGGGGCTGTGCTTCTCCAGGAGAATGATGACAAGGTTGAGTGTCCAGTCAGTTTCTTCTCCCGGAAATTTAATACGTTTCAGAAAAACTATTCTGTAATTGAAAAGGAGGCTTTAGGTCTCATTTGGGCTTTACAGCACTTCAAGGTCTATGTTGGTTCTGGTTTGACCCCTTTAACTGTGTTCACTGACCACAACCCACTTGTTTTTCTGAGGTGCCTGCAAAATCCAAACCAGCGCCTGATGCGTTGGGCTTTGTTCTTGCAACCTTTCAACCTTGATATTAGACACATTAGTGGTAAGGATAATATCATTGCTGATGCTCTGTCCCGTGCTCCTTTAACTTAGCTTGTATCTTTTCTCTGCTGACCCCTACGGGCTGTCTGTGCCTCTTTCCTCTTAAATTGCTCCCCAGGTACCAGGGCTGCTGAGTTTGAGGGGCGGACAGTCAGCTGGGGGACATGGGGCTACTGCTAGGAGCCGGGATTGGTATCCTTTTTTTTGGGGGGGGGGGGGGGGGGGGGAAATTTGGATTGTTTTGAATATGTTGGAGGAGGTTGGGTTGAGGGTGGGACCCTCATTTTAAGGAGGGGGGTGTCACGGCTCCTCCTCTGCAGTGCAGGGGGCGGTTCCTCCTGCAGGCAGAGGAGGGTCGTTAGTGATTGGAGCCACCTGGGCTCAGGGTATAAAACTGCTTCACTAATCACCTCTCTCTCTCTCTCTCTCTGATCCTCCAGGTATGATCATGTTTTGTTTGTTCCCTTGTAGTTTTGCATAGTTTTCACTCAGTCATATTCACACACACCGATTCACGCATCCATGCACTTTACATACACCTTACATTATGATACTTCCACACCTCATTCATTTTTCTTAGTTTAAAGTTAATAGTTTTGTTTATAATAAAGAACACTTTTAATTGGCCTATACCTGTTGTTCGTGTCCCCTCATTTTTGTCACAGGCTATGACCCGTCTTTTTAATATATTTTTTCTTCTTACTTGTTAAACAAAATCTCTGTCTCTGAGCAATTGTATTAGTTTAAAAGAATATAATTGAGAAAAAAAGTGTGCATACAGTATAGCTCAGTTTTTGTAATATTTATTTCATACAGTCTTTTTTTTATCATCTTTATCAAGTGTGCCAAAAAGTTTTGACCTTACTATAAGTTACGCTTTGGATGTCATCATCCTTCATCTTCAGTTGGCCAAACTGCTGAATAATGGTAGTAATGACTTCTGCACCCTGTCTGTCTGTCTGTCTGTCTGTCTGTCTGTCTGTCTGTCTGTCTGTCTGTCTGTCTGTCTGTCTGTCTGTGTTTCATAGCTCAGAGTCACACTCCAGGCCAGATAACACTGATCCCCACTCACTCGCTTCATCCTCCTCTACTCCGGTGGCTGTGAAGCTGTGCCAGACAGATGAGCAGGGGCCTGATGTATCAGCATCTGTCCCACACAAGGCCTGGCCAGAGATTAATATGTGGGCAAAAGGAGGTACAGTGACTGTTTGTGACAGCATAGAGTTACAGCCCAACTCAAATATCAAAGCAAGGGACTAGCACATCAAGTACTGCAGTGAGATATGATGCATGATTACAATATTTTTTATTCGATTTGACTATTTATTGGCTAATAGTGAATCATAATGAAGTAATACTGAAATTAATCAAGACTACACAGACAATTATCCAGTTTTAAATCAACACTGAGAGCGTTACATTTAACACTGAAAGTGTGGTCCCATACAGATACTGGAACTGTGTTATATTGACACACTGCTTAGTGTAAAGCTTTATTTGCATATTTCCCAGAGTGCCTTGCCTTTTGAGTGAATTGTAGAGTTACAGTACCACCCATGATTGTTTTTGTTAGTGACAGATACATTGTTGTTGCATTTATCCATTTCCAACCCTGTGGACTTCCCAAGTGAGATCCTAAGTGAATATGTTAACAATAAAACACTTTTTGTAACACAATACAATAGGTATTTTATAATGGCCTGAAACTCATGGTTTACAGACCACAGCAAGCCTGCAAGTCACATTATACTGGCTTGCAAAGTGATGTGCACATTGATTGATTTATTGATCTCATGCTACTAAAATATCAATGCCATACATTTTCTAAACTAATCCAATATGTTACTTGGACTTACTGCACCCATTACTGAACTGGTTGTTCCAGTTTAGATGTTTTAGGTAGTTTCATATCATATTCTTCCTAAGCCTGGTAGTAATTCTGAATGCAGGTTGTGGGTGCTGGATATCTCCACTGAGGCTGGATTCTAAGGAATTACGCAAAAACATAAACTCAGCAAAAAAAAACGTCCTCTCACTGTCAACTGCGTTTGTTTTCAGCAAACTTAACATGTGTAAATATTTGTATGACCATAACAAGATTCAACAACTGAGACATAAACTGAACAATTTCCACAGACATGTGACTAACAGAAATGGAATAATGTGTCCCTGAACAAAGGGGGGGTCAAAATCAAAAGTAACAGTCAGCATCTGGTGTGGACACCAGCTGCATTAAGTACTGCAGTGCATCTCCTCCTCATGGACTGCACCAGATTTGCCAGTTCTTGCTGTGAGATGTTACCCCACTCTTCCACCAAGGCACCGGCAAGTTCCCGGACATTTCTGGAGGGAATGGCTCTAGCCCTCAACCTCTGATCCAACAGGTCCCAGACGTGCTCAATGGGATTGAGATCCGGGCTCTTCGGCTGGCCATGGCAGAACACTGACATTCCTGTCTTGCAGGATATCACGCACAGAACGAGCAGTGTGGCTGGTGGAATTGTCATGCTGGAGGGTCATGTCAGGATGAGCCTGCAGGAAGGGTGCCACATGAGGAGGATGTCTTCCCTCTAATGCACAGCGTTGAGATTGCCTGCAATGACAACAAGCTCAGTCCGATGATGCTGTGACACACCGCTCCAGACCATGACGGACCCTCCACCTCCAAACCGATTCCGCTCCAGAGTACAGGCCTCGGTGTAACGCTCATTCCTTCGACAATGAACGCGAATCCGACCATCACTCTTGGTGAGACAAAACCGCGACTCGTCAGTGAAGAGCACTTTTTGCCTGTCTTGTCTGGTCCAGTGACGGTGGGTATGTGCCCATAGGCGACGTTGTTGCCGGTGATGTCTGGTGAGAACCTGCCTTACAACAGGCCTACAAGCCCTCAGTCCAGCCTCTCTCAGCCTATTGCGGACAGTCTGAGCACTGATGGAGGGATTGTGCATTCCTGGTGTAACTCGGGCAGTTGTTTTTTCCATCCTGTACTTGTCCCGCAGGTGTGATGTTCGGATGTACCGATCCTGTGCAGGTGTTGTTACACGTGGTCTGCCACTGCGAGGACAATCAGCTGTCCGTTCTGTCTCTCTGTAGCGCTGTCTTAGGCGTCTCACAGTACGGACATTGCAATTTTTTGCCCTGGCCACATCTGCAGTCCTCATGCCTCCTTGCAGCATGCCTAAGGCACGTTCACACAGATGAGCAGGGACCCTAGGCATCTTTCCTTTGGTGTTTTTCAGAGTCAGTAGAAAGCCCTCTAGTGTCCTAAGTTTTCATAACTGTGACGTTAATTGCCTACCGTCTGTAAGCTGTTAGTGTCTTAACGACCGTTCCACAGGTGCATGTTCATTAATTGTTTATGGTTCATTGAACAAGCATGGGAAACAGTGTTTAAACCCTTTACAATGAATATCTGTGAAGTTATTTGGATTGTTACAAATTATCTTTGAAAGACATGGTCCTGAAAAAGGGACATTTCTTTTTTTGCTGAGTTTAGATATTGAAACAACAATTCAAAAATCAATAGAGCATACTATGAAATATGATAAATATGGGCGTGGGTTTGGTTCAATAATGGTATTAAGACCAAGACTGGGGTTATTTTACACCACTGAGTGTTAACTTAACACTTACAGTGTTAATTGTTATGTTACTTTGAAAAAGCAACAGTAGGTAACACTGGCCAATGTGCTGTGTGTAGCTTTGGATCTTTGGTGGCTATTTAGCTTGAGAGAAGGACCGAGTGTGTGAGAGGCAATAGTACAAGAAAAAGACAGGGAAGGAGTCTGAGAGAAAGAAAAAAAGAGAGGGAAAGGGGTCTTTGTGAAGCGGATGTTGGTTTTGGCCAAGGAGCAGACTGGAGGAGAAGGTGCAGCTGCTGCTGCCACTGTTTGTGTGCCCTGGGTGCGTGCATGTGCGTGTGAGAGCGAGAGATAGATTACACCTGAATCTGTTACTGTGTGCTTGGAAATTGGTATTCCAATGAATTTCATTCAAAGGTGAGTTTACTAGGTTACACACGATGACAACACTTTAAAGGTCAGTGAAGTAACTTGCCAGTTGCTCCGCGCATGCTTTGAGTACACGTCCTGGGCCAGACGGATTACCAGGATGTGTACTCAAAGCATGCGCGGACCAACTGGCAAGTGTCTTCACTGACATTTTCAACCTCTCCCTGACCGAGTCTGTAATGCCTTCATGTTTCAAGCAGACCACCATTGTCCCTGGGCCCAAGAAAACGAAGGTAACCTGCCTAAATGTTTACCGCCCTGTAGCACTCACGTCGGTTGCCATGAAGTGCTGTGAAAGGCTGGTCATGGCTCACATCAACACCATCATGCCAGAAACCCTAGACCCACTCCAATTCGCATACAACCCCAACAGATCCACAGATGACACAATCTCAAATGCACTCCACACTGCCCTTTCCCACCTGGACAAAAGCAACACCTACTGTATGTGAGAATGCTGTTGACTACAGCTCAGCGTTTAACACAATAGTACCCACAAAGCTCATCATTAAGCTAAGGACCCTGGGAATAAACACCTCCCTCTGCAACTGGATCCTGGACTTCCTGACGGGCCGCCCCCAGGTGGTAAGGGTAGGTAACAACACATCTGCCATGCTGATCCTCAACACTGGGGCCCCTCAGGTGTGCGTGCTTAGTCCCATCCTGTACTCCCTGTTCACCCATGACTGCGTGTCCAAGTATGACTCCAACACCATCATTAAATTTACTGACGACCCAACAGTGGAAGGCCTGACACCGACAACGATGAGACAACCTATAGAGAGGAGGTCAGAGACATGGCAGTGTGGTGCCAGGACAACAACCTCTCCCTCAATGTGAGTAAGACAAAATAGCTGATCGTGGGCTATAGGAAAAGGAGGGTCGAACAGGCCCCCATTAACATTGATGGGGCTGAAGTGGAGCAGGTTGAGAGTTTCAAGTTCTTTGGTGTCCCCAGAGCATGGGTCCCCAGATCCTCAAGAAGTTATACAGCTGCACCATCGAGAGCATCCTGACCGTTTGCATCACCGCCAAGTATGGCAACTACTCGGCATCTGACCATAAGGCCCTGCAAAGGGTAGTGCGTACAGCCCAGTACATCACTGGGGCCAAGCTTCCTGACATCCAGGACCTATATAATAGACGGTGTCAGAGGAAGGCCCCAAAAATTGTCAAAGACCTTAGTCTCCTAAGTCATAAACTGTTCTCTCTGCTACTGCACGGCAAGCGATACTGGAGCGCCAAGTCTAGGACCGAAAGGCTCCTTAACCTCTTGAGCCTATGGGGGCGCCATTTCGACTTTGTAAAAATGAGTTCCCAAATTAAACTGCCTCGTACTCAATTCTTGCTCGTACAATATGCATATTATTATTACTATTGGATAGAAAACACGCTCTAGTTTCTAAAACCGTTTGAATTATTTCTCTGAGTGAAACAGAACTCATTCTGCAGCACATTTCCTGTCAGGGAGTGAGATTTCAGAAATCGAGGTCCCTGTTCTGAGGTCAGTTTATAAGTTCCCATGTAAGCCATCGGGCTACATGCACTGCATACGTCTTCCTCTAGATGTCAGTAAGCGGGGAGAATTTGAATGGAGTGGATTGCGCAATCTGGGACCCTATATAAGACCGTGGAACGGAAGTACCTTCCTTTTCAACGGTGCGCCTGGCGCAAGAAGACATCACAATGGCGTCCTGCAAACGCTTTCGTTTTAGTAGTTCTATATCTCCGGTCATGTTTTTATTCGTTATAGGTGTTAAAGACATCATAAGGTAGTTAATTTAAACCGACTTATAGCAGTTTATAGCAGTTTATTGCGATTTTCTGGGATTTCTTTGTCATGCGCTTTCACGAGTTGGACACCTCTCCAGTGGGTGGCTATCGTTAGCTGCTATTTCGACAGGAGAAGAGGACATCTTTCAACCCAAAGACGATTGTTCTGGAGAAAGGACACCTTGCCCAAGATTCTGATGGAAGCTCAGCTAATAGTAAGCAGTCTTTATGCTGTTAATTCGTACTTATGTTGAGAAATGTCAAATAATAATTCCGCCATGAATTTCGGTGCGTCTCGCTTTAGCGCACGCTGTATGCTTGAAGTAACGTTAATTTAAAAAATGTAACCCAGCGATTGCATTAAGAACTAATTTGTCTTTCAATTGCTGTCCAACCTGTATTTTTTAGTCAAGTTTTGGAATAGTTACTGATTAGAATAGGTGCCTCTCCAAAGATTTCTCCTGACATTTTCTGGGCAGCTTTGCTACTTTTCTCATTGTATAACCACGATTTGTGCCGCTAAATATGCACATTTTCGAACAAACTCTATATGCATTGTGTAATATGATGTTATAGGACTGTCATCTGAAGAATTCTGAGAAGGTTAGTGAAAAAATTTATATATTTTGGTGGTTTATACGTTATCGCTATTTTTGCCTTGAATCAATGCTGTTGTGATGTTTGCTATTGTGGTAAGCTAATATAACGCTATATTGTGTTTTCGCTGTAAAACACTTAGAAAATCTGAAATATTGTCTGGATTCACAAGATCTGTGTCTTTCAATTGCTGTACGCTGTGTATTTTTCAGAAATGTTTTATGATGAGTATTTAGGTAATTCACGTTGCTCTCTGTAGTTATTCTAGTCGCTTTGGTGAGAGTTGTGATGGTGGCTGCAATGGTAAACTATGATTTATACCTGAAATATGCACATTTTTCTAACAAAACATATGCTATACAATAAATATGTTATCAGACTGTCATCTGATGAAGTTGTTTCTTGGTTAGTGGCTATTTATATCTTTATTTGGTCGAATTTGTGATAGCTACTGATGGAGTAAAAAACTGGTGGAGTAAAAAAAGTGGTGTCTTTTGCTAACGTGGTTAGCTAATATATTTACATATTGTGTCTTCCCTGTAAAACATTTTAAAAATCAGAAATGATGGCTGGATTCACAAGATGTGTATCTTTCATCTGGTGTCTTGGACTTGTGATTTAATGATATTTAGATGCTAGTATTTACTTGTGACGCTATGCTAGGCTATGCTAGTCAGCTTTTTTACTGATGGGGGTGCTCCCGGATCCGGGTTTGGGAGGAATTAGAGGTTAACAGCTTCTACCCCCAAGCCATAAGAATGCTGAACAATTAATCAAATGGCCACCTGGATTATTTACATTGACCCCTCCCCTCTTTTGATTTTATACTGCTGCTACTCGCTGTTTATTATCTATGCATAGTCACTTTACAAATTACCTCGACTAACCTGTACCCCTGCACATTGACTCGGTACCGTTATGTCATTTTCTTGTGTTCTTTTTTTCTCTCACTTTAGTTAATTTAGTAAATATTTTCTTAACTCAACTTCTTGAACTGCATTGTTGGTTAAGGGCTTGTAAGCGTTTCACGGTAAGAATACCTGTTGTATTCGGCGCATGTGACAAACACGATTTCATTTGATTTGCAGTCAAAAGTCCTGTGTTTTATATTAGTTTTGCACAATAACTGATCAAACTAAGGCCAGGATTCAATCAGATCAGTGGTAACCGAGTCGTATTTGTATGAATCCCAAATAAAATAAAATAGGATTTGTCACATACACAGTTTACAGCAGGTATAAAAGGTGCAGTGAAATGCTTGTGTGCTGGCTCCCTCAACATTGCAGTACAATAATCAATATCAACACTAAAAAGTCAAATAAAAAATAAGAAGTAATAGAAGTAATAGAAGCTGATACTGTATGTACACAATATTTATAGTATTGATTATGAATGTGCTATGTCAAGTATGACTGTATTTACAAATATAAAATGGGTAGTATCTTGGTCGCGCAGTTTAATAAATAAAATACAGTGCCTTCAGACAGTATTCACACCCCTAGACTTTTTCCCCATTTTGTTGTGTTACAGCCTGAATTTAGAATGGATTCAAGTGAGATTTTTTTCATAAGAACGCACACATGTCCAAAGTTATTATTAGTAAGGAAAACAACAATGAAGGCAATGTGGGTTCCAGACGGAAAATGTGGCAGGGGAAAAACATTTGTGTAAGTTCTGTTCTGAATGGCGATGCGCAAATGTCTGCATACTTGATCTGGGGAAACACTGGGGAAGTGCTGGGGCTCTTGGCGAAGAGAGAAGTTTGTCCAGCTCAGTAAAGTTTCAAACATAAATTGTCCACAACAGTGAAATTGTAACGGCTGTCGACGTCGTTCTCCTCAGACGAGGAGGAGCATGGATCGGACCAACACGCAGCGAGGTATGTAGACATGATGATTTTAATAATAATAACGAAGATGAAAATACACTTGAACAAACTACAAAACAACAAACGACGTTAAACAGACCTGAACATGAGAACTTACATAACACGAAGAACGCACGAACAGGAACAGACTAAACAAACGAAACAGTCCCGTGTGGTGACGAACACAAACACGGAAGACACTCACCCACAAACAAACAGTGAGAACAGCCTACCTTAATATGGTTCTCAATCAGAGGAAACGTCAAACACCTGCCTCTAATTGAGAACCATATCAGGCAACACATTTAACCCAACATAGAAACACATAACATAGAATGCCCACCCCAACTCACGCCCTGACCAACTCAACACATACAAAAACAATGGAAAACAGGTCAGGAACGTGACAGAACCCCCCCCTCAAGGTGCGAACTCCGGGCGCACAACCAAAGTCTAGGGGAGGGTCTGGGTGGGCATCTGTCCACGGTGGCGGCTCCGGCTCCGGACGTGGTCCCCACCCCACCATAGTCAATCCCCGCTTCCGTAGCCTCCTCCCAATGGCCACCCTCCAAATTAACCCCACTGGATTAAGGGGCAGCACCGGACTAAGGGGCAACACCGGAATGAGGGGCAACACCGGAATGAGGGGCAGCTCCGGACTGAGGGGCAGCTCCCGTCTGAGGGGCAGCTCCCGACTGAGGGGCAGCTCCCGACTGAGGGGCAGCTCCCGACTGAGTGGCAGCTCCCGACTGAGTGGCGGATCCTGGCTGGCTGGCGGATCCTGGCTGGCTGGCTCTGGCGGATCCTGGCTGGCTGGCTCTGGCGGATCCTGGCTGGCTGGCTCTGGCGGATCCTGGCTGGCTGGCTCTGGCGGATCCTGGCTGGCTGGCTCTGGCTGCTCATGGCTGGCTGGCGGCTCTTGCTGCTCATGGCTGGCTGGCTGCTCTTGCTGCTCATGGCTGGCTGGCGGCTCTGGCTGCTCATGGCTGGCTGGCGGCTCTGGCTGCTCATGGCTGGCTGGCGGCTCTGGCTGCTCATGGCTGGCTGGCGACTCTGGCTGCTCATGGCTGGCTGGCGGCTCTGGCTGCTCATGGCTGGCTGGCGGCTCTGGCTGCTCATGGCTGGCTGGCGGCTCTGGCTGCTCATGGCTGGCTGACGGCTCTGGCTGCTCATGTCTGGCGGAAGGCTCTGGCGGCTCCTGTCTGGCTGGCGGCTCTGGCTGCTCATGGCTGGCTGACGGCTCTGGCTGCTCATGGCTGGCTGACGGCTCTGGCTGCTCATGTCTGGCGGAAGGCTCTGGCGGCTCCTGTCTGGCGGAAGGCTCTGGCGGCTCCTGTCTGGCGGACGGCTCTAGCGGCTCCTGTCTGGCGGACGGCTCTGAAGGCTCAGGACAGACGGGCGGCTTTGAAGGCTCATGGCAGACGGGCGGCTTTGAAGGCTCAGTACAGACGGGCGGCTTTGAAGGCGCAGTACAGACGGGCGGCTTTTGAAGGCTCAGGACAGACGGGCAGTTCAGGCGGCGCTTGGCAGACGGACAGTTCAGACGGCGTTGGGCAGACGGGCAGTTCAGGCCCCGCTGGGCAGACGGCAGACTCTGGCCGGCTGAGGCGCACTGTAGGCCTGGTGCGTGGTGCCGGAATTGGAGGTACCGGGCTAAGGACACGCACCTTCAGGCTAGTGCGGGGAGCAGCAACAGGACGCACAGGACTCTGGAGGCGCACAGGAGGCTTGGTGCGTGGTGTAGGCACTGGTGGTAATGGGCTGGAGACACGCACCATAGGGCTAGTGCGTGGAGGAGGAACAGGGCTCTGGAGACGCACAGGAGGCTTGGTGCGTGGTGCTGGTACTGATGGTAATGGGCTGGAGACACGCACCACAGGGCTAGTGCGTGGAGGAGGAACAGGGCTCTGGAGACGCACAGGAAGCCTGGTGCGTGGTGTAAGCACTGGTGGTACTGGGCTGGGGCGGGGAGGTGGCGCCGGATATACCGGACCATGCAGGCGTACTGGCTCCCTTGAGCACTGAGCCTGCCCAACCTTACCTGGTTATATGCTCCCCGTAGCCCGACCAGTGCGGGGAGGTGGAATAACCCGCACTGGGCTATGTAGGCGAACCGGGGACACCATGCGTAAGGCAGGTGCCATGTATGCCGGCCCGAGGAGACGGACTGGTGGCCAGATGCGTTGGGCCGGCTTCATGACATCCGGCTCAATACTCAATCTAGCCCTGCCAGTGCGGGGAGGTGGAATAACCCGCACCGGGCTAAGCACACGTACAGGAGACACCGTGCGCTCTACCGCATAACACGGTGTCTGCCCGTACTCTCGCTCTCCACGGTAAGATCGGGAAGTTGGCGCAGGTCTCCTACCTGACTTCGCCACACTACCCTTTAGCCCCCCCCCCCCCCCCCCCCCCCCCCCCCCCCCCCCCCCCCCAATAAATTTTTGGGCTTGACTAACAGGCTTCCTACCGCATCGTCGTGCTGCCTCCATTCGCCGGTATCCCTCCTCACACTGTGCCAGAGAATCCCAGGCGGGCTCCGGCACTCTCCTTGGGTCGATCGCCCACCTGTCGATCTCCTCCCACGTAGTGTAGCCCAGATCCTTCTCCTGCTTCCGTGCTGCCTCCTCATACCGCCGCCTCTCGGCTTTAGCTGCCTCCAGCTCTTCACGAGGGCGGCGATATTCTCCAGGTTGAGCCCATGGACCTTTACCGTCCAGTATTTCCCATGTCCAGAAATCCTGCGATCGCTGCTGTTGCTTTTCACGCTGCTTGGTCCTTGTTTGGTGGGTGATTCTGTAACGGCTGTCGACGTCGTTCTCCTCCTCAGACAAGGAGGAGCATGGATCGGACCAACACGCAGCGAGGTATGTAGACATGCTGATTTTAACCTTTTGTCAATAGGGGGTGCTATTTGCACTTTGTAATAATCTCGTTCCCAAATTAAACTGCCTCGTACTCAATTCTTGCTCGTACAAAATGCATATTATTATTACTATTGGATAGAAAACACTCTCTAGTTTCTAAAACCGTTTGAATTATTTCTCTGAGTGAAACAGAACTCATTCTGCAGCACATTTCCTGTCAGGAAGTGAGATTTCTGAAATCGAGGTCCCTGTTCTAGGGTCAGTTTATAAGTCCCCATGTAAGCTATGGGGCTACATGCACTGCATACGCCTTCCTCTAGATGTCAGTAAGCGGTGAGAATTTGAATGGAGTGGATTGCACCATCTGGGCCACTATAAAAGCTCATGGAACGGAAGTACCGTTCTTTTCAACGGGGCGCCTGGCGCAAGAGGGACATCACAATGGCGTCCTGCAAAAGCTTTCGTTTTAGCAGTTCTATATCTCCGGTCATGTTTTTATTCGTTATAGGTGTTAAATACATCATAAGGTAGTTAATTTAAACCGACTTATAGCAGTTTATATCAGTTTATTGCGATTTTCTGGGATTTCTTTGTGACGCGTTATCACGAGTTGGACACCTCTCCAGTGGGTGGCTATCGTTAGCTGCTATTTCTACAGGAGAAGAGGACATCTTTCAACCAAAAGACGATTGTTCTGGAGAAAGGACACCTTGCCCAAGATTCTGATGGAAGTTCAGCAAATAGTAAGCAGTCTTTATGCTGTTAATTCGTATTTATGTTGACAAATGTCAAATAATAATTCCGCCATGAATTTCGGTGCGGTCTCGCTTTAGCGCACGCTGTATTGCGCAGTAATGTTAATTTAAAAAATCTAACACAGCGGTTGCATTAAGAACTAATGTATCTTTCATTTGCTGTCCAACCTGTATTTTTTTAGTCAAGTTTATGATTACTTATCGATTAGAATAGGTGCCTCTCCAAGATGGCGCCGGACAGATTGCTTGAAGTTTTGGCCACTAATCACATTGTATAACCACGATTTGTGCCGCTAAATATGCACATTTTCGAACAAACCCTATATGCATTGTGTAATATGATGTTACAGGACTGTCATCTGATGAAGAATATCAAGGTTAGTCAAAAATTATATATATTATTTTGCCTGTTTGTTACGATCGCTAACCTTTGCTGCTGGTAAATGGTGTTGTGTTTCTGGCTATTGTGGTAAGCTAATATAATGCTATATTGTGTTTTCGCTGTAAAACACTTAGAAAATCTGAAATATTGGCTGGATTCACAAGATCTGTGTCTTTCATTTGCTGTACGCTGTGTATTTTTAAGAAATGTTTTATGATGAGTAATTAGGTAATACACGATGGTCTCTGTAGTTATTCTAGTTGCTTTGGTGAGAGTTGTGATGGTGGCTGCAATGGTAAACTATGATTTATACCTGAAATATGCTCATTTTTCTAACAAAACATATGCTATACAATAAATATGTTATCAGACTGTCATCTGATTAAGTTGTTTCTTGGTTAGTGGCTATTTATATCTTTATTTGGTCGAATTTGTGATAGCTACTGATGCAGTAAAAAAATGGTGGAGTAAAAAAAAGTGGTGTCTTTTGCTAACGTGGTTAGCTAATAGATTTACATATTGTGCCTTCCCTGTAAAACATTTTAAAAATCAGAAATGATGGCTGGATTCACAAGATGTGTATCTTTCATCTGGTGTCTTGGACTTGTGATTTAATGATATTTAGATGCTAGTATTTACTTGTGACGCTATGCTAGGCTATGCTAGTCAGCTTTTTTACTGATGGGGGTGCTCCCGGATCCGGGTTTGGGAGGAACTAGAAGTTAATAATAATAACGAAGACGAAAATACACTTGAACAAACTACAAAACAACAAACGACGTTAAACAGACCTGAACATGAGAACTTACATAACACGAAGAACGCACGAACAGAAACAGACTAAACAAACGAAACAGTCCCGTGTGGTGACGAACACAAACACGGAAGACACTCACCCACAAACAAACAGTGAGAACAGCCTACCTTAATATGGTTCTCAATCAGAGGAAACGTCAAACACCTGCCTCTAATTGAGAACCATATCAGGCAACACATTTAACCCAACATAGAAACACATAACATAGAATGCCCACCCCAACTCACACCCTGACCAACTCAACACATACAAAAACAATGGAAAACAGGTCAGGAACGTGACAGAAATGGGCTACTTCTATGTGATTTAATTAGGAGGCAGAACACACCTCTATTCAAACTGTTGTTAGAAAATAAAACTTGTTAAAAAAGAATTTGAAGTTGACAAGCTGAAACATAGCCTATAGATATTTAGCAGGCACTGTGCCTTGGTTTGAGGGTAGCTCGGGTTAACTGTCCTGTTGTGAAACAATCACATTTTGGAACAGTGAGTGCATTCTGACATCAAGCGCATAAAAAAACACATGCTTGTTAAAGATATTTGGAACTTGTCTGAAAAGGTTAACTTCTTATGGCTGCAGCCCGGTGTCGGTACACTTATGACAACAGCCAGCTCAAGTGCAGGGCGCGAAATTCAAAAGATATTTTTTTTAAATATTTAACTTTCACACATTAACAAGTCCAATACAGCATATGAAAGGTACACATCTTGTGAATCCAGCCAACACGTCCGATTTTTAAAATGTTTTACAGCGAAAACAGCACGTATATTTATGTTAGCTCACCACCAAATACAAAAAAGGACAGACATTTTTCACAGCACAGGTAGCATGCACAAAGCCAACCTAACTAACCAAGAACCAACCAAACTAACCAAGAAACAACTTCATCAGATGACAGTCTTATTGCATGTTATTCAATAAATCTATGTTTTGTTCGAAAAATGTGCATATTTCAGGTATAAATCATAGTTTACATTGCAGCTACAATCAGAAATTGCACCGAAAGCAGACAGAATAATTACAGACACCAACGCCAAATACCTAAATACTCATCATAAAACATTTCTGAAAAATACATAGTGTACAGCAAATGAAAGACAGGCATCTTGTGATTCCAGCCAATATTTCCGATTTATTAAGTGTTTTACAGCGAAAACACAATATTGCGTTATATTAGCTTACCACAATAGCCAGAAACACAAGCCATTTCCCAGTAGCAAAGGTTAGCGATCGTAACAAACCAGTAAAAGATATATAATTTTTGACTAACCTTGATATTCTTCATCAGATGACAGTCCTATAACATCAGGTTATACATACACTTATGTTTTGTTCGAAAATGTGCATATTTAGAGCTGAAATCAGTGGTTATACATTGTGCTATCGTAGCTACTTTTTCCCACAACGTCCGGATATTTTTCTGACACTTTTTCTGACACACATATTCTGACCAAATAGCTATTCATAAACATAACTAAAAAATATATGTTGTATAGGAAATGATAGATCCATTAGTTCTTAATGAAATCGCTGTGTTAGAATTCTAAAAATAACTTAATTACGACATCCAGCTTCGGTATAGCTAGAGTACCCAAAAGCTGGGCGCCGACGACTAGTTCACATGTACGACAGATATATGAAATAGCATCATAAAATGTTTCCTACTTTTGCTGATCTTTCATCAGAATGTTGGACAAGGGGTCCTTTGTCAAGAACAATCGTTGTTTGGATTTAGAACGGCCTCTTTCCCTCTCGATTTAGCAAGCACACTAGCCAAGTGGCACGAATCTCTCCATGTCAACAAACGGAAGAGAACGGAACACGGCAAAACTCCCGAAAAAATGTCAATAATCTGATGAAACTATATTGAAAAAACATACTTTACGATGATATGGTCACATGTATCAAATAAAATCAAAGCCGGAGATATTAGTCGTCCATAACGGCAGCTTATCAGAAGGCAAATCCAGGTGCCTCCTCGCGCTCTCCAGAAAACAGGAAATGGGTGACACGTCATACAAAGAGCTTGTATTCCACTTCAGACCAAGATAAACACTCAATTTCTTCTCTCACCGCCTCTTGACATCCAGGGGAAGGTGTATGAAGTGCATGTATACTAATACGTATCATGCCCATTTATAGGCAGGAAGTAGAACAGAGCCTCGATTTCAGACTTTCCACTTCCTGGTCAGGAAGTTTGTGCCAAATGAGTTCTGTTTTACTCACAGATATAATTCAAACGGTTTTAGAAACTAGAGAGTGTTTTCTATCCAATAGTAATAATAATATGCATATTGTACGAGCAAGAATTGAGTACGAGGCCGTTTGAAATGGGCACCTTTTATCTGGCTACTCAATACTGCCCCTGCAGCCCAAACAGGTTAAAATAACAAAAATATATAACATTTTTACAGAGCTCTCTGCCTAGGCTTTCTCACGGCGCCATGTCAACCACAGAACTAAGGATAAGGGTTGGATGTGTGGAGGGTCAGTGCAAATAGTCTCTAGCTGTTCAACAGTCTGATGGCCTGGTGGTAGAAGCTGTCTCAGAGCCTGTTGGTTTAAGACCAGAAGCTCCGATACCACTTACCAGATGGTAACAGAGTGAACAGTCCGTGGCTCGGGTGACTGGAGTCCTTGACGACCTTCGAGGCCTTCCTCAGACACCACCGTCTGTAGATGTCCTGGAGGGCCGTCCCCTGCACCTTCTGTAGAGCCTTGCAGTTGAGGGTGGTGCTGTTGCCATACCGGGGGATGATGCAGCTTGTCAAGATGCTCTTGATGGTGCAGCTGTAGAACTTCTTGAGGATCTGAGGGCCCATGCTAAATTTCTTCAGTCGCCTGAGGTTGAAGAAGCACTGTTGCACATTATTCACCACAGTTTTGGTGTGATTGGTCCATGTCAGGTCCTCTGTGATGTGCATGTTGAGGAACTTGAGAAACGTCTCAACAGCAGCCCCATCGATGTTGATGGCAGCATGCTCCCCCCTGTTTCCTGTAGTCCACACCTTGGTTTTGCTGACGTTGAGGGAGAGGCTGTTTTCCTGGCATCACTCGGCCAGGGCTCTAACCTCCTCCCTTTAGCCTGTCTCGCCGCCATTGGCTGCAAACTTAATGACGGTATCGGAGTTGTGCATGTACAGGGACTACAGGAGGGGGCTGAGGTGTTGTTGCATACCCTCAGCAGCAGTGGTCTGCCTGTCAGGAAGTCCAGGATCCAGTTGCAGAGGGAAATGTTTTATACCCAGGGCCCTCAGCTTAAAGGAGAAGTTTATCCAGAAACTCCCAAGTGATTCCATACATTGAAACTAGTTTAGTGTAGTTTGCCCTCTCCCCTTCTCTCTCCCTCTAGTGCTGTACTGAAACAGTTGCAAAAAAGAGTCACGTGACTCGTGACGTTGCTGGATGCATGTCTCGCTATGCTTCGTTGCCAGTGAATTCGAGATTAAGAAATCCGCAAATTGTTCCCAAATTCGTTGTTTTATTGAAAGCGTGCATCCGAATTAGCTATTTTTGTCAACAGTACTATGGGGTTTGGGTCAGTAAATGTGTACTTTTCCACCTAAAACATTTGCGATTATTTTATCTCATTACTTTATGTAGGCAACTGCCACTGCAGCGGAGATGGGTAACAACTGCACATGTGCACTCTGGGGAATCCCTGCTACTCGAACTACACGTTATGCCCTTATTCACAAATGCAAGTTTCTTCCAGCAGAGAAGTGATGACAGCATTACAGATCAGGTATACAAAGTAAACAATAACCTACAAATATGTCTGACTAAGAAATACTTGTGAGTGATGAAGACAGCTACTGGAGGGGGGCCGATGGTGTCCTCAAACTGTATTTATTTGAGCCTGAGTATTCGGAGGAAGAATTTAGGCAAATTCAGCTTCAGATGGCCGCCGCTGCTCTCGCCACCGGCGCCAGAGCACAGCCCCAACCAAACCCCAGGATCAATGCAGACTGGTGGTGCAGTTGTGTCAATTACGCTTTAATGCTGCGAATGAGGAATGTTTGTGCTGCAGAGAATTGAAATCGGTGACTACAATTCTTACAGAAATGGAGGAACATAATAATGATGAGGAGCAGTTAGTTTGCTTTTGCGACCACAGCGATTTGTCTGCCCACAAAAACTCTGGGGTCCTGGAAACATTTTTCCATATTCCAAAAACGAATTGGAGACGCACCCATGTTCCAGCTGGGCTAAATGGACAGTTGTTTACATTGTGTTTACTACTTCGAATTGCTACTAACCATCTTCTGCGTCTGTCTCTGTATCTTTTATCGGGAAAACAGTGACATTTGGTGTTTTCTTCCCTGCAGCCTTCTTCCCTGCAGTCAGAGACCGAACACCAGCGTGCTCTTGCTGCCATCTCTTTTTACACTTTGCATAACTAACTTTACCTGCGATATGCTTAACTCCATTAACTTTCAAACCAGCTACTTCTCCCACCAAAAAACTTTAACCTGGGACATCAAGCACCATATAAGGGCATATTGTGACGTTTCTGCGTAGCAGGGTCTCTCCCACGAGGGTGCACATGCACAGTTGTTGCCCATCTTCATTGCTGTGGCAGTCTGCTACATAAAATATTGATCTAAAATTATTGCAAATCTTTTAGGTTGAAAAGTACACATTTCCTGACTCAAAACGGATAGTACTTTTGACAAAAATAGCTAATTCGGCCGCACGCGTTCAATAAAACAACATGCCTCATTTTGCAAATTTCTGAATCATGAATTCACTGCCAATGGAGCAGAGCGAGGCATGCATCCAGCAAAGTCACGAGTCAGGTGACCCATTTTTGCAGCTGTTTCAGTACAGTACTACAGGGAGAGAGAGGAGAAGAAGGAAAACTCTACTGAACTAGTTTCAATGTATGGAATCACTTGGGAGTTTCTGGATTTTGGGTAAAGTTCTCCTTTAATTATGAGCTTGGAGGGTACTATGGTGTTGAAAGCTGAGCTGTAGTTAATGAACAGCATTCTCACATATTTATTCCTCTTGTCCAGGTTGGATAGGATAGTGCAATGGCGATTGCGGCGTCCATGAATCTGTTAGGTCGGTGTGCAAATACTAATGTGTCCAGGGTGTCAGGTAAGGTGGAGCTTATGTGTTCCTTGACCAGCCTCTCAAAGCATTTCATGATAACAGAAGTGGGTGCTACAGGGCAATAGTAATTTAGGCAGGTTACCTTTGTTTTGCTTGGGTACAGGTACAATGATGGACATCTTGAAGCACGTGGGGATCACAGACTGGGACAGTGAGAGGTGAATATGTTCGTAAACACTCCGACCAGCTGGTCTGTGCATGCTCTGAGGACGCGGCCCGGGACACCATCTGGGCTGACTGCTTTGCGAGTATTCACATGCTTGAGAGTGTTATTCTCGTTGGCCACAGAGATCGAGAGCTCACAGTCATCTTAAAACTTCTTACGGCTGAAATCCCGTTAACGGGATTGATATGACAACAGCCAGTGAAAGTGCAGGGCGCCAAATTCAAACAACAGAAATCTCATAATTATAATTCCTCAAACATAAAAGTATTATACACCATTTTAAAGATACACTTGTTGTTAATCCCACCACAGTGTCCGATTTCAAAAATGCTTTACGACGAAAGCCTACCATGCGATTATGTTAGGTCAGCACCTAGTCACAGAAAAACACAGCCATTTTTCCAGCCAAAGAGAGCAGAAATGGAGATAAAATGAATCACTAACCTTTGATGATCTTCATCAGATGACACTCATAGGACTTCATGTTACACAATACATGTATGTTTTGTTCAATAAAGTTCATATTTATATCCAAAAATCTCAGTTTACATTGGCGCGTTATGTTCAGTAATGTTTTGCTTCCAAAACATCCGGTGATTTTGCAGATAGCCATATCAATTTACAAGATACAAGTGTTATGCATGGAATTATAGATAAACTTCTCCTTAATGCAACCGCTGTGTCAGATTTCAAAAAAGCTTTACGGAAAAAGCACACCATGCAATAATCTGAGTACAGCACTCAGAGACCAAAACAAGCTATACAGATACCCGCCATGTTGTGGAGTCAACAGAAGTCAGAAATAGCATTATAAATATTCACTTTGTTTTGTTCGATAAAGTCCATCATTTATGTCCAAATACCTACTTTTTGTTTGCGCGTTTAGTTCACAAATCCAAATTCACACAGCGCAGGCACTTAGTTCAGATGACAGTTCCATTACAGTTCGTAGAAACATGTCAAAAGATGTATAGAATCAATCTTTAGGATGTTTTTATCATAAATCTTCAATAATATTCCAACCGGACAATTCCTTTGTCTTTGGAAAGGAAAAGGAACTCTCACCTTCTGCCAGACACCTTAGTCAAACAGCTCTTATTCTCTCCCCCTTCACAGTAGAAGCCTGAAACAAGGTTCTAAAGACTGTTGACATCTAGTGGAAGCCTTAGGAAGAGCAATCGGACCAAATGTTACCCTGTATATTGGATAGGCAAAGACTTTAAAACCTACAAACCTCAGATTTCCCACTTCCTGGTTGGATTTTTTCTCAGGTTTTTGCCTGCCATATGAGTTCTGTTATACTCACAGACATCATTCAAACAGTTTTAGAAACCTCAGAGTGTTGTCTATCCAAATCTACTAATATAATATGCATATCTTAGCTTCTGGGCCTGAGTAGCAGGCGGTTTACTCTGGGCACCTTATTCATCCAAGCTACTCAATACTGCCCCCCAGCCATAAAAAGTTAAGCAGCGGGGGCCCTCGTAGGAGGATCAGTGTTGTTTACCTCGAAGCGAACATAAAAAGTGTTCAGTTTATATGGGAGACAAGCATCTGTGTTCACCACGTAGCTGGTTTTTCCTTTATAATCCATAATGGTTTGTAGTCCTTGCCACACGCATCTTGCGTCGGAACCGTTAAAATGTGATTCCCCTTTGTCCCTGTACTGTCTTTTTGCGTCTTTAACCTCTACTTCCACACAATCCCGGATCCGGGAGCACCCCCATCAGTAAAAAAGCTAACTAGCATAGCCTAGCATAGCGTCACAAGTAAATACTAGCATCTAAATATCATTAAATCACAAGTCCAAGACACCAGATGAAAGATACACATCTTGTGAATCCAGCCATCATTTCTGATTTTTAAAATGTTTTACAGGGAAGACACAATATGTAAATCTATTAGCTAACCACGTTAGCAAAAGACACAACTTTTTTTACTCCACCATTTTTTTCCTGCATAGGTAGCTATCACAAATTCGACCAAATAAAGATATAAATAGCCACTAACCAAGAAACAACTTCATCAGATGACAGTCTGATAACATATTTATTGTATAGCATATGTTTTGTTAGAAAAATGTGCATATTTCAGGTATAAATCATAGTTTACCATTGCAGCCACCATCACAACTCTCACCAAAGCGACTAGAATAACTACAGAGAGCAACGTGAATTACCTAAATACTCATCATAAAACATTTCTGAAAAATACACAGCGTACAGCAAATGAAAGACAAAGATCTTGTGAATCCAGCCAATATTTCAGATTTTTTAAGTGTTTTACAGCGAAAACACAATATAGCATTATATTAGCTTACCACAATAGCCAGAAACACAAGCCATTTACCAGCAGCAAAGGTTAGCGATCGTAACAAACAAGCAAAATATATATAATTTTTGACTAACTTTCATAAACTTCTTCAGATGACAGTCCTGTAACATCATATTACACAATGCATACAGGGTTTGTTCGAAAATGTGCATATGTAGCGGCACAAATCGTGGTTATACAATGTGATTAGTAGCCAAACTTCAAGCAATCTGTCCGGCGCCATCTTGGAGAGGCACCTAATCTAATCGATAACTAATCATAAACTTGACTAAAAAATACAGGTTGGACAGCAAATGAAAGATACATTAGTTCTTAATGCAACCGCTGTGTTAGATTTTTAAAATTAACGTTACTACGACATAAAGCGTGCGCTAAAGCGAGACCGCACCGAAATTCATGGCGGAATTATTGTTTAACATTTTTCAACATAAATACGAATTAACAGCATAAAGACTTCTTACTATTTGATGAGCTTCCATCAGAATCTTGGGCAAGGTGTCCTTTCTCTAGAACAATCGTCTTTTGGTTGAAAGATGTCCTCTTCTCCTGTAGAATTAGCAGCTAACGCTAGCCATGTGCCGGAGAGGTGTCCAACTCGCGATAGCACGTGACAAAGAAATTCCAGAAAATCGCAATAAACTGATATAAACTGCTATAAGTCGGTTTAAATTAACTACCTTATGAAGTTTTTAAGACAAAAATCAAATTAAATCAGAGCCGGAGATATAGAACTGCTAAAACGAAAGCTTTTCAGGACGCCATGGTGCTGTCCCTCCTGCGTCAGGCCCCCCGTTGAAAAGGTCCTTCCGTTCCAAGAGCTTTTATAGTGCCCCAGATGGTGCAATCCACTCCATTCAAATTCTCACCGCTTACTGACATCTAGGGGAAGGCGTATGCAGTGCATGTAGCCCCATAGCTTACATGGGAATTTATAAACTGACCCTAGAACAGAGACCTCGATTTCAGAAATCTCACTTCCTGACAGGAAGTGTGCTGCAGAATGAGTTCTGTTTCACTCAAAGAAATAATTTAACGGTTTTAGAAACTAGAGCGTGTTTTCTATCCAATAGTAATAATAATATGCATATTGTACGAGCAAGAATTGAGTACGAGGCAGTTTAATTTGAGAACGAAATTTTTACAAAGTGCAAACAGCACCCCCTATTGAGTAGAGGTTAACCTGTTTGGGCTGAAGGGGCAGTATTGAGTAGCCAGATAAAAGGTGCCCATTTCAAACGGCCTCGTACTCAATTCTTGCTCGTACAATATGCATATTATTATTACTATTGGATAGAAAACACTCTCTAGTTTCTAAAACCGTTTGAATTATATCTGTGAGTCAAACAGAACTCATTTGGCACAAACTTCCTGACCAGGAAGTGGAAAGTCTGAAATCGGGGCTCTGTTCTACTTCCTGCCTATAAATGGGCATGATACGTAAGAGTATACGTGCACTTCATAGACCTTCCCCTGGATGTCAAGAGGCGGTGAGAGAAGAAATGTAGTGTTTATCTTGGTCTGAAGTGGAATACAAGCTCTTTGTATGACGTGTCCGCCCATTTCCTGTTTTCTGGAGAGCGCGAAGGGGGACTTGGATTTGCCTTCTGTTTAGCTGCCGTTATAGGCGACTAATATCTCCGGCTTTGATTTTATTTGATACATGTGACCATATCATCGTAAAGTATGTTTTTTCAATATAGTTTCATCAGATTATTGAAAATTTTTCGGGAGTTTTGCCGTGTTCCGTTCTCTTCCGTTTGTTGACATGGAGAGCTTCGAGCCACTTGGCTAGTGTGCTTGCTAAATCGAGAGGGAAAATGGACGTTCTAAATCCAAACAACGATTGTTCTTGACAAAGGACACCTTGTCCAACATTCTGATGAAAGATCAGCAAAAGTAAGAAACATTTTATGATGCTATTTCATATATCTGTCGTACATGTGAACTAGTCGCCGACGCCCAACGTTTGGGTACTCTAGCTATACCGAAGCTGCATATCGTAATGAAGTTATTTTTTAGAATTCTAACACTGCGATTTCATTAAGAACTAATGGATCTATCATTTCCTATACAACATGTATTTTTTAGTTATGTTTATGAATACCTATTTGGTCAGAATATGTGTGTCAGAAAAAGTGTCAGAAAAATATCGTTGCTGTTTAGACGTTGTGGAAAAAGTAGCTAAGTTAGCACAATGTGTAACCACTGATTTCAGCTCTAAATATGCACATTTTCGAACAAAACATAAGTGTATGTATAACCTGATGTTATAGGACTGTCATCTGATGAAGAATATCAAGGTTAGTCAAAAAATATATATCTTTTACTGGTTTGTTACGATCGCTAACTTTTACTGCTGGGAAATGGCTTGTCTTTCTGGCTATTGTGGTAAGCTAATATAACGCTATATTGTGTTTTCGCTGTAAAACACTTAATAAATCAGAAATATTGGCTGGAATCACAAGATGCCTGTCTTTCATTTGCTGTACACTATGTATTTTTCAGAAATGTTTTATGATGAGTAATTACGTATTTGACGTTGGTGTCTGTAATTATTATGGCTGCTTTCGGTGCAATTTCTGATTGTAGCTGCAATGTAAACTATGATTTATACCTGAAATATGCACATTTTTCGAACAAAACATAGATTTATTGTATAACATGTTATAAGACTGTCATCTGATGAAGTTGTTTGTTGGTTAGTTTGGTTGGTTCTTGGTTAGTTAGGTTGGCTTTGTGCATGCTACCTGTGCTGTGAAAAATGTCTGTCCTTTTTTTGTATTTGGTGGTGAGCTAACATAAATATACGTGCTGTTTTCGCTGTAAAACATTTTAAAAATCGGACATGTTGGCTGGATTCACAAGATGTGTACCTTTCATTTGCTGTATTGGACTTGTTAATGTGTGAAAGTTAAATATTTAAAAAATATATATTTTGAATTTCGCGCCCTGCACTTGAGCTGGCTGTTGTCATAAGTGTACCGACGTCGGGCTTGCAGCCAGAAGAAGTTAATTGATTTTTGGAGGTCGTAGCTGGTCTTCTTGTATGGGATATGTGCGAATAATCACTGTTGAGACAATGTCCTCTATCCATTTCCTGATGAACCCTGTGACTGTGTCTGTGTACATGTTGATGTTATCTTTGGAGGCGGCCTGGAAAATTTCCCAGTCCTAATGATCAAAACAGTCCTATAGTATAGATTCTGATTGGATAGACCAGCTTTCGAACACTGGAATGTGTGATGTCATCTTCATCTCGATTAGGCTGATATAAATACTTATTATTTTGTTTAATGACTTTCAATATGAGTGTCAACACAGTGGCTGGCAAAAGTATTCATCCCCCTTGGTGTTTTTCCTATTTTGTAGCATTACAACTGTAACGAACGTCGTCGGGAGAAGGAGAAGACCAAGGTGCAGCGTGGTAAGTATTCATAATACTTTTAATAAATATGAATACTTGAACAAAAAACAACAAAACGACAAAGGAACAGTTCTGCAAGGTGCAATACACAAACAGAAAACAACTACCCACAAACACAGATGGGAACAGGCTACCTAAATATGGTTCTCAATCAGAGACAACGATTGACAGCTGCCTCTGATTGGGAACCATACCAGGCCAAACACATACAAATACAACACACAGAACAAAACATAGAATGCCCACCCCAACTCACGCCCTGACCAACCAAAATAGAGACATAAAAAGGATCTCTAAGGTCAGGGCATGACAACAACCTGTAATTTAAATAGATTTTTATTCGGATTTCATGTAATGGACATAAACAAAATGAAAAAATTACTTGTTTCAAAGAAATCTAAAAAATAAAAAATGTAAAATTGGTGGTGCATATGTATTCACCTCCTTTGCTATGAAGCCCCTAAATAAGATCTGGTGCAACCAATTACCTTCATAAGTCACATAATTAGTTAAATAAAGTGTCACATGATCTCAGTATATATACACCTGTTCTGAAAGGCCCCAGAGTTTGCAACACCACTAAGCAAGAGGCCCCACGAAGCACGCAACACCATGAAGTCCAAGGACCTCTCCAAATAGGTCAGGGACAAAGTTGTGGTGAAGTACAGATCAGGGTTGGGTTATAAAAAAATATCAGAAACTTTGAACATCCCACGGAGGACCATTATATCCATTATTAAAAAATGGAAAGAATATGGCATCACAACAAACCTGCCAAGAGAGGGCCACCCACCAAAACTCAAAGATAACCCTGAAGGAGCTGCAAAGCTCCACAGCGGAGATTGGAGTATCTGTCCGTAGGACCACTTTAAGCCTTACACTCCACAGAGCTGGGCTTTACGGAAGAGAGGCCAGAAAAAAAGCCTTTGCTTAAAGTAAAAAATAAGCAAACACATTTGGTGTTCGCCAAAAGGCATGTGGGAGACTCCCCAAACATATGGAAGAAGGTACTCTGGTCAGATGAGACTAAAATGTAGCTTTTTGGCCATCAAGGAAAACGCTATGTCTGGCACAAACCCAACACCTCTCATCACCCCGAGAGCACCATCGGCAGGGACTGGGAAACTGGTCAGAATTGAAGGAATGATGGATGGCGCTAAATACAGGGAAATTCTTGAGGGAAACTCATTTCAGTCTTCAAGAGATTTGAGACTGGGACGGAGGTTCACCTTCCAGCAGGACAATGACCCTAAGCATAATGCTAAAGCAACACTCGAGTGGTTTAAGGGGAAACATTTAAATGTCTCGGAATGGCCTAGTCAAAGCCCAGACCTCAATCCAATTGAGAATCTGTGGTATGACTTAAAGATTATTGGAACACATCCAATTTGAAGGAGCTGGAGCAGTTTTGCCTTGAAGAATGGGCAAAAATCCCAGTGGCTAGATGTGCCAAGCTTAAAGAGACATACCCCAAGAGACTTGCAGCTGTAATTGCTGCAAAAGGTGGCTCTACAAAGTATTGACTTTGGGGGGGGTGAATAGTTATGCACGCTCAAGTTTTCTGTTTTTTTGTCTTATTTCTTGTTTGTTTCACAATAAAAAATATGTTGCATCTTGTAACCCTACACTTTCTCGTTCTGAACTTCTAACACTGGTGTGATATAAGGACAAAAGCAATGATATGCTACGCGTTTCTTGGTTACCACGGGTTAAGGCTGATCTGATTGAAACACTGTAAAAAATAATATGAATCTACCTGAAATAAAGATTTGAATTTTGACACAAGAATCTCAATCTCTTTATGTATACATTCTTTAAATTGTTCATCTTTTTAATATACTACTCCTTAGCACAAGGTGCTGCTAGGATTATGTCATATCCACAATTATACATGGCCTCATGTTTTGGGTACTGACCGTATCCTGACATAGTCGGACTCGGGAAGTGAAGCATGTCCGAGTCGGGAAGTCTACGTGCGTGCGTGTGTGCGTACACGCGTGTTTGACAAAAAAGGACAGTGGTGGTGAAGAGGTGGGGTTAGGGGGATGTAAATGACAGGACGTTTGGCCTGGCCACTTTAAAAATCTGCAGAGTAATGTTAGTAAATATAGCAGTGATCTACTGGCTTCTCTCAATAGCCGCCTGTTAACCTCTGGTCTATTAACGGTCTTGGATGAGGTGCTGCGGTGCTTTCAGCCATACATGAATGGGGGCCAGTGTTCTCCACGGGTGTGAGTGGGAGAGACCATTACACAGCTGTATTTACTCTTGAGGCCGTTGGGTTAGGGTAGAGTAACACCACTGAATTTGGCTAAGGTAAGGCCTTGTTGGGAAACCCAAAGTGGGACCACATGTTAAAACGCCAACTCCATTCTCAGATAGTGTACTGTACTACAGTGATGCAGAGGCCAGATTTAGGATTAGAGTTTGGGTTAGCTACGCCTCCTGCTCCGAAGATGTCTTACTGAATGGTGAAAATATAAACAGATTGATGAGGTCCGGAATGGAGAAAGAGGGAATGAGTGGGTGATCAGGTAGAGGAGAGGAAAGGTAGTTAAAGAGAAAGGGGTGGTGGTGGAGATGGGTTATTGACTGAAGCTGGACAGGTTTAAGAGCCCTATAGTCTGCGTTTGGGTGTGTGTGTGTTTGTGAGTGTTTGTGTGTTAGTGCATGGGGAACTGATTGGATAGTGTATTAATTTCAGTGGCCGTGGGCTCCATGTTTAATAACTGATAGGGCGAGGGAGGGCGGGGTATCGAACCAAGGGACGAGGGGACCATTGATTTAGTTGTCATTGTGTTTTCCAATCTCCTCTGAGTCTTCAGAACTCTGTAGCAACCTATTCGACCCCCCTTGGGCCTGCTCCCTCAGGACGACTAAAGTTGATATAGAATGTAAAGATCAGATGACCCCTGACCTTTATGGATTAGCAAATGTGAGCTGTCAGCAAATCTCCATTCCCAATGACTGAAACACTCTTCTTCTAATGAGGCCTGGCTAGGAGTGCTGCATGGAGGACATTCCAGATAGACACTACATACAAACACGCACGCACGCACGCACACACACACGTGAGCATGCACACACGGGAGCACGCACGCACAAATAAACACACATACAGTACATACACATGCACACAAACAGCATTCCCCAAGTGAGGATGGCTTTCACTTCAGCAGTAATACATTCATGAACTTCTTTGAGGAAAAGATCATGATCATTAGAAAGCAAATTACGGACTCCTCTTTAAATCTGCGTATTCCTCCAAAGCTCAGCTGTCCTGAGTCTGCACAACTCTGCCAGGACCTAGGATCAAGAGAGACAATTAAGTGTTTTAGTACTATATCTCTTGACACAATGATGAAAAAAATCATGGCCTCTAAACCTTCAAGCTGCATACTGGACCCTATTCCAACTAAACTACTGAAAGAGCTGCTTCCTGTGCTTGGCCCTCCTATGTTGAACATAATAAACGGCTCCATATCCACCAGATGTGTGCCAAACTCACTAAAAGTGGCAGTAATAAAGCCTCTCTTGAAAAAGCCAAACCTTGACCCAGAAAATATAAAAAACTATCGGCCTATATCGAATCTTCCATTCCTCTCAAAAATTTGAGAAAAAACTGTTGCGCAGCAACTCACTGCCTTCCTGAAGACAAACAATGTATACGAAATGCTTCAGTCTGGTTTTAGACCCCATCATAGCACTGAGACTGCACTTGTGAAGGTGGTAAATGACCTTTTAATGGCGTTTAATGCTCCTAGACCTTAGTGCTGCCTTTGATACCATCGATCACCACATTATTTTGGAGAGATTGGAAACCCAAATTGGTCTACACGGACAAGTTCTGGCCTGGTTTAGATCTTATCTGTCGGAAAGATATCAGTTTGTCTCTGTGAATGGTTTGTCCTATGACAAATAAACTGTACATTTCGGTGTTCCTCAAGGTTCCGTTTTAGGGCCACTACTGTTTTCACTATATATTTCACCTCTTGGGGATGTCATTCGAAAACATAATGTTAACTTTCACTGCTATGCGGATGACACACAGCTGTACATTTCAATGAAACATGGTGAAGCCCCAAAATTGCCCTCGCTAGAAGCCTGTGTTTCAGACATAAGGAAGTGGATGGCTGCAAGCTTTCTACTTTTAAACTCGGACAAAACAGAGATGCTTGTTCTAGGTCCCAAGAAACAAAGAGATCTTCTGTTGAATGACAATTAATCTTGATGGTTGTAAAGTCATCTCAAATAAAACTGTGAAGGACCTCGGCGTTACTCTGGACCCTGATCTCTCTTTTGACGAACATATCAAGATTGTTTCAAGGACAGCTTTTTTCCATCTACGTAACATTGCAAAAATCAGAAACTTTCTGTCCAAAAATTATACAGAAAAATTAATCCATGCTTTTGTAACTTCTAGGTTAGACTACTGCAATGCTCTACTTTCCGTCTACCCGGATAAAGCACTAAATAAACTTCAGTTAGTGCTAAATACGGCTGCTAGAATCCTGACTAGAACCAAAAAATTTGATCAAATTACTCCAGTGCTAGCCTCCCTACACTGGCTTCCTGTTAAAGCAAGGGCTGATTTCAAGGTTTTACTGCTAACCTACAAAGCATTACATGGGCTTGCTCCTACCTATCTTTCCGATTTGGTCCTGCCGTACATACCTACATGTACGCTACGGTCACAAGACGCAGGCCTCCTAATTGTCCCTAGAATTTCTAAGCAAACAGCTGGAGGCAGGGCTTTCTCCTATAGAGCTCCATTTTTATGGAATGGTCTGCCTACCCATGTGAGAGACGCAGACTCGGTCTCAACCTTTAAGCCTTTACTGAAGACTCATCTCTTCAGTGGGTCATATGATTGAGTGTAGTCTGGCCCAGGAGTGTGAAGGTGAGCGGAAAGGCTCTGGAGCAACGAACCGCCCTTGCTGTCTCTGCCTGGCCGGTTCCCCTCTCTCCACTGGGATTCTCTGCCTCTAACCCTATTACAGGGGCTGAGTCACTGGCTTACTGGTGCTCTTTCATGCCGTCCCTAGGAGGGGTGCGTCACTTGAGTGGGTTGAGTCACTGACGTGATCTTCCTGTCTGGGTTGGCGCCCCCCCTTTGGGTTGTTTCGTGGCGGAGATCTTTGTGGGCTATACTCGGCCTTGTCTCAGGATGGTAAGTTGGTGGTTGAAGATATCCCTCTAGTGGTGTGGGGGCTGTGCTTTGGCAAAGTGGGTGAGGTTATATCCTTCCTATTTGGCCCTGTCCGGGGGTATCATCGGATGGGGCCACAGTGTCTCCTGACCCCTCCTGTCTCAGCCTCCAGTATTTATGCTGCAGTAGTTTATGTGTCGGGGGGCTAGGGTCAGTTTGTTATATCTGGAGTACTTCTCCTGTCTTATCCGGTGTCCTGTGTGAATTTAAGTATGCTCTCTCTAATTCTCTCTTTCTCTCTCTCGGAGGACCTGAGCCCTAGGACCATGCCTCAGGACGACCTGGCATGATGACTCCTGCTGTCCCCAGTCCACCTGGCCGTGCTGCTGCTCCAGTTTCAACTGTTCTGCTTGCGGCTATGGAACCCTGACCTGTTCACCGGACGTGCTGCCTGTCCCAGACCTGCTGTTTTCAACTCTCTAGAGACCGCAGGAGCGGTAGAGATACTCTTATTGATCGGCTATGAAAAGTCGACTGACATTTACTCCTGAGGTGCTGACTTGCTGCACCCTCGACAACTACTGTGATTATTATTATTTGACCATGCTGGTCATTTATGAACATTTGAACATCTTGGCCATGTTCTGTTATAATCTCCACCCGGCACAGACAGAAGAGGACTGGCCACCCCTCATAGCCTGGTTCCTCTCTAGGTTTCTTCCTAGGTTTTGGCCTTTCTAGGGAGTTTTTCCTAGCCACCGTGCTTCTACACCTGCATTGCTTGCTGTTTGGGGTTTTAGGCTGGGTTTCTGTACAGCACTTTGAGATATCAGCTGATGTAAGAAGGGCTATATAAATACATTTGATTTGAAACACAGGATCACTATGCTGCTCTCTCTCTCTCAATTCAATTCAAGGGGCTTTATTGGCATGGGAAACATGTTAACATTGCCAAAGCAAGTGAAGTAGATAATATACAAAAGTGAGATAAACAATAAACAACAATCCCTCTCTCTCGCTCTCTTTCTTTCTCTCTCTCTCTCGCTCTCTTTCTTTCTCTCTCTCTCAGCATGGTATTTAATGGGAATGGCCCTGGTACTGCCTGTCTGTGATTTAATGACCAGGACTTATTACAGGGTGGTACATTATCACTGGGCTGTCCCCGGGCCTGGGTGTTGGGGTTGGCACGTGGGTAGCTGCACACTCAATATCACTTTATTATTCTGTCTGTCTGACTGTAATTACCCCTCTGCTGCCACTGCGGCTGGTAGCATTGCTGCAACCCTGTACACCTTCACACTCCAAAACCACCACCACCATACATACTGTATGTGTGCACGCACAAACACACACCAAACTAGCCCCCTCATCGATGTGATAGTAGGGGGAGCTAGAGGATCAGGACCTCATTAAAGGATGTGCTGATATGGGGAAAAAGTTGACCCCCTCTGGGTGGTGAACCTGGAAGTTGCTCTGAAAAATTCTGTCGCAATGGACGGAGTCTGTTATCTGATGCTGTACCCATCCATCTAAAATAGGAGGCGCTACAACCACAGTGAAAGTGTGTTTTTGTCTTGACTCACACACTATTACCTTGAAGACACCCACCAGAAATGTTACTATTTTTAAGAGACTTCTATATTGTACTCCCAGTGAAAAACTAAGCAGTGCAGCGAATTAATGAGTGAGTAGCAATATCAAGGTGAAGAGAGGGAAGAACAGATTTAACAGCTTGAGAAACAGAGTTAGAGTTAGAAAAATGTATTAAAGCTTCACTCCACAATGCTAAAATTGTTGACAATACAAAATACAGATGATAAAAGCCACATTGTGGACCACTGCATACTAAACCCGATGCTAATCTCTTAACCAAGATCCACAGATAAAACACATTTTCAAACAAAAAGCCTCCAGATATGAAACCAAGATTGATGAAACCAAGTTTGAACTCTTTGGCCTAAATGCGAAGCGTCACGTCTGGAGGAAACCCGGGCACCATCCCTATGGTGAAGCATGGTGGTGGCAGCATCATGCTGTGGAACAGGGACAATCAGGATTGAGGCAAAGATGAACAGTGCAAAGTACAGAGAGATCCTTGATGAAAACCTGCTCCAGAGCGCTCTGGATCTCAGACGGGGGTGAAGGTTCACCTTCCAACAGGACAATGACACTAAGCACACAGCCAAGACAACACAGGAGTGGCTTTGGGACAGGTCTCTGAATGTCCTTGAGTGGCCCAGCTAGAGCCCAGACTTGAACCCGATTGAACATCTCTGGAGAGAAAATAGCTGTGCAGCAACGCTCCCCATCCAACCAGACAGAGCTTGAGAGGATCTGCAGAGAAGAAGGGGGGAATCTCCCCAAATACAGGTATGCCAAGCTTGTAGCGTCATACCCAAGAAGATTTTAGGCTGTAATCACCGCTAAAGGTGCTTCAACAAAGTACTCAGTAAAGGGTCTGAATACTATGTAACTTTTATATTGTAGTTTTAGATTTTTTGTAAATTCGCAAAAATGTCTAAAAAACTGTTTTTTCTTTGTCATTATGGGGTATTTTGTGTCGTTGATGTGGGGGGAAAAACAATTAAGAATAAGGCTGTAACGTAACAAAATGTGGAAAAAGTCAAGAGGTCTGAATACTTTCCAAATGCACTGTATCTTGATTAGATAAGTATTCAACCCCCTGAGTCGATACATGTTAGAATCCCCTTTGGCAGCTGTGAATCTTTTTGGGTAAGTCTCTAAGAGCTTTGTACACATAAATTCTTCAAGCTCTGTCAAGTTAGTTGCTGATCATTGCTACACAGCCATTTTCAAGTCTTGCCATAGATTTTTAAGCCGATTTATGTCAAAACTGCAACTACAACACTCAGGAACATTCAATGTCATCTTGGTAAGCAACTCCAGTGTATATTTGGCCTTGTTTTTTAGGTTATTGTCCTGCTAAAATGTGAATTTGGAAAGCACACTGAACCAGGCTTTCATCTAGGATTTTGCATGTGCTTAGCTCTATTACATTTCTTTTTATCCTAAATAACTCCCTAGTATTTGCCGATGACAAACATACCCATAACATGATGCAGCCACCATCATGCTTGAAAATATGAAGAGTGGTACTCAGTGATGTGTTCTGTTGGATTTTCCCCAAACATAACGTTTTGCATTCAGAACAAAAAGTACATTTCTTTGCCACATTTTTTGCAGTGTTACTTTAGTGCCTTATTGCAAACAGGTTGTTTTGGAATGTTTTTATTCTGTGAAGGCTTCCATCTTTTTCACTTAGGTTAGTATTGTGCAGAAAATACAGTGTTGTTGATCCATCCTCAGTTTTCTCCTATTAGAGCCATTATACTCTGTAACTGTTTTAAAATCACCATTGGCCTCATGGTAATCCCTGAGCAGTTTCCTTCCTCTCCGGCAACTGAGTAGTGACTGGGTTTATTGATACGCCATCTAAAGCATAATTGATAACTTCACTATGCTTAAACGGATATTCAGTGTCTGCTTTTTTTCACATCAGTGACACAAAATCTCAATTGAATCCATTTTAAATTCAGGCTGTAACAGAACAAAATGTTGAAAAAGTCAAGGGGTGTGAATACTTTCTGAAGGCACTGTAAATATTGTAACTGAATGCATGTGGCATTTTGGCAACTTAAAAAAAAACTTCATGGAGTTGTGCCTGTGGTTCACGCGTATCTGCCCTCTCATTGGCTAGAATGGTCCTATCTGAGCTCGCCGCTCCCGCCTGCCTTCCATCTTTGAGGACATGTATTTCCATTGCTAGAACGGTCACTTGAATATCTTGTCAATATAATAGATCATCTTTGCATTTACCTTCATGGGGAAACCAGCTGCTACTGGGTCTTGGTGTCACCAACTGTTGCACTTCCTACCCCTGACGTTTGCCATTCAAATTCAAACTTCTAAATTGGCCCTGGGTTAACAAAGGAACTGTGATTTGACCCCAGCCCTGCACTATAACCCTGGGCAACATCATACAGCCAGAGCAGATATCAACAGTGTTGTCCGGGATGATATACATGATCCATGCATGCACCAATCATCAGAGCAGGAGAGAGTCCGAGAGATGTCAGTTAGAGCACACAATAATGTCCAGCTGATTTTACCAAAAGGAGAAAATGTATGTCCCCCTCAGACCTTAGTTTGTTTAGTTACCTCACCAGTGTATGTCTAGAGGGCCAGTCTGTCAGGCCAGCTGGATCTCCCGGTCATCACCTCCACAGTAAAATCGAAATAATAATGTCATCATCAATCCAATGTTCCAGATGCTCATCTCGGTCCAGGAATAGGGTTTTGCCATCGTCACATGATCTCCTCCTATTAAACTCTTCATCGAGTCATAATAGAAATTAGATAATGAATATGTCCATTCCCTTGGGACGCTCCTCTATACCTGTGCTTAGTGAATAATCCATTTCAATTTAGGAAATGACTACCTTCATAGAAAACCTCCTCATCGATTACCCAGTGTTATTCCCAGGTAGTCTGGTTTGCTATTACGCAGCCATGTTTTTCTCAATCTCATACAAGCATTTTTCGGGGGGATAATGCTGTCGTTTCACAAAACAGAGTCCACAATACACAGAACTCTGTGGCCTTTTGCAAATCAGTAAGCATTTTCAAAATGTAGTTGCCTTCTCGGAAACATGAATACATGAATCAAAACTACATATATTCTACAGCCAAAATTGCAAATACATTAATCAAAAGAACATGACTGCCTGAAAAAGGTTAACGCAACCATACTTACCTCGAGTCCAAGCAGACAAAACAGAAAGTTAGTCTCTTTAAAAAGAATGCCACTACATTATGTGCAGGATTTCTTAATCGGTACCATCACATTAGAAAAAGTGTAAGATTGTAAGCCAATTAATATACTTGCACGTGATACAACGCTACATGTTAGCTTTTCCCATCAGATAACCTGGCAGTCCTATGCTACAGGTATGGGTAACTGCAGCCCAATATGGCGACCGGATTATGGGCGAGTGGGCATGTCACAAGGAGTCGGTGTATCGAAAGCGAAGCAGCTAATTGGGCAGATTGGTTGCCACTCAAGAGCATTTGGCGTGTCTGATTGGGCTGCATGTCGAGATAAGTCGGCGACCAGTGCACCAGTTTTGTATTGACATACCTGCCGACTTGAAGTGCTTCCTACTGGGTATCACGATTGTGTCGCTGGTGGTAGCTAACATGGCAATTTTATTCTCTCGCATATTTTATTTCAAGTAGGATAGCAACCTTCACAAGAAATAACTATACTGAACAAAAATATAAATGCACCATGTAAAGTGTTGGTTTTATGTTTCATGAGCTGAAATAAAAGATCCCTGAAATGTTAAATATGCACAAAAAGCTTATTTCTCAAAAATGTGGTGCACAAATTGGTTGAGATCCACCTGGCAGGTGTGGCATATCAAGGAGCTGATTAAACAGCATGACCATTACACAGGTGCACGTTGTGTTGGGGGCAAAAAAATGCCACTTTAAAATGTGCAGCTTTGTCACGCAACACAATGCCACAGATGCTTCAACTTTTACGGGAGCATGCAATTGGCATGCTGACTGCAAAAATGTCCACCAGAGCTGTTACCAGATAATATAATGTAATTTCTCTATCGTAAGCCACCTCTAACGTTGTTTTTGAAAATTTGGCTATACGTCCAACCGGCCTCAAAACTACAAACCATGTGTAACCACGCCAGCCCAGGACCTCCAAATACAGCTTTCACCTGCAGGATCGTCTGAGACTAGCCACCCGGACAGCTGATGAAACTGTGGGTTTGCACAACTGAAGAATTTCTGCACAAACTGTCAGAAACCGTCTCAGGAACGCTCATCTGCGTGCTCGTTGTCCTCACCATGGTCTTGACATGACTGCAGTTCGGCTTTGTAACTGACTTCAGTGTGCAAATGCTCACCCTCGATGGCTACCGGCACGCTGGAAAAGTGTGCTCTTCATGGATGAATCCCGGTTTCAACTGTTCTGGGCAGATGGCAGATGTGTACGGTGTTGTGTGGGGGAGCGGTTAGTTGATGTCAACGTTGTGAGCAAAGTGCCTCATGGTGGTGAGGTAATGGTATTGGCAGGCATAAGCTACTGCATACTCACCAGACACGTCATCCATTGAGCATGTTTGGGATGCTCTGGATCAACATGTACGACAGCGTGTTCCAGTTCCCGCCAATATCCAGAAACTTTGCAAAGCCATTGAAGAGGAGTGGGACAACATTCCAAAGGCCACAATCAACAGTCTGATCAACTCTATGCAAAGAAATGTGTGATGCGCTGCATTAGGCAAATGGTGGTCACACCAGATACTGACTGGTTTTCTGATCCACGGCCCTACCCTTTTATTAAGGTACACTATACAGACAAAAGTATGTGGACACACCTTCAAATTAGTGGATTTGGCTATTTCAGCCACACCTGTTGCTGACAGGTGTATAAAATTGAGCACACAGCCATGCAATCTCAATAGACAAACATTGGCAGTAGAATAGCCTTACTGAAGAGCTCAGTGACTTTCAACGTGGCACTGTCATATGATGCCGCCTTTCCAACAAGTCAGTTCCTCAACGGCTCAGCTGCAAAGTGGTAGGCAACACGGGACCGCCGAGTGCTGAAGAGGGTAGCGTGTAAAAATCATCTTTCCTCGGTTGCAACACTCACTACCAAGTTTCAAACTGCCTCTGGAAGCAACGTCAGCACAAGAACTGTTCATCGGGAGCTTCATGAAATGGGTTTGCATAGCCGAGCAGCCGCATACAAGCCTAAGATCACCATGCGCAAAGCCAAGCATCAGTTGGAGGGGTGTAAAGCTCACCGCCACGAACTGTAACTGTAAAATCTTTGAAATTGTTGAATGTTGCGTTTATATTTTTGTTCAGTGTAATATTGATAACCATCAAGATATAGATACAGTCTCTACTCAATGGGGTGGGCGTGAAAGGCAACAACACAGGAACATAGTGCTCTTCACTCCTGCTTGACAAGCAATACTGTCCAGTAATGGTGTGGGAAGTAGCTACAGTGCATTCGGAAAGTAGTCAGACCCCTTGATTTTTTCCACATTTTATTACGTTACAGCCTTATTCTAAAATTGATTAAATTGTTTTTTTCCTCATCAATCTACACACAATACCCCATAATGACAAAGCAGAAACAGGATTTTAGACATTTTTGCAAATATATTAAAAATAAACAACTGAAATATTACATTAACATAAGTATTCAGACTCTTTACTCAGTACTTTGTTGAAGCACCTTTAGCAGTGATTGAGTGTTCTTGGGTATGACGCTACAAGCTTAGCACACCCGTATTTGGGGGGGTTCTCCCATTCTTCTCTGCAGATCGTCTCAAGCTCTGTCAGGTTGGATGGGGAGCATTGCTGCACAACTATTTTCAGGTCTCTCCAGAGATGTTCGATCAGGTTCAAGTCCGGGCTCTGGCTGGGCCACTCAAGGATATTCAGAGACTTGTCCCGAAGCCACCCCTGCGTTGTTTTGGCTGTGTACTTTGGGTCGTTGTCCTGTTGGAAGGTAAACCTTCACCCCAGTCTGAGGTCCTGAGCGCTCTGGAGCAGGTTTTCATCAAGGATCTCTTTGTACTGTTCATCTTTCCCTCGAGCCTGACTAGTCTCCCAGTCTCTGCCACTGAAAAACATCCCCACAGCATGATACTGCCACCACCATGCTTCACCATAGGGACGGTGCCAGGTTTCCTCCAGACGTGACGATTGGCATTCAGGTCAAAGAGTTCAAACTTGGTTTCATCAGACCAGAGAATCTTGTTTCTCATGGTCTGAGAGTCCTTTAGATGCCTTTTGACAAACTCCAAGCGGGCTGTCATGTGCCTTTTACTGAGTAATGGCTTCCGTCTGGCCACTCTACCATAAAGGCCTGATTGGTGGAGTGCTGCAGAGATGGTTGTCCATCTGGAAGTTTCTCCCATCTCCACAGAGGAGCTCTGTGAGAGTGACCATTGGGTTCTTGGTCACCTCCCTGACCAAGGCACTTCTCTCCCGATTGCTCAGTTTGGCCGGGTGGCCTGCTCTTGGAAGAGTTTGGGGGTTCCAAACTTCTTCCTTTTAAGAATGATGAAGGCCACTGTGTTTTTGGGGACCTTCAATGCTGCAGAAATGTTTTGGTACTCTTGACACAATCCTGTCTCGGAGCTCTATGGACAATTCCTTCGACCTCATGGCTTGGGTTTTGCACTGTCAACTGTGGGCTGAAGGAAGAGTGGACCAAGGTGCAGTGTTTAAAGTGTTCATAATTTAATCCAAAAACCAAATCGAACAAAAACAACAAACAGGAGAACGAAAGCGAAACAGTCTCTCTGGTGCAGACACAAAAACAGAAAACAACTACCAACAAAACACATGTGGGAAAAGGGTACCTAAGTATGGTTCTCAATCAGAGACAACGATAGACAGCTGCCTCTGATTGAGAACCACACCCGGCCAAAAACATAGAAATAGACAACATAGAACAAAAACATAGAATCCCCCCCAACTCACGCCCTGACCAACCAAAATAGAGACATAAAAAGGATCTCTAAGGTCAGGGCGTGACAGGTGTGTGCCTTTCCAAATCATGTCCAATCAATTGAATTTACCACAGGTGGACTCCAATCAAGTTGTAGAAACATCTCAAGGATGATCAATGGAAACAGGATGCACCTGTCCTCAATCTCAAGTCTCATAGCAAAAGGTCTGAATACTGATGGAAACAAGGTATTTCAGTTTTTTATTTTATTTTATACATTTACGGAAATAACAAAAAAAAAACGTTTTTGCTTTATCATTATGGGGTATTGGGTGTAGATTGATGAGGACAAACATTTTCCGTAAACAAAATGTGGAAAATGTCAAGGGGAATGAATACTTTCTGAAGGCACTGTATCTAGTAGCCAATATCAGGGTGACAGTCACAGTAAGCACACACATACAAAGCATGAACAACAGTGCACCCATTGTCAATACATTTAATCAAAAACAAACAATAGTCAGTATACATAACTGAAGAAAAAAAATGTTTGTGTAAAACTAACATGAAATATGACTCAGACTCATCCTCTTGCTTATAAACAGAAGTCCAGCCTCCCGAGTGGTGCAGCGGTCTAAGGCACTGCATCGCAGTGCTTGATGCATCACTACAGACCCAGGTACAATCCCAGGCAGTGTCACAACCGGCCATGCCCGGGAGTCCCATAGGGTGGCGCACAATTGGCCCAGCGTCGTCCGGGTTAGGGGAGGGTTTAGCTGGGAGGCTTTACTTGGCTCATTGTGCTCTAGTGACTCCTTGTGTCTGGCCGGGCGCCTGCAGGCTGACATCGGTCGTCAGTTGAACGGCGTTTCCTCCGAAATAGAGACATAAAAAGGATCTCTAAGGTCAGGGCGTGACAGGTGTGTGCCTTTCCAAATCATGTCCAATCAATTGAATTTACCACAGGTGGACTCCAATCAAGTTGTAGATGCAGCTGGCTTCCGGGTTTAAGCAGGCGGGTGTTAAGGAGCATGGTTTGGCGGGTCATGTTTCAGATCAAATGCTTTTTCATGAAAACATCCTTAACATAAGTTAAACGGCACAGTCTAATATTCAAAGTTACTGAAACGTGCTAAGTTTACATTGACTAATAGCTCACAGTGTTGAGAACCTGACTTTGGTCGTTTTTGCTGTTTGCAGCAAGTTCGAATCCCAGGAAAGGTTCCTTTGAAATGTAGAATTCAATTTATTGTGATAGTGTGTTGTGAAAGGAAGTGCAACCAAAACCTTGTAAATGAAGATTATAAATATATTTGATGAGCAGCTGCTTGGAGTACCTCTTGCAGACCGACATACTGCAGGCTATTGCTACAGGGGTGTAAAATTAGTGCTTCCGGAGAGCACCGAAGCGACGCTCCGCCACCTCTCAGAATGTTGCAAACTTTAGATCAAAGCTGGAACAATGTCTCCCAAGATCACTTAAAGGGATAGTTCACCCAAATCACAAAATTTCACATTGGTTTCCTTCCCTTGTAAGCAGTCTATGGAGAAGATATGACAGAAATTCGCACTTTGCTTTAGTTTGCCTGGCACTGTTTCCACATGCTAATGTATTAGCATTCGTGGCACAAATCTCATTCAAGCCATTTGCAGACAAAATACTTTACAATTTACGTACATTTAAAACAGTAACACGTAGAGTGCAGTTACACATACATGTCAGTACACAGACACAAAAAGTAGATCATGTGGGAGAGGCGTTGTGCCGTAAGGTGTTGCTTTATTAGTCTTTTGAGACCAGGTTTGCTGTTCACTTGCGCTATATGAGTTGGAAGGGAGTTCCATGCAATCATGGATCTGTATAATATTGTATATTTCCTTGACCTGTGAAAAGACCCCTGGTGGCATGCCTGGTGGGGTAAGTGTGTGGGTCAGTGCTGCGTGTGAGTTGATTATGCAAACAATTTGAAATTTCCAGCACGTTGTTTCTTATAAAAAAAGAAGTGACGCTGTCAGTCTTTCCTCAACTCTTAGTCAAAAGAGACTGGCATGCATATTATTGATATTAACCCTCTGATTACAATGAAGAGCAAAACGTGCCACTCTGTTCTGGGACAGCTGCAGCTTGACTTGATCATGGACAGACCTCTCCCCGTCTTTACAACTATTGAATCTATATGTCTACATGTTGAATCCATGGTAACACCAATCTAAGATAACACCAAGTCATTTAGTCTCCTCAACAGCCACACAATTCATTACCAGATTCAGCTGAGGTCTAGAATTCAGGGAATTATTTGTGACGAATACAATGCAGCCTGTTTGTTGCTGTTTCCATCTGTCCTGCGACCTGCCCTGCACAATAGCAGGTCTATTTTGCACCAGAGAAGTCGTTCGTTGTTCCCTCGTTGAAAGCAGATTTGAAAGCAGATTGATGTTTATTGGGATGAGTCTTATCCTTGAGGCAGAACTGAGTAATTTCCACTAGATGGGCCAGCTGCAAAGTATCAATGTGACCCTATTCAGGAAACTAGGCATATGTCGCAAGTCATGACTTCACAGGAGAGCCTTTGAATGTAAAAAATATTTTTTTATCAAAGTGCGTTTTTTTGCCAGACATTTGATCAAATTTGATAATATTTCATAAAATAGCCTGTCACATAATTTAATCAGTCAGAGACATGACATCAGGGAGTTTTGCGAAGAAGAGGCTATGGACATCACATGCCCTGCACCAGTCAAGGGCAGGACAGAAACAGGCTCTCCGAATGTAGATTCCCTTGTTCATGCGTGGTTTGGACAGACCAGTCATCAGCACTATCTGCATTGCCTCTATTCACATGACTCTCTCCTAACACACACGCCATACGTTGCTGCTACAAAAAAAAAGATCCTGCTGCTCATCCACTTTACCCCAGGTTGTATGCATATAACTATCTCGTCTATCACTGATATCGTTATTGATATTGTTCGTGTACATACTGTATATTTTATTTATATTGACCATATCTATTTCTGATATCGCTACTATGCAAGTAACCATTTGGCTGTACCGTTTACACCTTCTGTAGAGACCATCCACTTAGCAATACTTATTGATATATAAAATGAATATTTATATGTGTGGTCGTAACATGATTTTGTGACATACCACAACAATATCATGTGAACGTATCAAGTGTCCACCACATAAATATATGGCGCATGCATCTGTTTATGTACTGTACATGTGCACCTCACTCAGGTTTCAACTCAGGTTGCATGGCCTTATGGAATACTATGTGATACGTGCATGTGTAACAGTATATAAAGTATGCTAATGTACTGGTGTGAAGGCATTTGGGCAGTGGTGTAAAGTACTTAAGTAAAAATACTTTAAAGTACTACTTAAGTCATTTTTTGTGGTACCTGTACATTACTATTTATATTTTTGGCAACTTTTACTTCACTACATTCGTAAAGAAAATAATGTACTTTTTACTCCCTACATTTTCATTGACACCCAAAGTACTCGTTACATTTTGACATGAAAATTGTCCAATCACACTCTTATCAAGGGAACATCCCTGGTCATCCCTACTGCCTCTGATCTGGCAGACTCACTAAACACAAATATATTGTTTGTAAATTATGTCTGAGTGTTGGAGTGTGCCCCTGGCTATCCGTCAATTAAAAAGATAAATACAAAAATACAATTGTGCCATCTGGTTTAATGTAAGGAATTTGAAATTATTCATACTTTTACTCAAGTATGACAATTTAGTACTTTTTCCACCACTGGATGTGGCTGGGGTTTATAGCATTTCTTTCACATGTGTCTGGGTAAATGTCATCTAATATTTATAACATATTTGTATCTGGACACATTCTGTTTACCTGGAATTGTTCGTTGATGTAGGCTACTACCACTTTTAGTCTTAATCTTTACTACACTACTCACTGCTTAGCACATGACCTCATATGTGAATCCTTAAACAGATGGGTGGGGCTGGCTTAAGAGAGTGTGAACAATGCTGAATGGGTGTAGACAAAGGAGCGCTCTCCAGTAGGTACCAAAACTTTTCAAAGGCCCTTTTCTCAAAAGTGAGTTTACAAGTTTATCAACTTTCAAAGCAGAATTACTTCGCCATTGTTGCTCAAAAATGCAGTGTATGATATACCATTTTGTAGCTCTGAGTCTCTACTTTTATCCAATGTAAAAAACCCAATTTCAAATTTTGCTACATCAGACCGATTTGAGCTGGTCAGTCATAAATGTGCTGTATTGTAAAAATTCATGAAAACACAAATTTGCTTTTTTTGTCTTAATATAAGGTTAGGGTTAGGCATTAGGGTTAGCAGTGTGGTTAAGTTTAGGGTTATTTAAGGTTAGGGTTGTCGTGGAAATATTCAGTCAATAATATTTCTCAAATACCGGAGCCTGTGAGTTCAAATAGACTTTTATTACAATATAATAAAAGCCAAGCTGGTTCATGAAAACAACTACCTTTCCAGTCTTGGCACACCCTCCTTTATACAGGTTACATCCTTACGTCACACACATAGTAACTCCTCTTTATGATTCATCCCCTCTGGCATTTAGCCACCATTATATTTTTGCCTTGCACTAATTTTAGTTTGGTTTCATATTATAGCATGGAAACATTATAGCCATAGCAATAGTTAAAAAATAAACAGACATGTCATCCTGCTAACTCCTCTGAAATGAGCACACATGTTCTGGAAAATTCCCAATATATCCCTCTGGTGCTTAAAAAGTCCCACAGCTTAAAATGTATCCCAGTACAAGTGAGAAGGGCAGCACCTTCTATGTTGCTGAGGAGACAATCCGCCACTCAGAAACCTTATCAACCTTTGCCTCACTTTCTCATTCATACTGGGGAGGCAGGACCAAATATATCCTCTCACATAGCTAGAAAGAAGTAAAAGATCCCTCCCCAGGCCAATTGTCCTTTAACATAAAGTTTAAAAGCATTCGCATGCATTCCGTAACTTAAACTCTCGGGCAAGGCTATGTAAAATAAAATAAAAACATAAAAACTATTAAACTAAACCTCATAAACCCTTATAACGTTGTTCTCAATATGTCACCTAAACATATGCCCACCCCCTCCCGCCCCCCCCCCACAGACACCTCTCTAACAACTGTTTGGACCTAAGTGAACAAACCTGTTAGAGAACTAACTGTTCCGTAGACTCTTGTAACCGGAAAACCCTATGTAACTTACACAGAAATTCAGAAGGTCTAACAATGTATCATTCAGCAACAGCTACACTGAGTACATGGTTATATTCTGTTCTACTATGTGTATACTCTAAACACATTCATAAGGGGCAATCCCCCGTTTTGCACATGGCACAGAAAATTGGGTCAGCACGATGAAAATGTCCAAGTTTCACATCATCCAGTTTGCACCATTTGCACAAACCTCAAACGTTGCAGGTTTAGGTACTATTACTATACCTGTCATGGGGGATTTTCTACACAGTATACAATTGTCCATTCAATGTTTTTTTCCAGCTGCCCCACTGAGCCCACTTATACCAGCCATTTTTTGTTGCTTTTCTAAGTTTCGTCCAATGTCAAATTCTGGGGTAGTTTCTTCATTTTGGCTACCCCAGTTGGTAACAGATGTCCAGATTTTCTGCATCAACCCACTTTCTTATGGTTTTGCCATTGTCTTCGCTGTACCGGTGCTAGTGGGAGGTGTTTTTACAATTTCTTCTAGGTTTGCCGCTGTTGCTGTCAAGGCCATTCTACCGTTCTTCATTTGTCCTGGTTTCCACTGTCTGTTAAAAAGTCGATGGTAGGGAAGTTTCCTTCCCATTCTCCTGTCGTTGTTTCTCCATCCCCTTGGACAGCGCCTCCGTCAGGGGTATCTGCCAGAGAACGTATGTCATCAGGAGCAACAGGCATGTCACTCCTCTCCATCCCTGGACTCTCTGGATCTTCAGGTGAGTGTATCTGTTGACTATTGGGAGTTGCGCCATGATCCTCTTCTCCTTCTGTTTCCTCTAGGCTCCTGCCTGGTGTATCAGCATCCTCTCCTTCCTCATGGCTCGGTGGTCGCTCACCGATCTCCTCCGGAACTCTGGTACAGTGGTTTAGATGGTACCATGTAATGCTTCCTTTCACCTGGACGGCTGTTGGTGTTACTAGGACCACTTCATAGGGACCCTCTCGCCTTGGCTCATTCCACTTCCTCCGGAACACTCTGACCTGGTCCCCTGGGATCACCGGACATTGAACCTCTGGTCCTGGTTCAGGTGTTTGCATTCTTTCCGTGAGGTTTTCAAACTCAGAGACTTATGGCCTCTGTTCTATGATTACACCACACACAATCTTATTTCCATCTCTCATCACACCTCCACTTACTCCTTCTGGTTCTTAAGAGAGTGATAGCATAAGACTTGGAAAGCAACGAAAAACACAAAACATAATAGTATTAACAATGTGGTAAGCTATGCATAATTATACAGTATATGCATGAAAACCAGAGTCTGAGACCATGCCAATTCCCACTCTCTCTTTACCTGACTCTATGCCTCCAGGATACTTTTCTGCTGGACTCCGAAAAATGAAGGCCCTATTAACCTCTCTGGGATATATGGAAGGTTAAACCTCCTCATGCTTTCGCCCAGTCTTCCCCTTTCCGGCCCCAGGTTCTGAGAGGTGTTCCCAAGCCATGTCATTTTCACTTTTTTCCCCCATCTCCTTTATTGCCACTTAATAGGCACACCACCTGATAGGCAAGTGCGTATCCCTAATCAATGCTACATCCTCTTTAGGTAACTTAGCACTGTGTATGCTCTCACATTGATGCCTTCAACATGTTGTTCAGAGTACAATTACCCCAACATCTATCCTCTTTCATATGATGCATTAACCAATAAAACAGCTAGCCCAACCCAACTATGGTGTTAAAGTAGCTCCTAGACCCAACCCATCTGCATGTATGTCTACAGTGGAATCTAGTCTCTCTCTCTCTCTTTAGCTCTGCTTCCTCTGTCATGGTGTCTTCAAGCTCACCCATTATGCAGCTGGACCTTACTTCTTGTGAGAGCTATGCATCCACCGAGGAAAGACATGACGATATTTATCGCTGCAGGTGCTGTAAGGAGTACTGTGTGTGGACCAGACCAACGCTGTCCCAACACCCCCCGCCTGGTGTATCTTGATGTACACTCAATCTCCAGAATTCAGCCCTTGGTTATCTCTGGCTCCTTATGTGCTGCTTTCACCTGAGGACATACACACTGCAACACATGGATCATTTCCTGACAACATACTAGACTCTCTTCTTATGGCAAGATCACGAATTTGTCATGTAACCTGTCAAGTGTCTTCCAGCTGTTAAAAATTTGGAAAAATACCAATGAGTTGGAAGAATATCCAACCTAAAAAAACTCTAAGTCATATGTTTTTTAAACGTTTACCATAGACCAACGTCTAAAATGCCACCTCTATCTCTTTTACTCTCACCATAATCAAGGTATGTGTAATGTTCAATTTACTTATAATTGTTCCTACATTTTACACAGCCATCTGTCCTCCCTCTACTATGAGCTATCTCCTGTAACAATATACATAGTCTCTAGAAATAACACCCCTCCACCACCACGGCCTTAATTTATGAGCCCCCCTCCCAGATCCCCAATGCAGTCACACCGATTAATCGGCCATTTTTTTGTTGTTGTTGTAATAATGACAAATACAACAATACTGAATGAACACTTATTTTAACTTAATATAATACATCAATAAAATCAATTTAGCCTCAAATAAATAATGAAACATGTTCAATTTGGTTTAAATAATGCAAAAACAAAGGGTCGGAGAAGAAAGTAAAAGTGCAATATGTGCCATGTAAAAAAGCTAACGTTTAAGTTCCTTGCTCAGAACATGAGAACATATGAAAGCTGGTGGTTCATGAGTCTTCAATATTCCCAGGTAAGAAGTTTTAGGTTGTAGTTATTATAGGAATTATAGGACTATTTCTCTCTATACATTTGTATTTCATATACCTTTGACTATTGAATGTTCTTATAGGCACTTTAGTATTGCCAGTGTTACAGTATAGCTTCCGTCCCTCTCCTCGCCCCTACCTGGGCTCGAACCAGGAACACATCGACAATAGCCACCCTCGAAGCATCGTTACCCATCGCTCCACAAAAGCCGCGGCCCTTGCAGAGCAAGGGGAACAACTACTCCAAGTCTCAGAGCGAGTGACGTCACCAATTGAAACGCTATTAGCGCGCACCCCGCTAACTAGCTAGCCATATCACATCGGTTACACCAGTCTAAGCTCGGGAGTTGATAGGCTTGAAGTCATAAACAGCTCAATGCTTGAAGCATTGCAAAGAGCTGCTGGCAAACGCACAAAAGTGCTGTTTGAATGAATGCGTACGAGCCTGCTGCTGCCTACCACCGCTCAGTCAGACTGCTCTATCAAATATCAAATCATAGACTTAATTATAACATAATAACACACAGAAATACGAGCCTTTGGTCATTAATATGGTCGAATCCGGAAACTATCATTTCGAAAACAAAACGTTTATTTTTTCAGTGAAATACGGAACCGCTCCGTATTTTATCTAACGGGTGGCATCCATAAGTCTAAATATTCCTGTTACATTGCACAACCTTCAATGTTATGTCATAATTACGTAAAATTCTGGCAAATTAGTTCGCAACGAGCCAGGCGGCCCAAACTGTTGCATATACCCTGACTCTGCGTGCAATGAATGCAAGAGAAGTGACACAATTTCACCTGATTAATATTGCCTGCTAACCTGGATTTCTTTTAGCTAAATATGCAGGTTTAAAAATATATACTTCTGTGTATTGATTTTAAGAAAGGCATTGATGTTTATGGTTAGGTACAGTCGTGCAACGATTGTGCTTTTTTCGCAAATGCGCTTTTGTTAAATCATCCCCCGTTTGGCGAAGTTGGCTGTCTTTGTTAGGAAGAAATAGTCTTCACACAGTTCGCAACGAGCCAGGCGGCCCAAACTGCTGCATATACCCTGACTCTGTTGCAAGAGAAGTTACACAATTTCCATAGTTAAAAGAAATTCATGTTAGCGGGCAATATTAACTAAATATGCAGGTTTAAAAATATATACTTGTGTATGGATTTTAAGAAAGGCATTGATGTTTATGGTTAGGTACACGTTGGAGCAACGACAGTCCTTTTTCGCGAATGCGCACCGCATCGATTATATGCAACGCAGGACATGCTAGATAAACTAGTAATATCATCAACCATGTGTAGTTAACTAGTGATTATGATTGATTGATTGATTGTTTTTTATAAGATAAGTTTAATGCTAGCTAGCAATTTACCTTGGCTTCTTACTGCATTCGCGTAACAGGCAGGCTCCTCGTGAAGTGCAATGTAAGGCAGGTGGTTAGAGCGTTGGACTAGTTAACATTAAGGTTGCAAGATTGAATCCCCGAGCTGACAAGGTAAAAATCTGTAGTTCTGCCCCTGAACAAGGCAGTTAACCCAAATCTTAACTGATTTGCCTAGTTAAATAAAGGTGTAATTAAAAAAATAAATAATAATAAATTGGCCAAATCGGTGTCCAAAAATACAGATTTCCGATTGTTATGAAAACTTGAAATCGGCCCTAATTAAACGGCCATTCCGATTAATCGGTCGACCTCCAGTCACTACTCCTAATGTACTTTTACAGTTATAAACATACTAAAACATTCTCAAATCAATTTAGTTAACTTCTTATGGCTGGGGGCAGTATTGAGTAGCTTGGATGAATAAGGTGCCCAGAGGTGCCCAGAGTAAACTGCCTGCTCCTCAGTCCCAGTTGCTAATATATGCATCTTATTATTATATTTGGATAGAAAACACTCTGAAGTTTCTAAAACTGTTTGAATGATGTCTGTGAGTATAACAGAACTCATATGGCAGGCAAAACCCTGAGAAAAAATCCAACCAGGAAGTGGGAAATCTGAGGTTTGTCGTTTTTAACTCATTCTCTATTGAAGATACAGTGGGATATTGGTCATTTTGCACTTCCCAAGGCTTCCACTAGATGTCAACAGTCTTTAGAACCTTGTTTGATGCTTCTACTGTGAAGTGGGGGCGAATGATAGGGGAATGAGTCAGAGGTCTGGCAGAATGAGCGAGCTCTGTTCCATTGTTTTTCTACAGACAAAGGAATTCTCCGGTTGGAACATTATTGAAGATTTATGTTAAAAACATCCTAAAGATTGATTCTATACTTTGTTTGACATGTTTCTACGGACTGTAACGGAACTTTTTGACATTTCGTCTGCTCCTAGTGAACGCGCTTCGTGGGTTTGGATTTGTTTACCAAACGCGCTAACAAAAGTAGTTATTTGGACATAAATGATGGACATTATCGAACAAAACAAACATTTATTGTGGAACTGGGATTCCTGGGAGTGCATTCTGATGAAGATCATCAAAGGTAAGTGAATATTTATAATGTTATTTCTGACTTCTGTTGACTGCACAATATGGCGGATATCTTTTTGGCTTGTTTGGGCTCTGAGCGCCGTACTCAGATTATTGCATGGTTTGCTTTTTCCGTAAAGCTTTTTTGAAATCTGACACAGCGGTTGCATTAAGGAGAAGTGTATCTAAAGTTCCATGTAAAACACTTGTATTTTCATCAACATTTATGATGACTATTTCTGTAAATTGACGTCGCTCTCTGCAAAATCACCGGATGTTTTTGGAACTACTGAACATAACGCACCAATGTATACTGAGATGTTTTGATATAAATATGAACTTTATCGAACAAAACATACATGCATTGTGTAACATGAAGTCCTATGAGTGTCATCTCATTAAGATCATCAAAGGTTAGTGATTAATTCTATCTATATTTCAGATTTTTGTGACTCCTCTCTTTGGCTGGAAAAATGGCTGTGTTTTTCTGTGACTTGGCTCTGATCTAACATAATCAATCGTTTGTGGTGCTTTCGCCGTAAAGACTTTTTGAAATCAGACACTGTGGTGGCATTAACAAGAAGTGTATCTTTAAAATGGTGTGAAATACTTGTATGTTTAAGGAATTTTAATTATGGGATTTCTGTTGTTTTGAATTTGGCGCCCTGCACTTTCACTGGCTGTTGTCATATCGATCCTTTAACGGGATCTCAGCCCTAAGAAGTTTTTAATATACATCAGCCACTCCTAATCACACTTATGTTCCACAAAACCTAAAACATATTGACTTAACAAGAAAAAAAGAGAGAAAAGAAATGTTTCATAACTGCACACCACCCATGGATGCGACTAACATTATAATTCTGAATACAACGTAAAACAAAAGAGAACAAAAAACCTCATGGTTAACCCAAGCTATCATCCTGTGAGTTCCCTAACAACCTCCCTGTCGGAGGACACTTAGAAATAAGGATTCTGGAGCCTCCCTCGGCCTAATAAATTTGAGCAGTGCCCTCACCCCTCACCGTTCGAAAGCAACTCTCTCTCTTTGTATCCGAATCACAACTACAACATTTCATAAATTATCCAACCCAAATTCAGAAAGACAGTCCATGTGCTTACTTTGAGACTATGACTCGAATTCCTGCTTCTTAATTTAGCACACATCATCCCGGTTAGAATGTACATTTGTAAACAGAACCTTTTCTTGTCGTTAATAACTCTTCTCATTACAACCTCCCTTTGTCCCTGTTTTCTTGTCACAAGTGGCCTGGTAATGAAAGATCAGTATCACAATGCATCCTTAGTTTAAACTGTTTGTACTGTATAGACCCCCTTTCCACTTTTTGTTCCTTCTCCCAGCACTTATCATTCTGGCGTGTCTTTATCAGATATCGTCATTTATATCCCATGCACATTTATGGCCTGCTGGAGGTCATTTTGCAGGGCTCTGGCAGTGCTCCTCCTTGCACAAAGGCGGAGGTAGCGGTCCTGCTGCTGGGTTGTTGCCCTCCTACGGCCTCCTCCACGTCTCCTGATGTACTGGCCTGTCTCCTGGTAGCGCCTCCATGCTCTGGACAGTACGCTGACAGACACAGCAAACCTTCTTGGCACAGCTCGCATTGATGTGCCATCCTGGATGAGCTGCACTACCTGAGCCACTTGTGTGGGTTGTAGACTCCGTCTCATGCTACCACTAGAGTGAAAGCCCCGCCAGCATTCAAAAGTGACCAAAACATCAGCCAGGAAGCATAGGAACTGAGAAGTGGTCTGTGGTCACCACCTGCAGAACCACTCCTTTATTGGGGGTGTCTTGCTAATTGCCTATAATTTACACCTTTTGTCTATTCCATTTGCACAACAGCATGTGAAATGTATTGTCAATCAGTGTTGCTTCCTAAGTGGACAGTTTGAGTTCACAGAAGTGTGATTGACTTGGAGTTACATTGTGTTGTTTAAGTGTTCCCTTTATTTTTTTGAGCAGTGTATATATATATATATATATATATATATATATATATATATATATATATATATATATATATATATAAGATGGTTATATCTTATTCATCAACCACATTGATTTAAGCATGCTCAACTCTATACACTATTGGTGTCATGTCGAGATACAGAAATTGAAATACCTGCAAATGATCCTTAAAGCCAAAACTCAGTGTGAGCTTCAAGCTGTAACATTGATCTGCTGGTCACCATTCATTCCCCATAATAAACTGGGTGGTTCGAGCCCTGAATGCTGATTGGCTGACAGCTGTGGTATATCAGACCGTATACCATCGGTATGACCAAACATTTAACTGCTCTAATTACGTTGGTAACCAGTTTATAATAGCAATGAAGCACCTCGGGGGTTTGTGGTATATGGCCAATATACCACGGCTAAGGGCTGTTTCCAGGCACTCCTCGTTACGCCGGGCCGTGGTATATTGGCCGTATACCACACCTCCTCAGGCCTTATTGTTTAATTGACCCACAAGACAATACAGAGACAACAGGAGGTTTGAATAAAATATTTTCTTTATTCTGCGAGAGAAATGAATATAGTGAAGTTCCATTGATAACGTACAAGAGTTGAGTTCATAACAAATGGAGATTTTACAACATATACAAACTATTGCAACAGATACGAGAAAGTGAAGTAGTGTACCGTGACGTTATTGAAACAACTTAACTGAAGAAGGGAATACATATAGAAGCTAAAAGCAAGGTATGTATGATGTTGTTGTAATACTGAGAAAGAAGTCTCTGTTTGATTGGTCTGGAGAGTAGAGAACCACTCATAGCCGGCTGTACAAGATAAAGTCATCACCATCACAATCCACACGCAACAACGCTACAATGTCGCTCCAGAAACACACAATTATATACCAGAAAGTCTATGTGAGTAGGTACTTACTTCGCAGTAATTGTCAGCATAAAGTAAGAAATACAGAAATATAAAAGGAGATGAATATCATATTGCTTGTATTTTGTCTAAGAAGTAGCCCAACGTCACAAAAACTGCTGGTGTCACAAAATTCTGCGAACGGTCTGTGAAATAAGAATAACGGTTTGATTATGTGAGTTTCAAGTTGTGTACTGTAAGCAACCCAGTAGATGCTTCACGGGTCAAACATTCAAAGCACATTATGTTGTATGTCTCAAACATTGACGGATATTGTGACATGGAGAAACGCGTTCGTTTCAACATGCCAAACAAACAATAAGGAACACATGTTTTTCTTGCGGTGACGTTCATCTTTCTCAGTATTACATACTTATAACGCTATAAACGGACAATAAAAGGACTGTGACTTGGTTCCGCTGGAAGCAGTGACTTGTTTAGTTAGCTAGGATTAAAATTCAGATCGGAATACACCATAAACAGTCAAAGAACAGTTTTTCTTAAAACATTCTCTTTTTCTATTTTCTTTTAAACACAAAAAAACAACAGTCAAGAGTACCAAAGATGCATGCTGGATCTGTAAGTATGTCAAAAGAGGGATAGGGACAGTGTGATACACACATTTTTTTTCTTCCAAACTATTTTTTTCTCTTTTCTTTCTAAATCTTTTTTTTCTTTTTTTTAAATAAGAAGCTGTACTCCTTGAAGCTGTGCTGGGTATTGTGATCAGATAGCAGTGGTAAGAACACACACGACTCCTGGTGAGAATCACAACATATTCAAACCCCACTGGCTGCATGCTGCAAATAAAACTTTGCAGAACTGCTTGAGGGCAAGAAGAAGAACAGACATTATAGCTATATAACAGTCTTGTGGTGCTATAGGAAACCTAAGCCTGCATCGTCCTGTACCTGTACTCCAACTTAAGAGTTTTGTTTTCACACAGAAAACTATTAAAACAGTCAAAAAGTAAACTTGGGTAATCGATATTTTGGTTCGTCCTAACCCCTTCGAAATGTCTTGTGGTATGTGCAGCACATCTTGTCCCAAGTAAAATCCCACTGACAGTGGTTCTACAGAAACACAAAGGTGCTGTTCTTTCATAAACACTAATCTCAGACAGAACATCTCTCTCACGCGTCACTCCTCTGTCCCTGACCCCTGACCTCTGACCCTTGACAGAAAAGGAAAGGGATATTGCATGCATTCCGGAGTGAAAGAACTTAAGGAAAACTTGCTTTATGTCCTGCAGAAGAACGACAATCACTTCTTCTCTTTTTAAGACAAACCACTAGACACAAGGGGAAATTGAAGTGTATTCGTCTTATTCACTTCCTTTCAAAGCTGAGAGGGAGAGAGAGCAACCATACGTCCGACTGGATCAACGTGTGCAAATAGATGACTGTGTTGTGAGAAAACAAGGAGACAGACACAGGGAGTGTTTTTGGTGAAGTAAGAGGTCTTTCACGAACTTAACAAAACTAAACTAATAGAGGAATCACACTAATGGCACACATATTGTAGACCAATAAAGACACTCAGATCATGGGTGCAGAGACTTGCTAAATCATAAAAATTAAAACCTGGCATAGGAATGAATCTGCCTTCTATCTCTCATCACTTTCAGAGCGGTGAAAACTATCGGTCTAATTTGAATAGACAAAAGACTGAGAGGTGATGTGAGTGGCAAACTATCCTCCTTAACCACACTGCTTGGTAAGGACATCCAAATGTTCTTTGGTACAGATCGAATACCTCAAATATCACCAAGGAACACCTATCCCCAATTATGCATTACTATTATACGTCATAATAATTACTTTTATTGATAATTAGAAACATCATTATCACTAACAGGGGATTCTAGCTAACTGTATGGGACATACTCACTCACTCTGACTGCCTCTAGCTACTGTACCATGTTAACTTCGGAGTTCTTCTGGTAACAAGGCAATGGAAATAAACATCCCTTTCAAACTATCAACATCTAAAGGCTAAAAATAAAGTCAACTGAAATCTTTGGTCTCAATGCCAGGGGGGGAAAAGTAGAGGAACAACAACTAAATCACAAACAAAAATAGTATGTGTTCTTTTAGCATCCTAGATTAGTATGAGAAATGCTTTGTCTCACGGTGGAAAATAACAACTGAAGATGAGACAGAGTCACACTATGTCTGCGTCTGAAATGGCATACTATCCCCAAGCACTGTATAGGAAATACAGCACCATTTCGGGTACACCCTGTCTTCTCTGAAGAGTGATGTTTGCAATATCAGACAAGCCCCCCAACAACAAACATAACCTTAGTATATTTCTGAGAAGGTTCACAGAGCACATCTTTCCCTCCTTGCAAAGAAGCGTACTTTTATTTCTGTTTCTGTGACATAAACATGTATAATTATATATATTTAAAAGTCAACCCAGTCCTGCTCACTACTATAGAACAACAAAACAGATATTTTATTTCATATATGTATATTTCTATATAAAGACATTCAACAGTGAGCAATGCAATAGTTCAAGTAATAGAGTTAGGGCCCTATAGGGCTCCAAGTAAAAAACGGACCAAAAGTCAACATAATAACAACCTTCAGACCATGGTGTATGATAAGGAAGGAGAGGAGACTGAAGTGAAGATAGACAGGCTCTTGAGCTACCTCAGTGGACGAACCTAACAGAGCAGGGCCACCGAGGTGGATAGACACGATTAGAACCAGGTAGACACCATTATAATTAATGACAAAAGGTCTCGCTTACTGTCTGGGTGTTGTTAAACCTGGTTTTACCAGTCCAGAGATCAAAGTGGGTTTTGTTATGAAACTGTTATGTAGCAAAAGGGTATCCTAGCATCCTGCCTGAGGGTCCTTGCCAAAGAAAACAGGGACGAGGAGACACAAACAAACGTCCATTTATCAGAACAGCCTTATCCAGTTTTACATTCAACATGACCTCTAACCCCCTTCCCTCCCCAGTACACCATACCACACCCCACTACACTCCATACAGAAGAGCTGAACCTCACCTTAACCCTAACAGCTGTTACTAGGCACATCAGCACATACAGACCAGGGAGAGACTGAATAAGGGATAACCCATCTCGACTCTAGTCTTCAGAGGGAGTGTCACACCTTCTCCCTCCTCCTCCCTTGCACGTGTTCTTCATCAAGGGCTTTCAGCACTGACTGTGACCTAGTGACCCCTCCACCCCCCACTGCCTCATCTGGCTTATCTTAGTGCACTACTCCAAGGGGTGGGGGTGTATGTTAGATAAAGATGATTCGCAGAAGCGTATGGTGTCGTTGTGGAGGAGATACAGGGGAGATAGATACTCGGGGGGGGGGGGGGGGGGGGGGCGTAGAGGCCTGGCTTTTTTACCAAGGCTGTATCATTCCCTCATTCACCATGATGATTCCACTTCACCACCACCGCACGGCTGGATAACACGACTTTCCTCCTCACACACACTGAGCACTGGTTCTCACTGGTGTGACCCCATACACTTCACTGATATCCACTGGTCGTTTAGTAAAGACTCCAGACGATATACAACTCTCTTGTTCTCAAAGTGTGACAAGGGAGCTGCTTATTTGAATCCAGTTTTATTTACGTGTAACTGTGAATCTGTCAGATCAATTTTGGTAGTCAATCTCACTGGAGTGGTGTCTTTACCCCCGATTGAGCCCAAAAAATGTGTCCAGTAAGGTGCAAATTTGGAGGGGGCTCGATTAAAAACCGCTGTGTTTGTTCTACTCCAGGGTCACTAAATCACCCCTCTGCTGCTGCACTACCCTCTCCTGTCAACAAGGCCTTAAATATGGCCTAAGATGAACAGGTAGGGAGGGGACAACTGTCTGGGAGAGACAGGACCCCAGGGACACTCAGAGATGGATGAGGAAGTGAAATAACCCACTCACTGTATTTTTTTCTGGTTCAATGAAAGAAAATGAACTAAGTAGACAGGATCCAACTGCTATTTTATTGGTGTCTATGGAAACACCCAGTTAAGTAGACCAGAAATTGTCAATTTATTTTCAATGGTAAACGGCCTGAGTGAACCATCTTCATTTATCCACCATATTTTGACATCACTGGTCCATTGTCTGTCTCAGAGGCTGCTGGTTAGATAGGCAGCAAGGAGAGACAATGGTAACCAAACAACAGCCAATCAGAATAGAGTTTCATATCAGGAAGTAGAGGTGACCGAATAGACTGGAAAATTGCACATTGTGGTTGTTTGTCATTTTGTCAATATTTATTGTGCGATGTTATAATCTTTTATTTTCAACAGAAATGTTTCCACTGGTCTTAAAGTCAAGCACCGGGTAAGACGTTTGAGTGAAGCACAAACAAAAACAAAAGGAAAAAAAGGAAAGAAAAGCAATATATCTTCAAAAGCTTCAATGTGCACTTTGATTATCTCTCCTGCGAGTCTGTCTGGAAGCTGGGTTCGTTCAGCTCTCCGGGTGACTGCTAACCTAAATAATCGTAATACATAGTTGGATTGCACTTTCTTAAAGTTTTTATCATCATCAAAAGCATTCGTCTTCCACTTGAAACTCCCCCCTCCCTACCTGCTTCGTGTACACTAAAACAGTTCAAAGCCTATTATCTCAAAGGTTCCGTAACCAATACATAAAGTCCCCGTTTGTTTTAAACAGACATTAGCATATACTACAAATAATATTTTGTTTAAAACAAACATGTTTCAGGTTCTAAGGTAGTTTGTTTCTCCTTAGTTTTGGGATTTGGTGTCAAACCGTACGGTGCAGCCTTGGCTGGGCTCTCCTCTTAGATAAGTGCTTCTAACTCGACCGTGACCGGCGTCTAGACGGTCAAACCTACCGACCGTCTCCGTCTGTGCGTACCATCCCCTCAGAGCTTATAGTGCACGAGCACTGGGCCCAAACTCTGTTTCATGTGTGGTATTAAACAAAGCAACCACTCTTTTTTCAATCTTCTCCATTCATACAGACTAATAAAAACACAATGGACTTGTTTCTGCCCATGCCAACTTTGGTCTCTGTAGGTGACTATAACGACATGACTTTACCATAACTTACAATGTGTCAAAGGAAATATGATCCAGCCATCAAGAAAACAAACTCACTCCATCTACAGTTAGTATAAAATCAAGCTTTTTTCTTTTAAGACTACAAAACCTTTTTTTACTCCCGCATGTGGCCCCTTTCGACTCTTCCCCCCCTTCGATTCTCCCTTCCCTTCACCCCCCCCCCCCCCCCCCCAACCCTTCAGCAGCAGTCTATATGGAGGAACACTGAACAACTGTCCTTCATTTGTTATGCTACATTATTTTTGCTTTTCATTCGGAAAGGGACAGAACATACACTCGACATCATTATAATCATCATCTCTTGCATTTAGCAAACAAGCAGTGAACAAAACAAATTGTCCAAATAAAAAAAAGAAAGAAAACAAAACCAGAAAAGAAAAAAAAAGAAAATGATAATTTGGGCGACAGACGGACGACAGGAAACAAAGCCTTAAAATTGAGCGCCTTCATGTTGTCGTTAATCTGTGAAAGAGTCCTGGCTGGAGTTTAGGTTGCAGCAGGGTCACCTAAAACTCGGCTCTTCTCTTTTCCTTCAGTTTTTTCACATTCACAAACATTTAAAACTTCCTTGTGCAAATCAAGCAGTCTTTAGAAAGAATGCCCTCCAATTGTTCTAGTAAAAATATATATAACTCCAAGGTGGCTGACGTGTGTGTTGCAGCAAGTGTTTCTGACTTTTTTTTTTCTCCCCCCCATCTCAGGTTTTTTCTCAGGTTCTGGGTAATAGTTACCCCCCCTACCCCCTCATCCATCCTGGGGCTGGGTGGGGGGGTGCTCATCTCCGTGGGGCAGGGCCGGAGGATGAGGGCATCTGTGCGTAGACAGGGTAGGCCAGGCGCACATTGAGCAAGTCGTTGTGCTGAACCAGGGAGGTCTGGTGGTAGTGCAGGACCAGGTCTTTCAGAGAGCTGTACAGGTTGTAAGGCTCAGCGAAGCCGTAGCCCCTCTGTGTGCTGTAAATCACACAGTGCTTAACCTCACCCTCCACACTGTAGAAAGAGAGGATAGGAGGTATTAATACTAGCCAAACACACAAGTTACGTTACAGCCTTATTCTAAAATGGATTGAAGTAATTGTTTTTCCTCATCAATCTACACAATACCCCATAATTACTAAGCGAAAACAGGTTTTTAGAAATGTTTGTAGATTTTATATAAAAAAATAACAAAAAATAACTTATTTACATAAGTATTCAGACTCTTTGCTATGAAACTCAAAATTGTGCTCGGGTGCATCCTGTGTCCATTGCTCATCCTTGAGATGTTTCTACAACTTGATTGAAGTCCACCTGTGGTCAATTCAATTGATTGGACATGATTTGGAAAGGCACACACCTGTCTATATAAGGTCCCACAGATGACCTGCATGTCAGAGCAAAAACCATGCCACGAGGTCAAAGGAATTGTCCGTAGAGCTCCGAGACAGGAATGTGTCGAGGCACAGATCTGGGGAAGGGTACCAAAAATGTCTGCAGCATTGAAGGACCCCAAGAACACAGTGTCCTCCATCATTCTTAAATGGAAGAAGTTTGGAACCACCAAGACTCTTCCAAGAGCTGGCCTCCCGGCCAAACTGAGCAATCTGTGTCACGCCCTGATCTGTTTCACCTGTCTTTGTGATTGTCTCCACCCACCTCCAGGTGCCTCCTGTTTTCCGCATTAGTCCCCGGTCTATTTATCCCTGTGTCTCCTGTCTCTCTGTGCCAGATCGTCTTGTTTTGCCAAGTCAACCAGCGTTTTTCCTAGCTCCTATTTTTCCCAGTCTCTGTCTTTTCCTAGCCCTCCTGGTTTTGACCCTTGCCTGTCCGGACACCGAATCCGCCTGCCTGACCACTCTGCCTGTCCTGACCTCGAGCCTGCCTTTCGCCTGGTACTGTTTGGACTCTGACCTGGTTTATGAACTCTCGCCTGTCCCTGACCTGCCTTTTGCCTACCCCTTTTTGGTATAATAGATATCAGAGCTCAACCATCTGCCTCCTGTGTCTGCATTTGGGTCTCGCCTTGTGCCCTTATAATCTGGGGAGAAGGGCCTTGGTCAAGGAGGTGACCTAGAACCCGATGGTCACTCTCACAAAGCTCCAGAGTTCCTCTGTGGAGATGGGAGAAACTTCCAGAAGGATAACCATCTCTGCAGCTCTCCACCAATCAGGCCTTTATGGTAGAGTGACCAGATTGAAGTAAAAGACACATGACAGTCCGCTTGGAGTTTGCCAAAGGGCACCTAAAGGACTCTCAGACCATGAGAAACAAGATCCTCTGGTCTGATGAAATCAAGATTTAACTCTTTGGCCTGAATGCCAAGCATCACGTCTGGAGGAAACCTGGCACCATCCCTACGGTGAAGCATGGTGGTGGCAGCATCATGCTGTGTGGATGTTTTTCAGCGGCAGAGACTGGGAGACTAGTCAGGATCGAGGGAAAGATGAACGGAGCAAAGTACAGAGAGATCCTTGATGAAAACCTGCTCCAGAGCTCTCAGGACCTCAGTCTGGCAAAGGACATCTTCCAATAGGACAACGACCCTAAGCATACAGCCAAGAAGTGGCTTCGGGACTAGTCTCTAACTGTCCTTGAGTGACCCAGCCAGAGCCCAGAATTGAACCTGATCTAACATCTCTGGAGAGACCTGAAAATAGCTGTGCAGCAACGCTCCCCACTCAACCTGACAGAGCTTGAGACAATCTGCAGAGAAGAATGGGAGAAACTCCTCAAGAAGACTCATGGCTGTAATCACTGCCAAAGGTGCTTCAACAAAGTACTGAGTAAAGGGTCTGAATACTTATGTAAATGTCATATTTCCGTTTTTTTTTTTTTTTGTCATTATGGGGTATTTTTGTATTTAATCAATTTTAGAATAAGGCTGTAACATTTTTAAAAAATGTGGAAAAAGGGAAGGGATCTGAATATTTTCCAAAGGCACTGTATAAGAGCAGTTTGACACACTCACAGAGGATTATTGAACTACCACAATTTAGCAAAACTTACCATGGCATATCATCATCGCAGAGACTCAATCAGTAGTACATATTGAGACACTGACACTACGGCGCATGCTTATCTTATTCATAGTATATGCTTGAGTACTTCCACCAGGGAGAATGCTTATCTTATTCATAGTATATGCTTAAGTACTTCCATCAGGGAGAATGCTTATCTCATGCATAGTATATACTTGAGTCCTTACACTATGGAGCAGGCTTATCTTATTGATAGAATATACTTGAGTACTTACACTACAGAGCAGGCTTATCTTATTGATAGAATATACTTGAGTACTTACACCACAGAGCAGGCTTATCTTATTGATAGAATATACTTGAGTCCTTACACTATGGAGCAGGCTTATCTTATTGATAGAATATACTTGAGTACTTACACCACAGAGCAGGCTTATCTTATTGATAGAATATACTTGAGTACTTACACCACAGAGCAGGCTTATCTTATTGATAGAATATACTTGAGTACTTACACCACAGAGCAGGCTTATCTTATTGATAGAATATACTTGAGTACTTACACCACAGAGCAGGCTTATCTTATTGATAGAATATACTTGAGTACTTACACCACAGAGCAGGCTTATCTTATTGATAGAATATACTTGAGTACTTACACCACAGAGCAGGCTTATCTTATTGATAGAATATACTTGAGTACTTACACCACAGAGCAGGCTTATCTTATTGATAGAATATACTTGAGTACTTACACCACAGAGCAGGCTTATCTTATTGATAGAATATACTTGAGTACTTACACCACAGAGCATGCGTAGCAGCCCTTCTTGCTGCTCTCCCTGATGAGGAAGGCTCCGTCAGGTTTGTCTAGGAGAAGGTCTTCAGACTGGGTTCTGTTCAGGTCTCCCACAAACCAGCTCTTCTCATCGTAGTGGGGCAGGTTTTCATCCTCTTCGGTACTCACAAAGTACCCTCTACACGCGCAGGAGACAGGGGAGCGAGATAAGCATAGGGTCTAGCGGAGATTCATTCGAGATGATTAATACACGGTGGAGCCAACATATCAAACGAGGACGATTTACTCCAATCTATATCCCTCAAACGTGAGTATAGTGAAAAGACTATAGTGGATGAGCCAATGTGGAGTCTATTGCTCCAAGACGTCCATGCTACAGATACGAGTGAGCCTTGCAGTGCGAGGCTGGGAGGCCGGGCTCGGAACACTTACTCATCTGTGTTCTCGTTCTTGATCCCCAGCCAGTCGTTAATTCGTTTCTGTCGCACTCCTTTGTGATTGAGCCAGCTGGAGAGAGAGAGAGAAAGAGAGAGAGAAAGAGGAAATTACTACAAACATCGAGTTAAAGCCCTTCTTTCATTATGCGCATCATTCCTCCATTGAACAGAACAGACGACAAAAGGTATTGAATTAATAGCACTCGCACAACCCTTCTGAATGATTCGGTGTAGAAACGCGGCAGACCTGGTAATGCTATTAGAGGCTTCCCAGAAGCCATGGCCTTTCTCTCCCCAGGCAGCCCAGGGACTTCCCTATAAAGAGCCTGCCTTTAGCTCAGAGGAAACACAAGCTTGCAATACAGCCTAGTGGTTCGGCAGGTAGCCTGGTGGTTAGGGCGTTGGGCCAGTAACCGAAAGGTCGCTAGGTCAAATCCCCAAAATGACAAGGTAAAAATCTGTCATTCTGCCCCTGAACAAGGCAGTTAACCCACTGTTCCTGGGCTGTCAATGTAAATAAGAATTTGTTCTTAACTGACTTGCCTAGTTAAATAAATAAAAATATGGCAGTTATCCAGTTAACCCCGTATGAACTCCTTGCAGTCTGGGTTACTTACACAAGGTATGGGTCCCTACTATACACCTACAAGGTTAACTCTTTCCTCCATCATAGATTACTTACCCAAGATACTGGTGTTACTCTGTTAACCCTTTCCTGTATGGGTTACTACTTACACAATGTACTGGTCCTATATGATAACTGTATCTTAACCCTTTGCTGTATGGGTTTCTACTTACCCAATGTACTGGTCCTATACGATAACTGTATCTTAACACTTTCCTGTATGGGTTTCTACTTACACAATGTACTGGTCCTATACGATAACTGTATCTTAACACTTTCCTGTATGGGTTACTACTTACACAAGGTATTGGTCCCTGATCTTGCGGAGCTGGATGAGGTCAGGTTTGAGGCTGTTCATCTTCTTGTCTGTCTCTCTGTTGTCCAGAGCCTGGGTCTTCAGGTCCTGCTCCAGACGAATCTTACTGTCGTGGATCTCACCCAGACGAGACTTAAGCTTCTCGTAGTTCATCATGATCCTGTAGGACAGAGAGGGAGCGGAGGATGGGTCAGAATACTGCATACTGTATGTGTACTCTTGCGCTACTATTACCATTAGTCATAACTATTTCCATCAACCCCACAACCTAACATTCTGCTAAACACTTAAGGTCAATCTAGACACCACATTCTCTGATGTACACAAACATGACTTTGCCTGACGACAAATAGAGTGCGTTCCAATTGGAGCAGGTCTGAGCCAATTAAAAAAATAAAAAGCGCCCTGAATACCTCTCAATCTCCTTGTCGTTGCCCTCCCGGCGGAAGCGCTCGATGTACTCTTTGCTGTAGCGCTCCTGCGTGTGACACTGCTCCTCGAAGATCTTGATGGTCTCGTTGAAGGCCTCGATGGCCGTCCTCTTCATCTGAATCTCCTGAGAGGGTTGACAAAGACACCGGGGCTATCAGTCCTCCATTCATCAGCCTGATAATGGCGTGATCGTCTCATGAATAAAGTCTACGTCTATTTGTCTAGATTTATCAGCCTGGCACAGTCATACCCCCCCCCATTGGTGTTCTTAAAGTGTTGTACACTTCAGTGTAGCTGTTCCTTTCCTGATTAAAATAGAACATAGTTGGTGTCCGCTAACTACTTGGTCTGTATTGGGTTTGGTGATGCGGGTGCAGGGTAGGTGTGTGTGGTATGATGGGCTAACAGTATAGTGTGTTGTGTACGGTACCTGTGAGGTCTTGGTGTATTCCTCATAAAGCCGGTCGTACTCCTTGCTCTTCTCCTGGTATTGATTGTGGTACTCCTGGAGTTTCTTACCCACCGCGTCAATGTTGTCCTCTTTCACCAGCTGATCCTGAGAGGAAAGAAAGAGAATGAAAGGAAGAGAGAGCACGCATTAGAGGGAGATACATTGATATGAAGTGCAGAGAGTGAGCGAGAGAGAGAGAGAGAGAGAGAGAGAGAGAGAGAGAGAGAAAGAGAGAGAGAGGAGGACAGGAGTTGGAAATTAACCTGTCTGATTGTGCTTACAGAGGGAGACTTCCTATTGGCCTCATTAATTCAGGACCCATGATGCCTTGCTCTATGTGCAGGGGGGGGGGGGGGGGGGTTATTCTCTGGGCTGAGGCTTTTGAGTAATGACTGGCTGAGCACGGGAACCACGTCAGGAGAGAGAGAACGAGGGAACGAGAAAAAAATATATAAATGCAGGGACGGCCTTTTGACATGGAAGATGAGTGTAATTATTTAGGGAGCTGCGCGTTGCAGCATGGTACAGCACACAGCAGAGGAGGAGAGAGAGAGAGGGGAATAAGAAGGGTAATATTTCACCATGCTATGAATCCTGCTGTATAGGCACTTTGCCTGGGAAGGAAGGGAACAATCCCCAGCACTACTCGTTAGATTGACTGGGGATGCACAGGAGAGGAGGAGCAGGGGAGGAAGAGGAGAAAAGCAGGGAGAGGAGGAAGATAGGTTCCGAAGAGAAAGAGAGTAAAGGAAGAGGACAGTGAGAAGAAAAAGAGGGTGGAAAAAGAAGAGTGCATAGTAGGTAGATGGAGTGTGTGTGTGTGTGTGTGTGTGTGTGTGTGTGTGTGTGTGTGTGTGTGTGTGTGTGTGTGTGTGTGTGTGTGTGTGTGTGTGTGTGTGTGTGTGTGTGTGTGTGTGTGTGTGTGTGTGTGTGTGTGTGTACCTACCTGCTGGTAGCGTGAGATGGGGAACATGAGTTTGACGTCTAGCTTGGTGTTGTACTGGGCCAGAGACTCATGTCTGTAGTGACTAATCAGCTCCACCACAGAACCAAATGTCAGGGGGTCGGAAAAACCATACTTCCCATCCCGGTGGTAGATTTTGATCAACTTGTTGTTCCCCCCTTTCCTACAGAGAAGAAAATGACAGAGAGAGGATGTGCGTATGAAAGAGGGCTTTCTAGAACCATTTGTACTCCTGTAAATTAATTAAAAGATTATACATTTTAATAATACCTTTAACGACTACTACCTCATTAAAAAACTGTTAGTGTATAGTGTGGTAACCTACCTCAGTGTTAGTGTGTAGTGTGGTAACCTACCTCAGTGTTAGTGTGTAGTGTGGTAACCTACCTCAGTGTTAGTGTGTAGTGTGGTAACCTACCTCAGTGTTAGTGTGTAGTGTGGTAACCTACCTCAGTGTTAGTGTGTAGTGTGGTAACATACCTCAGTGTTAGGGTGTAGTGTGGTAACCTACATCAGTGTTAGTGTGTAGTGTGGTAACCTACCTCAGTGTTAGTGTGTAGTGTGGTAACCTACCTCAGTGTTAGTGTGTAGTGTGGTAACCTACCTCAGTGTTAGTGTGTAGTGTGGTAACATACCTCAGTGTTAGTGTGTAGTGTGGTAACATACCTCAGTGTTAGGGTGTAGTGTGGTAACCTACATCAGTGTTAGTGTGTAGTGTGGTAACCTACCTCAGTGTTAGTGTGTAGTGTGGTAACCTACCTCAGTGTTAGTGTGTAGTGTGGTAACCTACCTCAGTGTTAGTGTGTAGTGTGGTAACCTACCTCAGTGTTAGTGTGTAGTGTGGTAACCTACCTCAGTGTTAGTGTGTAGTCGCCCTGCATTTTGGTGGAGGCATCCCGAACCAAGAAGGTCCCATCAGGCATGTCTCTCAGCTTATCATTCACCTCTTCCCTGAAGAGAGGGATGGAGAGGGGGAAGATAAGGGGATGGACAGAGGGAAGAGAGGGGGAAGAGAGAGAGAGAGGTTACACATCTGAGGCAGTGGCCAGAGGACATTTACAAGAAAGGCTGCAACTTTCCCATTAGTTATGGCAGTGAATATACACTTTACCCTCCATCCCTCCCTCACTTCCTCAACACATGGGTGTCCTTGAGACAGGAGAGACCGGCACACACTGTTGTGTGTGTGTGTGTGTGTGTGTGTGTGTGTGTGTGTGTGTGTGTGTGTGTGTGTGTGTGTGTGTGTGTGTGTGTGTGTGTGTGTGTGTGTGTGTGAGAACTGGCTGCAGGCAGAGGCAGTGGCCTGTGTCCCCCCGGTCTGCTGAAACCGTCTGGAGATGGGAGACATGTTGGAATGGTTTACCTTAAAATGACACACACCACACACACACCACACACACACCACACACACACACACACACACACACACACACACACACACACACACACACACACACACACACACACACACACACACACACACATACACACACATACATCCTAAATGGCTCCAGTCTGTATCCCAGACAGGCTTTAGGGGCTTTCCTGTCTGCAGATTGCTCACCCTCCATCCCTCCCTCCGTCTGTCTGTGTCTGTCTGTCTGTCTGCCTATCGGTCTGTGTGTCTGGGCCAGTGTGGGCAGTAAGCCTCGTCATGCTGAGAAAGCAGCCTCCCGCCTCCAGTCAACTGACATCTCCATGGCCGTCTCTTGGATGGCGGGGGTTAACTTCAGCCTGCCGGAGCAGCTGGGGCCCTGTGTGTGTGTGTGTGTGTGTGTAAAGGGGATGTGGGGCAGTGTGTGGAGTTTATTTGACATGACACAGCGCTGCTCGAACACTGCTGCCCCAGGCTTAGATGAAGAGGGGGGGGAGGGTTTCATTTACTGCCAAATTCCCTAAACCCTCTCCTGACTATGCACCCTTGGTAACTTTCGGTTTTGTGTGTTTGAGTGTGTGTGTGTGTCTGTGTGTGTGTGTTTGTGTGTAATGCATTATAAACAGTGCAGCCATTAAGTATTTGAGTAATAAGAGCACGAAACACACTCCAAACTAGCCAGAGAGACACTGACTGACGACTAGTTTGGGCCATGCAAATTAACCTGATTTTCTTAAAAAATCATATATACAGTTGAAGTGAGAAGTTTACATACACCTTAGCCAAATACATTTAAACTCAGTTTTTCACAATTCCTGATATTTAATCCTAGTAAAAATTCCCTGTCTTAGGTCAGTTAGGATCACCACTTTATTTTAAGAATGTGAAATGACAGAATAATAGTAGAGAGAATGATTTATTTCTGCTTTTATTTCTTTCATCACATTCCCAGTTGGTCAGAAGTTTACATACACTCAATTAGTATTTGGTAGCATTGCCTTTAAATTGTTTAACTTGGGTCAAATGCTTTGGGTAGCCTTCCACAAGCTTCCTACAGTAAGTTGGGTGAATTTTGGCCCATTCCTCCTGACAGAGTTGGTGTAACTGAGTCAGGTTTGTAGGCCTCCTTGCTGGCACATGCTTTTTAAGTTCTGCCCACACATTTTCTATAGGATTGAGGTCAGGGCGTTGTGATGGCCACTCCAATACCTTGACTTTGTTGTCCTTAAGCCATTTTGCCACAACTTTGGAAGTATGATTGGGGTCATTGTTCATTTGGAAGACCCATTTGCGACCAAGCTTTAACTTCCTGACTGATGTCTTGAGATGTTGCTTCAATATATCCACATAATTTCCCTTCCTCATGACACCATCTATTTTGTGAAGTGCACCAGTCCCTACTGCAGCAAAGCACCCCCACAACATGATGCCGCCACCCCCGTGCTTCACGGTTGAGATGATGTTCTTCGGCTTGCAAGCCTCCCCCTTTTCTCTCCAAACATAATGATGGTCATTATGGCCAAACAGTTCTATTTTTGTTTCATCAGACATTTCTCCAAAAAGTACGATCTTTGTCTTCATGTGCAGTTCCAAACCGTAGTCTGTTTTTTTATGTTGGTTTTGGAGCAGTGGCTTCTTCCTTGCTGGGTGGCCTTTCAGGTTATGTCGATATAGGACTCGTTTTACTGTGGATATAGATACTTTTGTACCTTTTTCCTCCAGCATCTTCACAAGGCCCTTTGCTGTTGTTCTGGGATTGATTTGCACTTTTTGCACCAAAGTACGTTCATCTCTTAGGAGACAGAACGCATCTCCTTCCTGAGCAGTATGACGGCTGCGTGGTCCCATGGTGTTTTTACTGGGGTACTATTGTTTGTACAGATGAACGTGATATCTTCAGGCGTTTGAAAATTGCTCCCAAGGATGAACCAGACTTGTGGAGGTCTACACATTTTTTTCTGAGGTCTTGGCTGATTTCTTTTGATTTTCCCATGATGTCAAGCAAAGAGGCACTGAGTTGGAAGGTAGGCCTTGAAATACATCAACAGGTACACCTCCAATTGACTCAAATTATGTCAATTAGCCTATCAGAAGCTTCTAAAGCCATGACATCATTTTCTGGAATTTTTCAAGCTGTTTAAAGGGACTGTCAACTTAGTTTATGTCAACTTCTGACACACTGGAATTGTGATACAGTGAAATATAAGTGAAATAATCTGTCTGTAAACAATTGTTGGAAAAAATTTGTTCCTTGTGTCATGCACAAAGTAGATTTGTCAAAACTATAGTTTGTTAACAATACATTTGTGGAGTGGTTGAAAAACGAGTTTTAATGACTCCAACCTAAGGGTATGTAAACTTCCGACATCAACTACCATTCAAAAGTTTGGGTTCACTTGGAAATGTCCTTGATTTCGAATTTTTATATATTCATATATATATATATATATATGTTCATGTGTGTGTGTCAGTCTGTAAGTGTGTCTACGCGCGCGTGTGTGTGCAGCTTCAGCCTCAGATGTGCGTCAGCTTTGGCTGGTGGTGGTAAGCTAAGCTGCACTTTACACATGGTGTAGATGAAACAGGGGGTCAAGTAAAGCCAGTCACTAAGCAGGCCTGTAATCTGCTAAAACCTGCCTGGCTGGGAGACTCAGCTCTATAGGCATAGTGTGGTCTGGAGACAGACACACAGACAGACTGCTAGACTGGAGATTTAGGTTCATTTTAAAGGCCCAGTGCTGTCAAAAATGGGATTTACCTGTGCTTCATATATATTTGTGAAAATTATGATAATGCCCTTTTAGTGTGAGAGCTGTTTGAAAAGACCACCTGAAATTTCAGACCTGTTTTGGTGGGATCGAGTTTTGGTCTGCCTGGTGACATCACCAGGTGATACATTAGTTTATATACCAATAAGAAAGAGTTCCAAACCTTTCTGCCAATAACAACTCGTTTTCAGTTTCTCCTCCCCACTCAGACCCCTCCTGGAGAGTACTAGGAAAATTCTTGCTTGAGAAATTGCTCTTTGCTATTTTTGTTTCTTCTTGAACATTTTAATTGAAAACAGTCACAGTAAGGTACTTAATTATTACCCAGAAATGGTTTAATATTGAGATAAAAACAGCTGCATTGGACCTTTCAAAGGTTCTTCCTTCTAACATCCTCTCTACCCCTTGACACCAACCCATACTGTACAGTACATATCCCAGTTAATATAAGACATCCGAGAGAGAGAGAGAGAGAGAGAGAGAGAGACAATTGTGAAAAAGCAGCAGCCCTGAAATGAAAGGGACGTCCGTGATCATGAGAGTGACTTGAGTATTGATTTATGTGATCCTATGACTCGACTCAAGGCACCTTCTCGCCAAACAAACTCAGATATGCACTATACCAACACACAAGACAAACAGGAACCTTCGCACACACACCACACCACCCACCCACCTGACTTGCGCTAGTTAGACAAACTTGTTGCTGCCATAGTTGATCTATCATACCATCCGGTAGTGCCCATCTTGACTGCATGCCTGTAAGAGTCTGCTGACTTCCACAGGCTTCAAACTTCCTTTTAAGAGGCACTGAAAGCAGCAGTTCACTACTCCATTGTCAACACTTTGATTAAATCAGTAGACCTATATCAATTTGAAAATACAATATAAGTATCATTAGCTTTTAAAACAATTCAATCGGTTTTCTTTTATCCTATTTTAGACCAGAGTGAGTCTCTCTCTCCACTAGCCTACCTTTTTGTTCCTGCAGTGAGGAGGATTCACCATCGTCATCAAATGTTTTCATAATTTATCTGCAGTTAAATCGGCAAAAAGCCTACCAGTATGCAATTGAAGGAGCCAAATGAACAGCTCTCTTACCGATGCAATTTGGGTAGGCTTCTGACGAGTCACTCACTTTAACGTCACTGAAGTCCATCAGTAGCCAGCTTAATTAGCCAATTAGCTAGCTAAAGTAGCAAGGCTAATTGAGGCTATTTTGAGGCACCCTTGTCTACAACAACTCCATTCATATGAAACAACAGCGTCTCTGTTGGTTGATCATTGTAGCCTACTCCTTCTCATTTAGCCAACTTAATTCCATAATTTTAAGATGAGAAATCTCCCACTTCACTTGCTACACATGGAGCCTAAAACTGTTGTTTTATAAACATGTTTTATGTAATGGTCTATCCTTGTAGGCTATGTAGCAATGCCACATTGATAATAACATTTTAGACAAAGCATTTTTCTTAAAAATGAATGCACTCCTAGTAAATTGGGGCGGCAGGTAGCCTGGTGGTTAGAGCGTTGGGCCAGTAAACCAAAAGGTTGCTAAATCGAATCCCTGAGCTGACATGGTACAAATCTGTTGTTCTGCCCCTGAACAAGGCAGTTAACCCACTGTTCCTAGGCCGTCATTGTAAATAAGAATTTGTTCTTAACTGACTTGCCTAGTTAAATAAAGGTTAAATAAAATTAAAATAATCGAATACTAAAGTCCGTTCGGATATTTGAATAACCGTGCTCCTCCTAATTGCCCCCTTCTAATTGCCCCCTTCTCTGCTCCTAACAGTGAGAGTTACACATGACAGATTCAACTGAAACGTAGCCTACCAGTATTCAAACTCGCTTTTATTTATTTCACCTTTATTTAACCAGGTAAGAACAAGTTCTCATTTACAACTGCGACCTGGCGAAGATAAAGCAAAGCAGTGCCTTAAAAACAACAAAGAGTTACACATAAACATTTGTACAGTCAATAACACAATAGAAACATATATGTACAGTGTGTGCAAATGTAGAAGATTAGGGAGGTAAGGCAATAAATAGGCCATAGAGGCGGAAAAAAATTACAATTTAGCAAGTAGAGATACTGGGGTGCAAAAGAGCAAGAAGATAAATAACAATATGGGGATGAGGTAGTTGGGTGTGCTATTTACAGACTGGCTGAGTACAGGTACATTGATCAGTAAGCTGCTCTGACAGCTGATACTTAAAGTTAGAGAGGGAGATATAAGTCTCCAGCTTCAGTGATTTTTGCAATTCGTTCCAGTCATTGGTATCAGAGAACTGGAAGGAAAGGTGGCCAAAGGAAGTGTTGGCTTTGGGGATGACCAGTGAAATATACCTGCTGGAGCATGTGCTACGGGTGGGCGTTGCTATGGTGACCAGTGAGCTGAGATAAGGCGGGGCTTTTACCTAGCAAAGACTTAGATGACCTGGAGCCAGTGGGTTTGGCGACGAATATGTAGCGAGGGCCAGCCAATGAGAGCATACAGGTCGCAGTGGTGGGTAGTATATGGGGCTTTGGTAACAAAACGGATGGCACTGTGATAGACTACATCCAGTTTGCTGAGTAGAGTGTTGGAGGCTATTTTGTAAATTGCCAAAGTCAAGAATTGGTAGGATAGTCAGTTTTACGAGGGCATGTTTGGCAGCATGAGTGAAGAAGGCTTAGTTGCGAAATAGGAAGCCGATTCTAGATTTAATTTCGGATTGGAGATGCTTAATGTGAGTCTGGAAGGAGAGTTTACAGTCTAACCAGACACCTAGGTATTTGTAGTTGTCCACATATTCTCAGAACCGTCCAGAGTAGTGATGCTAGTCGGGCGGGTGCGGGCAGCAATCGGTTGAAGAGCATGCATTTAGTTTTACTAGCATTTAAAAGCAGTTGGAGGCCACGAAAGGAGTGTTATATGGCATTGAAGCTCGTTTGGAGGTTTGTTAACACAGTGTTCAAAGAAGGGCCAGATGTATACAGAATGGTGTCGTCTGCGTAGAGGTGGATCAGAGAATCACTAGAAGCAAGAGCGACATCATTGATATTTACAGAGAAAAGAGTCGGCCTGAGAATTTAGAATTTAGGCGCAGAGCTGTTGGCCGGGGTAGGGGTAGCCAGGTGGAGAGCATGGCCAGCCATTGAAAAATGCTTATTGAAATGATTGATTATAGTAGATTTATTGGTGGTGACAGTGTTTCCTATCCTCAGTGCAGTGGGCAGCTGGGAGGAGGTGCTCTTATTCTTTATGGACTTCACAGTGTCCAAAACTTTTTGGAATTAGTGCTACAGGATGCACATTTCTGTTTGAAAAAGCTAGCTTTAGCTTTTTAGATTTAGCTATATTGGTTCCTGACTTCCCTGAAAAGTTCCATAACGCGGGGGCCATTCGATGCTAATGCAGAATGCCACAGGATGTTTTTGTGCTGGTCAAGGGCAGTCAAGTCTGGGGTGAACCAAGGGCTATATCTGTTCTTAGTTCTACATTTTTTAAATGGGGCATGCTTATTTAAGATGGTGAGGGAAGCACTTTTAAAGAGCAACCAGGCATCCTCTACTGACGGGATGAGGTCAATATCCTTCCAGGATACCTGGGCCAGGTCGATTAGAAAGGCATGCTTGCTGAAGTGTTTTAGGGAGATTTTGACAGTGATGAGAGGTGGTCGTTTGACCGCGGACCCATTACGGACGCAGGCAATGAGGCAGTGATCGCTGAGATCCTGGTTGAAGACAGCAGAGGTGTATTTAGAGGGCAAATTGGTCAGGATGATATCTAAGAGGGTGCCTATGGTTACGGATTTAGGGTTGTACCTGCTATGTTCCTTGATAATTTGTGTGAGATTGAGGGCATCTATCGTAGATTGTAGGACGGCATATTGCATATCCCAGTTAGGTCACCTAACAGTACGAACTCTGAAGATAGATGGGGGGCAATCAATTCACATATGGTGTCCAGGGCACAGCTGGGGACTTAGGGGGGTCTATAACAAGCGGCAACGGTGAGAGACTTGTTTCTGGAAAGGTGGATTTTTAAAAGTTGAAACTCAAAATTGTTTGGGCACAGACCTGGATAGTATGACAGAACTCTGCAGGCTCTCTCTGCAGTAGATTGCAACTCCGCCCCTTTTTGAAGTTCTATCTTGTCGGAAAATGTTGTAGTTTGGGATGGAAATTTCAGTATTTGTGTTGGCCTTACTAAGCCAGGATTCAGACACGGCTAGGACATTAGGGGTGGCGGAGTGTGCTAAAGCAGTGAATTAAAAAAAACTTAGGGAGGAGGCTTCTGATGTTAACATGCATGAAACCAAGGCTTTTACAGTTACAGAAGTCAACAAATGAGAGCGCCTGGGGAATGGGAGTGGTGCTGGGCATTTGCACCTCCCATATAATGTGGTAATGAAGTGTAGAAATCTGCACGGCATCTGTACCCAGTGGCCACTGCATGCAGAAGTGTGCGCATGGGGCTGGAGAATTTCCAGAGATACAACTTCATGAAATTAGCTAGTTTGATGTGCACTTCGTTACAGTTCAAATTAAAACATTGAAAAGTAAATCATAATATAAAATCGGCCAGTGTTTTCCACATGCGTCAGCTGTTGACTATACAGCCGATTACAGACTCATTTTCAGCCGGCGACTTTGTCCACTTAAATTAACTACACTACTTTCCAATTCGCTAGTTCAAAAAAGTCTGCAGAGCCCTTTCCCAACAGGATGAAGGATATCCATCTTCTAGCAATCTATTGATAGGAGGACAGGCGCCTGTCATTCACAAAGTGAGAGATAACAGGTAAAACACTGCTGTCTGCCCACCTCTTTGTACCTGGGTGTGTGTGTCGTGTGCGCTGTGGATGCAGTCAAATGTCTTTACACTGAGAGAGAGAACATGAATTTGCACCTCCCATATGTGAGTTAATTTGCACGTCTCATATAATGTGGTAACGACGTGTAGAAATCCACTTAGCCTATTGTTTTCTGGCACATTCATTTATTTTATTTTGCATGCAAGGTCTGACATTAACGATGGCCCGCTGGCCCAGGGACAGTAAAAACACATGGGGCCAGTGGATTCCATCAGTCAGGGCCAGTAACTTTTCAGTGCATTTCAGTTCATTTACCTGCTCCGTCACAGTCTACCATTTAAAACTATTGAAGACCACACGCATAAATGTCATGCTATTTGTATTTGAGCAATATGATTGGCCATTCATTCTAGCGCCACCACGCTCCCGCGAGTCACAGCTTCTCGAGCACAGGAGCAGTACATGAGATGGTGCCTTCACACAGCAAACGCGAGCTGTCCAGAGCAAAAAGAAGCGCCCGTCAATCTACTCGCTGAGCTTATTTATTATATGGAAAGTGATTTACAAAATCAAACGTTCAATAGAGAACATACTAGCAATATACTTGCTCCTGTTGATGGTCTGCATGAAGAAAGCGACGAAAAGACACTTAGCATTCGTCTTGGCTAGCCCACCGTAGCCATGGCGATGTCTCTTTTTGTCTTAAAGGGGCAGCGTCCGATTTTTCAAATCTTTTCAAAATGACATACTTTAGAAACAAAAATGAATGCAATTAATACAATGCAATTCAAAAGAATAGAGTAATGACTTGCATTGCTAAATTATATTACACAGCTTTTTAATACATATCAAAGTAACCAAATATAGCCGAATATAGAGAAAAAGCATGCCAACCTGGCTTGGCATGCCAACCCTGCATGACCCCAAATAATTTAAGAACTACACCATTTCTGGGCCAATAGAAATTCAGTTCGGCCCAGTAGATTTTTGGCCAAATGGCTGAACCGTTTGCATTTTTGATATGAAATCTATCAGGACTAGCCAGAAAGTGGCGTTAAAGTGAGTGACTCGTCAGTAGCCTACCGAAATGCAAGATGAAACGCAAGCGAGAGACCTGTTCATTTGGCTCCCTAATTTGCATACTGGTAGGCTTTTTGGCGATTAACTGCAGATAAATTATGAAAACGTGTGATGAAGATGGTGAATCCTCCTCACTGCAGGAACAAAAAGGTAGGCTAGTGGAGAGAGAGACTCACTCTGGTCTAAAATATGATAAAAGAAAACCCTTTGAATTGTTTTAAAAGCTAATGATACTTATATTGTATTTTCAAATTGATATAGGTCTACTGATTTAATCAAAGTGTTGACAATGGAGTAGTGAACTGCTGCTTTCAGTGCCTCTTAAAAGGAAGTTTGAAGCCTGTTGGAAGTCAGCAGACTCTTACAGGATTCTATAAATGCCCAGTGCAGTCCAGTTATGTTTTGCCTGTGTTTTATATCATATTGTACAACAGCTGATGAAACTAACACCACACTGTTAAAGTGTGAAACAATTGATACGGGTTATTTCCTGATAGTTGCTCTTTCAAAATACAACGTAGCATTGGAATATACCAGAGGCCACCAAAATAGAGCTTGTTCGGCAAAAAATGTATTAACCAGACCCCCCCACCCTGCCCAGGGGAGCCTGGCTAGCTACTTTTTCGATTTAGCGGGCTACTCAGTGTGCTTGTGAAAAACGCTGATACCCTGAGCTGTCAGGGCACTTTCATAGGAGGGCAAAAGGGCAGCTGCTCGGGCACTGGTTGAGCCCTATTTATGCATGTGCCTGGTGTGCGGAGTGCTACCTTGATATGTCTCCCCAGTACCACTCTGCTTCCTGTAGCGAACCCCCAGCCCCCTCCTTCACACCATTGCTGCTGCTCACTGGAGTCATGGGCTTGGCCGGCTTGGGAGGAAGAGCTGCAGAGAGAGAAAAAACAAAGAAGGGAATAAGAGAAAGACAGAGGGTTAATGGGGAAACAACAATAAAAGTATGCTTCGATGAGGTGTATGAGGCGTACTGACATGACAGTGGACCTGAAGCTTGTCGGAAACAGTCTTCCTTTCCTGTCATTCCTCCTTTCTTCACCTCTACTTTTGGCCTGAGTTCATTCCTTCACCCCCCCCATCCCTCAGGCTTAGATTATGTCGCAATCGGCCATGCTTCTCCTCCCTCCCATTCATCATTGTGTTAATAATTGACCAAGAAGAGACCTCCCTCCACAGCATTTGAAATCTAGAGATTCTGTCGGAATACCAATTGGAGGATAAGTAGCAGGAAGCAGAGCTGGGCTGGGCTGGCTAGATCCCACTCACCCCAGCTAACAGTAGAGAGAGGTGTACATACAGTGGGGCAAAAAAAGTATTTAGTCAGCCACCAATTGTGCAAGTTCTCCCACTTAAAAAGATGAGAGAGGCCTGTAATTTTCATCATAGGTACACTTCAACTATGACAGACAAAATGAGGGAAAAAAAATCAGAAAATCACATTGTAGGATTTTTTATGAATTTATTTGCAAATTATGGTGGAAAATAAGTATTTGGTCAATAACAAAAGTTTCTCAATACTTTGTTATATACCCTTTGTTGGCAATGACAGAGGTCAAACATTTTCTGTAAGTCTTCACAAGGTTTTCACACACTGTTGCTGGTATTTTGGCCCATTCCTCCATGTAGATCTCCTCTAGAGCAGTGATGTTTTGGGGCTGTTGCTGGGCAACACGGACTTTCAACTCCCTCCAAAGATTTTCTATGGGGTTGAGATCTGGAGACTGGCTAGGCCACTCCAGGACCTTGAAATGCTTCTTACGAAGCCACTCCTTTGTTGCCCGGGCGGTGTGTTTGGGATCATTGTCATGCTGAAAGACCCAGCCACGTTTCATCTTCAATCTTGCCCTTGCTGATGGAAGGTTTTCACGCAAAATCTCACGATACATGGCCCCATTCATTCTGTCCTTTACACGGATCAGTCGTCCTGGTCCCTTTGCAGAAAAACAGCCCCAAAGCATGATGTTTCCACCCCCATGCTTCACAGTAGGTATGGTGTTCTTTGGATGCAACTCAGCATTCTTTGTCCTCCAAACACGACGAGTTGAGTTTTTACCAAAAAGTTCTATTTTGGTTTCATCTGACCATATGACATTCTCCCAATCTTCTTCTGGATCATCCAAATGCGCTCTAGCAAACTTCAGACGGGCCTGGACATGTACTGGCTTAAACAGGGGGACACGTCTGGCACTGCAGGATTTGAGTCCCTGGCGGCGTAGTGTGTTACTGATGGTAGGCTTTGTTACTTTGTTCCCAGCTCTCTGCAGGTCATTCACTAGGTCCTCCCGTGTGGTTCTGGGATTTTTGCTCACCGTTCTTGTGATCATTTTGACCCCACGGGGTGAGATCTTGCGTGGAGCCCCAGATCGAGGGAGATTATCAGTGGTCTTGTATGTCTTCCATTTCCTAATAATTGCTCCCACAGTTGATTTCTTCAAACCAAGCTGCTTACCTATTGCAGATTCAGTCTTCCCAGCCTGGTGCAGGTCTACAATTTTGTTTCTGGTGTCCTTTGACAGCTCTTTGGTCTTGGCCATAGTGGAGTTTGGAGTGTGACTGTTTGAGGTTGTGGACAAGTGTCTTTTATACTGATAACAAGTTCAAACAGGTGCCATTAATACAGGTAACGAGTGGAGGACAGAGGAGCCTCTTAAAGAAGAAGTTACAGGTCTGTGAGAGCCAGAAATCTTGCTTGTTTGTAGGTGACCAAATACTTATTTTCCACCATAATTTGCAAATAAATTCATTAAAAATCCTACAATGTGATTTTCTGGATTTTTTCCCCTCATTTTGTCTGTCATAGTTGAAGTGTACCTATGATGAAAATTACAGGCCTCTCTCATCTTTTTAAGTGGGAGAACTTGCACAATTGGTGGCTGACTAAATACTTTTTTGCCCCACTGTACATACATACATACATACGACAGACAGGTCTAGGCTGCTAGTAGAGGGACCTTAAGGGTCAGGGAGGGGTGAGATAGGTAGTAGAAGGTAGGGACGAGACATGCCACATGCCAGGTGCAGCAGAGAAAAAAGTGTAATAACTTTGCTAGCTTTCGGGGGAAAATAACCCTCACCCCCCCCTCCCTTTGCCTCCTCTAGCCCAACAGCGGCTACAGTGTTCATATGAAAACCCCAAGCCAAGCATAACTAACCTGCCCCTGACCCAGACACCCTACTCAGCACCCACAACCACACACATAGACATAGACACAGACACACGCGAGTATATGTGTATACACGCTTTAGTCAAGATAGTCACTGACTTTTGAGAGTGCCCTTTCAGAGAGCACACACAACAAAGAGCAGTGTGTGTGTGTGTGTGTGTGTGTGTGTGTGTGTGTGTGTGTGTGTGTGTGTGTGTGTGTGTGTGTGTGTGTGTGTGCGCGAGCACACGCGTGTGTTTCATCTTTCATTCAGGGGCCTCCACTGGCTCTCTGGCGGGCCTCTAGAATGTTCTGTCCCTCTCTAGAGCATTGAGGGCTGCTCTGGGAACCCACACACACCAGGGAGAGAAGACACGAGGTGACATCATGACAGGCAGTCAGAGTAATCTCATAACTACACTACTAGGGGGTAGTCCAACCAGGCAACCAGGCCAGTCAGAGACAGACACCCAATCCCCCAGAGTCATCCCGGACACATTTATTGACATAACCATTTCTCAATGTCCCCCATGATAGTCACATCACTCACTGTCTGTCCCCCATGCTCTACAGTAACAGTTACAGAGAGCCACATGTACTGAGGGTATCACTACTGAATTAACTATGCATGAGGGGTGTCAATAAAGGGAATTAGAAGATGTGACAGACATACAGCATAGGAAATAGCTCTTAGTAAAAGAGGTTACAGTTGGAGCAGACTGAGTACAATATGTACTTCTCTCCAGCAGTACAGAGCTGGGGGAATATAAAACTGTGTCTGGGACACTAATGAAAACCAGTTCCTTCAGTTGGGTTGGCAGTTGGTCCACGGGGGCACGCACACACACACACATACATACATGCGCACACACGCAGGGTTGGTGAGTAATGGATTACATGTAATTACGTTAGCAGTAAAATGATTACTTAAAAATGCAGAAAGGATGTTTGCGCCAAAAATGATTTGACATTCAAATCAGCATAAAAAAGGCTTCATTTTTTGTTTGTTCCGCCTGAGGGAGTCTGACCACAAATCAAAGACCACTATGATGACACACCAAATGCATTTGATGGATTGCGGGAGAAGAGCAGGAATAGGCTTTTGTAGGCTATAGTCCAAGCTATGTCTTCCAATGGTGCGACTGTTGTCGGCATCCAAAAATGATTCAACTTGAATAAACGCTTGGAGGTAAGGACATTTTACATTTTCATTTGAGTCATTTAGCAGAGGCTCTTTTTTAGTTTGTTTTTTTGTTTAAATGTTTGGAGGACAAAAAATGTACTTTGTTTTTACAGCTTTTCTACAGACAACACTTTTTTTCTACTTTGCGGAGGCTCTTATCCAGAGCAACTTACAGAAATAAGCCTTGTTCAAGGGCACATAGACAGCATTTTCAGCTAGTCCGCTCGGGGATTTGAACCAGCTACTTTCCAGTTACGAGCCCAATACCCTTAACCACGAGGCTACCTGCCGCACAACAGCAGCGGCGTAGCCTATGGGCGATACAGAAATCACTTTGATGTGAATCACACTGCTGCTCTCTCGTTTAGCTATTTGCGCCTTACGGGTTGTGGTTGTTGTGGATGGCTGTTCACAAATGTATATGTGTATTTTAAAGAAGCTTACACTGCCTATCAATCATTGGTTTCGTGACCAGGGTGTATTCATTAGGGAAAACGTTTACCGTTTAAGAACCAAAACAGAGCAAATCGAAAGTTTCTATTGGACAAATTCAGGTAGGACCCACCTCGTTTCGTTCAGTTTGCTTCAGTTTAAGAAACGGCCATTCTGTTGCAAAATGTAATGAATATGCCCCCAGTAGACAGCCAGTAAGCTTATAAAATGCGCTCTTGCAACAGCTGCACAGTGCGGATCCCAGCCTATGGCGTAAAAGTTTGAGAGAGTTCCTCCCTTCCTCCATACAGTCAACGAGTTTCATTTAAGAAGACCGCGAGTGGGGCTTTTATTGCTCAATCGAATTTGTGCAATAACAACAAAAATGTCCAAACTTGCGCAAATGATTGAGGCATCAGTGTCAACAACAGAAATAGTAGGCCTATAGCAAACGCAGCATACGGCACATATTTGTCACATGCAAAAATCTCTTTTTGGTAGTGCTCAAAGCATTTTTCCCCCCAACTCAAAGCAGTGAGCCCAATCGGTCCTCCATGACAACAAAATCATAAACAACAGAGTAGGGTAATTAGTCCTTCGTTTGTTGGTTACGGGCAGGTAAAAAACATTTAGCTAATCTATATTTTCAAGTCTTAAATTAATTGGAATGACTGGAAATCACAGTTTTTTTTAAATGTAAAGAGGTAGCCTAATCGTATTATTATATGTAGTAGAAAGCAATGGGTTAGAAGAAGCCTACATAACCAACCCATAAAGCAAATGCAACATCCATTTATGGCCAGTTATCTAAACTCTAACATTGATTCATCCTGCAATAGATGTCATTCAATTGGTAATATTCATTTTTGTCTTCTTCTAATGCCTCTTAAGCAGATTGACGTTTATTGGGATGATGAGTCTTGTCCTTGAGGCAGAACTGAGTGATTTACGCCAGATGGGCCAGCTCAAGTCAAAATTAGCTATATTGTAAAAATGTATGAAAACAAAAATGAGCTTTTTGGTCTTAATTTAAGAATACGGTAAGGCATTAGGGTTAGCAGTGTGGTTAAGGTTAGGGTTAAGTTTAAAATCAGATTTTATGACTTTGTGGCTGTGCTAGCTAGTTACCACTCTGCACAGCTGCCTCCAGAACAAGATTCATGACGAAAAACACTAACCTGCACTAATCTAAAAGTAACTGTAAGTAATCCGATTACATTACTGAGTTTGGGAAATAAATGTTACTGATTACAATTGTGGACAGGTAACTAGTAACTGTAACAGATTACATTTGGAAAGTAACCTACCCAGCCATGCGCCACACACACACACACGCCACACACACACGCACACGGTGAGCCAGCCAGGCAGCCCAGGAGACAGAGCTCCTCTCCTCTTCCCTGTGGGGTGAGCCATCTCCACCAGTGAGAGAGAGCCAGGGGCGGACCTGCCTGCCTAACTCTCCTCCCCTCCTCCTCCTTTCTTTCCTCTCCTGTCCTCCTCTCCTCCCTCCACCCTCTCCTTGCAGGTGCACACACACTGCGTTCTCTCTCTCTCTCTCTCTCTCTCTCTCTCTCTCTCTCTCTCTCTCTCTCTCTCTCTCTCACTCTCACTCTCACTCTCTCTCTCTCTCTCTCTCTCTCTCTCTCTCTCTCTCACAGCACACAGGGGAAAGAGCCAGGAAGCCACAGGAGGAAGAGAGCAGAATTGGGGCCAAGTGAAAATGAAAGCCCTGGCTAGCTAGCAACCTCCAGCCCCCTCCCCTTCCTGGACCTGTCTGTGTGTGTGTGTGTGTGTGTATTCATCCCCACTTTATCATTAACAGATTCATTTAACATCCGACTGGCTGAAAGATCTGTCCTGCACCCTTCACCCTCAGTCGAGCCCCCCTCTATGACACACACAACAGCTCGATCAGAGCCAGTTCCAAAGAGCACATTATGCAGCTTGCATAGGACACAGGGTCAGCCTCAGGCACAAGTGTGTGTGTGTGTGTGTGTGTGTGTGTGTGTGTGTGTGTGTGTGTGGCAGCTGTTTGGTCCAGAAGCAGGAGCATGTTAATAACCAGAGTGTCGGGCGCCAGCAGAGTGGTATGAACACTGCCGCCCCACAGCAACCCTTCACACACGCACCACACACACACACACACACACACACACACACACACACACACACACACACACACACACACACACACACACACACACACACACACACACACACACACACACACACACACACACACACACACCTCAGTGAGATGTAGATGACCGTCTGAGGACTTTAAGTAAAACCATAAATAAGTCAAATCATAATTGACAAGTAAAAAAGTAAAATAAACAAACATTTGAACCAGTGTGCAAAAGTGCAAAGTTACAGAATAGAAAATTGAATAAAAGTAGCAGAACAAAGTACAATCCAATACAAACTTCATTATTTATTTTTTGGGGAGGGTGTAAGCCCCAGAGAGTGTAAGCGGAGCAGACACACACACACACACACACACACACACACACACACACACACACACACACACACACACACACACACACACACACACACACACACACACACACACACACACACACACACACACACACACACACACACACACACACACACACACACACACACACACACACACCTCCCACAGAGGGACAAAGACCCTCAGGAATGAACACACACACACAGTGTATACATCAGTCTGTCTTTTAAGCTGTTCAACACATGTAGTCCTGCAGACTCAGTCCACACAGCCAGCCTGCCAGCCAACCAGCCTACCCCCGGGCCCCTCAATCCTGTCACACATACATAAGCCCTCATTCCAGTCCTGTCCAGTCGCAGTCGGCACTTTGCTTCACACACACACACATGGACCCACATACACACAGCCACAGACGGAAGCACAAACGCACAAAAGGGACACGGGCCAACTGACAAGAAAAGAAAGAAAGGGGAGGAGGACTGAGAGAAAAAAAGAAAGAAAGAAAAAAAGAAAGAAAGAAAGAAAGGAGAAAAAAAAAGAAAGAAAGCTGGTGCTGGGTCTTACTGTCTTCCTCTGGTGGGGTCTGTGTGAGCTGCATTAGTCCTGTCAGCTGTCTGTTCCTTTCCCTTTCTCTGTGTGTCTGTCCTTCAGTCCCTCTCCTCTCTCTCTCTCTCTGTTCTATCTCTCTTTCCTCCTCTGTCAGACTGGCGCTGCGAAACAAGCCCTGATCCTAAAATCAGACAGCTAGCTAATCTCTGAATGGAGACCTGGCTCAGCCAATCAGAGCACAGCAGGGGGGTAGGGGTGGACCCTGAGAGAGGGGGGGGGGGGGGGGGGGGGGGAGCAGCAGAGAGAGAAAGAGAGAGCAAGAGAGACATAGAGAGAGAGAGAGAGAGTTACACCCTCAGAGTATATAAATTATGTCAGGGACATGTTGAGGAAGAGAAAGAGAGAAAGAGAGAGAGGGTCAGGGAGAATGAGAGAGGGTCAGGAAGAGAAAGAGCACACAGAGCGTGTAAAGCCTCACTAAACCAGACACACACTCTTACACACACAAACACGGGATGTGACAAATGGACCATTTAAAAAAAAGTTTAAACAGCTCTTTTTTTCCATTAAAACTATAAGAAAGATGCATAAAATGTTCCCTTTCAGATGGTTAAGCATTGCACCTGTACTACTATTACTGAACCTCAATTACACCTCGCAAAGTATTTCCATACAGGACTTTGCTGCTGTCGCTTGCCTTCCTTCCTTCCTTCGCTTGCCTTCCTTCCTTTTTGCAACAGTTAACGACGATGACGTAGTGGTCGAGAGTTGATTCCAAAGTAATTGATTCCTCGACTCTTTGCACGTTGACTACCGTCACCGAAGCGAGGGCTAAGATTCGATTCTGCCAGGAATCGACTCCTAAGATTCAGTATTTTTGGAAACACATCTTTCATAGCGAGCTAGCGAGGGACGGAGAGAGAGGGAAGAGGCACAGTACAGGCAGGTCGGCCACCAGGCAGACAGTCAGAACTGTTTTCTAGGCCTGTATCTCGCAATGGAATGCAGCATCTCGCAATTTCTTGGCTTGCAATGTCTCGGGAACTTTAAAAAAGCAGGACCTACCATCAGTGAATAGGCTAGGATATTCTACACGCAACAGACCGAAGACTGAACCCACTAACATCGTTAACGAAGAGAAAGAGCAGGGGTGTAATCATTAGTCCCAAACAGTTGCGAAACGGATCGTTTCTATTGGACAAATTCAGGTAGGTCCCTCCCCGTTTCATTCCATTTGCTTCCGTTTAACAAACGTTTTGCATCATAACCGGTGTAATGAATGCTCCCCCAGGCGAGCCAGTCCGAGGGGGAGAGAGAGGAGAGCGCAGGCAGAAAAAAAACATGGTGCGCATCTTGGTAATCTGTCTTGCATGCAAATTCACCTAAAGTTCCCCTCTTCCTCTCTTGTTTTATTTCAATCACACAACTTTCCACAGACCTTTATAGCCTGTCATCCTGTTAGGCCAAAACGCGGAAAATAATGTTTTGTGATCGGTTTGGGATTTTTCCTAAAGTTAAGGATCCCAATTTCATATTTTAAGACACACACACACACACACACACACACACACACACACACACACACACACACACACACACACACACACACACACACACACACACACACACACACACACACACACACACACACACACACACTGTGGCCAAAGCTGTGTCTGAATGGGAAAAGACAGGCTTATTCTGCTCTCAGCCCAGTTTCCACAAGTCAGGCCTGACCAAGCTGAACACTTCGAACTCTAGCACTATTTATACATGTGAGGAGAGAAAGGGAGAGCGAAACAGAGTCAGAGAAACAGAAGGAGAATAGAGTGAAAGAAAGAGATTTGAGAGGGAGAGAGAGAGAGAGAGATGGGAGAAAAATGTTTATACTTAACAGATGTGTGTGTTCTGGGGCTCTTCCCAGCCTAACATGTGTCCAACATGAATCTCAGAATAGAATAGAAGGCAGAAAGAGAGAGAGAAAAAGAGAGGGGGGATTGGGAAGAGAGGGCAAGTTGCCTTGTATGCTTAGACACATTATGAATCCTTAGCTCTGCTTCATCTCTCCACGACAGACAGAATGAGAGAGAAAGGTTGTGCCTACATTGTGTTCAGATCTGGCTGATCACTTCAGGATGTGGTCGGGGACGCATTGGGTGCCGATTTCTGAAAGCAACCAGGCGACCGAAAGCGCATACAGTGGCAGACGCCATCAGTACTCCTCCCACAAGTCTCCAGAAAATGTGCGTTTTGGGTCCGAGAGGCACCTTTTCATTATAACATTGGAGGAAATACGTTCCTAGCGTGTGAGGAACGTGTTTGCTGGCCTCATAAATGTTAGCCAGCTAGCTAGTATTTCGAATAATTTTTTTTTGGGGGGGGGGGGCTAGAGTTATGCTAACCCGTTTGCAATCCCTTTAACGTCGCTTGCTAGCTTGCTGGCTAGCTACAGAAGTTAGCTTGCTGGCTAGCTACAGAAGTTAGCTTGCTGGCTAGCTACAGAAGTTAGCTGGCTAGTTAGCTACAGTAGTTAGCTACCGCCATCAGTTGTTGTGTTGTTATTATTATATTTAGCCTATTCCACCGTTTGTAGAATGCATACTGGCAATTGAATACAGTGCGGGAAAGGGGAGATCAAAAACACTGTTGACACTATCTACATTTAAAAGTAGGTGCTGATGCATGACACGTTCGGAATTCCATGATCATAAATCTAGGATCAGAATACTAAAGCTGCATGAACTGTCAAGTTAGACATGGCCAAAGAGAGAGACAGAGAATAAAGAGTAAGATAATAGTACTTCTTGCGGAAGAGAAAGTGTGTTTTTAATGTGCAGAGGAAGAATCAACACAACCAACCCAGTCTGTCTGTCTGTCTGTCGTGCCTCACTACTGTCAGTGACTTATGTCATTGCCCCATATAGCATCATTCTAGCAGCAGGGGACAGAAATGTACTGGTGATTTTCCATCCAATGAAGAAGCTACCCAATTCTAGTGCTACCCTGCAAACCCACACCCCATCACTGCACCTTACACACACACACACACACACACACACACACACACACACACACACACACACACACACACACACACACACACACACACACACACACACACACACACAATGGGAGGGGAGTAGTCGTGTTGCCGTTGGGAACCGAGGTCAGCCCTCCCCTGGGGCAGCACTCCACCTGTGCTAATCACCCACGGCAACGGACACAAAGACACACACACACAGACGGAGCTGGCCCCCGGCGTTACATCCTAACTGTCACAGAGCCTCTCACATTTCAATTCCACTGTAAGAAATATATTAATGAACATCTGCACAACGCTCATCCCTTCTCTGTCTCTCTCTCTATCTCCACCCCCGGTGTCTCTCTTGCCATCTCTCTATTTCTCTTTCTCTGCTGGGCCCAGGGTTTAGACCCCTAGGATCCCACAAAGTCAACCCCACGCCGAAATAACATCTAAAAACAGGAGTGCATAAGAAGAGAGAAAAGCCCGGACAGGCAACCAAAAACATTGCGTATGTGTTCTGTAGGGGCCGAGCCGAGCTGTGAGCTGGCACTGAGTGGAAGACAAGATTAATATGCGGTCTGATCACACACCGGTGAGCTCATACCCCCTGGAGAGAGGAGAGGAGGAGTGGAGAAGAAGAGCGGGGCTATTTTCTTCCACCTCCCCTAGACACACCGCCGCTATACGCCACTCTATACGCCTGCCGCCTGCCTGCGGTGACGCAGCCAGGGTCCTTTCCGATAGCCCAGGAGACGTTACATAGAAGCCAAACACACCACGCAGTGCATCTTTCCCTTTTGAAACCTACTGTTTATACAAGGCTACTGGTTGTTTCATTCAATGGCTCCACTGACACTCCCTGGCTCAATGGAACAAGCTTGCTAACATAGGTGATCATATACTACGACTGATGTTGGTTGTTACCACTCTGCAGCAACACCAACACACATAAAACACAAACGTCAACCATTGACAGATTAATCACAGCAGGAGATGGTGATTATGTTTCCAACACCAGGGTCACGTTTAGACATTGTTGTTTTGAAACAGATCTGGCAACGTGATTAGTGTGACATTCTGGCTGTTTGCCAACTGGCTCATACATCTGGGTTGACATGCAGAAGATGCACAGCGTAACTATCCCCATTATACATGCACGGTAGTATTACTGTTATCTTTTCATAGATTTGAACATACATTGAAGAGCCTACCCAGTGTGCATACAACATGACAAAGACCTTTTTTTCTGGTTGGAACGTCATATAACCAGATCACAACTAGATGAAAACGTCTTTTTCATGATGTCCAGGGTGGGAAATTAACTTTTTGGTCCACCAGCCACTGTGGTAGATTTTTTTAAATCTACCAGCCACTCACATTTTTTTACCAGTCCAATTTTGTTTTCTTTATAACTAACCCAAAAAAATTACAGCAACAAAAAAATAAAAGTATGCTTTTTAATGTTTCAAAAACAAGAAATGTAATCGTAGTAAGAAGTATTGGAGTATATTGATTCATTTAATTAGTGACCTGTGTCTTTAACCAATGTATGTTAAAATAAATCATTTAGATACAATAATAAAAACAGATAAATAGTTTCGCAACTGAACATCAACAAAGTGCCTATCCTGCTCCAAAATGCTGAGTGATTTGGCCTATTTATTATTATAGTTCAGGGCTCTATGCTGACATTTTTTACAAGGAGTACATGATGTGCTCCTAAGTAGAAATGCAGAAACACACAAATAAATCTAGGAGAACAATGACTAAAAGTTCATGAATAAAAGTTTTTGGTAGCAATCCATGCTCGATCAAGTGCATACATTAAGGGAGACAAAAAATGTCAGCTAGCCCTTTAAGGGACGGGCCGTTACCGTGGTAATTTAGGCACTCGCTTGGTTGTGATGGGAAAAAAATCTTGACTGAGATGTCTTCCTAACAGCAGACAGTTGCAGCAAACTTAAACTAACATCATTGAAAAACAACCGAGCATGTTTACAAAACGATGTAACTGGCCAAGAAACACGAGGACAAAGTTCCACTTTAGTCGATTTTCTTGTAAATTCGACCAACCAATAAATCCAAAATGTGGGTTTAGGATTTTTTTTTATTATTATCCCTAAATGCTCTGTGTCACCACCCGACAACGTGGCTTGTGAAAATATACATTCCTACCCGCCAATGACAAAATCTACCCGTATTTGGAGGGTTTTCATTTCCAACCCGTATTACGTATTTTTTACATCTTGAAAAATACATCTTATTTTGGTTGAAATCTGATTGAACTACTGAACAGTTATCTAAATTCTACTCAGTCTATATAAACATGTACATAGTGTTAACGAGCCATACACCAATTGGATATAAGACACTAGAACCATTACAAGCATTACAATTGGAGTAATGTTATTTTTTTCAGCAGGGTTTGCATGATTCAACTTAGCACAGCTGGCAGAGCGCACCAAAGCGGGTTAAGGTCCCATGACATACTGTACCCAGTCAACATGCTGGGCTCAGGCCTATTCCGTTTGAGACTCTGGGCATGGACTCGGACTCGGACGGCTTCATGCAGGCCGAGCTCTTCCCAAGTCCGTCAGAATCATATTATACTACGGGCTCCGCCTAATGGTACTCGGGTCAAGTCCATTTCAGCTTATCCTCAGGTCATACGTCATTACCACGCAAAAATTTGTGATAGTCTCTGTGGTCTTATAGCTATCAGAGATGGTCCCTAATTTAGAGAATCTCAGATGCTATAAATGCTTTGGATTTTTACTACAGACTACGGGAATGTTTTTCGTAGTTGCAAAGTTGTAAAGTGCACATTCACTTCCATAACATTTGTTCCAGGCTACCAGCATGTAAGATAAACATACACAATAATACAGGATATACTTACAAAGAGTCACTGTCGTTAAAATGAGGTTAAACTGCAGTGCAATGAAATAATGTTTTATTACTTAATGATATCTGGTAGCATTCTGTGTGTGTTGGCGTCAAATGTTAATCTTTTGTCTGTGTAATTGCACTGTTTATTGAGCAGGCCATTTTCTTCTGTTCCACTGAATGCTATTTTGCTGTTCTATTATGACTAAGAACATTTGTTTTCAGAATGTAACAAATAACACTTAGGCCTACTGTGTCAAGAAAAAGTATGTGAACCCTTTGGAATGACCTGGATTTCTGCATAAATTGGTCACCATATTTGATCTGATCTTCATCAACAATAAGCAAACACAGTGTGCTTAAACTAATAACACACAAATGATTGTGTTTCTCTTCTCTATATTGAATACATCATTTACACATTCACAGTGTAGGTTGGAAAAAGTATGTGAACCCCTAGACTAACAACTTCTCCAATAGCTAATTTGAGTCAGTAGTCAGCTAACCTGGAGTCCAATCAATGAGACGAAATTGGAGATGGTTGTTTGGTTAGAGCTGCCTTGCCCTATAAAAAACACTCACAAAATGTGAGTTTGCTATTCACAAGAAGCATTGCCTGATGGGAACCATGCCTCCAACAAAAGAGATCTCAGAAGACCTAAGATTAAGAATTGTTGACTTGCATAAAGCTGGAAAGGGTTACAAAAGTATCTCTAAAAGCCTTGATGTCCATCAGTCCACGGTAAGACAAATTGTCTTTAAATCGAGAAAGTTCAGCACTGTTGCTACTCTCATTAGGAGTGGCCGCCCTGCAAAGATGACTGCAAGAGCACAGCGCAGACTACTCAACGAGGTTAAGAAGAATCCTAGAGTGTCAGCTAAAGACTTACAGAAATCTCTGTTGACGAGTCTACGATATGTAAAACACTAAACAAGAATGGTGTTCATGGGAGGACACCACAGAAGAAGTGACTGCTGTCCAAAAAAAAAACATTGCTGCACGTCTGACGTTTGCAAAAGTGCACCTGGATGTTCCACAGCGCTACTGGCAAAATATTCTGTGGACAGATGAAACTACAGTTGAGTTGTTTGGGAAGGAACACACAACACTATGTGTGGCGAAAAAAAGGCACAGCACATCAACATCAAAACCTCATCCCAACTGTCATGTATGGTGGAGGGAGCATCATGGTTTGGGGCTGCTTAGCTGCCTCAGGGCCTGGACAGCTTGCTATCATCGACAGGAAATGAATTCCCAAGTTTATCAAGACATTTTGCAGGAGAATGTTAGGCTATCTGTCCGCCAATTGAAGCTCAACAGAAGTTGGGTGATGCAACAGGACAACGACCCAAAACACAGAAGTAAATTAACAACAGAATAGCCAACAGAAGACAATACGCCTTCTGGAGTGGCCCAGTCAGAGTCCTGACCTCAACTCAATTGAAATGCTGTGGCAAGACCTCAAGAGAGCAGTTCACACCAGACATTCCAAGAATATTGCTGAACTGAAACAGTTTTGTAAATGGGAATGGTCCAAAATTCCTCCTGACCGTTGTGCAGGTCTGATCCGCAACTACAGAAAACGTTTGGTTGAGGTTATTGCTGCCAAAAAGGGTGAACCAGTTAATAAATCCAAGGGTTCACATATTTTTCCTGCACTTTGAATGTTTACACGGTGTGTTCAATAAAGACATGAAAATGTCTAATTGTTTATGTGTTATTAGTTTAAGCAGACTGTGCTTGTCTATTGCTGTGACCTAGACCAATTTATGCAGAAATCCAGATATTTCCAAAGGGTTCACATACTTTTTCTTGCCACTGTATGTCTTTTAGTTCAATATTCTACTGCAATCCACCAGGATTTACAAAACCCTATTTTTTATCCCATTTAATTCCATCAATAGTTAATCAAATTATTGTACCTGAATTTAACCCTGAAAATATTACAATTATATTTTCCCCTAATTGTTTTAAGCAATTAACTTTTTACTCCAATGGGCTAACTCAGGGTCACACAGAGTGTTTCTTGGTAGTCTTAAAACAAATCTACTTTGAAACAAAAGTATACACCTTACACACATGGTTATGGGCTTAAAAAAAGAAGACACCTGTAACATGTCAGATATAGAGTTTAAATGTCCTCAATTTTGAATTTGCATACCAATAATACAGTTTATATACATCCCAGAAGACTGAAATGTAACAAAACTGTTTGACATAGAAACACCAGATTTTCAGCATAAAAAATTTAAAAAAAGAATTATGAAATTATGAAAAATATTAATACAATTCAACCCATGAGGCCACTAGAGGGCGATTTGGTCATTTGACTGCAGGAAAGGGGTATACCATAATAGTGCACTAATTTACTTTTAATTTCAGTAGCTAAATAAGGAGGTAGGCATATCAGTTCAGTTCCAACTAAAACTTGGATTGGAATCTGTGCCTCGCGTGCAGAAATAAATCTCTGTGCGCAAGCAACCTGCTTGCTCGAGCCGTCACATGCCCGGTAGGCTACACAACAACACAGCTGGAAAACAAAGACAGTTTCTCAAAATGTACACAAAAAAAATCAAAAAGATTTGACCACTAATTGGTAGTCCCTGTTCTCCTGCATTCATGTTTAACTTTTGTAAGTAATGCAGCGGTTTGTTGGGGAGAAAAACATCAACTAAAGTTTTGTTAGCTGGCTAACGTTAGCGCTGTGGCTAATCCTCCGTGGACATGGTAAGTTTTCATTTTTTACCTGTCGTAGCTAGCTAGCTAAAGTTTACATTTTGATATCTGTTTAGTTAATGACAGCAAATGTGTGTTTGTGTAAGAGAGAGCGAGAGATGATCACAACTTTAGAAAACATTGTCATGTCAACATGTTTCTTGATTCATCAGGGATCCATGTATTTTTGTGTATTTTGTATTTGACAATACGATACATTTTGCATATACCCCTCAACACCCATTCTAACGTTACACCTCAACTGTCTTTTTCAATTCTTGATTCTCTTTTTTGTAGGAATCTTCTAGATTGGATGGAAGGATGGAAGAGGGAACAAAGGGAAGGAGTACAGTAGTTATCCAGCCTGTAAATAGCCTACGTTTTGCTGTATCTCTCTCTCCCTCCCCGTCTGTCTGCCTGACTGCCAGAATGCTGAGGGGCAACATAGTCAATGTACTTGCTAGGCTAAGTCTAACTTACTGAAGACCTTAAGGCCTTCTGTAGTAGCTAGGTTACTGATCATACTGGTTCATATTGATTTGTCTCTGTCTTTACAGTTCCTGAAACATGTCAATAACCTGATGCACGGCCTCTACAGCAGTCCTTGGCCACCTACTTCGTTACCAGTGATCAATTCTGCCACATCCCAGCTAAAGAAGGAAAGGAAAGAGATTTTCCAATTACTCCAATTTCTAACAATGTTTGTTGCAGGAATGATATGACATACAAACATAACTTTAGAAAAACATCATATTTTATTGTCTCTCTATACATTCCTCAATTTTTGCATTTGCCTTTCTTTTTTGAAGACTGCCAAGCTGTCCTCAATTTTGGGAACTTCTGTCTGGGACAACGTCCTCAGGATTATGGAGTGGTGTGTTTATAAAATGTTGTTTGAATATTACAACATGCATTAGGATTAAGCAAAACTTTAACATTTAGAGGTGAGTAAAAAAAAATTGTCCAACTAGTCAAATTTTTGATATCCTCTTTCTTAAAAATGTTTGAGATTTAGTTAATGTCCCACTTCAATATGAAGGGACAGAGGAGAAAACATGCCTTTGCTACCACTCGTGTGCTCCATTGTAATTGGTAAGTAAATGTGAGCAGTTGAGACATTTGGCATAGACAATGAGACATTTTTTTGTAGATTCTGACTGTTAAATATATCTTACTGTGCGTTACTGTTCTGTCGTGTCCTGCATGCCCACATTATGCCAATCATTAATTTATTTTCTTCTCTTTTTAAGCTTACAGTTAAGTGCAATGAAAAGCCAGGAAACTCAAGGGGTTGAAGTTCTTAAATATGCCCGTTGACGTCGGGGTGGATGAGGACGCAAAGTATGTATATGAGCAAGTTGCTCTTTTTTTATTTTTTTTAAAGACATCTAAGCTATAACTGCCACAAACTTTTTCAACTAGGACCACACAGTTTCTTCAGGAATGTGGTTCTTTTAAAATCTCAGATTGTTAATGTTGTAATGCGCTGATTCTTTTCACTGCAGAGCTGACCCATCACACCACTCTTCAAGAGGGCCACTACGCACCAGATCGACTTCTGTGCTCAGTCGTTGATGAGGATCTTCCCCATTACACCACTAATTAATCATTAATACAAATTTTTAAAATGGGCCTTTATATACTCTGTCCCAGTCTTTCTATGCATGTAATGTCTTGGATTATGAAACAATCACTGTATGCAGATGTGCTAAAAACGTTCAATGTAAGAATATGCTGCAGATTTCAATCTTAACTGGTGGCTATGGAAACAAATATAAATGTAATGAACAATGTTTTGAATATACAACTTTTTCCTCTGCAATACTTTTTCCAGTAGGTAATAAGCTGTAGTCAGGTGGTCATTACCAGGTTATGATGAGGTCTTAACTACGATCAGTACATAATAAAGCTCATAATATAGTGGTCACAATTATGACCGACTGGTCTTATGTTGGTCAGAAGAATACATCATATTCTGGTTAGTAAAAATACTTTTTAAAAAACTGATGCCTTTTAAACCAGATTTTGCCCACTGGGTACTGACTCACTTGTTAGTTAATTTGACAGTAGCTTTGTAGCCTATACTGTAGGCTATGTCTTTTAGAGTAGGCCTATAGTTGAGTTGCATTGCAGAAGTGAAGCTGGACTATAGTCAGCTCGAGTCTATATATCTAAATGCCATCTTAAAACTGTCTCTCTATCGGTTCCCAGCCTATGTATGACCTCATAGTGAATGCGTGAAACCCTTGTGAATCGCAGAGCCATTGCATTGACAGCACATATAAATGGAAATGGGCTACACATAGGCTATAGGAGAATTGCCCCCCCCCCCCCCCCCCCCCCATTCACTCCACCACCGACATAAAGCCCCTTTTTCTAAAGCGATATCATCCCACTTGCCCCGGATGACAATGGAGAGGGTTGCTGTACACGCAGAACGGGATACTGTAACAGTCCACTTCAGAAGGTGCCAATATTCTAAAATCGTTCTATCAAGGGCATGGGACAGGGGGGAGAAAAAGCTACCGGCAAATGATATTCAGTGCAATTCAACAGCATCTCCTGCTCCATCCGCTGAGCGTCCTACATCTGCGGTATTAATTCAAGAAGAGGGGGAAGGGGGATGTGAGTCGAATGACACTTGCACAAAATACCAAGAAATGACTAAAATACATTTAAACATCTACATGACAGTCGGTCAGAATCATGCGCAGATATTATGCATGGCATCTGCGCCTGGAGCAACGTTGATATAGATTAAACAGAGGTTTTTTACTTCGTTGACTTGTAACGCAATCTTTTCAGATCTCTTTCCCCTCCCCCACAACCTATGCTTCACTGGACTGAACACCTTGAACTATTTTGGAAAACCAGGATATTATATTGATGGTAAAACACGGTAAAGTAGAGTTTAGGTATGAACGACATGAATAAATATTGAATAGACTGTTATAAACGAACAAAGCAAACTGACAAAAGTGATGGCCTTCGTGCTAAATGAATGAATGAATGACTAAAGAAAAACGAAGGTATAAGCAGCCGACTAAATAACTATACTGAGTTAATCCATTTGTATCATAGCGACAAATAAAGTTCATTGATTCAATGAATAATGTCCATATGCGCGTGAAATGTTTATTAAAACGGAAGGGATTATTGCAGGATACACAGTAGCCTGTATCAATCTGCTGTTCATGTGATGTCACTCCGATATACTCGTAATTTATTTTTTTACAAAATTGTTACAAACTAAACAACGCATCTGATACATTATTTCTTTTAAAATAGATGCTAAAGGATCGTCATCCCCGTTGCACTTGCAACAGTAGCAAAACGACTGGACGTTGACAATGTAGCGATGTTACAGCGAATGGAGTAGAAAACTATAACGCACATTTCTGGATGCTTGTGCACTACTTGCCCATATGTAATAACTACTGCAAAATGAAACAACAACGAAGTTACCCACATGAATAGGCTCGCGATCTAGACAGGCAGGTTTTTCAGGCAACGCGTTCTTCTCAAAGTTTTCACCATTCAATCCACATGACAAATGTCCCCGCATCTACGAATATGATACATTACTCTACCACACAATGACTATCCAATAGTTTTAGTAGCCTACCTGGAGGTGGTTGGTCCATTTCAATGTAAAATATTAATTCTGTGGAATATGGCATCATCACGTCCCTCCAATCATTGTCTTCTTTTTCCGTAGTCCAAACTGTATTGTACATTGTCTTTACTTCACTTGCGAATGACACTTGTCCTTCTCCAAATGGATATAAAAAAAAAGGATCGCAGGTGAACAACGACAAAACGTATACAACACTTGACTGATTTGATACTGCTATGTACTGTATATAGGACAGCTCAAATAAAACAGTCTCTGCTGATCTGAATGCCTGCTTCAGACAATAAATACGACGAAATCTTCTCTAAAAGCACCAGGCTTCCCTGCTCAGACATACAACTTCACTGTTCCAAAGGCCTATAAAATGATCTAACAGTCCTACAGAGCTGAAAGTAGATACCAGCTCTACAATCCAGTCCGTTCTTCAGGGACTGAGCAGTAGTCTTCATTTTAAGAACACTGACGGCGCCTAGGGAACCGTTCACATCATCTCGGCGATACCACCTCAAGCGGACATATGGGTGACAGCCGTTTCTAATAATGACGCATCGAAAATGGGTTTGCGCTTTCTCTGCGCTATATTCACAGACAACATTGTTATAACATACGGACGATTGTATATGTATATGGACATATTTTTCTCTTCACTGGTTTATATATAATGTTAGTAATTTTCAAGTATCTAGTGGCATCATTTTACTGGCCCCCTTTCACACAAACACATTGGTATGTTCCCATCTACTTTCCAGAGGCTAAGAACTAGGCAGTACGCAGACTCCAGTGTTGGGAACCAATAGGAAATGACTTTACTTCAACTCTGTTGCTGGAGTTATGAGTTTACATTTTTTGCAACCTTGTGTACCTTCCTGGCCAATGAACAATGTCAGGGATGCGGGAAGTGAATTGCTGATTGGACCAAACAGTTACTATAAAAGGGACAAATGGATGCAGACCACAAAAGAAGAGAAAAGTGACAGTAAAATGTCTAGTAATTGTTTTCTGAGCACGACCACAACTCATGGCCAAGACACAAAACACACACTATGTTATACATATGTTATAACATGGGGGGGGGGGGGGGGGGGGGGGGGGGGCAGAGTGGCATGTGTTTGTGTGTGTGTGAGGGGGAATTCCCCCAGCTCCACACCCCAGATGGCTCATGCCGGACACACAGCCCCTCTGTGTCAAGTGTGTCAAAGTGTTTTAATTGACACTGTCTCTATCTGTGGTGGGGTGGTGCCACAAAAGGCCAGGCTGGACAGGTGAAAGGGTAACAATGACACAGGAACTGCCTCTCCCCTGCATGGTAATCCACAGGAGATAGAGTCTAATCTGCTGTGTTTTATCTATGCATCAGGACGGGGTCCCTCTGAATCTCATGAATAATAGACGGGAGAGGCATCACGCCGGCATTTGCATACTGTATTTATAATAATCATCAGCAGCAGTATGAATAAATGTGTGTGTGTGTGTGTGTGTGTGTGTGTGTGTGTGTGTGTGTGTGTGTGTGTGTGTGTGTGTGTGTGTGTAAACTACCCCTCCTTCACCTCCTCCCTTCCACACCAAATTTTTCTGAGATCATTTGTTAGGAGTGTCAGTCAGGGATGTGTATTTGCCATCCTGTGATTCTGGTTTCTCTCAAGCATCTGCTACACAGGTGGTGTGTGTGTGTGTGTGTGTGTGTGTGTGTGTGTGTGTGTGTGTGTGTGTGTGTGTGTGTGTGTGTGTGTGTGTGTAACCACAGATGACCTCTGGGACTCAGGTGTTGGTTTTGTTACTTCTGTAGCCATAGAAACGCAGCAGCGCCTAGTGAAGCGCTGTAATGTGATGATGCAGCATCTAATAAGAGAGTTATTCCAAAAGGTCTTAAATAAAGGTATGTTTTAATCAACAATTTAAAACGTAGGCCTTCTTTAGGACTAAAGAGTTCAGTAAACACGTTTCAATCTCGTCTTGACATATCAGTGGTTGCACAGCAGCTGTGTCTGAAATACAACATCTACGCAAGACTGGAACTCTTCTAACCTTTTAACGTAATCATTTAAATAAATGTATCTGTTTTTCCGGTTTTGTACAATAAAAGCTAAAATGCCAAAAAAGGGAGGTCCAGACTGACAGAGATGAACTGGGTGCCTATGGGACCAAATCACATTTAGAAACTTTTTCTATCTGTGTGTGTGTGTGTGTGTGTGTGTGTGTGTGTGTGTGTGTGTGTGTGTGTGTGTGTGTTAGCAGATTTTCAGCCCTGATTTTTACGCATGGTTTCATGGCCCCTGTCTCAGTGTGCATGTGCTGCAACAGATCAGTGTTACAGAAAGACAAACTCCAGTTAGGTACAGTAGCTCTGCCTGTCAAAGTCCCCAGCGTATGTCGTCAACAGTGATTCCACTGCTCGGTGCGAGTGTGTGTGTACAGTGTATGTGCGTTGTGATAAAACACAGTAGATTGCGCATTTGTGCGGCTCAAAGCCATGGGGCAGGCATAAGAAGCCGTGAGAGAGATTCTAATCTGCCTGGCTGCAGTGCAAAGCCAAGCTAACCAATGCCAAATCCCCCCAAAAATGTACAAAAAAAGGGCAGACTTTTAAATTGGGTTGTTGAAGTTTGAAAGGTACATGATTGCCTTGAGGATTTGGAAACCGCTCCATGAATGGAGATGGAGGGGGGGAAGCGTTTTCACTGCACACTGATGTGACCGCAGTCTGCTTGCCACATGACACATTTTCTGACGGTGCTATTTCTGTGCTGATTATCCATTGCCCTTAGCGCTTTCATATTTTGTCTGCAACTGTAATAAGTAGAGTGGAAAGTGCAATTTAACTGTGGACACGAATAGGCTGTTCCATAGTCCCGCGCTAAACATAGACCTTTATAGAGTAGGGGAGCCAGAGCACACACAGAAAGGGAACTGTTGCATAAGACGCTGTGGCGGTCATGCATATATTATGTCTGAAAGTTGTGATAATATTACAGTGTCCAAATCCAAAGGCAGGAATGATTGTGCTTCCTGTTCCCTTTCCCTCCACTGTAGGGGTTTGATGATTATCTCTTTATTTTTTTACAGACATCATTAGATTCTCTCCCTCTCTCTCTCTCTCTCTCTGTTTCTGTCTCCCTCTGCAGTAATATACAATATTATATAAAATAGTTACATAAGCCATACAGGATTCAGGGTTACCTAATGGTGTGTGTTTGCGTGTGTGTATGTGCGTGTATGCCTGTACGGCCCATTTGTGTGTACCGTATGTCAGAGCAGCAGCAGCAACAGCGTCCATGGGCTGCTAGCTGCAGGGAACATGTGGAGAGGGCCATCCTCCCTGTATGTACACTGAGTGTACAAAACATTAGGAACACCTTCCTAATTTTGAGTTGTTACCCCACTCCCCGTTTCTCTTCCCTCCACTCCCTTTTGCCCTTAGAACAGCCCCAATTCGTCGGGGCTTAGACACTACAAGGTGTCGAAAGTGTTCCACAGGGATGCTGGCCCACGTTGACTCCAATGATTCCCCCAGTTGTGTCAAGTTGGCTAGATGTCCTTTGGGTGGTGGACCACTCTTGATACACACAGGAAACTGTTGAGTGTGAAAAACCCAGCAGTGTTGCAGTTCTTGGCACACTCAAACCGGTGCGCCTGGCACCTAGTACCATACCCTGTTCAAAGGCACTTAAATATGTTGTCTTGCCAATTCACCCTCTGAATGGCAGACATACACAATCCATGTCTCAATTGTCTCAAGGCTTAAAAATCCTTCTTTAACCTGTCTCTTCCCCTTCATCTGCACTGATTGAATTGGATTTAACAGGTGACATCAATAAGGGATCCTAGCTATCACCTGGATTCACCTTGGTCAGTCTGTGTCATGGATAGAGCAGGTGTTCCTAATGTTTAATACAGTCAGTGTATATGGTGAAGAAGCACTCTCCGTATGGATCCACATCACTCTATTGGACATAAAACACTATATATACACTATGTGTATATAATGTCCTCTCTGGAGAACCACAGAAGCGTATGAACAAACTAAAACATGAGTGTCAATCTGACTCTGACATCATCATGCATGTTGAGTCTGTCTCGTCAGATATCTGTCTCAGCAAAGGCCATGAACCCCCCTGCAGAATCTTTCAGACCTACAATATGGGACAGTGGGTTCAAATACAGTCCAAGCGGATTCTGATTAAGAATAGAGGAAGTCGTAATGTTTATGACCTAGAATATGATATTTCAAAGGATCCCTAAGAGTCTATTGACGCACCCGTGTGTCAATCTAAGCAACATAATTAAAAAAAAATCCCAATCAAAATCCGTTTGTTTAAGATAGAGATATCTGTTTTTTTTGCATGGGCTGCGTCTCAGACCATAAGACATCCCACAAATTGGTCATCTTACGAAAACGGTCTGTAGCATCTGGACGTTTTGGCCTATAAACTAATATGACCCCAATGTGGAAAGTGGTGACTCTAATGAACACAATGTTCTCTGTTTTGCTCTACGACACCCACAAGTGTCATGGGACTCATCTGAAGGTAACCCATACAAATGAATGGAAGTATGGTGGTAGTTTTGTGCCAACAAAAATAAGGGGTTAAATATATGTACCAAAAAAACGAAATGAGCTTTCTTATATATTCTAGATGTAGGGAAGACACTTCAAAACCTTATTCCTTATGATTTTTTTTTTTACATTTAAGAATGTGTTATTCAATGTGTTCTTACGGGCTGTAGACGGCTTACACTTTTAGTGGTTAAAGAAGGTTAAAGAGGTTAAAGAAAACATTGTGGTATCTTTTGATTCTTTGATGCACTTCAGACCTAACAGATTCAAGCCTGATTGTCATAAAAGCTGCCTGTCTAGTCTGCCTGTCCAACTGACCCTCACTGTGGGAGAAATCTGCAGCAACCAGCCAGCCAGCTAGGAGTCATGTGTGCACTAACTCGAGCTAACCAATTAGCTGCACCGTCTGGAAGTTTCCAGGCATTGCTCTAATTCAGTGCGGAAAACCCAGCCTCAGTTCCTGTTACTGGCTGAATAGGTATTTGCCCAAACGCAAAGACCAGAGAACCAGACGGCGAGTCTCCTGTTAGGCACGCATGGCGTATGCAGCTCTTCCGTTAAAAACTAGACCCGGCACCAAAGTGTTAATAACGCAGTGGAGTGGAATGAGTCGACCCCCCTCCTCTCTCCCCTCCATCTCTGTTAGTGCATCAGCCAGTTACAGTGCCAAGCAGGGAGAGAGAGAGAGCGAAAGCAGTCCGGGCAAGGCAGTACCCTCGCTACACTCCACCCCCACCCTTTCGACAACCCAAATCTCTCTCCCCTGTTCTCTCGTTCCCTCTATCTTTAGTCTGCACCCTTGTTCCTCACCTTTATCCTTCTCATCCGCCCCCAAACCCTCTTTCTCTATCGCTCTCTCTCCTTTTCTCTCTCTGGGGTGGCAGACAGACGGTGTGTTTGGAGCTCCTGTCCGCAGCAGAGCCGAGCCGAGCCGGTAAAAGGTGATGTCATCCTGCAATGTGAGCGTCCCTGTAGCACTGATGCAATACTCCGGTGACACTCTGTAATGAGCTGCTGGCAGGCACAACTGCTGAGCCTTCTCTCTTCCTATCACTATCCCTTTCTCTCCTCTACCCTCCATTTCTCAATTTGTACTTCTTCGCTTGATCCAAATCCCCCTTCCCCCTTGTCTATATTTGTTCTCTATCCACACAGTCCCCTTTCCTCCTTCTGCTTCCTATCCCTCCCTCCCGCCCCTCTGTGGTTGTCACAGTGTCATGGCACCATGGCTCAGCATTACTCATGGAGTATCACAGCCAGTCAGTCCGGCAGGCAGGACCTCTTCAGATAAAGGGCCAGCTCTACCGTTAAACCCTTCCTCCTCTCTTCACAGCAATGCCTGCTGGGGTAACCCTTCCCTGACAGAAAATACAATTTGAAATTGTGGATTGAAGTATTCAATTCAGTTCTATACCGTATGCAATTGAGAAACATGACACAAGACAAGGCAGAAGGTAATAGAAAGAGTGTGCTAGCACGTATTGTCTGTGTTTAAGGGTTCTCCCATACCCTGAGAATAGCTGTGTGCGGGGTTTTCTTCTTGTCTGTGCTGAGATCCTCCGACTCCTCTGGAGTTATCAACAGCTCACAACAATGATCAAGCAGCAGCGACTGATACAGCAGCACTAAACAAACCCTTTCTCACGTCTGATATGTCAATCAGGACTTTCACCCTCCCCCTTCTCCCTCCTGCCCCCCCCCACACACTTCAATAAACCCCCATTGTTTGCTGGAGATGGATCCTGCCACCCTACTCCTCCCTCCTCAGGCATAGCTTTCTGTCATGTCAGTCTGAGCTAAGCTGCGGAACAGGGTTAGCGACCGCAGAACTGCTACTCATCAACGCCAACACCTGAACCCATGCAGAATAGCCAAGCGCTAACGCTAACAGATTAGCATCCTTCCATGACTGGCTCAGGCTCTGCACGGCTGGGAGAGGAGCTGTGGATGTGTGTGTGTGTGTGTGTGTGTGTGTGTGCGTGTGTGTGCGTGTGAGCGTGAGTGGCCTAGGGGGGTCTAGCGGTCTAGGCCGTTGCTTCCAGTGCGCATGTACCACTGCAGCATGGGTTCCAATCTGTGTGTGAACTGCGTGGGAATGGGCCCCTTTTATCCTGTGACCTAGCAGAGAGACTATACAGCAGAAACTAGGTGTGTAATCCTTTTAGGGCCTGCAACAGTGGAATGACTGGGATGGGAGCTGGAGCATAAACCTGACTGAGTCTGGGCTGGATTAGAGGAACACTGACAGAGAGAGACACTCGAGCCCTAGCAAACCAAACTCTCTCTCTTTTCTCATTCACTTACTTACTGTACATACTGTCAATGTCATGGTAGGGCTCTGGAGCTACCAACTTGTGTATGAAATATAACTGTATCATGCTGTATCTTATATTGGGGAGCTGTTTTTTGAACAGGTGGTCAGGACAATAGATTTAATAAGAATATAACAATAATAATAAAAATAACAACAACAATAATAATAATAATTATAATAATATTATTAGGGCTTGGCGTTAATGTACAGGGCTTGGCGTTGTGTGTTAGAGCTGCTTACCTCTCTTCCCTGTATACCACCTGACCATCCTCATCAGCTGCACGTACAGGGCCATCATGACGCAAGCCGTGTGTTTATGTTTGTGTGTGCGTTTATGTGTGTGTTTTTGATACGGTGAATGTTTGTTTGTTTGTATGTGTGTGTGTGTGTGTGTGTGTGTGTGTGTGTGTGTGTGTGTGTGTGTGTGTGTGTGTGTGTGTGTGTGTGTGTGTGTGTGTGTGTGTGTGTGTGTATGTGTGTGTGTTAGTTAGATATGGAGGGCGATACAGTGAGAATTTTTAGAGTGAGAATATGAGTGTGTGTATGAGAATGTGTTTGTGCGTTTCTGTCTGTGTGAGGGTGGTGTAATCTGAATTTGCATTTATGCTTGCTTGCTTTGGATGCAATTCAAATAATTTGTAACCTCAAGGGAGAGACCCACGTGAAGAAATACTACAGTTTACTATAAAGTGGCTTGCGAAAGTATTCAACCCCCTTGGCATTTTTCCTATTTTGTTGCCTTACAACCTGGAATTAAAATATATTTTTTGGTGGTTTGAATCACTCAATTTACAGAACATACCTACCACTTTGAAGATGCTAAATATTTTTTTTATTGTCAAACAAACAAGAAATAAGACACAAAACTTGTGTGCATAACTATTCACCCCCCCAAACTCAATACTTTGTAGAGCCACAAGTTGAATGTGTTCCGCTGGTGGACAGCGATCTTTAAGTCATACCACAAATTCTCAATTGGATTGAGGTCTGGTCTTTGACTAGGCCATTCCAAGACACTTAAATGTTTCCCCTTAAACCACTTGACTGTTGCTTTAGCAGTATGCTTAGGGTCATTGTCCTGCTGGAAGGTGAACCTCCGTCCCAGTCTCAAATCTCTGGAAGACAAACAGGTTTCCTCAAGAATTTCCCTGTATTTAGCGCCATCCATCATTCCTTCAGTTCTGACCAGTTTCCCAGTCCCTGCCGATGAAAAACATCCCCACAGCATGATGCTGCCACCACCATGCTTCACTGTGGGGATGGTGTCTTCGGGGTGATGAGAGGTGTTGGGTTTGCGCCAGACATAGCATTTTCCTTGATGGCCAAAAAGCTAAATTTTTGTCTCATCTGACCAGAGTACCTTCTTCCATATGTTTGGGGAGTCTCCCACATACCTTTTGGCGAACACCAAATGTGTTTGCTTCTTTTCTTCTTTAAGCAATGGCTTTTTTCTGGCCATTCTTCCATAAAGCCCAGCTCTGTGGAGTGTACGGCTTAAAGTGGTCCTATGGACAGATACTCCAATCTCCACTGTGGAGCTTTGCAGCTCCTTCAGGGTTATCTTTGGTCTCTTTGTTGCCACTCTGATTAATGCCCTCTTTGCCTGGTCCATGAGTTTTGGTGGCCGGCCCTCTCTTGGCAGGTTTGTTGTGTTGCCATATCCTTTCCATTTTTTAATAATGGATTTAATGGTGATCCGTGGATGTTCAAAGTTTCAGATATTTTTTTTTAACCCAATCCTGATCTGTACTTCTCCACAACTTTGTCCCTGACCTGTTTGGAGAGCTCCTTGGTCTTCATGGTGCCGCTTGCTTGGTGGTGCCCCTACATTTTTTCATTTCACCAATTTGGACTATTTTGTGTATGTCCATTACATGAAATCCAAATAAAAATTACAGGTTGTAATGCAACAAAATACTTTTGCAAGGCACTGTACTTTTGCAAGGCACTGTAGAATACTACAATACTTACTATAGAATTCTGTAGTAAACTGTTGTATACTATACAACACAATGTGGTATCCACTGATAATGTAAATGTAAAGTACTTACTGTATAATTGTGTAGTGTACTGTAGAATACTACAGAAAATACTACAGCATTATTCGCATAAAAACATTGTAGCAATAATTTCTGCAAAAACACAACAGTCTGCAACAAGTATAGACCATACAATGTGTTCCCTACAGGTTAAAGTTCAGAGCAGAAGCTCTGCACTATCGGTTCCAACCCCAGTCCTACCTACAGGTTATAGTTCAGAGCAGAAGCTCTGCACTATCGGTTCCAACCCCAGTCCTACCTACAGGTTATAGTTCAGAGCAGAAGCTCTGCACTATCGGTTCCAACCCCAGTCCTACCTACAGGTTATGGAACATTTGTTCTTTTAGTATTTCTCCAGTAGGTTTCTTCAATAAGAAAGCCTCCACTACTATGTCAAAGATATTTAAACAAAAACACAATAGTAAATACTACAGTAATGTTTGCCAAAACACTACAGTAAATACTACAAAAGTATACACCTCACACACATGGTTATGGGCTTAAAAAAAGAAGACACCTGAACCATTTCAGATATAGAGTTGAAATGTATTCAACTTTGAGTTTGCATCCCAATATTAAACATTATATACATCACAGAAGACTGAAATATACCAAAACTGTTTGACATAGAAACACAAACATTTCGTCATGTTTTTTGGTATAGTGTATATTAATAACATTCCACTAGATCATTTGACTACAGGAAAGGGCTACACACTATTATTGCACACAGACTGAGTCCATGCAACCTATTATGTGACTTGTTAAGCAAATGTTTACTCCTGAACTTATTTAGGCTTGCCATAACACAGGAGTTTAATACTTATTGACTCAAGACATTTCCACTCAAGCCATGCATGCCTGTAAACATTTTGAAAACATAATTCCACTTTGACATTATGGGGTATTGTGTGTAAGCCACTATAAAAAAAATCTCTATTTAATCAATTTTAAATTCAGGCTGTATCACAAGAAAATGCTGAAAAGTAAAGTGGTGTGAATAATTTCTGAATGCACTGTAATACAGTCCACATTACACTAGAGTAAATACTACAGTATACTACAATCTGTAAAAACACAACGTTAATTACTATAGTATATACTACAGTTTTATTTTATTACAGTATGTATACTATAGTTAACTATAAATACTACAGTATTCTACAGTATACTACAGTATTCACTGTAGTGTTTTTGCAGACTTTAGGGATGGGAGGGGAGGGAGGACGGGAGAGAGAGGGGGGAATGGGACACAGCTTGTGTCAATGTAACAAAGTGTATGCAGAAGAGCTGAGTTGAGTTTGCACTGTAACTCGATTTGAATCAGTCTTATGAGATTCAATTTGATTTATTTTCGGTTGGAGTCAGCTCAATTCAGGTTCGTCTGTTCGTCTGCATTGGTCATTATAGACTCTATCGTGACACTGCTAATAGAGGCCCATGTGACAGCAGTGGTTGAGTAACCAGGTCGTTCTTGATTTGCGGTGGCATTTGTGTCCATGAAAAACACTATAAAATGACAAATAGTTACACAGTATACATGTTTTTGTTGATATTGAACTGTCTATTAATGATAAAACATCCTTTAAACTGCAAAACATAACGTTTATGCATTGTTTAAAGTACTTATGCTAAGCAAATTGGTTTGTCCCAGTAGTTATGTCTAGAGTTGTAGTGACATGTTTTGGGGATTTAGCAATATCTATCTATTATTTTGAATTCTGGAAAGTTACAAGTATTTCATATATTGTATAAATCAATAAAAACAAAAAAGGCTATTAAAATACATATTTTTTAAAACTTGTATAATGTCTGTCCATCAGTTGTATGTCATTAGTGTTTCCGCATTGAAAATGACACATTACAAAGATATTCAAGGACCTTGAGCATTCCCTCCATTGGCAAGCTGTTATCGGGGGAGGGGTCTGTACTAAAGAAAAGTATTAGCTCATCACACCCTTTTAGTATGTCATAACCTCGAGGATTCCATTGATAATTTGGTACAGTGCATTCGGAAAGTATTCAGACCCTTTAACCTTTTCCACATTTTGTTACGTTACAGCCTTATTCTAAAATGGATGAAATTGTTTGTTTTCCTTATCAATCTACACACAATACCCCATAATGACAAAGCAAAAACAGGGTTAAGAAATGTTTGCACATTTTTACAAATAAAAAACAGAAATATTACATTTACATAAGTATTCAGACCCTTTACTCAGTACTTTGTTGAAGCACCTTTGGCAGCGACTACATCCTCAAGTCTTCTTGTGTATGACACTACAACCTGTATTTGGGGAGTTTCTCCCATTCTTCTCTGCAGATCCTCTTAGGCTCTGTCAGAATGGATGGGGAGCGTCGCTACACAGCTATTTTCAGGTCTCTCTAGAGATGATCGATCGGGCTCAAGTACGGGCTCTGGCTGGGCCACTCTAGGACATTCAGAGACTTGTCTTGAAGCCACTCCTGTGCTGTCTTGGCTGTGTGCTTAGTGTCGTTGTCCTGTTGGAAGGTGAACCTTCGCCCCAGTCTGATGTCCCGAGCACTCTGGAGCAGGTTTAATCAAGGATCTCTCTGTACTTAGTCTCCCAGGCCCTGCTGCTGAAATACATACCCACAGCATGATGCTGCCACCACCATGCTTCACCGTTGGGATGGTGCCAGGTTTCCTCTTGATGTGACCCTTGGCATTCAGGCCAGAGTTCAATCTTGTTTCTATCAGACCAGAGATAATTTTTTTCTCAAGCAAAGGGTCTGAATACTTATGTAAATAAGGTATTTTTGTTCTTTATATTTAATGAATTTGCAAGATTTTCTAAAAACCTGTTTTTGCTTTGTCATTATGGGGTATTTTGAGTAGATTGATGAGGGGGGAAAAACTATTTAATCCATTTTACAATAAGGCTATAATGTAACAAAATATGGAAAAAGTAAAGGGGTCTGAATAGTTTCCAAATGCACTGTATGTCTAAATCCAAAGTGCCACTTGGTGTTACTCAATTTAAATTAAGGGAAATAACATTGTGAGAACATTTTTTATCATTTCACTTTAGTAAATGATTAAAGACCTTAGATTTGAGCATCTGTGGCCTCCATTTAAACGATTCCTCAATAACCAAAAATGTCTCATTGGTGTTATCCCAATGGTAAAAATTATTTTAAGTGTCACGCCCTGGCCTTAGTTATATTTGTTCTCTTTATTATTTTGGTTAGGTCAGGGTGTGACGAGGGTGGTTTGTGTGTTTTTGTCTCGTCTAGGGTGTTTGTACTGTCTAGGTTTTTTTTGTAGAGGTATGGTGTTGTGTTCATTATAGGTGTTTATGTAAGTCTATGGTTGCCTAGATTGGCTCTCAATTAGAGGCAGGTGTTTATCATTGTCTCTGATTGGGAACCATATTTAGGCAGCCATGTTCTTTGGGTATTTTGTGGGTGATTGTTTCCTGTGTCAGTGTTTGTGCCAAACGGGACTGTTACGGTTTGTTCACGTTTATTGTTTTTGTATTGGTGTTCATAGTTCAGTTTTCTATATTAAAACATGGATAACTACCACGCTGCGTATTGGTCCGATCCTTGTTACACCTCTTCAGAGGAAGAAGAGGAAGACAGCCGTGACATTAAGTCATTAAGCTGCCATATCAGTTGATTTAGAATATAAGGATGACCCCAAATACATTTCAATAAAATAATTGTACAACTTAGTGAAAAAGTGGAAATATTTGAAGATACATTTTTTGTGGAAAACCCCAGTTTTTCAGATGCCGGTAAACCACACTAACCAAACATACTGAAGAGGAGGCGCATCACAAGGTTGGTTTGAGATAGATCCATATGCCTGCCTGAAGAGTAGGAGATGAGATGAGACGGGGGAGCTTGTTTGACAGCAGTCCTGTCCATACAGTAAATTCTAAACTTGTTGAGAGGGTTATACTCACAATGCTGCCAGTGAATGGGCAGAGCCCACTCAAAACACACACAGTGGACACTGGGGCTGACAGCGACTGATAGTGTCACAGCTGAGCCCAGTTTCTTTTCAATAGAGCGGGGGTGGCAGTTGGGCTGCTGGTTGTGTTCAAGCAAAACAGAGGGTCATTTGGTGAGACAACTAGCCAAACACTAGCCGGTGGCTAGCTGGTGGCCTTACAGACTGTATAGGGGGAGAGGGTTGAGGGTGGAGAGGGTGGGGTGGTGGTGGTGTCCTTGGTAGAGGATGTATGCATTTGGTGGCAGGTGTACAAACAGACTAACCCAGGAGACCAGGAGAGGGTGGCCTAAGGGCTGGGCCCAGTGTTTGGTGTTTGTCACACACAGACCAGGCTGTGGTGAAGCGGGATGTGGGGTAACCATGAAGGCAGGTGCACACACACACACACACATCCTCAGACACTCAACTCACACATACACAGGCCTAAACGAAACACCCACAAATCCCACAAAACAAAATGAAGCACGTTGGGTTGGGCCAAACGCAACCGGATCGGGGGAAGGATCTGAGGGATTCCAACACTTGGATAAGGAAATTAGGGATTTGACAGAGGAGGGAAGCGAGAGAGAGGAGGTGAGAGGAAAAGAGAAGAGAGGAAAGACAGGCGGGCGTCCTCCTCACCTTCTTCTCACCCCCTCACCATGCCAAGTGCAGAGCCCAAATATTGTCAGCCAGTGATTGTCATGCAAATAATCCCCGGTCTCACGGTAATTGACCGTTAATTAACATAAAGACATTTAGCATCTCCTGGCTTCTAAGCATAGCCTACATACCTAGGAGCCTGGACCCTCTCTTCACATTTCAAGGCTGCGTTAAGATATTGACCTCAGAGACAGACCAAGCCCCGTTTAGGTAATACCTCCCATCCTCTCTAAGCGTTATCATCGTATTGTTGTCTATACTGCCAGGGGTGTTGTCAACTGAACTCTAATCTTAGATCTGCTATTGTTAGCTCAAAAGAGGAACCCACTGTGGTTTGCTCACCCAGTGCTTTTAGTTCAAATGTGAATTCCATAAAGTTGAATACCCCCTCGGTTTTCCAAATCATGTAGAGGGCTTGGGCTGTTGCACAATAGCAACCAAAGCCCATGTAAATTAGTTTATAACATTCCATCATTGGTTACACTGAGAGTTCCTCATATTGACATTGGCTGCGGACTCAGGCCCTATGGTGCTGACCTTGGAAAAGTAATTCCAATTTCTTCTCCTTCCTATATTACTAATGGGGATAGACCAAATGGTGATGTTCTATGTAATCTTATAGCCGTACCAACTATATCAATATCAACCATCAGACAGGGCCTGCAACCGTCTATTGAACGTAGCTTGTTTGAGTTGGAGTTTCCATGTGACTCGTAAAGGTCTTGGGTTGATGCATCTGAACATTAGGAGCTCATTTCCTAAACTGGATTACATCAAGATCTGGGCTATGCAGACAAATCCAGATATTCTGGTATTGACTGAAACTTGGATCTCTAGGAACATTCTGGACTCGGATATTAATATTTCAGAGCAGACAAACATGGTAGAGGTGGTGGAGTGGCCATTTTTTAATCAAAATAATTAATATTTTTCTTTACTGAGATCTATTTCCCTTGCCCAAAATGTTTAGCTACTATCTAAGCCTTTGTCTACCATCCTCCCTCAGCTAACATTTGTGCACTTGTGGAGTTAACTACACTGCTCAAAAAAATAAAGGGAACACTTAAACAACACAATGTAACTCCAAGTCAATCACACTTCTGTGAAATCAAACTGTCCACTTAGGAAGCAACACTGATTGACAATAAATTTCACATGCTGTTGTGCAAATGGAATAGACAAAAGGTGGAAATTATAGGCAATTAGCAAGACACCCCCAAAAAAGGAGTGATTCTGCAGGTGGTGATCACAGACCACTTCTCAGTTCCTATGCTTCCTGGCTGATGTTTTGGTCACTTTTGAATGCTGGCGGTGCTCTCACTCTAGTGGTAGCATGAGACGGAGTCTACAACCCACACAAGTGGCTCAGGTAGTGCAGTTCATCCAGGATGGCACATCAATGCGAGCTGTGGCAAAAAGGTTTGCTGTGTCTGTCAGCGTAGTGTCCAGAGCATGGAGGCGCTACCAGGAGACAGGCCAGTACATCAGGAGACGTGGAGGAGGCCGTAGGAGGGCAACAACCCAGCAGCAGGACCGCTACCTCCGCCTTTGTGCAAGGAGGTGCACTGCCAGAGCAATCCCACGTTGCCAGCCCGTTTATAAGCTCTCAGATCTGCCCAGCAACTCCATTTCAATTCTCACTATTCGCTAACATCCAGGGGAAGGCGTATGCAGTGCATCTCAACCAATAGAAGACAGGCAAATTAATAAACCGACCTCAGAACAGCCAGCAGAATTCAGCATTCTCACATCCTCATAGGAAAATTGCTCTAACTCCAGTTCTGTTTTACTCACAGATATAATTCAAACGGTTTTAGAAACTAGAGAGTGTTTCCTATCCAATAGTAATAATAATATGCATATTGTACGAGCAAGAATTGAGTACGAGGCAGTTTAATTTGGGAACGAAATTATTACAAAGTGCCAACAGCACCCCCTATTGAGAAAAGGTTAAGCGAGCGGGTGTTAAGAAGCGTGGCTTGGCGGATCATATTTCGGAGGACGCATGACTCGACCTTCGTCTCTCCCGAGCCTGTTGGGGAGTTGAGCCTTGAGACAAGATCGTAATTACAAAGTTGGGGTGAAAAAGGAGGTAAAAATATAAAATAATTAAGGGTTACAGGTAGATCGAATGCCTGGTACTCTCCGTAATTATCAGAAGTCATTCATAAAATAGAGGATGCTTGGGTCAAGTCCAGGAACACATGGTTAGGCCCGGACTGGCAAGCTTTTAACCAACTAAGGAATCATTGTGTAAAACAAATCAGAAAGGCTAAATCTGATATGTAACTGCTCTTTCAGATTGTAATGGGAACCCGGCTAAATTATACTGAACACAAATATGAACGCAACATGTAAAGTGTTGGTCCCATGTCTCATGAGCTGAAACTAAAGATCCCAGAATTTTTCCAATCATACAAAAAGCTTTCTTTAAATTTTGTGCACAAATTAGTTTACATCCCTCTTAGTGAGCATTTCTTCTTTACCAAGGTAATCCATCCACCTGACAGGTGTAGCATATCAAGAAGATGATTAAACAGCATGATCATTACACAGGTGCACATTGTGCTGAGGACAATAAAAGGCCACTCTAAAATGTGCAGATTTGTCACACAACACCATGCCACAGGAGCGTGCAATTGGCATGCTGACTGCAGGAATGTCCAACAGAGCTATTGCCAGAGAATTGATTGTTAATTTTTCTACCATAAGCCGCCTCCAATCGGCCTCACAACCGGAGACCACGTGTAACCACACCAGCACAGGACTGTAATAATCTGTAATAAAGCCCTTGTGTAGGGGAAAACTAATTCAAATTGTCTGTTTGGGTGGGTGGGCCTGGGATGTGAAATCAATAGATTAAGGCCTAATGAATTTATTTCAATTGACAGATTTCCTTCTATGAACTGTAACTCAGTAACTTCTTTGAAATTGTTTCATGTTGCGTTTAATTTTTTTTCTGTTTAATTAAGTTAAGACACTGGTCTCATTGATGCATTCAATCATCATTTTATTTCACCGGGCTATCTCTTTGAAAGAACTTCTAAGCCTATTCACAATTATATTGGGCTGGATGCTGATAGGGAAAACTTGCTGAATGATCAGAGAAATTATAGTCAAAGCTTTTCTTTTAGGCTATTTACAAAAAAATAATACCTGGACAGTTTGCTAGCAATAGACCACAAGAAATCCACATGGGCCGACAAATTATACCCTGGTCTGCTAAAGTGTGCAGCGCCCAACATTGTTGACTCAATAACCCACATTTTTTATTTAACACTGTTATCAGGAAATATTCCAAAAGTATGGAAATCAGCTCTTGTGCTACCACTCCATAAGGGCGGGGATAGTAGTGATCTTAATAATTATCGCCCAATTTCAAGACTTCCTTGTCTAGCTAAGATTCTTGAATCCTTGGTGAATGTACAACTTTGCTCTTTTTTAAATCAGAGAAATGTATTTTGAATGTAAATCAATCAGAGTTTAGGCCTGGGCATAGCACTATTACAGCAACCACTTTAGTTGTTAATGATCTGGTCAATGCTTTAGACACTCAAATTAAATGTGCTTTTTGTTTGTGGACCTGTCAAAAGCTTTTGATACTGTTGATCGTGCTCTTTTACTGAATACGTTGTCCTCGATAGGCCTGAGCTCTGACGCCTGTTCTTGGTTTTAATGATAATCTTAGTGACAGAACTAAGGCCATCGTGATTGATGGGGTAAAGTCTGAATTTCTTGAAGTACATAAAGGTGTACCACAGGGGTTGATTTTGGGACCTGTTCTCTTCACTATTTATATAAACACCATTGGTCAATCTGTTAAAAATTGTAAACTTAATCTATATGCCGATGATACTATTACGTATCCTATTGCCTGTTGACTGTTGATCTGGCTGTGTCTAAACTACAGTCAGATTTTATAGCTTTGAAAAGCATGAGCTCTGCTCTGTTTCTTGCACAGGCTCTTCACACTTCATCAGTCTTTCATTCACAATATGACAAGCACTTGATAATTATTCAGACTATTCTTAATTTAATCTGGTCTTTACATATAGCCTACTAATATTTGTGTGGGAAAGTGGAGGCTGGTGGGAGGAGCTTTAGGGGGGCTGGCTCATAGTAATGGCTGGAATGGAATAAATGGAACAGTATCAAACACACCAAGCATGTGGAAACCACATGTTTGACTCTGTTCCATGTATTCCATTCCAACAATTACATGGAGCCTGTCTTCAATATAGCTCCCCCCACCAGCCTCCACTGGTGTAGAATTATTTATTATTTTTTATTAGAATTGCCCACAAAAAAAAACATGTCATCCGTAGCCTGCACTCGAATAGCGAGGTTACGTGCGGTTACGTTTTGAATATGCATGCATAGGCGGTGCATCCATAGGGCTAGGGGAAGCTTTCCCTAAAGTAAATTTAAATAAATTGCCAAAATTATACAGCCTAATTAGAGTACTCCTGTCTATACAGAAATAAATAAAATCATTCAAAATAGGCTACTAAAGCATGATTTTGCCACAGAGGATCATTAGCTTCTTTAAAAAAAATAAGTTGGGGATTGTTTTAAATCGCATTGCCTACAATCGGAAAGAAAGGCAGCGTGTGCAATTTGGGAAGTTATTGTTGAGTCGTGACTGTCTGTGAAAAGTAGAGGTCCAAGCCATGCATATCGCAATATTTCAAAATACAATTGAGGGAAAACATAGTTTGGAAAGCAAATGGTTATTGCTGTAAAGAGAAGACAATGAAAAGACAAATTTGTCATTCAGTTATCAAAATTCTATCTATGGGATCCTCTTTTTAATAGAGGCCATAAAAACTGTTTTCTCACGCAATTGCATAGCCTATAGAAATGTTCCACAACATGAGCTCTCATAATTTTGGGGGGGATTTTCGATTGCATTTGCATTGATGTAACAGTGATTAGAGGGACAGTAGAGTTAGCAAGTTTGGTAAGCTACTAATGACCATCAGTGGCATCAGAGCGCAGTTTTGGAGAAGTGTAGTTACCATGACTAAACGATCACGTAGAATTTGACTGCAGTCATGACCCGTGACCGCTGGTTTGGCGGTAATACCGTCACCGTAACAGCCCTAGGTGTGAGGGAGAGAGAGCAGATACAGGCTAGAGGTAGGGTGGAAGGCCTTGTGTACCAGATACCTTGATCGTACCCAACACATCACCTCAGTTATTGCCTTACTGTACAGTGCCAGCATCACCCTCTCCAACCCCCATCGCATAGAGCTTAGAGTTCAGACTGAAGGAATCACAATCCAGCTACAGGGGCCATTTTGTAAGAGACAAAACTATAGTAGCATCTTACAAAGAAATATCTTCTATCTTTATGAAAAATTCAAGAACATTGCTTATGGCGTACCAAAATATGAAATGTACAGAAATTGGGTCAATTCGACACTTTCTTAATTTCTTAATTTCAAACTGTGGCATTCCTTCCACAGCAAGGCAATAATAAGGAGGCTGAAGTTCTGAAGTGCATGAAGAAAACTGTCAACATGTTAGAGGCACATCTGTTGGATCTATTTCTACATCTGTGGTGGGGTCAGGGAGAGAGATGAAGGTCAGAGGTGCAGCTGGCATCTGGCAATGTCCTTGAGAAGGGGTCTGAGGAGCACACAGAAAGGATAGGAAGCCTTCAACACAAGGTGTGTGAGTGCATATTAATTTGTCAAATCAAATCAAATTGTATTTGTCACATGCACCGAATACAACAGGTGTAGACGATACCGTGTAATACTCACTTACGAGCCCTTAAAAAGTAAGAAACATTTCCAAAAATAAAAAAAGGAAATAGTAACACAATAAAATGACAATAACGAGGCTATATAGAAGGAGTACCGGTGCCTAGGCAATGTGCAGGGGTACGAGGTAGTTAAGGTACTTGAGGTAATATGTACATGTAGGTAGAGGTAAAAATGACTAGGCAATAAGGATACATTATAAATAGAGTAGCAGCAGCGTATGTGAAGAGTGTGAAAGAGTGTAAAAGTGTGTCTATGTGTGAGTGTATGTGTGGCATCAATATGCATGTGTGTGTGTGTGTGTTTTGTGTGTGTGAGCATATGTAGTGTGTGTCTGTCAGTGTTGTGTTCGAGACCACCTAAAGCGAGACCGATTCAAGACCAAGACCGGAGCATATTGAGTCCGAGTCAAGACCAAGACCGGAGGGGGGGCGAGACTGAGTCAAGAGCGAGACCAGAAAAATGTGAGTCCAATTCAAGACCATGATTGCAATTTTGTCAAATCATAATAAGAGTTCAAAATGTCCAGTATTTCTGTGTTCATACTTCAGATCAACATCTAGATTCTTTAGATATTCAAAATAGTGAAAAAATGCATGCTGAGGGAAAATGGGCCTTCTATGCCTTCAGAGACAGACTAAGGATTTATAAAATAATGATTATAATAATAATAATAATAATAATGATAATGATATTATTTTCAATGATGCGCTTCAGTTTTTGTTGGAAAGGAAAAGGAGGAGGAGAAAAAAAAGATCCAATCAGGATTTTTATTTGCTGGTCTCTGAGGAGTAAATCTAGCTAGCTAAGTCAGCCATTGGCTAGGCCATCAGAAGCTAGTTGAAGGCATCCGTCTTCAACTTTATTAGGGCAACATTTTGGAGTGACAGTGGAATCAACCAATCGCATTTTGACTTAATGGGTGGGACCATCTTCTTGAAGGCAGACAGGTCACTACACAATAGCGAGCAGTAGTTTTCCCATGGTCTAGCAAGCTAGCTTTTGTTGCCGGCTAGTTTGCAGTGGCTGCAGCAGGTTTTATCAAAGAGGATGTTGTTGCTAATTTGTTAGCTTCTCCCTTTTCAAGAATAACTTTCAACAAGAAGTTAAGTTGATGATCATCATCTGGTGAGTGGAACTGTGTTTTTTTATTGCAGAGCATTTGCTGTTGTTAGCCTACTCACTACTGTAAGTTGCTATGTATAAGAGCGTCTGCTAAAATTTAACCTTAAAAGGTATGCTAACTGGATAACAGTCATTCAAGTTCTTGCTAGCTAACCAAATGACGTGCATCTCTAGCTGTGTATAGCCATCAAAAAATGATATGAGGGAGAAAAAGTTAGTCACTAACCCACTCCTCCAATGGTTAGCCTAGCTAATGTTAGGCTCCGTGTTTTTAGCTCGCTACATAAATAGATACACTAGCCTATTAGCCACCTTATGACTGACTTGCTAGTTTGATTGTATTGACATTCCCAGCCTTCGTTACATTCGTCCATTTTTGTCCAAAATATTGAGTCATTAAAACTGAAACACTGCATCCCGAAAGGAGGCAGCAAACAATGTACCAGGCCAGCTGTGATTTACAACCGGATAGCAATATTTTTGGGACTACCAAGAAATGCCACAATCTATCTGCATTATTAAAGCTCATCTACACCCCCTAAAAAATGGTTATTAGTGAATTATAATAATCATGCATTGAAGTGCATCCATCTATTCTGCCAACAATGCCTTAGTGTACGTCATTGAACGTTCAGTCAAATATAAACTATTTGTAAAACCTCTTAAAGTTGGTTTTGTAGCATAAACTGGGAATTTGACATTTTTGACTGATATTATTGTCTGTTTTTTTCCATATCTGCAAAGTAGTTAAAAACGCTGTCAGTTCTTTATGTGCTAAACGTAAAATGTTGTTTTTTTTGCAATGGGAAGTAATAGTTGTACATTTCGATTGGGAAATGCTTATTGGTTGTGTTGTTGTATTCTTATGATTGGGACCTACTGGCTTATTATGTCCGAGTTTATAGACTGCTTGTCCTTTAACATCATGCTGTGTGTGATTGCTGTCTTTCCATCGGCCGTATGCAGTGGTGTAGTGGTACCTGGAGAAGTCGGTATACTCAAATTTTGCCAAAAAGTTCCCAAACGGCCAGCCCAGTGGAAAATCCTGTTCTCCTATGTTTTTTGTTTTCCTATAGATCTTTCTGGTTATCACTCTCAAAATAACTCTTACATTTTTTTTTTTTTTTAAATGTTAATGGTCTAAGTCCAACAAAGCATAAACCACATCAATCTCATTGGGTGGGCCTGTCAGGGCCTGCCTCCCCAGTGGTTGGGATTCTGTCCACCCAGGCCCATCCATGTCTGTGCCCCTGATCCAAGCAGCGCATGATGACAATTGGGCTTCACAAATAGCCTACTAACCACACTTTGGACCCATTGTTGCATACCCATTGCATACTCACTGTTGCCTTAGTTAGCACTGATAGATATCACACGTTGAAACGTCTTTGCTGCCCTACTGGCTACCGTTGTCATTCTTCTGTGAGCTGCTCCATGCCAAAACCAGTTGAGAGCTGCACACTCTTGCTGCCTGCAGATGATATTCCTATGAAACTAGGCTGTGCGCAGCGCGCATGTGAATATATTTCATGTGCTTTGCGATTGTGTAGGCTACTTTGTGCATGATTTCTTTATTGTATATAATAATTAATAAGTAGTATACCTCCACTACACTACTTTGATATGCATCAGTAGGTATTAAGAAATGAGTATACGCAATGCCCACTGGGGGAAAAAAGTGGGTATACGGCTTATACAGTGGTTGCTCAACTAAAGGTTTTGCGATTATGCTGCGGGATTTAGAGGTAATATGTGGTTTAGTACTATTTTAGAACTATTTTAACACCGTTTTGCGCTGCTCTGAGACAAGCATGTGGACTAGTCTTGATAAATCAATGAGATTTTTATTTTGACAATCTCCATTTGGGTATTGGTTAGACTACAACTAAGATGTAGAAATGTTATGCTGTTAGTGTAACCTTTATTTAACTAAGCAAGTTAGTTAAGAACAAATTCTTCTTTACAAGGACAGCCTACTCACTCCTTCCCATCAGGGAATTCAACCCCGGTCTCCTGCGTGCCCGCACGACACGGGGATGCATTAGCTAAATAGCCCAGTACTGTAGCCTACTCCCGTTGTACAGCGTCATATTTTCCGTTACATCCTAACGGAAACCCAGAGGGTTTTTCATTTTTCTTGGAATACAAACACTATAATATTAATCAAATTAATTAAGCAATTTTTTAAACATTTCTTAAATCTCTAGTACAGCCACTATTGAAGGCTATAAAATGCTTCTCTGGTGGTCAAACTATCACTAACGAGCAATGGTACCAGTGGATGGCACTTAAATAACGTACCTGCGTACAGTGCGAAAGTATTCACCCCACTTGGCATTTTTCCTATTTTGTTGCCTTACAACCTGGAATTAAAATACAAATAATTTATTTTTGGAGGGTTTGTATCATTTGATTTACACAACATGCCTACCACTTTGAAGATGCAAAATATTTTTTATTGTGAAACAAACAAGAAATAAGACAAGCAGAACTTGAGCGTGCATAACTATTAACCCCCCCAAAGTCAATACTTGGTAGAGCCACCTTTTTCAGAAATTACAGCTGCAAGTGTCTTGGGGTATGTCTTTATAAGCTTGGCACATCAAGCCACTGGGATTTTTGCCCATTCTTCAAGGCAAAACTGCTCCAGCTCGTTCAAGTTGGATGTGTTCCGCTGGTGTTCAGCAATCTTTAAGTCATACCTCAGATTCTGAAATGTTTCCCCTTAAACCACTCGAGTGTTGCTTTAGCAGTATGCTTATGGTTATTGTTCTGAACCTTCATCCCAGTCTCAAATCTCTGGAAGACTGAAACAGGTTTCCCTCGAGAATTTCCCTGTATTTATAGCGCCATCCATCATTCCTTCAATTCTGATCAGTTTCCCAGTCCCTGCCGATGAAAAACATCCCCAGACTTGGCACTCCAGAGCCTTCCTCTGACACCACCTGGTATAGAGGTCCTGGATAGCATGGAGCTCGGCTCCAGTGATGTACTGGGACGTACGCACTACCCACTGTAGCACCTTACGGTTGGATACCATACAGTTGCCATGCCAAGCGGTGATGAAGCCAGTCAAGATGATCTCAATGGTGCAGCTGTATAACTTTTTGAGGATCTGAGGGCCCATGCCAAATCTGTTCAGCCTCCTGAGGGAGAAAAGGCATTGTCGTGCCCTCTTCACGACTGTGTTTTTTGGACCATGATAGGTCCTTAGTGATGTTAACACCGAGGAACTTGAAGCTCTCAACCCGCTCCACTACAGCCCCGTCGATGTGAATGGGGGGTGCTCGGCCCTCCGTTTCCTGTAGTTCACGATAAGCTCCTTTGTCTTGCTGATATTGATCAAGAGGTTGTTGTTCTGGCACCATACTGCCAGGTTTCTGGTTGAACAAGGAGTACAGGAGAGGACTAAGCACCCACCCCTGAGGTGCCCCCTGTTGAGGGTCAGCGTAGCGGATGTGTTGTTGCCTACCCTCACCACCTGGGGGGCGGCCCGTCAGGAAGTCCGGGATCCAGTTGCAGAGGGAGGTTTTCAGTCCCAGGGTCCTTAGCTTAATGATGAGCTTGGATGGCACTATGGTGTTGAACGCTGAGCTGTAGTCAATGAACAGTCCAGGTGGGAAAGGGCAGTGTGGAGCGCATGTCCATTTGTGTGTGTGTGTGTTACAAAATGTATACGTGTTCAAATACGTGAATTCTATTTGAGTAAAGATCACAGACTGTTTTACTGCCACGTTGTGTTTTTGCCTGCCTGTTAGCCAGCACCCTAGTCCTGGACTGGAAGGGGTTAACCCCATGTGGTCTCTTTGGGCGTCAACTCAACAATAAACCATAAAGGTGCGTCTAATGTGCCAATATGATGCATGGTTAAATAACCTAAAATTACTTTAGTTTCACGTGAAAGTGCTGGCCATGTGAGAGTTTTAGTTAGAACACACTCCTCGCCTTTACTGTTAGGCCTGTGTGCGTGTGTACATGAGTGTGTGTGTGTGTGTGTGTGTCAGAGCTCTCAGCTGGTGAGGGCAGACTGTGATCCGCTTGTGATCTCTCCTTGTTTTAGAAGAGAAGAAGAAGAGAGGGGGAAAATGAAAATAAAGAAAAGAACGGATGGCTTATCTATCTGTGTGAAAACAGCTACAAGGCACTGAACTCCATTGTTTCCCCCCCTGTCTACCTCCTATACCCATCCACCTCTGCCCTCCCGGCTAATGCACCCATTAATTGAGCTGAGGCACACATTATGGCAGCATAAACCAATCTAAAGTAGTTAAAATAGGATTGCGTTGGTGTGCAGATGTGTTCATAAATACACTAACTGACTAATAGGATAGCTGGCCAGTTGAAAAGAAGCAAAAAACCTGACTGTGGGAAAAGCTAATCGAATCAAAGTTTTGAAAAATTAGGCCAGAGGAAAAGAAGGACTAGGGTGTGTGTGTGTGTGTGTGTGTGTGTGTGTGTGTCAGAGCCAGCATACTGTATATATGCACGTGACTTGACATTACATTGAATTAGATTTCAGTCATTTAGCTAGCAGACACTCTTCTCCAGAGTGGACTGAGTGTGTGAATTATCACCTCTCTAACAGCCTCGTGATGCTGCAGAATAGAACACAGTCATGCTGGCCGCTGGCTAAGGCTGTCGGTCGGCGGCAGCAACAGTAGCAGGCGGTGATGGTAGGTTAGGTTAGGTTAATGGCGGTCGGTGGAGGGTTACAGAAGTGCGTGTGTGTGTGTGGTGGGCTGATAACCGACACCCTGGCTCGCTACTGTGGCACTGACCCCCGTGTTCCCGACTTTGTCACTGAGTAGCCAATCATTAGGGCTGCTGTTGAATTATTCAGAGGCTGGACCGGCCCACGTCACTTAGCCGGCCTGATGAAGATGAATGCAGCCGTTAGGGGGGGACAGGGACAGATATGTTTAGCCTCTCAGATGGCAGAGAAAAAAATAGATGAGACAGACCGGCCTGTCGGTAGACCTACATAATGAAGACCACAAAGGAAGGAAGGGTTGACCTTTTTGGAAGCAAAATGGACCTCGATGTGGGTCCAATGAGCCATTGATGTCAAGCTGAGTCATAGCCCTCAAATGGACAAATCACATGACATATTATGGTAATAAAGTTGTTAAGACACAACCAACTGTGTGATAGCAGCACACAGTGTGAGTCAAAGCAGTAACACTCACACATACATGTGCAAGGTCTTGACAGGCAGCGATGTAAAAAAAGAAAGGCTCATTGTTTTTTAATGCAGCTGCCACACTTAGACATGGACGAGCATTCAACACTGTGCCCTGTCCTGAAAGAGTAAAGTCCAGACCCCGGGAGGGCGCGGCCTAGATTCCACCCAGGGAGAGATAGGGATGAGCTCAGACCTGGGTTCAAATTATATTTGTTTTACTTTCAAAAATATTTTTAGCATTTGATTGAGTCTGCCTAGACTGGTCATTGGTTCTATTTTTTACCAAGCAAGCTCAATTAAGCGTAACTAAAGTGTTTAAAAGAAAACAAATACTGTTGAAACTGTGTGGACTAGAGAGATGAGCTAGAGGGATGAACGGACACAGCGAGGGAGAGATTAGTGTGTCACTCAGCCGAGCTAAAAGACCCTGCTCCATCACACAGAGTGACATCAGGTCACCACCTCAACCTGCCACCGCTGGCCTAAGTCCCGGTCAGGCCTTGCACTCCCAGACAATCAGACTAAAGGGCCATACAGTGTATGTCACCATGGAGATGGAGCAGATACAGTATTTAGCAGAACGGAACAACCTTCTGCCCACATTCCACTCTTTCCTCTATCTATGTATATCTTCCCATTCCGCTATCTCTTTCTGAAATCTGTGAATTGGTATCAGCTTTGAAGCACTCAAAGGATATAGGGCACCCAGTCCTCCTCTTTCTACCTCTCAGACCTGTAGCACTCCACTCTGGCTAAGTAATCGGTGGCGTCGACGTCATAGAAAGACTACAGAGGCATCTGTAAGTGCTGGAACGGTTCTTATACAAGGCCAATAGCTTGGCAGTGACTGGCTGCCCCGACTGCAAAACACTTGACACTGACCCATAGATACTGCACAGCATATCGGCTTAAGTCACTGAGGACATTGGCCATAATATAAACCAACTGTAACCATGTCGTCGTCAGTGTAACAGTACATGTACACTTACCAACAACCATTGCACAGAAAAAGCTAGAAGACACTGAAGAAAGTTTTGGTATAATACAGAGATGACAAAAGCAGGATAGATACAGTTTGACTTAAAGGGTAAGGGAGGTATGTGTATGAGAGAGAGAGAGAGAGAGAGAGAGCTCTGGCACAGAATAAGCTCAGTAGCTCTCTCCTCTAGGTTTGTGTGTCTAATAGGATTAATGGGATAGAATATGAGAGTATTACTCAGGCTTTAGAGGGAGAGGGGCTGATACACTGAGATTTACCCAGCTGGAAGCAGACCCAAGGATGGCTCGGCCCAACTCGCAGGGCATGAGCACGCACACACACACACACAAGGATGCATGCATGCAAACACACACACACTTGCATGTTAGTATGTAGTCTCACATACAGTACACTATTCTCCCTTAGCGTTTGCTTCAACACCTCTAGGTTGCCTGTATTAGTTTAAAAGTGAGGGCAAAGGGACCCTGAGGGTTAGTCTCTTTCCTTCCCCTCTCTCTCTCTCTCTCTCTCTCTCTGTGTCTCTATCTCTGTGTCTCTCTCTCTATCTCTGTGTCTCTCTCTCTCTCTCTCTCTCTCTGTGTCTCTCCCTCTGTGTCTCTCCCTCTGTGTCTCTCCCTCTGTGTCTCTCCCTCTGTGTCTCTCCCTCTGTGTCTTTCCCTCTGTGTCTCTCCCTCTGTGTCTCTCCCTCGGTGTCTCTCCCTCGGTGTCTCTCCCTCGGTGTCTCTCCCTCTGTCTCTCTCTCTCTCTCTCTCTCTCTCTATATATATATCTCTCTATCTCTGCCTCTCTCTCTCTCTCTCTCTCTCTCTGCCTCTCTCTCTCTCTGTGTCTCTCTCTGTGTGTCTCTCTCTGTGTGTCTCTCTCTGTGTCTCTCTCTCTGTGTCTCTCTCTCTGTGTCTCTCTCTCTGTGTCTCTCTCTCTCTGTGTCTCTCTCTCTCTGTGTCTCTCTCTCTCTGTGTCTCTCTCTCTCTGTGTCTCTCTCTCTGTGTCTCTCTCTCTCTGTGTCTCTCTCTCTCTGTGTCTCTCTCTCTCTCTGTGTCTCTCTCTCTCTCTGTGTCTCTCTATCTCTGTGTCTCTATCTCTATCTCTGTGTCTCTCTCTATATCTCTCTCTCTCTCTCTCTCTCTCTCTCTCTGTGTCTCTCTCTGTGTCTCTCTCTGTGTCTCTCCCTCTGTGTCTCTCCCTCTGTGTCTCTCCCTCTGTGTCTCTGTCTCTCTATCTCTCTCTCTCTCTCTCTATATATATATCTCTCTATCTCTGCCTCTTTCTCTCTCTCTCTGTGTGTGTCTCTCTCTGTGTCTCTCTCTGTGTCTCTCTCTGTGTCTCTCTCTCTGTGTGTCTCTCTCTCTGTGTGTCTCTCTCTCTCTGTGTCTATCTCTCTCTGTGTCTATCTCTCTCTGTGTCTCTCTCTCTCTGTGTCTCTCTCTCTCTGTGTCTCTCTCTCTCTGTGTCTCTCTCTCTCTGTGTCTCTCTCTCTCTCTCTGTGTCTCTCTCTCTCTCTCTGTGTCTCTCTCTCTCTCTCTCTGTCTCTCTCTCTCTCTCTCTCTCTCTCTGTGTCTCTCTGTCTCTCTATGCGTCCACACTCAAAAGCCTCTTCACAATCAGTGGACCTGTGCCACTGCAGGGGCCTCACACGGCACAGCACGAGAAAGTGTTTAAGGCAGCTTCACACATGAACGGACCGTTTCACAAAATGCCCCCTCAGAGTGCCCGAATCAGTGTTTTTGACGAAGAGATGTGTTAATCAACACACACACACACACACACACACACACACACACACACACACACACACACACACACACACACACACACACACACACACACACACACACACACACACACACACACACACACACTGCCTCCAGGCCCGGGGTGGCAGGGGGGGCTTATCAGAGGGAGCAGCTGTTTCCTGCTCAGACCCAGTGGGCAGCGAGTACATGAATCCACAGTCCAAGCGGCAACACCAGACGTGTGGCCTCTGGGAAGGGTGTGTGGATGTGTGTGTGTATGCACATGTCTGTTTGTGTCTGCCTATGTGTGTGACAGACCTTGGAGCAGACATGTAGAGGTGCTTATAAGAGGGCATCTATATATACAAACACACACCAGCTTGCAGAAATACAGACCTATATACCTATGAAGCAAACCTTGTGTGTGTGTTCGTACATGTCTGTGTGTCACTGTTAGAGAGAGAGAGAGTGTGTGTGTGTGTGCTCCAGCTGAGCACTAATAGAGAACAGGTCAGCTGATGGGGGTAGGGGGTGCCAGCCCAGCAGGCTTCTCTCCTGCCCTCCTCTCTCTGTCGGCCAGCCAGCCTGAGATTACACTCACTACTCATTTTTACACAGCCCCAGAGAGAGGGAGGGAGGGAAGCCAGGGGAAGTGGAACAAAGAGAGAGGACAGGGGGGGGGGGGCATAAGGGATAAGTTAGTGAGAGGGAAAGAGGGTAGAGAAAAGCGGGGAGCATAACAGAGACCTGGAAAGAGGAGAGGGAAGTGGAGCCAGGAGAGGGGAGAGGAGTGAGTGAGAGGGGGAGAGAGGAGAGAGGAGTGAGTGAGAGGGGGAGAGAGGAGAGAGGAGTGAGTGAGAGGGGGAGAGAGACGGGAGGGGAGTGATCAGATAAGGGGATAACAAGCGGTGGAATGATTATTATCCTTTTTCTTTGGAAAATATGAGCAGGACAAATGAGTGTGACGAATTGATTCATTAACTTTGAGTGTGGTCTTAACAAAACATGAACACACTGCTTCTTTTTAGCCATTGTTGATTGGAAAATAAGTGGAGGACTTGTGCAGCTTGCTGGACACACACATGCATAATGCAGGAGCACAGGCAAAGGCACACAACACTGTGCCCTTTGATGCTGGGGAACATGGGATTAAATTGTCAACATCCTAATCTGAGGACCACACTAGCTCTGTGGTTAAGCAACAAACACACAATAATAATAACACTTCCCAGAACAACAGAGCTAGCATTAACTTAGAATCAGCCAGCAGAGAAGAAAAACAGTGCCTTCGGGAAGTATTCAGACCCCTTGACTTTTCCCCCACATTTTGTTATGTTACAGACTTATTCTAAAATTAAATCATTTTTTTCTCATCAATCTACACACAATACCCCATAATGACAAAGCAAAAACAGGTTGTAAGAAATGTTTGCTAATTTATTAATAATGAAAAACTTAAATATCACATTTACATAAGTATTCAGACCCTTTACTCAGTACTTTGTTGAAGCACCTTTGGCAGCGATTACAGCATTGAGTCTTCTTGGATATGACGCTACAAGCTTGGCACACCTGTATTTGGGATGTTTCTCCCGTTCTTCTCTGCAGATCCTCTCAAGCTCTGTCAGGTTGGATGGGGAGCGTTGCTACACAGTTATTTTCAGGTCTTTCCAGAGATGTTCGATCGGGTTCAAGTCCGGGCTCTGGCTGGGCCACTCAAGGACATTCAGAGACTTGTCCCGAAGCCACTCCTGCGTTGTCTTGGCTGTGTGCTTAAGGTCTTTGTCCTGTTGGAAGGTGAACCATAGCCCCAGTCTGAGGTCGTGAGCGCTCTGGAGCAGGTTTTCATCACGGATCTCTCTCTGCTTTGCTCGGTACATCTTTGCTTCGATTCTGACCAGTCTCCCAGTCACTGCCACTTAAAAACATCCACACAGCATGATGCGGTCACCACCATGCTTCACCGTAGGGATGGTGCCAGGTTTCCTCCAGACGTGACACTTGGCATTCAGTCCAAAGAGTTCAATTTTGGTTTCATTAGACCAGAGAATCTTGTTTCTCATGGTCTGAGAGTCTTTAGGTGCCTCTGGGAAACTCCAAGTGGGCTGTCATGTAACTTTTACTGAAGAGTGGATTCTGTCGGGCCACTCTACCATAAAGGCCTTATTTGTGGAGTGTTGCAGGGATGATTGTCCTTCTGGAAGGTTCTCCCATCTCCACAAAGGAACTCTAGAGCTTTGTCAGAGTGACCATCGGGTTCTTGGTCACCTCACTGACCAAGGCCCTTCTCCCCCGATTGCTTAGAGCGGACAGCTCTAGGAAGAGTCTTGGTAGTTCCAAACTTTTTCCATTTAAGAATGATGGAAGCCACTGTGTTCTTAGGGACCTTCAATGCTGCAGACATTTTTTGGTACTCTTCCCCAGATCTGTGCCTCGACACAATCCTGTCTCGGAGCTCCTTTAACCTCATGGCTTGGTTTTTGCTCTGACATGCACTGTCAACTGTGGGACCTTATACAGACAGGTGTGTGCCTTTCCAAATCATGTCCAATCAATTGAGTTTACCACAGGTGGACGCCAATCAAGTTGTAGAAACAGCTCAAGGATGATTAATGGAAACAGAATGCGTCCGAGCTCAATTTCGAGTCTCATAGCAAAGGGTCTGAATACTTATGTAAATAAGGTATCCGTTTTTTAATATATATACACATTTGCACAAAAAAAAAATATATATATTATATACATTAGCAAAGGGGTCTGAATACTTTCCGAAGGCACTGTACTTACAGTAGTGTTGTTTTCTTCATCCGCAATGTCTAGGGAAGCCTTTCAGATCAAAGGGTCAAAACTAGGAGCAAACCCTCAATGAAGATTCCAGTTAAATCTTCCCAAAATCTTTAAAAAAAATCTTAGATTTTGGGTTTTGATCTTAAAATCAAAACCCTAAATCTTCCCGAAAAATAAACACGCAAAATCAGTTTTAATATTCAATCTAACCCGGGGTGAAGACTTTAGGGAATGCCCTCTCAAATATTCTCTCCTCCCCCTATATCTGTAGGAGTTATTAACCCCGGTTCAATTCACAGTATTTCCTCTATGGATGCTTCCTGCCTCCATTCATTATGCAGACGGGGGAATGGGGGAATGTAAACGTGGAGCTTTGTGACACAAGATGTTGTTCTACGGGAGGGACCCCAGCCAGCTAATGGGATGAGTCCAGGACCCTGAGACCAGACCTGGGAGATAGAGAGGCAGCGCTCGGGTCTGAGAATCAGCGGGGGCCTCACCTACCAGACCACCACCCCCACCGCCGGTGGTACTGCTGGGCTGATAGTGCTAACCCCAGCCCTCTGACGGATCTAGGGCGTGAAAGATTTATATTTAGGGCCTAGAAGACCAGGATGACATGGGTGTGGGGTGAGGGGTTAGAGGGATGGTAACCTAAAGTAGCAGGCGTAAAAGAAACGGCTGAAACTAGAAGTGCTGGGTAAGATCTATAGCAAATAGATAGGTGATAGATATAATGTAGCCAGTCATATCTATAGCTAGATATGATGTGGAGATGTCAGTGGGGTGTCTGCCTCTTTCTCTGTCTGTCTGTCTGTCTTTGCACTCATCATCTCTGTCTCCTCCTCTCCCTGTCCTCTCTCTTAAAGGGATACTTTGGTATTTTGGTAATGAAACCCGTTATCTACTTCCCCAGAGTCAAATTAACTCAATGATACCATTTGTATGTCTCTGCGTTCCAGTATGACGGAAGTTAAGAGGTAGTTTCACAAGCAAATGCTAACTAGCGTTAGCGCACTGACTGGAGCGCTAGTTAGCAATTGCGCTAACGCTTGTTAGCAACGTCCTTCAAACTGCACACAGAGACATGCAAATGGTATGCACGAGTTCATCTGACTCTAGGGCAGTAGATAAAGGGTTTCATTACCAAAATACCAAAGTATCCCTTTAACCCCAGTCTACTCCCTCCCTCCCTCCCTCTCTTTCTTTTCCTCCCCCTGTCAGAAGGCCCGAGCCCTCACTGGGGTAAAATCAACCCAACACTAATGATAATTATGTGCCACTGACATCTTCCACTGTGACATTTGCCAGATGCACTTATGCCTGGAACGCTGTGCTTTCATAAGTGAATGACAACCGTCAGTGGGTCCCTCCTGTTCTCTCTGTGCGTCAGTCAGTCAGTCAGTCAGTCAGTCAGTCAGTCAGTCAGTCAGTCAGTCAGTCAGTCAGTCAGTCAGTGGCCTTGCTGTGAGGGAGGAAGAGAGACGCAAAGGAGAGGAAGATACGAAAGAAAGAGTGAGCGGAACATTGAAATGGAGAGATAGATGAGAGAGGGGGTTAACAAAGAGAAGTGGAGACAGTGGTGAAAAGAAAGAGATTGGAAGAGAAAGAGAGGGGCATCTGCTGCAGTTCCGTTCACACCAATGTGACATACGAGAGACTATGTAGGCAGTGCTGCCTCAATTTGTTACTCGAATAAGATTTTCCTCCTGAGCCCTGCTTTGTGTTGTACGGACATTATCAAAAGTGCTGCCTGCCTGTGAACCAACCAGTCTGAATGCTTTGCTCCACTCATGCATGCTCTCGTTACATGCTATGGCCGTCACTCACATAAGCCTATATGGGTGATCAAATCAAATCAAATTGTATTTCTCACACGTGCCGAATACAACAGGTGTGGACTTTACCGTGAAATGCTTACTTACAAGCCCTTAACCAACAAAACAGTTAAAAAAAATAGAGTATATTTACTAAATAAACTAAAGTAAAAAATAAGTAACACAAACTAACAATAATGAGGCTATATACAGGGGGTACCGTTACCTAGTCAATGTGCGAGGGTGCAGGTTAGTCGAGGTAATTTGTACATGTACAGTTGTAGACGGAAGTTTACATACACCTTGGTCAAATACGTTTAAACTCCGTTTTTCACAATTCCTGACATTTAATCCTAGTAAAAGTTCCCTGTCTTAGGTCAGTTAGGATCACCACTTTATTTTAAGAATGTGAAATGTCAGAATAATAGTAGAGAGAAGGATTGATTTCAGCTTTTATTTCTTTCATCACATTCCCAGTGGGTCAGAAGTTCACACACTTAATTAATATTTGGTAGCAGTGCCTTTAAATTGTTTAATTTGGGTCAAACGTTTCGGGTAGCCTTCCACAAGCTTCCCACAATAAGTTGGGTGAATTTTGGCCCATTCCTCCTGACAGAGCTGGTGTAATTGAGTCAGTTTTGTAGGCCTTCTTGCTCACACACACTTTTTCAGTTCTGCCCACAAATTTTGCCACCAAGCTTTAACTTCCTGACTGATGTCTTGAGATGTTGCTTCAATATATCCACATATTTGTCCTGCTCATGATGCCATCTATTTTGTGAAGTGCACCAGTCCCTCCTGCAGCAAAGCACCCCCACAACATGATGCTGCCACCCCCGTGCTTCACGGTTGGGATGGTGTTCTTCGGCTTGCAAGCGTCCCCCTTTTTCCTCCAAACATAACGATGGTCATTATGGCCAAACAGTTCTATTTTTGTTTCATCAGATCAGAGGACATTTCTCCAAAAAGTACGATCCTTGTCCCCATGTGCAGTTGCAAACTGTAGTCTGGATTTTTTATGGTGGTTTTGGAGAAGTGGCTTCTTCCTTGCTGAGCGGCCTTTCAGGTTAAGGCGATACAGGACTCGTTTTACTGTGGATATAGATACTTTTGTACCTGTTTCCTCTAGCATCTTCACAAGGTCCTTTGCTGTTGTTCTGGGATTGATTTGCACTTTTCGCACCAAAGTACATTCATCTCTAGGAGACAGAAGGCGTCTTCTTCCTGAGCGGTATGATGGCTGCGTGGTCCCATGGTGTTTATACTTGTGAACTATTGTTTGTACAGATGAATGTGGTACCTTCAGGCGTTTGGAAATTGCTCCCAATGATGAACCAAACTTGTGGAGGTCTACAATTGGTTTTCTGAGGTCTTGGCTGAGTTTGAAGGTAGGCCTTGAAATACATCCACAGGTACACCTCCAATTGACTCAAATTATGTCAATTAGCCTATCAGAAGCTTCTAAAGCCATGACATAATTTTCTGGAATTTTCCAAGCTGTTTAAAGGGACTGTCAACTTAGTGTATGTCAACTTCTGACCCACTGGAATAGTGATACAATTAATTATAAGTGAAATAATCTATAATTAATAATAATAATAGTCTGTTAACAATTGTTGGAAAAATTACTTGTGTCATGCACAAAGTAGATGTCCTAACCGACTTGCCAAAACTATAGTTTGTTAACAAGTAATTTGTGGAGTGGTTGAAAAACTAGTTTTAATGACTCCAACCTAAGTGTATGTAAACTTCCGACTTCAACTGTAGGTAGGGGTAAAGGGACTATGCATAGATAACAAACAGTGAGTAGCAGCAGTGTAACAGCAAAGTGGGATGGGGGTGTCAATGCAATTAGTCCAGGTGGCCAATTGATTAATTGTTCAGCAGTCTTATGGCTTGGGAGTAGAAGCTGTTGGACCTACACTTGGCGCTCTGGTACGGCTTGCTGTGCAGTATCAGAGAGAACAGTCTATGACGTGGAACAGTCTATGACTTGTACAGATGAATGTGGTACCTTCAGGCGTTTGGAAATGTCTTGGTGAGTGATAGTTTGTTGGTGATGTGGACACCAAGGAACTTGAACCTCTCGATCCGCTCCACTACAGCTCCGTCGATGTGAATGGGTGCGTGTTCGACCCTCCTTTTTCCCATAGTCCACGATTATTTCCTTTGTCTTGCTAACGTTGAGGGAGAGGTTGATGTCCTGGAACCACACTGCCAGGTCTCTGACCTCCTCCCTATAGGCTGTCTCATCATTGTCGATGATCAGGCCTATCACCGTTGTGTCATCAGTAAACTTAATGATGGTGTTGGAGTCATGCTTGGCCACACAGTTGTCGTGTCTGTGACCTATCATTAATGTGATGACATGCTATTTTATCAAATCGATCACCTAACGTTTAATTGATTACGTGATTGAAATAAATCATGCAACAATTAACTCATTAATAACCTGGGGCACCACGGAGAAGTTTATTTAAGGAGTTCTGTCTTCCGAATTATTGCTTAGAGATCTAAAAATCTCTTACATTTCAGTCATTAATTATTCTTTACCTTCTATCAGTCTCATCTGAACTTCGTAAAATTCTTGGTTATCTGCACGAACCCTAGTTTCCGTAATGAATCAGCAATATACAAATTGGCTTAATTATTTATTTACTAACTAATTAAATAATCACAGAAATACATCACAAACAAACAGTAGATATTAGTTACTAACAATATAGAAAAGTCCCTAGTGGGCTAAGCCGATATGACAGCTTGGTAGTCAAAGGAAAGGGGTGGGGACTGAGAAAGAGCGGGAAAGACTAAATGGATTCACTACACACAGTCTATAATTATATTAATTGAAATGCTAATCCTTCGCACATGAACGGCCGCTCATTCGAGAATAATTGTAATGTGTATATATATTTACACCTGTATGTCATTGTTGTCTTCTCTGTTGGAATCCTGTAGGGTTCTTGAGAGTCCGTAGGGTTCAGGAGTCGCTGGTTAACTTTCCCAGAAGCCACAATGTCTTTCATGATTGTAGGTGGTTAAAATGAATACTTCAGAGCACTATTCGGAAATGTTCTCATAGAATAGAAGCTTCGGTGATTGTCGGTATTCTCGTTCTAGACTTATGTAATTTCTAGCTGCAGACTAGTAATTATACGTCTAAGATTTGCTCTTATTCTGTAGTGATCGATAGTCTCAGAGTTGAAGCATTCCCAGCTGTGTAGCCAATGCTCCACGTGGTGTGGTCTTGTCCTTTGGTAGCGTTGTAGTGCCAACTATTTCAACATGTCGCGTCAGCTGCATGTTTTCTAGTCTGGTGTGAATTTCTTCAGGATTGGGTTTTATCCTCTGTCAAATGTGATGTCTGGACTCACGGGGGTGTGGCCACTAACTAGTTAATCTTTATATGAAAATCCATAATCTCATTTAGAAGGTTAATATCACATTACATCTTTAAGAGATATCGTTATGTGTATTTCCTGTCCTTCATGAGGTCATCAAATGAAACACACTCGTCATAACTGTCCCTTAAGTGTCCATGGACCATTTCCACATTCTCAAAAGTGGAAATATTGTTTAACTCTCCCATTTTGGGGGTTTCGGAGTTTGGCCAAGTCTCTTTATGTTCTGGTAGACACTCTCAATACTGCATGGAACTTTCAACCAGGTATTTAAAACTGGAGAGAGAGAGAGAGGGGGGGGGGTTATGATCCTCCCCCCAGGGCACATCATGACAGGTGGGTTGAGTCTTGTGATTATCCTGAAAGTTGCAAACAAACATAAAAATAATGACCACGTGGATCATCGTTGCGGTCCCCCCTCTGGTGGTTGATCTTGGTAGGCTTTCTGCAAATGGAGCAGGCCAACACAAGGACGGGCAGTGGATGTCCGGTTGGTAATCGCCTTTGCAATCCCCCTCTGGTGGTCGACCCGGGTAGGATTTCTGCAAATGGAGCAGGCTGCCACAAGGATGGGCAGCGGATGTCCGAATTGGGATAGCCTTTCCGGACCGTCATCTGGTTGTCTAGACTGGAAGATTTGGGTCAGTAACTTAGGCAGATGTTAACAACGCACGCACGCATGCACGCACGCACGCACGCACACACACACACTCACTAAATATATAATTACATTTCTTCCCAAATGAGCTACGTTGTGGCACTAAGTGATGGTTGTATGGGGAACTTATTTATGGCTCTATCACTTCCTAAGTGTCAAAGGAAATGAAATGAAAAGCAATGAAAGCATAGGGTTAGGGAGGATCAGCGTGGCAGATGTGTTGTTATCTACCCTGACCACCTGGGGGGCGGCCCTTCAGGGAGTCCAGGATCCAGTTGCAGAGGGAGGTGTTTAGTCCCAGGGTCTTTAGCTTTGTGGCCACTGTGGTGTTGAACGCTGAGCTGCAGTCAATGAACAGCATTCTCACATAGGTGTTCCTTTTGTCCAGGCAGTGTGGAGTGCGATTGAGATTACGCAATCTGCGGATCTGTTGGGGCGGTAGTCCGAATTGGAGTGGGTCTAGTGTTTCCGGGATGATGGTGTTGATGTGAGCCATGACCAGCCTTTCAAAGCACTTCATGTCTACCGACATGAGTGCTACGGGGCGGTAGTCATTTAGGCAGGTTACCTTCGCTTTCTTGGGCACAGGGTCTATGGTGGTCTGCTTGAAACATGTAGGTATTACAGGCTCGGTCAGGGAGAGGTTGAAAATGTCAGTGAAGACATTTGCCAGTTGGTCCGCACGTGTTCTGAGTACACGTCCTAGTAATCCTTCTGGCCCCAGAAAGGGGCTCTATCACAGACTGGCCTTCGAGCCTCCAAAGTGTACTTTTGGATGGTGGTATAAATTCCTCCCAAAAGTTTTTTGTGTCAATTCTTTTGTCATTGTTTTTCTGAACGCACTTGCCCGCAAGTCACCCTTTTTTTGTTTGAACACACTGTCTGTCTCTCTGTGTCCTTCTGTTCTTAAGACTATTACCATCCTTATTACTTAATTGTCAACTACGTAAAGGCGGTGTACAAATAGCGCCCCAACACACAGATTGTTCTGTCTCTGGGATTAAAATAGAGAAGAAAAGACAATAGGAGGTGGAATATGATGTTAATGCACAGTGATATAAACCCCTCAATGAAGGACAGAGTGGAGGAAGGCAGCGAATTGGCCAAGAGGAGATGAAAAGAAAAATGTTTGTGGTTATTAATAATTTAAAAGGGGGAGTGTAGGGGGGGGGGGGGGGGGGGGGTGGCAGGCAGTAAGCACTAAGCCGTGACACAGACAAAGGATAATGCCTCTTCAGACAGCACCATTAAAGCCCTAGCTATAACTATATTGGGCTTATCGCCTGGACACAGGGAACAACTCTCCTCTCACAATAGTGTCATTATTTACACCCAGATGGAGAGGGCCATTGTTAGCCTTAGTGGCAGAGCCACGGATTTATAACCCCCATGCCTCGACCTCTGACCCTGACCTTCACTGGCAAGCACCAAGCAGCATCCTCAGGTCTGGCGGATTAATGTCTGGTCTGGGGCTGGGGAGCTTGACAAAGGGCTCAACCGATGCAACAATGGACAGAGACAGTGAGCCAAAGGAGGGAATCTGTGTGTGTGTGTGTGTGTGTGTGTGTGTGTGTGTGTGTGTGTGTGTGTGTGTGTGTGTGTGTGTGTGTGTGTGTGTGTGTGTGAGAGAGATCGGGGGCGGGTGGGCCGTGAAGAGAGGAGTCCAAACACAGATATACAGAGTTAGAAATAGAGACCGAGACACACAGGAGACACAGGTACAGAGTCACACATAAGAATCACATGGTGAGTGCTTCTGATCACTGAACTGTGAAAGCGGTTGCTACAGGAACTACAGTATTGAAATGGTGTGGTAGGCTCCATCAAGTTAGCAACGGTGGCTACTATAGAGGCAATAGGGAATCTTGGGTTATATGGCTGATATTGTGAGTGAAATGGCTTTTGGGTAACACATACAGTGCCTTCGGAAAGTATTTAGACCCCTTGACTTTTCCCAAATTTTGTTAGATTACAGCCTTATTCTAAAATTGATGAAATATTTTTTCCCCCTCATCAATCTACACACAATAACCCATAATGACAAAGCAAAAACATTTTTTAAAACATTTTTGCTAATTTATTAAAAATAAAAAACTGAAATATCACAAGTATTCAGACCCTTTATTCAGTACTTTGTTGAAGCACGTTTGGCAGTGATTACAGCCTCAAGTCTTCTTGGGTATGACGCTACAAGCTTGGCACACCTGTATTTGGGGAGTTGCTTCCATTCTTCTCTACAGATCCTCTCAAGCTCTGTCAGGTTAGATGGGGAGCGTTGCTGAACAGCTATTTTCAGGTCTCTCCAGAGATGTTAGATCGGGTTCAAGTCCGGGCTCTGGCTGGGTCACTCAAGGACATTCAGAGACTTGTCCCGAAGCCACTCCTGCATTGTCTTGGCTGTGTGCTTAGGGTCGTTGTCCTGTTGGAAGGTGAAACTTTTCCCAAGTCTGAGGTCCTGAGCGCTCTGCAGCAGGTTTTCATTAAAGATCTCTACTTTTCTCCATTCATTCTTGCCTCGATCCTGACTAGTCTCCCAGTCCCTGCCGCTGAAAAACAACCCCACAGCATGATGCTGCCACCACCATGCTTCACCGTAGGTATGGTGCCAGGTTTCCTCCAGACGTGACACTTGGCATTCAGACCAAAGAGTTCAATCTTGGTTTAATCAAACCAGAGAATCTTGTTTCTCATGGTCTGAGAGTCTTTAGGTGCCTTTGGCAAACTCCAAGCGGGCTGTCATGTGCCTTTTAATGAGGAGTGGATTCCGTCTGGCCACTCTACCATAAAGGCCTGATTGGTGGAGTGCTGCAGAGATGGTTGTCCTTCTGGAAGGTTCTCCCATCGTCACAGAGGAACTCTAGAGCTCTGTCAGAGTTACCATCGGGTTCTTGGTCACCTCCCTGATCAAGGCCCTTCTCCCCCGATTGCTCAGTTTGGATGGGCGGACAGCTCTAGGAGTTGTATTGGTGGTTCCAAACTTCTTTCATTTAAGAAAGATGGAGGCCACTGTGTTCTTGGGGACCCTCAATGCTGCAGACATTTTTTGCTACCCTTCCCCAGATCTGTGCCTCGACACAATCCTGTCTCGGTGCTCTACTGACAATTCCTTCAACCTCATGGCTTGGTTTTTGCTCTGACATGCACTGTCAACTGTGGCGTGTGCCTTTCCAAATCATGTCAAATCAATTTAATTTACCACAGGTGGACTCCAATGAAGTTACAGAAACATCTCAAGGATGATCAATACAAACAGAATGCACCTGAGCTCAATTTCGAGTCTCATAGCAAAGGGTCTGAAAACGTATGTAAATATGTTTGTTTTTTTATAAAACATTTGATAAATTGCAAAAACATAAATAAACCTGTTTTCACATTGTTATTATTGGTTATTGTGTGTAGATTGACGAGGGGAAATGTATTTAATCCATTTTAGAATACGGCTGTAACGTAAACAAAATGTGGAAAAAGTCAAGGGGTCTGAACTTTCCGAATGTACTATAAGTGGTTTGCTGCGTCAGTGGCTGCATCAGTTAAAGAGCCTGATCAGATAAGAGCAGCAATCTATGAGAGACACCATCCCACAGGGTCTTCTGTGCCTGAGGGGAACCTATATCACCACCCCCCCCCCTCCTCTTAGAGCGAGGGCAGGAGGGGGTAGAGGGGGAGAGCTTCAGCAACCTCAACCCATCGGTCCTCTCCGACATTTAACCTTCTCAATCTGCCTCATTGACTGGCTGACTGGTTCGCTGGCTGACTATCTGGTTGATTGACTGGTTGGCTGGCTGGCTGACTTGCTTGACTGGTTGGCTGACTGACTAGCTTGTTGTTTGACTGGCTGGCTGGCTGGTTGACTGGATTGCTGACTGGTTGGCTAATTGACAATGGCTGGCTGGATGTGATAGGCCTGACTGGCTGACTGACTGATTGACTGGCTGAATACTGGATGTGATAGGCCTACTCGGCGGCTCTGATAGACAGGGTCATTCTCACTGTAACAGGCGTAGTAATCCCTCCAATCAAACGCATGCAGACGGTCACAATGGAGACACATGGGTCAATAATGTAAATGTGCCTGAGCTGACTGAGCCTGAACACACACTGCAAACACATTCAAAGTGCTCCCTCATCACAGGATATAGGCGCCCGAGATTCGATTAGACTCACACACATGCGCCCTCAATAACCAAAGCCATTTAGATTTGAGTGGATGGAGGGAATTGAGAGAGAGAGGGAGAGAGACAAAGGAAATTTGAACAAAAGTAATTTCGAGAGGCGGTCCTCAGAGGATTCAGAGGAAGAGGACGGCGAACACTGCCTTTACCCCAGACATGCACGCACACACATACTTGACAAAGGGAAAAGCAGAGAGAGAGAGCGATCAAGAGAAAGAGAGGTGGGAGAGAGAAAGAAAGAGGTATCCCTCAGACACATAGAAGACACATAGAAGACACATAGAAGGAATCAGAAATAGCGAAAACAGATTGAGAGAAATTGTAAGTGCAAAAGGAAAAGAGATGTATATGGAACAAGAGAATCCAACCTCTCCTCTCCTCCCATCTCAATTCCATTAGTCTAGAGACCACAGCAGAACAGAGCAGAGGCTGCCAGGGTACTTTAGTCTCTGTGCCCATCCAGACTGAGCCCTGACAGAGGGCTGAGTTAGGTCTGTACCATAGCGTGCTGTTCCATGCCCTGCTCCATGCCCTGTCGTGCCAGGCAGTAGGGATATATGGGTACTCTGGCAGGGACAGAGCCAGAGGTACATTAGCCATCAGCCATCAGCCTCCTTGCTCCCAATCTCTAGCTGTAGGGGGGCTAGACAGGGGAACTGGCCCCACACGAACAGAATACCTCACACACACCTAGCATTATCAGTAGCAAACAAAACTCACAGAACTATAGCTCCAAACTACTATGCAATAAGCACCAAGCCAACTACATTATGTATGCAAAAGTATGTGGATTCGGATATTTCAACCACGCCCGTTGCTGACAGGTGTATCAAATCGAGCTCAAAGCCATGCGATCTCCATAGACAAACATTGGCAGTAGAATGGCCTTACTGAAAAGCTCAGTGACTTTCAACGTGGCACCGTCATAGGATGCACCTTTCCCACAAGTCAGTTCATAAAATGTCTGTCCTGCTAGAGCTGCCCCGGTCAACTGTAAGTGCTGTTATTGTGAAGTGGAAACATTTCGGATAAACAACGGCTCAGCAGCAAAGTGTTTTGCCACACAAACTCACAGAACGGGATGGCCGAGTGCTGTAGCGCGTAGCATGTAAAAATCAACTGTCCTCAATTGCAACACTCACTGTCGGGATCCAAACTGCCTCTGGAAGCAATATCAGCACAATAACTGTTTGTCGGGAGCTTCATGAAATGGGTTTCCATGGCCAAGGAGCCACACACAAACCTAAGATCACCATGTACTATGCCAAGCATCGGCTGGAGTGGTGTAAAGCTCACCGCCATTGGACTTTGGAGCAGTGGAAATACTTTCTCTGGAGTGATGAATCTCACTTCACCATCTGGCAGTCCGACAGACGAATCTGGGATTGGCGGATGCATTGTGCCAACTGTAAAGTCTGGTGGAGGAGAAATAATGATCTGGGGCTGTTTTTCATGGTTTGGGCTAGGTCCCTTAGTTCCAGTGAAGGGAAATCTTAACGCTACAGCATTCAATTACATTATAGACGATTCTGTGCTTCCAACTTTGTGGCAACAGTTTGGGAAAGGCCCTTACCTGTTTCAGCATGACAATGCCCCCTGCACAGAGCAAGATCCATACATAAATGGTTTGTCAAGTTTAGTGTGGAAGAACTTGACTGGCCTGCACAGAGCCCTGACCTCTACTCCATCGAACACCTTTGGGATGAATTGGAATGCCGACTGCGAGTCAGAGCTAATTGCCCAATATCACTAATGCTCTTGTGGCTGAATGGAAGCAAGTCCCCGCAGCAATGTTCCAACATCTAGTGCAAAGCCTTCCCAGAAGAGCGGAGGCTGTTATAGAAGCAAAGAGGGGACCAACTCCATATTAATGCCCAGGATTTTGGAATGAGATCTTCGACGAGCTGATGTCCACATACTTTTGGTCATGTAGTGTAGCTAGCTACACCACATTCCCATCTCTCTCTCTGTCTCCCTACACAGATCATTCATATCCACCCTCCAATCCCCTTTCTTATCATTATCTTCTGGCTTTTTAAACAGTGAGTGATGGGCTCGGTGTAGAATGCAGTGGTGTGCTACAGGCTGGATCAATACGACTATAAAATGGACAATAAGGCCGGTCTGCCTGGTCCTTATGGAAAAACCACATGTGATCACATTTGATTGAGAATATTTTACTTTAAAATGCATAATTGACATTACTTAAGTAGTCATAGTTCACTGCAGGGTTTTATATAGTTCCCATTTTTTTCCCAGGACATCCCCAAGAACAGAATGTTGTGTCATGGTCCCCTCGATTACTTGGGACTGAACCTCTTTTTGGATATGAACTCACAACCTTGTGGTTGCTAGGTACCTGAAGTTCCTGCTGTGTCACTACTAGGTCTATTGACATAATGGAGATTGCTTAATTAACATACATGTATATTTCCAATAATATATGTTTGCACTTTGCTTAAAGTGTATACAACAACTTGAAGGTGTTATTTCTATAAAATGACAGTATGCTGCTGTATTTTGATTTCAATTCGTTTAGTGCTGTGACCACACTTGAGACTCAGCCTTAACTGGGATTTGAACTTAAAACCTCTTGGTTGCTAGCAACGTGAAATGTCCTACTACACCACCAGTCTGTGAGCATAAAAGAGATGTGACTACAGACTTATTGGCAAGAATACATTCCTGCACTTTGCTAAAAGCTACCCAGAATAAAGTAAATAATTGTCCAATTATCACTACCAACGTTACGTCAACGTAAAACTAGCCGTGCTCAAGGACACTTGACATAGAGCATACATGAATGCTTTGGGGATTTGAACTTTCAACCTTGAGTGCATCAATGTTTCTGCAGTGCCACCAGGTTCATACTTATTGTTCGGAACATGTGTTAACACAGTCTCAAAAAATAAGGGTATGGTTAGGGTACAGTGTTAATCCCTTGTTCACAAACAAGTCAAGGCTACACTTCAAAAGGTACACACAGTTGAAGTCGGAAGTTTACATACACCTCAGCCAAATACATTTAAACTCAGTTTTTCACAATTCCTGACATTTAATCCTGGTAAAAAATCCCTGGGTCAGTTAGGATCACCATTTTTATTTTAAGAATGTGAAATGTCAGAATAATAGTAGAGACTGACTTATTTCAGCTTTTATTTCTTTCATCACATTATCAGTGGGTCAGAAGTTTACATACACTCAATTAATATTTGGTAGCATTGCCTTTAAATTGTTTAACTTGGGTCAAACGTTTCAGGTAGCCTTCCACAAGCTTCCCACAATAAGTTGGGTGAATTTTGGCCCATTCCTCCTGACAGAGCTGGTGTAACTGAGTCAGGTTTGTAAGGCCTCCTTGCTCGCACAAGCTTTTTCAGTTCTGCCCACACATTTTCTATGGGATTGAGGTCAGGGCTTTGTAATGGCCACTCCAATATCTTGACTTTGTTGTCCTTAAGCCATTTTGCCACAACATTGGAAGTATGCTTGGGGTCATTGTCCATTTGGAAGACCCATTTGCAACCAAGCTTTAACTTCCTGACTGATGTCTTGAGATGTTGCTTCAATATATCCACATAATATTCCTGCCTCACGATGCCATCTATTTTGTGAAGTGCACCAGTCCCTCCTGCAGCAAAGCACCCCCACAACATGATGCTGCCACCCCCGTGCTTCACGGTTGGGCAGAGGGTCTATGGTGGTCTGCTTAAAACATGTTGGTATTACAGACTCAGACAGGGAGAGGTTGAAAATGTCCACTTGTCAGTTGGTCAGCGCATGCTCGGGGTACATGTCCTGGTAATCCGTCTGGCCCTGAGGCCTTGTGAATGTTGACCTGTTTAAAGGTCTTACTCACATCGGCTGCGGAGAGAGTGATCACCCAGTCTTCCGGAACAGCTGGTGTTCTCATGCATCTTTGTGTTATTTGCCTCAAAGCGAGCATAGAAGTAGTTTAGCTCGTCTGGTAGGCTTGTGTCAATGGGCAGCTCTCGGCTGTGCTTCCCTTTCTAGTCTGTAATGGTTAGCAAGCCCTGCCACATCCGACGAGCGTCAGAGCCGGTGTAGTACGATTCGATCTTAATCCTGTATCGATGCTTTGTCTTTTTGATGGTTCGTCTGAGGGTATAGCGGGATTTCTTATAAGCTTCCGGGTTAGAGTCCCGCTCCTTGAAAGGGGAAGCTCTAGCCTTTAGCTCAGTGCAGATATTGCCTGTAATCCATGGCTTCTGGTTGGGGTATGTACGTACGGTCACTGTGGGGACGACATCATCGATGCACTTATTGACGAAGCCTATGACTTATGTGGTCTACACCTCAATGCCATCTGAGGAATCCCGGAACATATTTCAGTCTGTGCTAGCAAAACAGTCCTGTAGCTTAGCATCTGCTTCATCCGACCACTTTTTTATTAATCAAGTCACTGGTGCTTCCTGCTTAATTTTTTGCTTGTAAGCAGGAATCAGGAGGATTGAATTATGGTCAGATTTGCCAAATGAAGGGCGAGGGAGAGTTTTGTATGCGTCTCGGTGTGTGGAGTAAAGCCCCCCCCCCCCCCCCCCCTCTGGTTGCACATTTAACATGCTGATAGAAATTTGGTAAGACCGATTTAAGTTTCCCTGCGTTAAAGTCCCTGGCCACTAGGAGCGTTTTCATGTTTGCTTATGGCAGAATACAGTTCATTGAGTGTGGTCTTAGTGCCAGCATCAGTCTGTGGTGGTATGTAGACAGCTATGAAAAATACAGATGAAAACTAGGTAGATAGTGTGGTCCACAGCTTATCATGAGATACTCTACCTCAGGCGAGCAAAACCTCGAGACTTCCTTAGATATATTGCACAAGCTGTTATTTACAAAAATACATAGTCCGCCGCCCCTTGTCTTACCAGACGCCGCTGTTCTATCCTGCCGATACAGCGTATGACCCGCCAGCTTTATGTTGATAATGTCGTCGTTCAGCCACAACTCCATGAAGCATAAGATATTACAGTTTTGATTGTCCCGTTGGTAGTTTAATCTTCCACGTAGGTCATCATTTTTATTTTCCAACGATTGCACGTTTGCTAGCAGAATGGAAGGCAGTGGGGGTTTATTCGATCGTCTACAAATTCTCAGAAGGAAGCCCATCCTCTGGCCCCTTTTTCTCTGCCTTCTCTTCACACAAATGACGGGGATCTCTGCCTGTTCCCGGGAAAGCAGTATGTCATTCACGTCGGACTTATTTACGGTCATAAGAGGATGGTAGCAGCAACATTATGTACAAAATAAGTTCAAAAATAAGTTACAAACAACACAAAGAAACGAACAAAAAAAGCACAATTGGATAGGAACACGTAAAACGTCAGCCTTCTTCTCCAGCACCATCTTTTAGTCTTTCTTACACTCACTCTCACTCACACACAGTTCAATTCAAGGAACTTTACTGTTATGGGAAACATATGTTTACATTGCCAAAGCAAGTGAAATAAAAAATATTACTCACACAAGCACTCTGTCTCTCTTTCTTGGCTGGTTGATTTTGACCCTGTGTGGAGCCAGTGGTCTGACCCTCACTGAGGTTGTGTGTCACTGAGGGATGTGTGTGACCACAGGAAAGACCCCCTGTCTTATAGTCCCACTAACCCCCCCACCCTGTCTCATAGCCCCCATGACCTCTGACCTCTAACACAATATCCTGGCCATGCTGGCGTCTCCTCTGATAGGGGAATCCATCTTTACCTCCACCTCTCTCCACCCCGTCTTTATCATGGACACATCCATATACCCACGCACGCATGCAAGTATACACACACACACACACACACACACACACACACACACACACACACACACACACACACACACACACACACACACACACACACACACACACACACACACACACACACACACGCTGAGCTGTGTGATTTTTTTCCCCCTTTGCAGGGATCTTTCCAAGGGACCATTAGTTTTCATCTCTGTGCAGGTCACCCTCTCATTCTCTTTCTTTCCGTTTCTCTCTCTCTCTCTCTTCTCTCAGTATAGAGGGCTCCTCTTTTTTTACACAGTTAACGGACGTCTCTGCAACTTCTTAAGCCAGAATGACACCAATTACTGCACTGTTGGAGCTAGAAACACAAGCATTTTGCTGCAACTGTGATAACATCTGCAAATCTGTGTACGTGACCAATAGACTTTGATTTGAAGTGCAGAGCTTAGCTGCCCTGGACTGGAAACACACTGGGTACATTGGGTGCATTCAAAGCAGCCCACTGTATAGGGCTTCTGAGTGGCGCAGCGTTCAAAGGCACCGCATCTCAGCGCAAGAGGTGTCACTACAGTCCCTGGTTCGAGTCCAGGCTGTATCACATCTGTCTGTGATTGGGAGTCCCATTGGGCGGCGCACAATTGGCCCAGTGTTGTCCAGGTTTGGCTAGGGTAGGCCGTCATTGTAAATATGAATTTGACCTTAACTGACTTACCTAGTAAAATAAAGGTTAAATAAATAAATAAAATTGGGAATAAGATGCAGCCACTGTCTGCATGATGCTTCAGCATGTAGAGAGCCTCCAGGGAGAAGCCCCAGTGAGCCAGTGTGGATAATGACTGGCCAATCCAGACTGGGTTTATTGTAAATGAGTTCATCTGTAGAGAGCGAGTCTCACCTAGAACACCAACAGGGCCAGAAGGACAAAGTGAGTTCTGACTGCATCTGTATGTAAATGCCACATTCATTTCTTCATAGCTCCCTCTCTCCCTCACTGGTAACTTCAGTACCTGTGTTGTCAGAGCTGAGCGGAGCACACAACCTCCACCTTCCTTCCAGCTTGCTAGCTAGCATTTCTTTGTGTTCGATCCAGGGAGAGAGGGATGGAGTGATGGATAGAGCGAGGGAAGAAGTGATTGAAGGCTGAGGTAAGGGGGCGGAGGAGGGAAAGAGCACGGATGGGTCATGAGTGTGTGTGTGTCGCACAGTCATGCATGCACACACTCAACCCCCCCCCCCCCCCCCCCCCACACACACACAAACACGCTCGAGGCCTTAAAAATGAAGTGTCTATCGGAGGAACAAAAGGACATCCATCCACAGCCAGGCCTTATGAGAGAGAGACAATCGCTCGTCATTCACCTTCCAACCAGGGGCCCTGGAGAGGACTGTGGTTGGAATGAGCAGTGTGTTTCCCCTCTGGGAATATATCTCCTGTTAGATGGCTCCCCTGCGTTTTTAAAACAAGTCTAATTTGTTAGCGCATAGCGGGCGCCTTCGCCACGACATCATTACCACCACAGGGGTCAGAGTTCAACATCATCACTACAGTGATTCCCCAGATATCTCCCAGGATGCTGTCTGTCTTGTTGTCAGGAAGACACCACCCCCACGTCCTCCTTTCCTTCTCTCACTCCCTCTTCCTACATCTCTCTCCTCTCCCTCCTTCCTTAATCTTTCCCTATACCCCTCTCTCCGTACACCCCTCTCCTCTCCTCTCCCTCCTTCCTTAAATCTTTCCCTATACCCCTCTCTCCGTACACCCCTCTCCTCTCCCTCCTTCCTTAATCTTTCCCTATACCCCTCTCTCCGTACACCCCTCTCCTCTCCCTCCTTCCTTAATCTTTCCCTATACCCCTCTCTCCGTACACCCCTCTCCTCTCCTCTCCCTCCTTCCTTAAATCTTTCCCTATACCCCTCTCTCCGTACACCCCTCTCCTCTCCCTCCTTTCTTAATCTTTCCCTATACCCCTCTCTCCTTACATCCCTCTACTCTCCTTCCATCCTTCTTTTCTCCCTATACCCCTCTCTTCCTCCTTCCCTTTCCTGTCCCTCCACCCCCTTTCATCTCTCTCTCTTTACTCCCTCCTTCCCTTTCTACTCCTCCTTGTGCAGTATATCTTGAGGAGAGATGATTAACCCTTCGTTGCTGTCATTAGTAGACTCTGTGTTGTACTGTGGTAAGCCTGTGGAGTCTGGGCTTAGCCAGGCTGGGCTGCAGATGGTATTAAGGTGGCTGCTGAGCTGCCCTAAGCCCTGCAATGGAGTCATTATCCTGTCTGCTCCTCTTTAACACACAAGTGTGCGCAGAGACGCACAGACGCGCGCTCACACGCATACAAACATAGTAAATACTTTATTTGAATCTAAAAAGTCACATTACAGTCGAGGAAGATTCAAACATTGCAAAGAACACAGATGTCTGGACACTAATGGATATAGAAAGCACATTGTCAGTGCTATGCTAGCTGCTTTGTCTTATTCAGGCCATAATGTACGCACGCACACATCTGGTGCTCAAAGCATTGTTTATGTTGATTTTGTGTCTGTTGCGTTGCGCAAGAGGCATGTTGCATGTTTCTGTCTTTTTGCATATCTTTTTCATGTGGCTATGACCTGTAGACTCTGCAAGAAAACCGTATGTGTTTATCATGATCCATCATCCATCCAAAGCTCATTCAGTCGATACTACATTACAGTAGCTGGAGACTTTAACCTATTGGATTTTCCATATTAGCCATCCATCACATAGCTTATTAGCATGAGAGGCCCACATTACCTGTAGAGAGAAGGCTTCACATACATCCAGTATATGCTACCTGTAGTAAGTGAATCACCCAGTATATGCTACCTGTAGTAAGTGAATCATCCAGTATATGCTACCTGTAGTAAGTGAATCGTCCAGTATATGCTACCTGTAGTACGGGAATCATCCAGTATATGCTACCTGTAGTACGGGAATCATCCAGTATATGCTACCTGTAGTACGGGAATCATCCAGTATATGCTACCTGTAGTAAGTGAATCATCCAGTATATGCTACCTGTAGTACGGGAATCATCCAGTATATGCTACCTGTAGTACGGGAATCATCCAGTATATGCTACCTGTAGTAAGTGAATCGTCCAGTATATGCTACCTGTAGTAAGTGAATCACCCAGTATATGCTACCTGTAGTAAGTGAATCACCCAGTATATGCTACCTGTAGTAAGTGAATCATCCAGTATATGCTACCTGTAGTAAGTGAATCATCCAGTATATGCTACCTGTAGTACGGGAATCATCCAGTATATGCTACCTGTAGTACGGGAATCATCCAGTATATGCTACCTGTAGTACGGGAATCATCCAGTATATGCTACCTGTAGTAAGTGAATCATCCAGTATATGCTACCTGTAGTACGGGAATCATCCAGTATATGCTACCTGTAGTAAGTGAATCATCCAGTATATGCTACCTGTAGTACGGGAATCATCCAGTATATGCTACCTGTAGTACGTGAATCATCCAGTATATGCTACCTGTAGTAAGTGAATCATCCAGTATATGCTACCTGTAGTACGGGAATCATCCAGTATATGCTACCTGTAGTAAGTGAATCACCCAGTATATGCTACCTGTAGTAAGTGAATCATCCAGTATATGCTACCTGTAGTAAGTGAATCATCCAGTATATGCTACCTGTAGTAAGTGAATCGTCCAGTATATGCTACCTGTAGTAAGTGAATCATCCAGTATATGCTACCTGTAGTACGGGAATCATCCAGTATATGCTACCTGTAGTACGGGAATCATCCAGTATATGCTACCTGTAGTAAGTGAATCATCCAGTATATGCTACCTGTAGTAAGTGAATCATCCAGTATATGCTACCTGTAGTAAGTGAATCGTCCAGTAAATGCTACCTGTAGTAAGTGAATCATCCAGTATATGCTACCTGTAGTACGGGAATCATCCAGTATATGCTACCTGTAGTAAGTGAATCATCCAGTATATGCTACCTGTAGTAAGTGAATCATCCAGTATATGCTACCTGTAGTAAGTGAATCGTCCAGTATATGCTACCTGTAGTAAGTGAATCGTCCAGTATATGCTACCTGTAGTAAGTGAATCATCCAGTATATGCTACCTGTAGTACGGGAATCATCCAGTATATGCTACCTGTAGTAAGTGAATCGTCCAGTATATGCTACCTGTAGTAAGTGAATTGTCCAGTATATGCTACCTGTAGTAAGTGAATCACCCAGTATATGCTACCTGTAGTACGGGAATCATCCAGTATATGCTACCTGTAGTAAGTGAATCGTCCAGTATATGCTACCTGTAGTAAGTGAATCGTCCAGTATATGCTACCTGTAGTAAGTGAATCGTCCAGTATATGCTACCTGTAGTAAGTGAATCGTCCAGTATATGCTACCTGTAGTAAGTGAATCGTCCAGTATATGCTACCTGTAGTAAGTGAATCGTCCAGTATATGCTACCTGTAGTAAGTGAATCGTCCAGTATATGCTACCTGTAGTAAGTGAATCGTCCAGTATATGCTACCTGTAGTAAGTGAATCGTCCAGTATATGCTACCTGTAGTAAGTGAATCGTCCAGTATATGCTACCTGTAGTAAGTGAATCGTCCAGTATATGCTACCTGTAGTAAGTGAATTACTATATGGTTTCTATAGAGCCTGGGGCATTAGAACTAATGAATTATTGAGTGCTTATGGATGAGAGAGAGGAGTGATTGCATTGCATCACTGCCACAGTGGTCAGTGACACACTCACACACATGTACACACACACACACATACTGTACATGAACACAGGCACTCAGGCGTGCACATAGTGCATGAACGTGAGACTCGAACGCGCACACACTAGTAAGTTGCCCCATCACTTTGAGCCTGTTGGATTTGATGGGATCAAGAGATGCGGTGGATCGATGGGTGCTGAAGGGAGAAAAACATCAATAGAATGTAATACTGTAATAGCCTGGCCTCATCTTACCACAACACAACCCCCAACATGCACACACACACACACACACACACACACACACACCACCAGCATACACACACGTGCATATGCGCCCACACACACACTCTTCGAAATAAAGGTGCTATCTAAAACCTAAAAGGGTTCTTCGGCTGTCCCCATAGGAGAACCCTTTTTGGTTCCAGGAATAACCCTTTTGGTTTCAGGTAGAACACTTTTGAGTTCCATGTAGAACCCTTTTCACAGATGGCTCCACACAGAACCCAAAAGAGTTCTACCTGGAACCAAAAAGGGTTCTCCTATGGGGACAGCCAAAGAACCCTTTTGGAGCACTTTTTTCTAAGAGTGCACACACACAGACACACACACATGCAGACATGCTCCGTCAGGCCAGGGAAGACTATACTGCAAAAAGTTCAATCTAAGCAAGCCTACATTTCTTATATTGAATTATTTATTTATTTATTTTAAATTACCTAGCTAAATTATATAGCGTCATTGGCAGATCATTTTGCTTATTTTAAGTAATGTCAACTAAAATAACATTTTATTGGTCACATACACAGGTTTAGCAGGTTATTGCGGGTGTAGCAAAATGCTTATGTTTCTAACTCCAACAGTGCAGTAATATCTAACAAGTAGTATCTAACAATTTCACAACAATACACACACATCTAAAGTAAAGGAATGGAATTAAGAATACCTAAATATTTGGACGAGCAATGTCGGAGCGGCATAGACTAAAATACAGTAGAATATAGTAGAATACAGTATAAACATATGAGATGAGTAATGCAAAATATGTAAACGTTTTTAAAGTGACTAGTGTTCCATTATTAAAGTGGCCAGTGATTTCAAGTCTATGTATATATGGCAGCAGCCCCTAGGGTGCTAGTGATGGCTATTTATCAGTCTGATGGCCTTGAGATAGAAGCTGTTTTTCAGTCTCTGTCCCAGCTTTGATGCACCTGTACTGACCTCGCCATCTGGATGATAGCGGGGTGAACAGGCAGTGGCTCGGTTGGTTGTTGTCCTTGATGATCTTTTTGGTCTTCCTGTGACATTGGGTGCTGAAGGTGTCCTGGATGGCAGGTAGTTTACCCCCGGTGATACGTTGGGCAGACCCCATCACCCTCTGGAGAGCCCTGCGGTTGCAGGCAGTGCAGTTGCCGTACCAGGCGGTGATACAGCCCGACAGGATGCTCTCAATTGTGCATCTGTAAAATGTGAGGGTTTGTGAGGGTTTTAGGTGCCAAGCCAAAGTTCCACTGTTGCGCCTTCTTCACCACACTGTCTGTGTGGGTGGACCATTTCAGTTTGTCAGTGATGTGTATGCCAAGGAACTAGAAGCTTCCCACCTTCTCCACTTCGGTCCCATCGATGTGGATAGGGGGGTGCTCCCTCTGCTGTTTACTGAAGTCCACGATCAGCCTCTTTGTTTTGTTGACTTTGAGTGAGAGGTTATTTTCCTGGCACCACATTCCCAGGGCCCTCATCTCCTCCCTGTAGGCGGTCTTGTCATTCTTGGTAAATCATCCAGTATATGTATATTTTACCTTAAGAATACGAATAAGGTAAAATATCTTGAAATAAGACAAATTACTTCTATTTAACTTTTTAAGGTTAAAATAAGCAACATTATCTGCCAAAGACGTTAGATAATCACCAAACTATATATGGGTTATGGTTATCCATCTACCTGGGTTAGGGTTAGGATAGTTCAACTGCCTGGGTTAGGATAAGCGATGGTTAATCTGCCTGGGTTAGGGTAATTCATCTGCCTGGGTTAGGAGGATTCATCTGCCTGGGTTAGGATAGTTAATCTGCCTGGGTTAGGATAGTTAATCTGCCTGGGTTAGGATAGTTAATCTGCCTGGGTTAGGATAGTTAGTTAGTTTTTTCATCTGCATGGGTTAGGGTTAGAATTATTCATCTTCCTGGGTTAGGGTTAGGATAGTGAATCCACCTGGGTTAGGATTATTCATCTGCCTGGGATAGGGTTAGGATTATTAATCTACAGACCCTCATTACTAAGCGATATGAACTGACCTTGGATTACTTATTTGCAGACCCTTTGGTTCAAAAAGACCACAGATGAGAGGCAGCATCAGACACACCATATGGGTAGGACTCCGGCCACAAATCAGATTCTAATCTGTTCGTTGTGGTGTCCTCACTTCATCCGGGTTTTGACTATGGTGCCTCATCTGGGAAATTGATTGTAGTATTGATTGATTTAGTGCAAGCTCTCCCAAACTCGGTCCTTCTTGCCCTAGCATTACACATCTGATTCAAATAATCAAAGCTGAGTTTGGGAAACACTGATTTAGTGATTGAGCAGTTAGCACCCTACCTAAACTATTTTTTTCACAATTGAAAACAAGCATGTACTATTCTTCAGGGGTAGACTAACTAACATTATGTATTAAACCACAAGCTGCCTTTTTAGCAAAAATTCAACAGATAGAAAAGTGAGGCGAAAGTTCCTCTTCACCTACACCATACCCACATAAACAATACTACAGTTTACTATAGAATACTACAGTACTTACTATAGAATTGTCACGCCCTGATCTGTTTCACCTGTCTTTGTCACCCCCCTCCAGGTGTCGCCCATCTTCCCCATTATCCCTTGTGTATTTATACCTGTGTTCTCTGTTTGTCTGTTGCCAGTTTGTCAAGCACACCAGCGTTTGTCCTGTCAGCTCCTGTTTTTTCCCAGCCTCTCTTTTTCTCACCCTCCTAGTTTTGACCCTCGCCTGTCCCGTCTCTGTACCAGCCTGCCTGACCACTCTGCCTGACCCTGCCTGCCGACCTGTACCCTTGCCCCATCTCTGGATTATTGACCCCTGCCTGCAATGACCTGTCTCTTGCCTGCCCCTTGGACTATTAAACCATTGTTTATTCTACGTGTCTGCATCTGGGTCTTACCTGAAACTGTACTAGAGGTCGACCGATTATGATTTTTCAACACTTGCTTGGTGGTGCCCCTTGCTTAGTGGTGTTGCAGACTCTGGGGCCTTTCGGGACAGGCATATATATACACTGAGATCATGTGACACTGAGATTGCACACAGGTAGACTTTATTTAACTACTTATGTGACTTCTGAAGGTAATTGGTTGCACCAGATCTTATTTAGGGGCTTCATAGCAACTGAGCCAATCAGTTGTTTTGTGACAAGGTAGGAGTGGTACACAGAAGATAGCCCTATGGCATGAACAGCTCAAATAAGCAAAGCGAAACGACAGTCCTTTGAAAGTTTCTAAAAGTGCAGTCGCAAAAACCATCAAGCGCTATGATGAAACTGGCTCTCATGAAGACCGCCACAGGAAAGGAAGACCCAGAGTTACCTCTGCCGCAGAGGATAATTTCATTAGAGTTACCAGCCTTAGAAATTGCAGCCCAATCAATACTTCACAGAGTTCAAGTAACAGACACACTCAACATCAACTGTTCAGAGGATAATCTGTGAATAAGGCCTTCATGGTCGAATTGCTGCAAAGAAACCACTACTAAAGGACACCAATAAGAAGAAGAGACTTGCTTGGGCCAAGAAACATGAGCAATGGACATTAGATCGGAGTCCAAATGTTTTCTTTTTGGTTCCAACCGCCGTGTCTTTGTGAGATGCAGAGTAGGTGAACGGATGATCTCTGCATGTGAAGTTCCCACCGTGAAGCATGGAGGAGGAGGTGTGATGGTGTGGGGGTGCTTTGCTGGTGACACTGTCAGTGATTTATTTAGAATTCAAGGCACACTTAACCAGTATGGCTACCACAGCATTCTGCAGCGATATACGCCATCCCATGTGGTTTGCGCTTAGTGGGACTATCATTGTTTTTTCAACAGGACAATGATCCAACACACCTCCAGGCTGTGTAAGGGCTATTTGACCAAGAAGGAGAGTGATGGAGTGCTGCATTAGATGACCTGGCCTCCACAATCACCCGACCTCAACCCAATTGAGATGGTTTGGGATGAGATGGAGTGAAGGAAAAGCAGCCAACAAGTGCTCAGCATATGTGGGAACTCCTTCAAGAGTCTCAAATAACAAAATATATTTTGATTTGTTTGACACTTTTTTGGTTTCTAGATGATTCCATGTGTTATTTTATAGTTTTGATGTCTTCACTATTATTCTACAATGTTGAAAATAGTGAAAATAAAGAAAAACCCTTGAATGAGTAGGTGTGTCCAAACTTTTGACTGGTACTGTATATGCCAGTATGTAGAAGCTCTGAACTCTCTGTTCAGAACCAACCTACATGTTATGGAAAACTAGATATTACTTTATTAAATACTACAGTAATGTCCCCCAAAACACTACAGTAAATACTACAGTATATTACAATAAATACTATAGTGAAGTCCGCAAAAACACTACAATGAATACTATGTATTCCTACCATAGTATACAATATAGTATTTTTTCATGTTGTATACTCAGAAAAGGCAGAAGAAGTGCAAGTTTAATTCTTTCAACTGATGTTTCATTCTCAAAGGTACAGACACACAGTCAATTTAAGCTAACAGGGCGATGTCATGGTGCATGGTATACAGAGTCGCAAATATGGCCATACAGTAGCATTAACAGTGATCCCGACTTAAGGTGACAATTGATGTAGTTCTGAATACAAACAAACAATCAACACTAGTTGAGAGGGGTCGCGAGAGAACACACTATAATGAGATGACACCAAATGAAGCTATCTTCTGTTCTCTTCCTCTCAATTTAACTTGGAGTACACATTTATTTTAAGAAGCATGAACACCAAATCTCTTTTGGCATTATTTTCCTAAAACATAGAGGCTTTTCTGCTTGCGTTTGCGATGACCACCATAGAGATGCAGTAAGGGTGGTTGACAGGAGGGACGGGGCTTTTCTCTGTCTGCCAAGGGTTCACACAGAGGATAACGTCTTTAAGTGGGGGCTTGGATTTCCCACAAATCTCGGTATAATTTAGTAACACAACCCTGTGTTTAAGCAGCCTGTCCAAACCTTAATCTCACACAGACACGGAGACATATTCACCACAGCACAGTCAGGGACTGCTAACACACACACACACACACACACACACACACACACACACACACACACACACACACACACACACACACACACACACACACACACACACACACACACACACACACACACACACGTGCGCAAGGCCATACACTCACACACACCAGGGTTTCCATTATGAAAATGTGGCAACCTGACATTTGCCCAGCAGCAATTTAATCTACCGGACATTTGAGAAATGTACTGGACCCATATGCATTGGGTGCTTAACCTGATTAGGGCGTCCACCCACGGTGCTCAGAATGACAGAAATCACATTTAGATTATGGTCATTAATCTTAACAGAACATCAAGTTGAGGATGCAGTGACGTTTCAGGTTTGGAGTAGCACATTTTCACCATTAAAAATGCACCTAATAAAGCATTCCATGAATCATCATTGGATAGTCAGAATTTAGGCTAGTAATATAACTCAATTGCTGTTCACAAAAAAGACCATTAAATTCATGGCTGTGCACGTATAGCGTAGAGGCCTGGGATAACAGGCTATATCAGATACGTTCTTCTTTCTTTGCACGGGAAAACACTTCATATGACTGGCGACATTAGCAGAATACGACAAATGACAGGGTCGCCTACTCTGCTGACACTGACAAACAGATCAATAAAAACTATATTGTCCAAAAATAGGCCTACGAGAAGGGGAGACATAAACAGGATTTGACGTCCATCTAAACTGGTGGAGGAAATTATTGTCCCCAAATGTTTTTTTAAGTGGCACTGACCCAACAATGATAGAGTGAATATGCACAGTGGCAGATGCTCCCACATGTCTGTATACTTTTGTAAATATTACTGGTGCCAATAAAATATGCTATAGGCCTACTGTTGTTCGCTCGATTACATAGAGAATTTGGATAACTAAAAGACAGATTAGAGTATTTTCCTTGTCTTCTCTTTATATCAATAGCCATTTGCCTTCCAAACTGTGTTTTACCGCGATTGAATTTTGAAATATTGAGCTATACCTGGCTGGGCCTTCTTTTCACTCACAGTCGCAACTAGTAGTAGACAGTTTGACCTATTCTATTGGTCAGCTTGTCGAGAAAGAAATAGCCCAAACAGACTATGGGACAGTTGTGGGACGATAGATCCTATATTCATACAACCAGTAGACCTAGGCTACACAAAACATTTTTTTAAAAGCAATGAATCTGATGCAACAGATTAGAAGTTTTAGATTAAAATCATGACATAAATATTATTTCTTAACATTATTAGCGCACGAGGCAGTAGGCTACACGCGAATGTGCATTTGCCTACTGGACAATGCAATAAAGTTGAAAACCAATAGACTACGGGTTTCAATGGCATATGGACGTTTTTATAAAATAATTGCCTCCACGGATATGGTCGGATTTTGCCTAGGCTACTTTGATACAAGGTCAAACATGCCTCATAACAATTAAGCAGCTGTATGTTTTCAAAATGAAAAAATAGTAGGTATTTTAAATTGTGGCCCAGAAACAATTTTTAACACGATTGCATTTAGAATTGTTGTGCAATGATTGGGCTTGACAAAGCGATGTCTAACATATTTTCCGCTCAAAGGCTCTGTATCTGTATGCTGTGAGAGTGTGATAAATAAGATACATAACAACATACACACATGGCAATTTACTTCCACTAATTTATGCAAATGAACCCATAGACTGATAAGCATGACTGGTCAAATGTATTTACATCGACTGGTATTTCCATCAATGAATAGGCTTAAAAATCATTATTTTGCAATAGGCTTGTTTTTCTTCTCCGGGCAATTAGTTGGTGTAAATTTTATTTATACGCTTTTCAATTTTTTTTAACAGCCAAAAGCCGGATATTACCGGCTAACAGAAACCCTGACACACACACACACACACACACACACACACACACACACACAAGCAAACATTTGCGCTTCGAACACACCGACAGAATCATTGCATTTTGGTACACCAGAATTACATTCATTTCCAATGAAATGCTGCATTTGCCTTGCAGAAACAGTTGCAGTGCGTTCGGTGTGGGGCATAAATTTGGTTTTATGGAACGTATGCTCAAACTGTGTGCGTAGATAGCTTGACAGAAATGGTAGCAGAACGTGACTGTTGAACTTTTGTTGCGTACATATCCAGATGATACTGCATACTATTTTGCGCAATCGAAGCATAACATACACATACATACACACGCATGCACACACAAATGCAAACGTGCGCACACTCACACAGCGCCAGAATTGCCGTCTCCTCACACCTGTCGACTGAAGCTAGCATGTATTAAATGTTCTTGATTGCTTTTGAAGCTGAAACAACGGACAATGCCATGACCTCTGACCCCTGCCCTTTAGCTTTCGCCTCCAGTTGTCATAAACTCTCAACTACAACTCAGAGAAAGTCCAGAAGTCTCCCAGGCAGCAGGCAGGCAGGGAAAGTTCACTTCACTTCTACCCAAAGTCACAGTAGTGAAAACACAGCTCTGACAGGTTCTACATAATTAACCATCAAAGTAAACAGGGCTGACCACACTAACACTTCTTCCATAGAGTTAGTCAGCTAGCTCAGCTGCTGCAGAAATAAACCTTGCCAGAAGAGGCTGGTGTCAAGTAATTGAAATGCCCCGATATACAGTAGTTGTTTATTTGGTGTTTACTGTCGCGGTGCACAGAGAGGAGAGGCATGGATCAATCTACAGCCTTTGTCACGCAAAGAGCCATGTCAGGATCTATTCCAGTCTCTATTCCCCTGTCATCCTGACATAAGGAGAAATGGATGGAGGGAAAGAGAGTGAGGATGGGAGAGAGGGAGGGGGAGTGTTCTCAGAGGGAGACCAGAGCTCCTGATCAGGGTACTGGGATAGCGTGAGAGGCTGGGAGAGGAGAGAGAACACGCAACAGGACCCCCTGCCTGATGTGCTGCCACACACACACGCACGCACAAACATGCGCGCACACACACACACACACACTGAGTCTCTCGCTCAAACAAAGTCAAACACAGACATACATGCACTCACTTTAGACACACAAATGTTTGCATACAGTACACACGTCACTCTCACTGCCCCACTCTCGGAAACACCTACACACCCTTGTACTAAGAAAGCCTATGTTTACACTCCGCACCACATGTCTTGATGGTACAGAACTATAATATCCAACAGTCCCCCCCCACCTTCATCATCCTCACCCCTTCTTTCCTCCACTCACACTGCCCCCCCCCCCCCCTTTCTTTCCTGCTCTTTTCTCGAGTGAGGAAGCTCTCTAGCGAGAGGGATGAACATGGTAACCACCTGCACGCAAAGGCCTTCACGACAAGCCTTCACACTCCCGAGGGGCCAATAGAGCGTGTGTGTTGTATCGCATTGGGACTCGATACAACACCAGACACTTTTCCGGGGGAAGGTGAGCATGTGTGTGTGAGATGTGCGTGTGTGTCTATCAGACAGGCAGTCATCACTTGGGATGACCGGCATAGGCGGTTGCTCTTAGCGATGTGGTTACACTCTAGCGGAATCCCCCTGGAGACAGAATGAGAGTGGAGAGTCAGAGAGGGCCTGAGCCTTCTAAAGCAATGTTTCACGAAACAGAGACTCTTTCCATCTCTCGAAGTGTGCTGATATTCGGATGAATCTCCCCTCTTCTGCGAATAGTAATCCTGGAGTTAGAATGTAAAAAGTCACTGGTGCATGTCTCATCTGAGTCTGGGTGTCTTGGTGAATTATCAGAAAGCAATCTATCACTCAGGCATGTGTATGCACGTGCGTGTGCATTCATGTCAGTGTGCATTCGTGTGTGCATGGCTATATGCGTCTGTTCGTGCGCATGTGAGTGTGTGTGTCTGAGTATTGATCTGGGTTTACTGAGTTCTAACCCCAGACAGGGTAGACAGTATAGTATTTCCTAGCAGCTGCAATGACGTTTTAAAATAACTAGCTTCTAACTTCACATGATGTCATACAGAGTGGATCCAGAGCCAGAGATACAGCAACTAAATGACGTTATCATAGCTGTTAGTGTCCACCACTCTACTCTGCTCTTATTACAGCATATACACACATCACATCTCTGGAGTCAAACCAGGACTGATACAGATACAGAGAGAAAGAGGGGGGATAGAGAGAGATAGGGGAGGAGGAGAAAAAAGAGAGAGCGAGATGGGTGAGAGAGAGAAAGAGAGGCGAGGATAAGGATATGGGTTACCGGATAAGGGTCTTCACATTTCTGGGGTTGTAACTACCCAGAATTGATGGTTATCACCACATACTGCTACACTCAGATTACTTTAACTGGAGAAACAGCAGGCGAAAAAAGGCTTTTGTTTACCTAACACAAACGCACCAGTCTTGTTTTTGCTTCTATACATTTACCTGTTCATATGGTAATGAGAGCAAACAGCCAAGGTTGTTTGGTGACAGTCGGGAAGGTGGTTAGATGTAGTATTTGAGTGGTTGGCGTGGGAACAGTTCTCCAAGGGCCTGAGCCCTGAAGGCTGTGGTGACGTACTGACTGGATGGGAACTGACGTGACATGTCATAATGTTTGGCCATGCGTGTGTGTTTTGTGTTTGTCTGTGTTCATTTCTAGGAAAGCCCAGGGTGACACAGAGAAAGCAAACAGGGAGGAGACAGGAAGGAGAGGACTTTGCTTGAGGATAATCACATACCTTCATATGCCGCCATCGGAAAGTATTAAGAGTATATAAAAAAAACTGAAATATCAAATTTACATAAGTATTCAGACCCTTTACTCAATACTTTGTTGAAGCACCTTTGACAGTGATTACAGCCACAAGTATTCTTGGGTATGATGCTACAAGCTTGGCACACCTGTATTTGGTGAGATTCTCCCATGCTTCTCTGCAGATCCTCTCAAGCTCTGTCAGGTTGGATGGGGAGCATTGCTGAACAGCTAATTTCAGGTCTCTCCAGTGAATGTTCGATTGGGTTCAAGTCCGGGCTCTGGCTGGGCCACTCAAGGTAATTCAGAGACTAGTCCCGAAGCCACTCCTGCGTTATCTTGGCTGTGTGCTTAGGGTCGTTGTCCTGTTGGAAGGTGAACCTACGCCCCAGTCTGAGGTCCTGAGCGCTCTGGAGCAGGTTTTCATCAAGGATCTCTCTGTACTTTGCTTTGTTCATCTTTCCCTCAATCCTGTCTAATCTCCCAGTCCCTGCCGCTGAAAAACATCTCCACAGCATGATGCTGCCACCACCATGCTTCACCGTAGGGATGGTGCCAGGTTTCCTCCAGACGTGACACTTGGCATTCAGGCCAAAGAGTTGAATCTTGGTTTCATCAGACCAGAGAATCTTGTTTCTCATGGTCTGAGAGTCTTTAGGTGCCTTTGGCAAACTCCAAGTGGGCTTTCATGTGCCTTTAGCTGAGGAGTGTCTTCCATCTGGCCACTCAGAGATGGTTGTCCTTCTGGAAGGTTCTCCCATCTCCACAGGAATTCTGGAGCTCTGTCAAAATGACCATCTGGTTCTTGGTCACTTCCCTGACCAAGTCCCTTCTCGCCCGATTGCTCAGTTTGGCTGGGCGGCCAGCTTTATTAAGTGTTAGTGGTTCCAAACTTCTTCCATTTAAGAATTATGGAGGCCACTGTGTTCTTGGGGATCTTCAATGCTGCAGACATTTTTTTGGTACCCTTCCCCAAATCTGTGCCTCGATACAATCCTGTCTTGGAGCGCTATGGATAATTTCTTCGACCTCATGGCTTGGTTTTTGCTCTGACAAGCAGTGTGAACTGTGGAGCCAATATAGGAGAAAGGTGTGTGCCTTTCCAAATCATGCCCAATCAATTGACTTTACCACAGGTGGACTCCAAGTTGTAGAAACATCATACATTTGCAATTGGGTATTGTAGGTAGATTGATGAGGGAAAATTTGTATTTAATCAATTTTAGAATAAGGCTGTAACGTAACAAAATGTGGAAAAAGTGAAGGGGTCTGAATACTTTTTGAATGCACTGTATCCTATTTATAAAAAAATACATATTTTGTTTTATTAGAATTGTATTACATTTATTCACTATCTTTTTAGGTCTCATCAATAGTGAATTTAATATTGCTTATTGACAACATTTGGCATGTCCATGGCTAAGACATGCATTTTACAGTAGGGCTATATCAGTGCGAATGCTATGTTAACAATATACTTCCATATTGAAGCCATGCAATTACTGTTCAAAAACATGTTCAAAATATTTAGCAAATATGGTATATGCCTACATTTTGTTATTTTGTTTCAGTAGGCTATTTAACAAACTAGGCTATAACTGACTCACATTTGAATTGGAGTTGATGACAACGCAATACATAAAAGACAGAACTTGCAGCAAACAATATTTTGGCATAGAGCACGTTATGATTGGCCAGTGAAGGGTCAAGCCTCGACACACCTTCAACTTGTTTATTCATCAAAACCCAGCCCGTTCGCGCCATCGCCAGCTACTGCGCCCATAATTCTGGTTGTGAAAATAGCAAAAAATATTTCTGACACACCCCAAAACCTATAGACCTACCATTGCGTTAGGTTTGTTAAACTAGAGCCCAGAGAGAGAGCCTCAGGCTATCCTGTCCCTGTCCCCCTTTCCCTCTCCCTCCCTCATAACATACTGAGATATTCTGCACATGGACATACTGTATCTATGGTGCCATGCACATACATGTTATGTGGTGGATCTGCCTGGTTTTAGGCCTTGTTTTGTGTGAAGTTTGATACAATATTTTATTACGGTTTACTGTGAGTTTCTGTGCCATGCTCACATTTGTTGTTCCTTTCCCATTGACACACATTAAGTTAAACGCCACTTAACTTGCTGCCCCCCCCCCCCCCCCCACGCACACACACGTATATACACGTATATACTACAAACACATCACAACTGCTGCTACGTCTCATATTATGATTGCTACTGTAAATACCGCACAATTTAAACACTTGTCCCTCAATCCCCCCTTCCCCAAAATTCTTGTAAATATTGGACTATATATTGTGCTTTCCTGTATTACACTTATGCTAAATGTCTATTCTATTCAACTGAACCATTGACTTTATGTTCATATTCTTATCTTTAATTATTTCTTAGTGTCGAGAATTTTGTTGGACGGTGTATACCATGTGTATCCCGTACATATGACGAATAAAACTTGAAACTTGTCTTCACTTATTGTCCACCTGAGTATCAACAACATTAGTGAAACAGGATTAGCATGTTCCTAAGGCCTGTTAAGTCCTGTACAGCTAACTAGTCCAGCTAAACCCCCAGGTTCCAGAGCCCTTAAGCAGATTCATTCATAATCAGCGACAATAGAAAGCCAATAGAAACCTGATCGGCAAATCTTATTAGTTCATTATATTGTTCTAGAACCAGGGTCAACTTCCTGGAGTGATGCCAGGTTGAAGATGGGAAGGTTAAGACAACGTAATAATTCCATGCAGAAGCGTTCGTAAACAAACAGATTCATGAGACCAGCACTGTTGATGGATTCTACAGGATTAGCATTGAAAACGTGACCAGCGGTCGGGAAATCCAGCAATAAAGTATGGGTCGGTTATTTAAAAAAAATCTAAATGAATACAACGACAGTAAAGCATTTATGCTATGTATTCGCCGAGTAATTAGCTTAAATTCCCCACGATTGTGTAAATTTTTTCATTTTGATGGCAAACTTTTTGTATTGCTACCATTCACTCTCAGTCATTCCGAATACGGAAGCTGGTCCCTTGTTGAATAGTGGCGCTTATGGAATTATGGGATATTAGAATCCTCTTGCCTTAACCTGTATATTTTGAACCTAGGAGTGATGGTGTGATGTCATCAGATGATACAGGAAGGGCTAGAGGTTCTGATTGGTCTCGCCTGTCCCCATCATACAACCCATGCCCGTAGCAACTGGCACCGTTCCCTTGGCAACAGTGCCCACTGACAGTAGTAACTTCCTTCTGTCCCAGGATAGTAACCTGTTGTAATTTTATAAGCTTTTAGTAGATAATGGAATTAGAATATGGGATGTAAAAGAAGGTCAATAAGTGATGACCGCTGTAATCACTGGGAGAGGTTGCGATGATTGGATAATAAGTGCCAAAGAGAGAGATACTAAACTCTAACGGAAGTAGGCTGTGAATATGATGTCCGATGGTTCTTTGGGTTTATACAATCCTTCCTCCTAGCATAATGAGTTGTGTTCCAACACATTGATAACACACATCCACGCTCTACAGTGCCTTGCTAAAGTATTCTTCCACCTCGGCGTTATTCCTATTTTGTTGCAGTACAACCTGTAATTTAAATGGATTTTTATTTGGATTTCATGTAGTGGACATTCACAAAATAGTCAAAATCGTGAAGAAAAAATAATAATAACCTGTGTGAATTTTTTTAGAAAAACGGAAAATTGGTGCATGCATATGTAGTCACCGTCATTGCTATGAAGCCCCTAAATAAGATCTGGTGCAACCAATTACCTTCAGAAGTCACATAATTAGTTAAATGAAGTCCACCTGTGTGCAATTTAAGTGTCACATGATCTCAGTACATAAATACCTGTTCTGAAAGGCCCCAGAGTCTGAAACACCACTAAGCAAGTGGCACCATGAAAACCAATGAGCGCTCCAAACAGGTCAGGGACAAAGTTGTGGAGAAGTACAGATCAGAGTTGGGTTATAAAAAACTATCAGAAACTTTGAACATACCACGGAGCACCATTATATCCATTATTAAAAAATGGAAAGAATACGGCACCACAACAAACCTGCCAAGAGAGGGCCACCCACCAAAACTCATGGACCAGGCAAGGAGAGCATTCATCAGAGAGGCAACAAAGAGACCAAAGATAACCCTGAAGGAGCTGCAAAGCTCTACAACAGAGATTGGAGTGTCTGTCCATAGGACCACTTTAAGCCGTACATTCCACAGAGCTGGGCTTTACGGAAGAGTGTCCAGACAAAAGCTTAAATTGCTTAAAGAAAAAAATAAGCAAACACGTTTGGTGTTCACCAAAAGTCATGTGGGAGACCCCAAACATATGGAAGAAGGTGCTCTGGTCTGATGAGACTAAAATGTTGCTTTTTGGCCATCAAGGAAAATGCTATGTCTGGCGCAAACCCAACACCTCTCATCAACCCAAGATTACCATCCCCACAGTGAAGCATGGTTGTGGCAGCAGCATATGCTGTGGGATATTTTTCATCGGCAGGGACTGGGAAACTGGCCAAAATTGAAGGAATGATGGATGGCGCTATATATACAGGGAAATTCTTGAGAAAAACCTGTTTTTGTCTTCCAGAGATTTGAGACTGGGTCGGAGGTTCACCTTCCAGCAGGACAATGACCCTAAGCATACTGCTAAAGCAACACTTGAGTGGTTTAAGGGGAAACATTTAAATGTCTTGGAATGGCCTAGTCAAAGCCCAGACCTCAATCCAATTGAGAATCTGTGGTATGACTTAAAGATTGCTGTACACCAGCGGAACACATCCAACTTGAAGGAGCTGGAGCAGTTTTGCCTTGAATGGGCAAAAAACCCAGTGGTTAGATGTGCCAAGCTTATAGTGACATACCCCAAGAGACTTGCAGCTGTAATTGCTGCAAAAAGTGTCTCTACAAAGTATTGACTTTGGGGGGGTGAATAGTTATGCACGCTCAAGTTTTCTGTTTTGTCTTATTTCGTGTTTGTTTCACAATAAAACATATTTTGCATCTTCAAAGTGGTAGGCATTATGTGTAAATCAAATGATACAAACCCCCCAAAAATCGATTTTAATTCCAGGTTGTAAGGCAACAAAATTGAAAAAATGCCAAGGGTGGCGAATACTTTCACAAGCCACTGTAGCAGGGCCCAGAACATGTTTATGGATGTGTGACTGTGTGTGAGCTCGCATTTGGATGAGGTGTGTGTGTGTGCCTGGGAATCTTTTGACGCCTCAAGGGTTTCAGCTACAGACTTAAGTGCCCCTTTCTCTCTTCTATCAGCTCATGGCCTACGATTTCACCTCAGTAGCCTCAGCACTGATGCTCTTTTCAAAAACACACTTTGAATCCAGAGAAGCAGAGAAAGTCTTAATATACACAGCCGCTGCTATTTCAAACCGCTTGCTTGTTTATATCCCCTTTGATCTTTCCTCTCTGTTCTGGCCTTGTCTTTATGTAAAAATAAGTGAGATTGTGTGTGTGTATATGATGTGCGTGCAGAGGGCATCCTGCATCTTAGACCCACATTCCTCTCTGACAGCGTCATTAAGCAGGCGAGGCCGGGCACACACACACACACACACACACACACACACACACACACACACACACACGGCCTCCATCCATAAAGCAGTGGGCTCTCTGCCAGGCTCTGCCCATGGAGGGAGGCTACTCTGTGGGTGCGAAGGGCTGGAGCCTGGCCTAGTGGTTCCCCACTCCCTGGAGGAATGAGAGAGCTCTCAGCCTGCATAAGCCTTCACTCTGGGGACCCAAAAAGATGCAGAGGCCCCTCTATCCCTTTATGGCCGCCATAACACTCATCTTAGTTCCCTATATCCCTTTATAGCCCAGCTATAGACATACAGCTCATGTATTGATGGTCTCTCCACTGGGTCTGTAATGTGGGGAGACAGACAGAGACCCCGCTGCCCCCCCCCCCCTCTACCCCCTCCCCCGGGGCAGCCATCACACTGGAGGAGGTTGGGGTGGAGGAGACTAGGTTGGCCGCTTTGAAACCAGGGCCTGTCCTGCCGCTGTAGCCCAACTCGGGGATAACCTGGCAGGGGTATCCCAATTACAGGGACCCCCGGTGGTCAGAGTAATTAGGGGAAGAAAAAGGAGAGGGAAAAGAGAGGGATGGGTGGGGAGTGATGAAGAGGCTGTTGCAGGGGGTCTCCTCTCTCTTTCTCTCTCCCTGTCTCCCATCTCTATAGGCCACATATTACACCTGCCTCTGCATCCACACAAGCCGAGTCTGCAGAGAAAATATATATATATATACGTTTTACTCATGGTATTCACTTGAGAGACTTCCTAAATGGTTTACAGGGAATCCACTGACCCTGGCATTTCAATATGAAGCATGGTGAATGTACAGAACAGCCATGTACTGTAACTGTAGAACGGCCAGAATGGGGCTCTAGTGCTAAAAGCCCAATCTGATTGTTTGAGGAGATCTCCATCTGTGTGTGACCAACGATTGATGAAATGCTAAGAGAAGATAGAGTGACTGTGGCTAAGAGAGTGTATAAAAGGAATAGCTAATGATGTAAGCACTGTGGCTGTGCTGCGGTGGAGAGTTGTTCCTGTGTGTTAAAAGTGGAGCAGAGGGATAGCGTGAGAGAGGTTCAGGGAACTCTGTGGCTGGCTGAGACCACGGCTAAAGCTAGCCTGAGGGCATCACGCGCTAGGCTAGCTAACCCGGGTCGCTCCGCTCTGCGTACCACACTAGCTATCCCTCTCTACTTTACATCTCTCTCTTTTCCTCTTTCTCGCCCTCTTTCTCTGTCCCTCTCCCTCCCTCCCTTTCGCTCTCGTTCGCTCGCTCTCTCCCTCATCTCTCTCTCTCTGTCTCTCCATGCTGGGGGAAGTCCAAATAACAATTGCCTCTCTCTTCTCTCTCCTCCACCCTGAGTCTTATGATGATCCTAACAAACAGAGCAGGACTTCAGTGTGTTTGTTTATGTCTCTAATATTCCTTATGGTGACCAGGGCCTACTGTCTGGTAAATGATGTCTTCGCTAGAACACCACCACCAAAGACTGTGGCTTGTAAGGATAAAGCTCAGAGAGGCACAACGTAATGAAAATAACTCACTGATTTGATTTTCATTGAGATGTACCATTTATAAATGATGATGTGTACAAAGGTTTAACCCCTCTAATTGACACTAATCGAAAAGGCCACACTTGCACCACACGGTGCACACACACAAAAAAAAAAAAATGTATGTGTGCAATTAAATAATTGATTCTTGGAAACATTGTCCCAGCTAATCTAATAATCTTGATTGAAGCTGATTGAAAGGGACCTAACCCTCACCCTAATTCTAACCCTAACCCCTAAGCCTAAAATAGCCTTTTTGCAAGTGTCCTACCTTTTCTGAATTTTTGTTGGTTGACTATTCTTGTTAGGACTTCTGGTACTTACAAGTATTGTCACGTTCCTGACCTGTTTTCCCTTGTTTTTGTATTTGTTTAGTATGGTCAGGGCGTGAGTTGGGGTGGGCATTCTATGTTGTGTGTCTAGTTTGTCTGTTTCTGTGTTCAGCCTAATATGGTTCTCAATCAGAGGCAGCTGTCAATCGTTGTCCCTGATTGAGAATCATATATAGGTGGCTTGTTTTGTGTTGTGCCAAGCTTATAAAGACATACCCCAAGAGACTTGCAGCTGTAATTTCTGCAAAAAGTGTCTCCACAAAGTATTGACTTTGGGGGGGTGAATAGTTATGCAAGTTTTCAGTTTTTTTGTCTTATTTCACAATAAAACATATTTTGCATCTTCAGAGTGGTAGGCATGTTGTGTAAATAAAATGATACAAACACCCCAATAATCAATTTTAATTCCAGGATGTAAGGCAACAAAATAGGAAAAATGCCACGGGGTGAATACTTTCGCAAGCCACTGTAGCTACAGTCGTTGCTTATTGTGACCAAACAAAAAGACTTGCTGTATTAGCTAAACAATCAATCAGTCCTCCTACAGTAGCTTGCTATTATGAGAATCGAATTCAACAATGCCAATAAAGTTTTCAGTTTGGCTTTTGCTTTCAAAAGCAGCTCCATAGATATACAGTTGAAGTCGGAAGTTTACATACACCGCCAAATACATTTAAACTGAGTTTTTCACAATTCCTCACATTTAATCCTAGTAATAATTCTCTGTCTTAGGTCAGATAGGATCACCACTTTATTTTAAGAATGTGAAATGTCAGAATAATAGTAGAGAGAATGATTTATTTCAGCTTTTATTTCTTTCATCACATTCCCAGTGGGTCAGAAGTTTACATACACTCAATTAGTATTTGGTAGCATTGCCTTTAAATTGTTTAACTTGGGTCAAACATTTCTGGTAGCCTTCCACAAGCTTCCTACAATAAGTTGGGTGAATTTTGGCCCATTCCTCCTGACAGAGCTGGTGTAACTGAGTCAGGTTTGTAGGCCTCCTTGCTCGCACACGCTTTTTCAGTTCTGCCCACAAATTTTCTATGGGATTGAGGTCAGGGCTTTGTGATGGCCACTCCAATACCTTGACTTTGTTGTCCTTAAGCCATTTTGCCACAACTTTGGAAGTATGCTTGGGGTCATTGTCCATTTGGAAGAACCATTTGTGACCAAGCTTTAACTTCCTGACTGATGTCTTGAGATGTTGCTTCAATATATCCACATCATTTTCCGTCCTCATGAAGCTATCTATTTTGTGAAGTGCACCAGTCTTTCCTGCAGCGAAGCACCCCCACAACATGATGCTACCATGCCCGTGCTTCACAGTTGGGATGGTAGTCTTTGGCTTGCAAGCCTCCCCCTTTTTCCTCCAAACATAACGATGGTCATTATGGTCAAACAGTTCTATTTTTGTTTCATCAGACAAGAGGACATTTCTCCAAAAAGTACAATCTTGTCCCCATGTGCAGTTGCAAACCGTAGTCTGGCTTTTTTATGGCGGTTTTGGAGCAGTGGCTTCTAACTTGCTGAGCGGCCTTTCATGTTATGTCGATATAGTACTCATTTTACTGTGGATATAGATACTTTTGTACCGGTTTCCTCCAGCATCTTCACAAGGTCCTTTGCTGTTGTTCTGGGATTGATTGGCACTTTTCGCACCAAAGTACATTCATCTCTAGGAGACAGAACGCATCTCCTTCCTGAGCGGTATGATGGCTGCGTGGTCCCATGGTGTTAATACTTGCGTACTATTGTTTGTACAGATGAACGTGGTACCTTCAGGCGTTTGGAAATTGCTCCCAAGGATGAACCAGACTTGTGGAGGTCTATAATTTTTTTCTGAGGTCTTGGCTGATTTATTTTGATTTTCCCATGATGTCAAGCAAAGAGGCACTGAGTTTGAAGGTAGGCCTTGAAATACATTCACAGGTACACCTCCAATTGACTCAAATAATTTCAATTAGCCTATCAGAAGCTTCTAAAGCCATAACATAATTTTCTGGAATTTTCCAAGCTGTTTAAAGGCACAGTTAACTTAGTGTATCTAAACATCTGACCCACTGGAATTGTGATACAGTGAATTATAAGTGAAATAATCTATCTGTAAACAATTGTTGGAAAAATTACTTGTGTCATGCACAAAGTAGATGTCCTAACCGACTTACCAAAACTATAGTTTGTTAACAAGAAATTTGTGGAGTGGTTGAGAAACGAGTTTTAATGACTCCAACCTAAGTGTATGTAAACTTCCAACTTCAACTGTAGAACCCAGTTTTATATCTATGAGTAGGGTGTTATGTGACACAATGAACGCTATGCAAGAATTATACCAAAACCCGCAGGAAACAAATATGTTTTCACTAAATGTCAATAATGTGGTCGTCAAAACAAATAATACATCATTTGAAAACATGGAACATGTAATAATGAACTTCATAGCCAAGAGGTCAATGGAACGCAGACCGTGGGGGGATAGAAGACCCCCTGCAGATTGGTGCATGTTCAGCAAATCAGATCTAACAAAGTGGATATTCATCCAATCCATCATGAATGATGTACACGTCGAAATGTGGTTGCTAAAGTCCAATTTGAATATACATTATTTGGCTGTTTTCGCTGCATAACATTTAGAGGTTTTCAGGTTTAGAGGAAGTGACTGTTAAATGCTAACTCCCATTCATTTAAGCTGGTAGCATATCTAGAATGCAGAAATAGTGGTAGGGGTCAAAGTTGTTTTTAACTGCAATGCTGTTCCTTCCTGTCCACATCACCAAGGACTAAACATGGTCACACACACACACACACACACTTGCACAGTCATGAAGAGGGCACGGCAGCGCCTCTTCCCCCTCAGGAGGCTGAAAAGATTTGGCATGGGCCCTCTGATCCTCAAAATGTTCCACGGCAGCACCATCGAGAGAATCTTATTATATTACTGGGGCCAAGCTCCCAGCCATCCAGGACCTCTATATCAGGTAGTGTCAGAGGAAAGGCTGAGAAAATTCCCAAAGACTCCAGCCACCCAAGCCATAGACTATTAATTCTGCTACCGTCCGGCAAATTGTACCGGAGCATCTGCTCTCGGACCAACAGGGTCCGAGGCGGCTTCTACCCCCAAGCCATAAGACTGCTAAATAGACAGACCCCTAAATAGTCAATTAATGGTACCTGAACTATCTACACTGGTTCTGTTAAATTAGATTGGGAGCAGCGGTGTACAGCAATCTTCAAGTCTTTCCACTGATTTTCAATGGGAGTTTGGGCTTTGGCTGGGACACTCAAGGACTTTCACATTCTTGTTCTGAAGCCATTCCAGCATTGCTTTGGCTGTATACTTGGGGTCATTGTCCTGTTGAAACGTAAATCTTCGCCCCAGTCTAAGGTCGTTTGCACTCTGAAGCAGGTCCTCATCAAGGATTTGCCTGTATTTGGCTCCATTCATTGTTCCCTCTATCCTTTCCAGTCTCCCTATCCCTGTTGCTGAAAAGCATCTCCATAGTATGATGCTGCCACCACCATGCTTCACGGCAGGGATGGTGTTAGATGGGTGCCTGGTTTTCTCCAGACATAGCACTTTGTATTCAGACCTTGGTCACCTCCCTGACCAAGGTCCTTCTTGCCTGGTTGCTCAGTTTGGTCGGATGGCTCAGCTCTAGACAGTCTGTGTAGTTCCATATTTTTTCCCCAATGATGAAGACCACTGTGCTCTTGGAAACTTTCAACTCTCTAGAAATTGTTTTATACCTTTCCCCAAATATATGCTTCGTCACAATCTCTGAGATCTACGGACAGTTCCTTGGACCTCATGGTATAGTTTCTGCTCTGACATGCACTGTCAACTGTGGGACCTTATGTAGACAGGCGTGTTTCTTTCTAAATCATGTCCAAACAATTGAATTGGCCACAGGTGGACTCCAGTCAAGTTGTAGTGACATCTCAAGGATGACCAAAGGAAAGTGGATGCTCCCAAGCTCAATAGGGAATGTCTTAGCAAAGGGGTGTGAATACTTATGTACATGAAATATTTCTTAAAACATGTTTTCACTTTGTCATTATGGGATATTGTTGTGTGTAGATGGGTGAGAAAATGTAATTAATGTTGAATTCAGGCTGTAACACAACAAAATGTGGAAAGGATCAAGGGGTGTGAATACTTTCTGAAGGCACTGTAAACAATAACCTAAATGTAAGCTAATTTTGCTGGGGCAATGAGGAGATTTGGGATCTTTTCCCCATGGCATCTTTCCCCCACGAGTTTCCATTGCATTTCCATTGTTTGGGTCGAGTTCCATTGACCTCTTTACCGCATCTATTGAATTATACTGCGCATTATAGGGAAATAATGCACACTTCAGAATGTCCTTCTAGCCAATCAGAAACTAGTATTCAACAATGCAATGGTGTAAGACATAATAACGTGATCTAATTTAAAATCTCTTGCTCTCAAGTCCCCATTAACTTGAGTGGCACAGCGGTCTAAGGCACTGCATCTCAGTGCAAGAGGTGTCACTCCAGTCCCTGGTTTGAATCCAGGCTGTATCACATCCGGCCGTGATTGGGAGTCCCATAGGGTGGTGCACAATTGGCCCAGTGTCGTCCGGGGTAGGCCGTCATTGTAAATAAGAATTTGTTCTTAATTAACTGACTTGCCTAGTTAAATAAAGGATAAATAAAATTAACAAATATTAGTCCATCCATTGCATTGCTTGTGTCTTTCTGTGAATGCAGAGAACGGTATTGTATCTGGTGTGGTAGTATGGCTAGAGATAATCAGCCAACAAAAAAAGGAGTCTCAGTCGATTAGAGTGAAAGAGGGAGAAAAATTTAGAAAAAGAGGATGGGAGAGAACGAAATGAATAATGAGGAGGTGTGAAATAGAGAATGCAAGAGGGAGGGAGATGAGAGAGGAGCGGTAGGAGAAATTATGACATAGTTTGTGTTCTCCTCCAGGCTTATCTCTGTGTGTGTGTGCCCGGCTTGTATTCGGACGGCCTTTTCCCCTCTAGATTCACCAGCCACTGGCTATAAACAGAGCAGGCCTGTAAATCCTGAGCCAGTAGAAAACATTGATACATTTTTATGGCTCAGTTATCAGCAAGGGGGTAGGATTATCCTTGACTCCTGTTGTAATCTCTCTCATTCATCCCGCACCCGCCGCCCGCCTGCCTGCCCACCATCCACTTCTCCTGGCCGCCAACCCATCCCAGACTGAACGAGAAATGAACTGGCTGAAAAAAAAGTAGAGGTAAAAAGTTTGATCAGGCCTCAGGAGCCGGGTTAGGCTGACCTTGGATGGGAATTTGTTAAATTCGGGAGGAGGTAGGAGAGATAGGAGGAGGCAGCTCCAATCAGACTGAATATAATATCAGATATAGATTATGCTGGGAGGAAGAAGGAAGCATCAATATGTTTTATCAGGTGGCTTATTACTTATTAAACGTTGTTCTGGAGGATGACTTCTACATCCAAAAGTCAGTTGCATACTGATATATTACACATAAAATGTATTTCTTACAGAATATGAAATCCTGAAACCTAAGAACCAACAAACAATGCTAATCAATTGTTTAAAACAATAAGACAATGTATTTCCACTCTAGCTCTTCAAACTCAACTGTGCTGGCATGTCACTAAATAAAGTGACCTCAATCCTGCCACCCACAATTTCCAGAGAACATTACAAATGGCACCCTTCCCAAAGCAGTGCAATACTTTTGACCAGGGCCCTGGTTAAAAGTAGTGCGCTATATAGGAAATAGGGTGCCATTTGAGACGTACCCTGGACAGTTGCCCAACCTTCACTTTACCTTCCCTTAGTCTAGTGGTCAGAGACAATGGGACGTCTTTAACTGTAAGTGATGTACTAGCCAGGGGTTGGGAGGGTAGAGCCAAGGCTGCAAAACAAGCAGTTTACATGTACAGGCTAGATAGCTGACGTCAGGTGGTGGTTGGATCACATTCAGCCTGCGTAGGAAACACTGGGGTGGCCTTGTTAAGACCACGACGTGCGACTATTATCCACTGTCCCATGACAGAGGTAGACTACCGCAACAGGACTCAAACACATACACGTGCAAACCTGCACACTCTTTCCAAAAAGCTTAAAAATTGATCTGATTTATGCATATGAAGAGTTTATTTCCCAAAAAAATTCCCATTTGTGTTTTGTCTCAAGAAATTATTGCTTATGGGTACTTTCATGTGTGTGTAAAATATTATTGTTCTCAGACTTTTAATTAATAGATTTTAGGTGTGTATTAAAATGTGTTTTTTTTGCAAAGTGCAATATATCCATTGTTTAGCTGGAATGGAATGTTCGTACACTGCAGGTTTGACTGTGATATGTGACTGTCTCACCAAGCTATCTTAAGATGAATGCGCTAACTAAGTTGCTCTGAATAAGAGCATCTGCTACAGTAAATTACTAAAATGTCAAATGTAATGTAAATCTCATATTACTGTATTGATTCATTCATTTTTTTAATATTGATGTCACAAATGTACCATTTGTACAGTTTGTTTAATTTACCAACATTTCTGAAAATGTATATATAGGGCAATTTGGAAAGAAACTCTTCATATGTACTTTGGATGGTGCCCACATTGATCGTGTCCCAGGTTATAAATGTCTGGATATGTGGATTAACGAAAAGCTATCTATCAAAAAGCATATTGAGGAGTTAGTTAAGAAGTTAATAATTAAAATGGGCTTCCTTTATAGGAGTAGGGCATGCCTTTCATTAAATAGCAGAAAACAAATCATTCTGTTGACATTCATACCGGTTATAGATTATGGTGTATTGTATTGAAACCATTGGATGCAGTTTATAATAGCGCACTGCGCTTTATTACGGGTGACAAGTTCAGTGCACATCACTGCATTCTGTATCAGAGAGTAGGCTGGCCCTCTCTTGTGCAAACTTCCTCCATACCTCACTTCATGTTAACATACAGTGGCTTGCGGAAGTATTCACCCCCCTTGGCATTTTTCCAATTTTGTTGCCTTACAACCTGGAATTAAAATAGATTTTTTTGGGGGGGTTGTATCATTTGATTTACACAACATGCCTACCACTTTGAAGATGCTAAATATGTTTTATTGTGAAACAAACAAGAAATAAGACAAAAAAAAACTGAAAACTTGAGCGTGCATAACCATTCACCCCCCAAAGTCAATACTTTGTAGAGCCACTTTTTGCAGACATTACAGCTGCAAGTCTCTATAAGCTTGGAACATCTAGCCACTGGGATTTTTGCCCATTCTTCAAGGCAAAACTGCTCCAGCTCCATCAAGTTGGATGGGTTCCGCTGGTGTACAGCAATCTTTAAGTCATACCACAGATTCTCAATTGGATTGAGATCTGGGCTTTGACTAGGCCATTCCAAGGCATTTAAATGTTTCCCCTTAAACCACACAAGTGTTGCTTTAGCAGTGTGCTTAGGGTCATTGTCCTGCTGGAAGGTGAACCTCCGTCCCAGTCTCAAATCTCTGGAAGACTGAAACAGGTTCCCCTCAAGAATTTCCCTGTATTTAGCACCATTCCTTCAATTCTGACCAGTTTCCCAGTCCCTGCCGATGGAAAACATCCCCACAGCATGATGTTGTCACCACCATGCTTCACTGTGGGGATGGTGTTGTCGGGGTGATGAGAGGTGTTGGGTTTATGCCAGACATAGCATTTTCCTTGATGGCCAAAAAGCTCAATTTTTTTATTTTTTCATATGTTTGGGGAGTCTCCCACACACATTTTGGTGAACAACAAACATGTTTGCTTATTTTTTTCTTTAAGCAATGGCTTTTTTTTCTGGCCACTCTTCCGTAAAGCCCAGCTCTGTGGAGTGTATGGCTTAAAGTGGTCCTCTGGACAGATACTCCAATCTCCACTGTGGAGCTTTGCAGCTCCTTCAGGGTTATCTTTGGTCTCTTTGTTGCCTCTCTGATTAATACCCTCTTTGCCTGGTCCGTAAGTTTTGGTGGGAGGCCCTCTCTTGGCAAGTTTGCTGTGGTGCCATATTCTTTCTAATTTATAATAATTGATTTAATGGTGCTCTGTGGGATGTTCAAAGTTTCTGATATTTGTTTATAACCCAACCCTGATCTGTTCTTCTCCACAACTTTGCCCCTGACCTGTTTGGAGAGCCTCTTGGTCCTCAAGGTGCCACTTGCTTGGTGGTTCCCCTTGCTTAGTGGTGTTGCAGACTCTCGGGCCTTTCAGAACAGGTGTATATAGACTGAGGTCATGTGACAGATCATGTGACACTTAAATAAAGTCCACCTGTGTGCAATCTAACTAATTATGTCACTTCTAAAGGTAATTGGTTGCACCAGATCTTATTTAGGGGCTTCATAGCAAAGGGGGTGAATACATATGCACGCACCACTTTTCCATTTAATTTTTTATTTTTATTTTTTAAACAACTTATATTTTAAATTTCATTTCACCAATTTGTACTCTTTTGTGTATGTCCATTACATCAAATCCAAATAAAAATACATTTAAATTACAGGTTGCAATGCAACAAAATAGGAAAAACGCCAAGGGGGATGAATACTTTTGCAAGAAACTGTACGAGTCACCAGACCCAGTCAAAGAGATGGCTAACTCTACAGGTCCTGTTGATCACTACAGAGTTAGGTAAATCTACATTTCGTTTTTGTTGCACCCTGTATATGGAATGAGCTACAGAGCTCTCTGCGTATTGATGCTCTGGGCCTCTAGGGCAGTTCAAGTTGTAAATGGAGGACCTCATTGTTGAGCAATGTTTTTGCTTCTTAAATTGATTGTAGTATCGTATGGTTTTATTACGTTATTTGTTTGAATGTTGTACATTTTATAAATTGTGTTCATGCAGTTATCCCTTGAAAAAGAGGCCTTGGTCTCTATGGGATTCCCTGCTAAAATAAAGGTAACAAATTATAATAATTGTGCGTACTGTACACACACAAAGCAGGTCAGGTCAAAGGTGACAGCTCAGAAAACAGATGGCCCCTATCCCTGACCCTTGACCTTAACCGATGCTGAAGCTTACATACTGTATTAGCTGTATAAACTTCCAGCTCACACAGTTTAACTGCTTTCGTTAATGATTTAATTGTTATTCCTGCTGATTTTTAAGACCAGCTCATAAAAGACTGTAGCTTCATTGTGGAGTCACACTGAGACACCAATAAACACCAGGCTTTGTACAAAACCACCACAACAGAGACTATTCACAATCAACAAATCCTGCATATTACACAAATGATCCTGTGACTGTGTGTCTGTCTGTGTCTATGCATGCCCCTCATCGCCCATTGGCACAGTGGTAATGGTTTCTCTGTGACCATGATAAAGGGCCATTGACGAGGCCTATCTCTTGGTTCGAGCAGTGCAGATTGGAGCCAGGACGGAGAAGGCCCGCCTGATTGGATAGAGAGTGGGATCCTCTCCCACTCTTTATAAAGTAATGAAATAGAAACTCTTTGGCCGGGGAATCCCTTTAGCTAACCGTCCAGATTGCTCCTTGAAAACCCAATTAGATTAAGGCCAAAGCGGGGAATTAAAGTGTGACATAGTCGCGTTGGGACGTATCTTCTAATTCACTTACTAGGCCTTGGCCTTCCTTTAGGTCTATAGTAGGGGTCAGGGCCCTCTTAAGCACTTCATGTGGATCTATATCACAATGGAGCCATTCACTGATTCACTGGACCAATGGCTGCCCTGCCCACAGGGACCCTGGCTCTCTCTCTTTAGGGCTCTATGGCTGGGGTTGTATAAGGCTCAGTGGAGAGATGGTTCCAATTGCCTGTCTCTGTGGATCATATGATATGGCCATTTGGCCATCAGAAGCCATAGTCAAGTAGCGAGGCCAAACAGTGAACAATGAGGACATTGAGACACTTTAATTTTCCCATAAGTGGTTTTGTAGGGTTGTTGTTGGAAGCAACCCCGAGTCATGCATGATGGAGTCAGGGGAGGACACTGACTGCATTTTGTGTTAATGCATTTGAAACACAGTGATCCTCAAGCTGAGATAGTCATTTAGCTAGTAAGCATAACATCAATTACCTTTCAAATAATCAACCCCCCAGCAAAAGGCCTCTATTCAAGATCCACTATTCAAATCAGTGCACTTAATGTATTACAAGTCATGGGTAAGCCAGTCATAATGTAGCAGGGAGGGCAGGCACACTATATCATCCTGATCTCCCCTCCCACTGAACATTAAATACGAGGAGAGAGGGTCTTTGTTCCAATACTAGTGGTGCATTATAGGGGGTAGAGTTAGGCATACATCACTGGAGCATCACTAGAGCACTAAGCCCCTAAGACCCAACAGAGATGGGGGGGGGGGGGGAGCGAGAGAGAGAGAGAGGATGTGGCCATTGACTGGCCCTATGGCTAAAGCTAAAGCCCCCCCGAGCATCCCATTGGTTCCTTCATTAACACCCCCCCCCCCCCCACACACACACACACACACACACAATTAATTGGTGTCTACAGCCTGAAACGAATGCCTGTTAAATCATGTAAATGTTCCTTATAAGCCAGAATGTTTAATAAAATGACATGTAAACTTACTCTACCAGTTGTCTGTGCAATTTTGTCTTTCAGCATATCCACAGGAAAGTATTGTTTACCCAACTTTTTAGAGAGCCGGTAGGTATATGGTTCGCTTTGGCACAGAGGTAAAATGTGTTTTATATTTGATATTCTGTTTTCCCTTGTCAATAGCTATTGAACCAAGCATGTCAAGACAAAATTGCATATTCTGAATCAGAGGAGAATGGAGAACAATCCACACTTTTTGGGGTGTCAATTCTAGATTTTTTGAAGATTTGAAATCTGAATATTTTTTTAAACAATTTACACACAAAGAAGGTTGATTGTTCTCCATCCTCCCCTGATTCAGAATATAAAATGTTCATTGTCATGGCATGCTTGGTTCAATAGCTATTGACAAGAGAATATCTGTGCCAAACCAAGCCATATACCTACCTACCGGTTCTCTAAAAATATACCTAAACAATACTTCCCTGTGCATATTTTGGCTCAAATTCCAAGAAGCTGAAGGCCACACTGTACAGACTGGTAGAGTAAATTTAAATGCAATTGTATTCAACATTCTAGCTTTCCATGATTTTGTAGCGATTAGGTTCAGGCTCAGGTTCAGACTATTGAGGAAGATCCAGACATTTTGTTTAGCTTGGTACCTAGCTCTGTATGATATGAATGACACTGTGTGATAACGTTACTGTACTTTTACACTGAGTATACCAAACATTAGGAACACCCTCCTAATATTAAGTTCCACCCCATTTTGCCCTCAGAATAGCCGTGGACGTCAATTCAGAGAAGTTCTAGAGCAGTGAATGCCCTACATATTACACTCTTGAATAATTCAACAATTCACAAACGTGCAGTCATTTAAATTGTTATTTAAACATATGGAAGAAGGTACTCTGGTCAGATGAGACAAAAATGTAGCTTTTTGGCCATCAAGGAAAACGCTATGTCTGGTGCAAACCCAACACCTCTCATCACCCCGAGAAAACCATCCGTTTTTCATCGGCAAGGACTGGGAAACTGGTCAGAATTGAAGGAATGATGTATGTTGCTAAATACATGGAAATTCTTGAGGAAACCTGTTTCAGTCTTCCAGAGATTTGAGACTGGGACGGAGGTTCACCTTCCAGCAGGACAATGACCCTAAGCATACTGCTAAAGCGACACTCGAGTGGTTTAAGGGGAAACATTTAAATGTATTGGAATGGCCTAGTCAAAGCCCAGACCTCAATCCAATTGAGAATCTGTGCTATGACTTAAAGATTGCTGGGCAAAAATTCCAGTGGCTAGATGTGCCAAGCTTAAAGAGATGTACCCCAAGAGACTTGCAGCTGTAATTACTGCAAAAAGTGGCTCTACAAAGTATTGGCTTTGGGGGGTGAATAGTTTTATTGTGAATAGCTCAAGTTTTCATTTTTTTGGTCTTATTTCTTGTTTGTTTCACAATAAAACATATTTTGCATCTTTAAAGTGGTAGGCATGTTCTGTAAATCAAATGATACAACCCCCCAAAAAATCAATTTTAATTCCAGGTTGTAAGGCAAGAAAATAGGAAACATTTGAAGGGGGATAAATACTTTTGCAAGCCACTGTATGAAGTCGTGCGGGTGCATGATTGTGTGTGTGTGTTTGTGTGTGTAAGCCCATCTCCAGAGGACCATGAAAGCCAGTGATATGTGTGTATGCAGTCACCCGTGTGTGTGGTGGGGCACCTGGGTTATTATTACCTGTGGTCTTCAAAACCCCAACACACAGTCACTTTACCCCTATCTATATGTACATAGCTACCTCAATTACCCCTGCATATCACCTCGGTACTGATACTGCCTGTATATAGCAATGTTATTTGACACAGACACTCACACAAACACACACACACAGTCATGGACCAATTACACCCCTCCAGTCACCTATTAAGACCTAGGGTATGAAAGGAAAGGAGAGTGTATTTTTCTAGAAATGTGGAGTGAAAATGTCTCCTATTTTTATATATCTCCATCTTTATAATATCTGTCAGATTTCATGTCTTCATATAAAGTGCCCTTGACCTTGGGGCTGGAGGCTGATACATCCTCATAACGTGAGACCAAAACTTTCCATGTGGTTGAGCCTGAACCCTCTGCTAGCTACAGTATCATCTGATAAACTGCATTCAAAAAAATGCTGGGTTGTTTGGAAGACCCAACTGCTGGGCTGCTGGCATTGGGTCACTTAGTTAGGTTTATTTATTTTAAAACTGCTGGGTTATTGAGACATGACCCAGCAGGTCAGATCAGAAGACTGGAGGCATGGCTTTGAAGGAGCATGGCTTTCAGATAGTTATTTTTGGTCACCCATGAGAGTAAATGTCATTAAAGGTTCATCTGTTCTGTTATTTAAATTGTATTCAATTAGCAGATAATGTTATCCATACATTATCATAATTCCCCCCCCCCCCCCCCCCATACTGGTTCCCCATGGGAATTGAACCAACAACCCTGGCATTGCTCTACCAACTCAACCATCACATGTTAAGTAAGGTTGAACACTGACAAATATGGCTTAGTTCATAAAGAGCCTATGCATTTCCCAATGTTGGGATATGTAAATAATACATATCCTAACATTGTATCTCAAATAATAATGTTATGAAATTTATATTAGAATTTGTAATGTGCTAAAACATTTAAGGAAATTGAAATGTGCCGTGTACAATCTTAACATGATGAACAGGAATGACATTTACTCTCAAGGGTGGCCAAAAATAACTATCTGGAAACCACGCCCCTAATAGGCCATGCCTCCTGGCTGACAGTTTTCCAGTTAATTCTGCGATCCCAAAGGAAAAACCAAACCTTTTATGGGTTCATGGTAGAATTTTAATTTTAACATTGTTATTAAGTTGGGTGTGTGCACATCATTATGTTTAATGTCATAGGCCTACAAGTATGGCTTAACTGACAGACCATAGAAAAAAACTCAATTTTAGAACTTGAACCAGATGTTTAAATCTTCAGAACCACGCGCTGCCTAACTCTATACATGTCTCTATGCTTATTTCTATCTTGCTTAACCTTTATTTGACCTAGAACATCATCGGCTCAGTTCTCTCCTAGTGATGCAACACCTGGTTTTCCACAGGGCATGTCCTCACTCACTCACTCACTCACTCCAGCCAGAGGCTAAGTATGTCCAGGCTAAGCTCCTGATACAGTCTGACTTCTGTAAACAGCTTAAGAGCACTCACGTCATATTAATTAGGGAGTCATTTATTTGTCATTTAATGATTCGGGTGCAGGGAAAGCAGTTTATGATTGATTGGAAAAAGGTTTACCTGCTTAAACACATGGAAAAGGATCTGAACAAGTTTTCCATTGAACTTGGCTCGAGGCAGAAGGAGAGGAGAGGGAGGGGGGGGGCAGAGGACAGAGTGGGAGAGAGGAGAAAGAGAGAGGGAGAGGATAAAGAAAGAGAGGTGAGAAGAGAAAGGAAAGAGAGTAGAGAGGGCGAGAGAGGGACTGAGAAAGAGAGGGAGAAAATAACAGGTTTGTAAATGGGGTATAGTCAGGACGAGACGGAACAAGAGGAGTGAGAGATACACTACCGTTCAAAAGTTTGGGGTCACTTAGAAATGTCCTTGTTTTTTAAAGAAAAGCAACATTTTTGTCCATTAAAATAACATACAATTTATCAGAAATACAGTGTAGACATTGTTAATGTTGTAAATGACTATTGTAGCTGGAAAAGGCTGATGGAATATCTACATAGGCGTACAGAGGCCCATTAGGCAACCATCACTCCTGTGTGCCAATGGCACGTTGTGTTTGTTAATCCAAGTTTATCATTTTAAAAGGCTAATTGATCATTATGAAACCCTTTTGCAATTATGTTAGCACAGCTAAAAAGTGTTGTCCTGATTAAAGAAGCAATAAAACTGGCCTTCTTTAGACTAGTTGAGTATCTGGAGCATCATCATTTGTGGGTTCGATTACAGGCTCAAAATGGCCAGAAACAAAGAACTTTCTTCTGAAACTCATCAGTCTATTCTTGTTCTGAGAAATGAAGGCTATTCCATGCGAGAAATTGCCAAGAAACTGAAGATCTCGTACAACGCTGCGTACTACTCCCTTCACAGAACAGCGCAAACTGGCTCTAACCAGAATAGAAAGCGGAGTGGGAGGCTCTGGTTCACAACTGAGCAAGAGGACAAGTACATTAGTGTCTAGTTTGAGAAACAGACGCCTCACAAGTCCTCAACTGGCAGCTTCATTAAATAGTACCCACAAAACACCAGTCTCAACATCAACAGTGAAGAGGCGACTCCGGGATGCTGGCCTTCTAGGCAGAGTTGCAAAGAAAAAGACATATCTCAGACTGGCCAATAAAAAAGAAAAGATGGTCAAAAGAACGCAGACACCGGACAGAGGAACTCTGCCTAGAAGGCCAGCATCCCGGCGTCGCCTCTTCACTGTTGACTTTGAGACAGGTGTAGATAGGGATGGATGGACAAAGCGAGAAAGGGAAAAAAGAGAGCACAAGCAAAAGATTTATAATTATAATTTGGAGGGTGCTTATATTTGATTTCACATGTACAAGTGTGTATTAACACGCAAGATTTTTTGCATATCCCAACTCCCACTGAGACAATCTTGGAGAGTGGCTTCATGGCCAGAGTCTCTGTGTGTGTGTGTGTGTGTGTGTGTGTGTGTGTGTGTGTGTGTGTGTGTGTGTGTGTGTGTGTGTGTGTGTGTGTGTGTGTGTGTGTGTGTGTGTGTGTGTGTGTGTGTGTGTGTGTGTGTGTGTGTGTGTGTGTGTGTGTAATGTACCCGTCTGACAGTCTGTAGAAGGAGACTAGAACATGCTGCCCACAGACTGGCATCAGTCAGCTACCATGCCACGCATCACTGCTGACATTAAAATAATCTGAAGGGCTTGTTTTCAGACACACACATCGGTACACATACAGACACAGACACACACCAGTGAAGGGAGTCTACCTGGTAGTCTGTGGGCACCAGTGGATAATGGGACAAACTGCTACTGAAGGGCCATTCTCAGACACACATCAATACACCCCAAACTCTATGGACAAGTTAACAGAGGATTAGTGTTATACGGGCCACCAGCCAGCCAGTCCTTCTATAGAATAGCAGGAAACATCAACTACAGTGCCTTTAGAAAGTGTTCACACCCCTTGACTTTTTACGCATATTGTTGTGTTACAAATTGGGATTAAAATTGATTTATTTGTCTTTTTTCACAATCTACACAAAATACTCAGTAATGTCAAAGTGGAAGAAAAATTCAATTTTCTTTTTGAGATGAATGTAAAATAAAACACTACTTTATATTGATTAGATAAGTATTCAACCCACTGAGTCAATACATGTTAGAGTCACCTTTGGCAGCGATTACAGCTGCGAATATCTTTGGGTAAGATTTTTGCACACATGGAATGTGCAATATTTGCCCATCCAACTCTTCAAGCTCTGTCAAGTTGGTTGTTGATAATTGCTAGACAGCCATTTTCCAGTCTTTCCATAGATTTTCAAGCCGATTTAAGTCAAAACTAACTAGGCCACTCAGGAACATTCAATGTCGTCTTGGTAAGCAACTCCAGTGTATATTTGGCCTTGAGTTTTAGGTTATTGTCCTACTGAAAAGTACATTTGTCTCCCAGTGTCTGTTGGAAAGCAGACTGTACAAGGTTTTCCCTAGGATTTTGCCTGTGCTTAGCTCTATTCCGTTTCTTTTTATCCCCCCCAAAAAAACTCCCTAGCCCTTGCCGATGACGAGCATATTCATAACATGATGCAGCTACTACCATGCTTGAAAATATGAAAAGTGGTACTCAGTGATGTGTTGTGTTGGATTTGCCCCAACATGCTTTGTATTCAGGTCAAAAAGTGCATTTCTTTAACATTTTTTTGCAGTATTACTTTAGTTCCTTATTGCAAACAGGATGCATGTTTTGGAATATTTTTTATTCTTTATAGACACTCATTTGGGTTACTGTTGTGGAGTAACTACAATGTTGTGGATCCATCCTCAGTTTTTTCCTATCACAGCCATTAAACTATAACTGTTTTAAAATCACCATTGACCTAACGGTGAAATCCCTGAGCGGTTTCCTTCCTCTCTGGCAACTGAGTTAGGAAGGACACTTGTATCTTTGTAGTGACTGGGTGTTTTGATACACCATCCAAAGCGTAATTAATAACTTCACCATGCTTTTTTGTTTTTACCCATCTACCAATAGATCTTTGCGAGACATTTGGAAAACCTCCCTGGTCTTTGTGGTTGAATCTGTTTTTGAAATTCACTACTCGACTGAGGGACCTTACAGATAATTGTGTAGGTCGGGTACATGGGGTAAGCATTCAAAAATCGTGTTAACCACAATTATTGCACACAGAGTGAGTCCATGCAACTTATTATGTGACTTGTTAAGAAAATCTTTACCCCTGAAGGTATTTAGGCTTGCCATAACAAAGGGGTTGAATACTTATTGACTCATGACATTTCAGCTTGAATTATTTTATTAATTTGTAAAATATTCTCGAAACAAAATTCCACTTTGACATTGTGGGGTATTGTGTGTAGATCACTGGTACACACAATCTAAATTGTATCCATTTTAAATTCAGGCTGTAAAACAACAAAATGTGGAAAAAGTCAAGGGGTGTGAATACTTTCTGAAGGCACTGTAGATTCACCCACTACCTGATTTTTTCTTGAGAGGATGGTCAGAGGGCTGGAACATAATTACAAATTAATTTGTAGACCGCAAAACAGATTTAATAGAAGCCCAAACAGATATAATATTTTACTAAAACATAATCCTTTCGAACCTTGCATACATTTGTATATAATCACATATTTCTATTATGCAATTTTTTTTCAATAATAATAATAATAACCACCCGCAGACCAAATATGGCCAGCGGGCCGCCAGTTGGGAATCCCTGCAGTATAGGATGGCCTGATGGGATCTGCTAGAAGCCCTGAGAGAGCGCTAGCTACAGTAGCATGGGATGTATGTATGGGAACCTTGCTGATGAGACTGAATGCCATTGTCTTGTGATCCTGATAATGACATCCGCTCCATTCATTTTCTATGGAGAGATAAGGGCTGTTTGATGTGTAGTTATGCAATACATTACATACTGTCTCCAGTCTTTCAGCACAGAACACCGAAACAGGCCATGCTATAAACCAAGCCAGCCAGTGGGCTGCATTGGCAGTTAGGGGGTCTTAGAGGGGTAATGATCTCTATCTATGCAGTGGTAGACGTAACAGAGCGAGAGATAGAGAGAACGAGAGAGCGTGAGTGTGCCTGTGTGTGTGGTAGCTAGTTACCTCTCTATTCTAGATGACCATTGAACCCGGAGCTGTCTTCTATGCTTCAGCCTCCATCCAACGCCTAATTTCAGATCCCAGCACTCCTCTCTCTACCGCCTGTGTGTGTTATTACGTGGTACATTATGACAACACTCCTCCCATCATTTGCTGATCAACAGATGTCTGCACCTCAGACACTCACACACAACGCAGCAGCTGCTGCTGCTGCTAAGTCGCACAGATGTACAAGTATCCCCTGAACTTTATTACACCGATCATTACTGTATGTTTCTTTGTGAATGGCAATTTTTATCATGACCACCGCTCCCATCATCCGCTGATCACACAGTGAACTGTATTGCACTTGTTCACACTGTATTTTTGCGGTGTTCCTTTTACCATATACAAGTTGTGTTGAATACCCAGTTCTCTTCTTGAGTTACATTAAATATTGAACACTCCCCTGTGTTTTAGAATTTCACAAATAAACATTCTTTGGATATGTCTGAATGGCTAACATCTGTTTGATGCTAAAGAGTCCTGTGCAGCTTATTTAAGTATCTTCTGTGAATCCATGAAGGCAGACACATTTAGAAGACTGATATAAAATATCCGTATTTATTTGATGGTGGTTCTACATGGTCTTGTCGCCACACTTTCCTTTATCTGGCCCTCAGTATCGGTATACAGGCAATGGTGTTTGGGATGGTGGGCTGGGGAAGCTGAGATTCTTTGTACTTCTGTCGAATGGTCTTGTCCTGTCTGTGGTGTACGGCCAGCTGGATAAGACTCTGCCGGAAGTGGGCCTCCCGAGTGGCGCAGCGGCCTAAGGCAATGCATCGCAGTGCTTGAGGCATCACTACACACCCGGGTTTGATCCCAGGCTGTTTCGTAGCCGGCCACTACCGGGAGACCCATGAGGCGGCACACAATTGGCCCAGCATCGTCCGGGTTAGGGTAGGGTTTTGTTCAGGCGGGATGTCCCATCGCGCTCTAGAGACTCCTTGTGGGGGGCCGGGCACATGCACGCTGACATCAGGTGCCAGTACGGTGTTTCTTCCGACAGATTGGTGCGGCTGGCAGTGTGTCACGAGCAGTGTGTCACGAAGCAGTGAGGCTTGGCAGGGTTGTGTTTTGGAGGACACATGGCTCTCAACCTTCGTCTCTCCTGAGTCCTTACGGGAGTTGCAGCGATGGGACAAGACTGTAACTACCAATTGGGGAAAAAGTGGTAAAAAAAAGAAGACTCTGCCGGAAATGGTGAGTGCAGGGCTCGTAGACCTTCTAAACCACCCACTGTTTGGATTACTTGCAGAAGATTTCCTGGTACTGCATGTCTACTGGAAAGACATGGTTGTGGTGTTAGCATCTTACACTCAGTTGGGGAAGGGACGTAGGGCAACACACCTTTGTTGGTAAAGGTGTAAAGCGAATGGGACCTATAGTGGCTTGCGAAAGTATTCACCCCCTTGGCATTTTTCCTATTTTTTTGCCTTACAACCTGGAATTAAAATAGATTTTTAGGGGGTTTGTATCATTTGATTTACACTACCACTTTGAAGATGCAAATTATTTTGTATTGTGAAACAAACAAGAAATAAGACAAAAAAACTGTAAACTTGAGCGTGGATAACTATTCACCCCCCCCAAAGTCAATACTATGTAGAGCCACCTTTTGCAGAAATTACAGCTGCAAGTCTCTTGGGGCATGTCTCTTTAATTAAGCTTGGCACATCTAGCCACTGGGATAGTTGCCCATTCTTCAAGGCAAAACTGTTCCAGCTCCTTCAAGTTAGATGGGTTCTGCTGGTGTACAGCAATCTTTAAGTCATACCACAGATTCTTAATTGGATTGAGGTCTGGGCTTTGACTAGGCCATTCCAAGACATTTAAATGTTTCCCCTTAAACCCGTCGAGTGTTGTTTTAGCAGTATGCTTTGGGTCATTGTCCTGCTGGAGGGTGAACCTCCATCCCAGTCTCAAATCTCTAAGAGACTGAAACAGGTTTCCTCAAGAATTTCCCTGTATTTAGCGCCATCCATCATTCCTTCAATTCTGACCAGTTTCCCAGTCCCTGCCGATGAAAAACATCCCCACAGAATGATGCTGCCACCACCATGCTTCACTGTGGGGATGGTGCTCTCGGTGTGATGAGAGGTGTTGGGTTTGCACCAGACATAGCGTTTCCCTTGATGGCCAAAAAGCTACATTTTAGTCTCATCTGACCAGAGTACCTTCTTCCATATGTTTGGGGAGTTTCCCAGTTGCCTTTTGGCGAACACCAAACGTGTTTGCTTATTTCTTTTCTTTAAGCAATGGCTTTTTTCTGGTCACTCTTCCGTAAAGCCCAGCTCTGTGGAGTGTACGGCTTAAGGTTGTCCTATGGACAGATACTCTAATCTCCGCTGTGGAGCTTTGCAGCTCCTTCAGGGTTATCTTTGGTCTCTTTGTTGCCTCTTTGATGAATGCCCTCCTTGCCTGGGCTGTGAGTTTTGGTGGGAGGCCCTCTCTTGGCAGGTGTTGTGGTGCCATATTTTTTCAATTCTTTTAACAATGAATTTCATAGTGGTTCGTGGGATGAACCTAACTCTGATCTGTACTTATCCACAACTTTGCCCCTGACCTGTTTGGAGAGCTCCGTGCCACTTGCTTGGTGGTGCCCCTTGCTTAGTGGCGTTGCAGACTCTGGGGCCTTTCAGAACAGGTGTACATATACTGAGATCATGTGACAGATCATGTGACACTTAGATGGCACACAGGTGGACTTTATTTAACTAATTATTTGACTTCTGAAGGTAATTGGTTGCACCAGATCTTATTTAGGGGCTTTGTAGCAAAGGGGTGAATACATATGTACGCACCACTTTTCTGTTTTACATTTTTTTTGCATTTTTTGAAATCAAGTTATTTTTTTCATTCCACTTCACCAATTTGGACTATTTTGTGTATGTCCATTACATGACATCGAAATAAATCTATTTCAATTACAGGTTGTAATGCAACAAAATAGGAAAAACGCCAAGGGGGATGAATACTTTTGCAGGCACTGTAAGTGTTTAGAGACAGGCTAGTGTATTGTTTAGGGATAGTGATTGATATGAGCTTCTTTTGAGAGGAACAGTCAACAAAGTGAATGGGCTGGGGGGCTGCAGAAGGTGTGAAAAGTATTAGGAGGGCAGTTCTTACACGGTATGCATTGTTGTGTATGGAAAATTGAGGAGAAATGGCACTTCTCAATGTCTCTCATACACAACAATACATGTACTATCTCTAAGCACAACCAAAACCCGCTTCCTCATCTCGAAGACCTGTCTGTAAACCTCCCATTGACTTTTACAGCTCATTATTGTAAATAGTATCCCTTGGCAGCAGTATGTTTGTAGACATGTCTTTATATTGTGTTTTGAGAATATGCAGAGAGAAGAATAAGGTGGTTGTGTCATTACTGTTGTTGATTTTATACCTTTCAGTGTCCCTTGCAGTGTCCCTTGCAAGTTTCTGTCCCACAGTCTTTTTGTGGGACGCTGGAGGGGCTGACGTTTTACGTGCTCCTAACCAACTGTGCTATTTTGTTAATTTTTTCGCGTTGTTTGTAACTTTAAAAAAAACAACGTATTTTGTACATAATGTTGCTGCTACCATCTCTTATGACAGAAAATAACTTCAGGACATAAGAACAGAGATTACTCACCCCGAACTGGAAGAATCATTTTTCTTTAACGAGTCCGACGGGAAAGAAAAACTGCTTTCTCAGGAACGGGCCCAAATCCCTGTCATTTGTGTGAAGAAAAGACGGAGGAGATTGGGCTGCCTTCCCGAGAATTCGTAGGCTGAATAAACTCCCACTGTCATCCGTTCTATTGGCCAACGTGCAATCATTGAAAAATAAAATGGATGACCTACGATCAAGATTATACTACTTACGGAACATTAAAAACTGTAATATCTTATGTTTCACTAAGTCGTGACTGAACAACGACATGGATAATATAGAGCTGGTGGGATTTTCTGTGCACCGGCAGGACAGACAAGCTACGTCTGGTAAGATGAGGGGTCTGTTTGTCAATAACAGCTGGTGCGCAATTAAGAAGTCTTGAGGTATTGCTCGCCTGAGTACCTTATGATAAGCTTTGGACCACACTATCTACCAAGAGAGTTCTCATCTATATTATTCGTAGCAGTCTATTTACCACAACAAACCGATGCTGGCACTAAGACTGCACTCAACGAGCTGTATAAGACAACAAGCAAACAAGAAAATGCTCATCCAGAAGCGGCACTCCTAGTGGCCGGGGACTTTAATGCAGGAAAACTCTAGACGAGGTTAACTCCACACACAGAGATGCATACAAAGCTCTCCCCCGCCCTCCATTTGGCAAATCTGACCATAATTCTATCCTCCTGATTCCTGCTTACAAGCAAAAACTAAAGCAGGAAGTACCAGTGACTTGCTCAAAACGGAAGCGGCCAGATGACGCAGATGCTACGCTACAGGACTGTTTTGCTTGCACAGACTGGAATATGTTCCTCAATTCATCAAATGGCATTGAGGAGTATACCACCTCAGTCATCGGCTTCATCAAGAAGTGCATCAACGACGTCGTCCCCACAGTGACCGTACGTACATATCCCAACCAGAAGTCATGGATTACAGGCAACATCCGCATCGAGCTAAAGGCTAGAGCTGTCGCTTTCAAGGAGTGGGACACTAATCCAGACGCTTCTAAGAATTCCTGCTATGCCCTCAGACGAACCGTCAAACAAGCAAAGCGTCAATACAGGATTAAGATTGAATCCTAGTACACCAGCTCTGACGCTCGTCGGATGTGGCAGGGCTTGAAAACTATTATGGAATACCAAGGGAAGTCCACCTCCCTCTGAAACTGGATCCTGGACCTCCTGACGGGCCGCCCCCAGGTGGTAAGGGTAGGGGTAGGCAACAACATGTCTGCTATGCTGATCCTCAACACTGGGGCCCCTCAGGGAACTGTGCTTAGTCCCCTCCTGTACTCCCTGTTCACCCACGACTGCATGGCCAAACGCGACTCCAACACCATCATTAAGTTTGCTGACAATACAACAGTGATATGCCTGATCACCAACAATGATAAGACAGTCTATAGGGAGGAGGTCAGAGACCTGGCAGTGTGGTGCCAGGACAACAACTTCTGTCTCAATGTGAGCAAGACAAAGGAGCTGATCGTGGACTACAGGAGAAGGTGGGCCGAGCTGGCCCCATTTTAACATTGACGGGGCTGTAGTGTAGCGAGTTCAGAGTTTCAAGTTCCTTGGTGTCCACATCACCAACTAACTATCATGGTCCAAACACACCAAGACAGTCGTGAAGAGGGCACGACAACACCATTTCCCCCTCAGGAGACTGAAAAGATTTGGCATGGATCCCCAGATCCTCAAAAAGTTATACAGCTGCACCATCGAGAGCATCCTGACCGGTTGCATCACCGCCTGGTATGGTAACTGCTCGGCATAAGACCATAAGGCGCTACAGAGGGTAGTGCGTACGGCCCAGTACATCACTGGGGCCAAGCTTCCTGCCATCCAGGACCTATATACTAGGCGGTGTCAGAGGAAAGCCCAAAAAATTGTCAAAGACCTCAGTCTCCCAAGTCATAGACTGTTTTCTTTGCTACTGCACGACAAACGGTACCGGAGTGCCAAGTCTAGGACCAAAAGGCTCCTTAACAGCTTCTACCCCCAAGCCATAAGACTACTGAACAATTATTCAAATGGCCACCGGATTATTTACATTGACACCCCCCTCCCCCTCCATTTGTTTTTTTACACTGCTGCTACTGGCTGTTTATTATCTATGCATAGTACCTTCACCCCTTCCTACAAATTACCTTGACTACCCTGTACCCCCACACATTGACTCGGTACCGGTACCCCCTGTATATAGCCTCGTTATTGTTATTTATTGTGTTACTTTTTAATTATTTTTTACTTTAGTTTATTTGGTAAATATTTTCTTAACTCTTTCTTGAACTGCGCTGTTGGTTAAGGGTTTGTAAGTAAGCATTTCACGGTAAGGTCTACACGTTGTATTCGGCGCATGTGACAAATAATGCTCGTGTACTCAATGCTCGTGTACTCAAAATGCAGCCGCTTTGGGGTATATTTCAGCAGGGCACTATGGTAGGACTCCACTAACCTGAGTTTTACAGCGAGAAAGGGTAAAAAGAGAAAAGGGGTAGAATAAATTGATTACATGGTCTGGATGGTACTCTGTGGTCCTCAGGCTACCTCTAATCACATGTAACGTCATAACACAAACCCATACAAACACTTAGCTTCACTTTGTGCAGAGCTAGAGGCTGGAAGCACATGCTGGTGGAATCAGGTTCTGTACCACCTACAACAAAATACACAACAATTCACAATTCAACCACAGCATTAATTGTATTGATCTATGACACTGGCTAGCTTAGAACACCTAACATAGACATTTTAAAATGATCAGCTAGCTAGCTAGCATCACTACATTGGCAGCAAGATTGCTAACCAGCCGAGAACCAACTTACCAACCATAGACGATTTATGCACATTGTTGCACATCATTGCTACCAACATACAAACAGAGGGTGAGTAAGCTATATCAGCAATTACACTTTTAGTAACGGAATGTTTTCCAGGAAAGAGTGGAATGTATGGCCAACAGATTGAGCTACTGTTATTTGCTAAAGTTAGCTAGCTTACATTAGTTAAAGATAAAATGAACAAACAAACATGTTTACTTTGCTGAAGGTAGCTAGCTACCAGTCTAGCAGTGACTACCATGGCATAGATTCAATTGATTGGCAGTGTGTATCCAAAAGATAGCTATACGAGTTAGCTAATGGCTTTCAGAGTTCAATACAGGACTTTAGCTAGCTAGCTAACTTAGTCCAGATAGGCTAGTAAGCTAGCTAACATTAGGTTACCTCTAATCAAGAATCTTCTGTTTTGTGAAGGAAAAAATGGTATAGCGTTACTGCTCAGCTGGCGTCGAAATAGATTACTCATCAGTTCAGCCTGTAAGCATCATTCTTGATAGTTGCAAGCCACTGGCAGACAAATATACACAGCCACCCAAATTATTATTATTATTATCTTACACACGCTAACACAGCTGTTGAATTACATCATGACACATCTCTCCAATCACAAGAACAATCAGATGCCCTGATGACTAATGCTCACTAATAAGTTGGTGGAGTGGGTTCGTGACAGTCTATGTGTACCAGATAGGCTACTTGTAATGCTATTTATACAGTATGCTCTAACACAGAACACCAGAGCGACAAAGACCTGTTCTGAATGGATGGTGAGTGGGCAAACTTAAGTTCAGCATAAAGGCCTGTATACAGACAAAGAGAATGATCATACAGCATGAACTTGCTAAAGGAAACAGCCAGAGTTTCATAGTCTCCACCAAAAGTTACAAATTTGCACCATTCTCACATAGACACATTCCACATTCTTTTATGTGATGTTTTGTTTTTATTTGTTTAAAATCATTATTTTTTTTATTGCAAATGGGGCTCCAGCATTTTAGCTAGTTATTTACGGGACATGGAATGCATTGCAATATAATAGAGAACATTATAAACATTGGACTGGGTACTGTTTGTAAACCCTGCTATAAACACAGGGAGAAAAGAAAAGAGGGAGAGAGAGTGGAAGAGAGGGAGAGAGAAGGGGGGGATATGAAAACAGAGAGAGAGGAGATGTTGAATGAGAGGTGTATCTCTCCCTCTTCCCCTCTTTATTTTCAGAGCAACATGCTCACAGCCACAATGAATCCATCAGTAGTCAGGGCTAATCAGGGCTAGTCATCCGAGACGATGGAAGTCAAACGCAAGCCCACAAGATCTGCCTTTAAACGCAATGTTTTACCAACAAACTTTCCCTGCCTGGAACACATTAAGGCCCAAATAAATGTCCTGGGGCCGGGGTGTGCGTGTTACATTTGCTAGGCTGTGGGGAGGGGTTGCGTGCCGTCAGCAGTGGAAAGCAGAAAAGACATAAATGTGAAATGGTGTGGGTTTTTTTTGTTTAATTTTTTCTGGGTTGGCAATGTAATTATTGCGTGATGGTAATGGCTGACAGATTGACTGGCTGAGCAGGGATCCACCGAGGTGTAATACTCAAGCGGTCCTGCTCCACCAAACACATGTACACACACACACACAAACTTGAACACTCAGGTTAGGACCGTATCTGGTCACATTATTTTAAGACTCCATTTGCAGTAGGCTTGGTTGGGCCTAATCAGGGGTTAATGATACACCCATGGGAGCTCGTCTGACCTTTGACTCGGGCTAATGTAGCCTCTGAAGCTGGAGGGGTGAGGGGTGGTAGGGGTGCTGGTTACGGATCCAGTGGGGGAGAAACTTGTTCACACGTGAACCTGACCTCTCTCTTTCTCCCCACAAACAAAGACACACAGCTGACCTAGACAAATTGTGTACCTGCATGTCCACACTTTGTGGCCACTGGCCCTTTTTTACTGAGATTCAATCTGACAAACAAAAGGTCTGTGGACTTTACTTCTGCAACATAAAATATTTAAAATGATTAATCTTGAGTTGACAGAATAGAGACAAAGATGATCATAGCTAGTGATACCAGAGGTATGGAGATCCTGTATGCTTGATTGGACAGTCGTTCAAGCAGTCGCAAAATGCCAAGATGATCTTGAAGAGATTCCATCCATCCACTCAGAGAGCTTGTCTAGTGGGTTTGTGTAAAACAGGTTATAAAAGATGTTGCATATCAGAGACAAATAGACAGGACTCCTGTGATCTCTTTGTTGGTATAATGTAACTCTGCCAACCATACACATCATCCACACAAACTTAAAAAAGGCACTGGGATTCATTCCACACAATGTAACTCTGGAGGCTGAACACCTTATACTGGAAAAATGTACTGTTAAGGACCGTTCCACACTCTACTTATGTAACCATAATCTTCAACTCCATTACTATGTAATTGCTAGGTAATTATGCCAAATTAAATGCTGTTTTTATAGTAATTAAAGCATAAAGGACCCTAGTATAAGAGCTGCTGGAATGCAAAGTCCTAATGATATATCAGTGAAATAAAGGGCGTCAACAACCCCATACTGATTTTCATTGCTGCTCCCGTCCCTCCCTTCTATTCTCCTAAATTATGTCCCGCTAACCCTCTAACCCCATGTCTTGCCCCCATCTAGCCCCCTGACTCTGACTTTCAAGGTGGTGAAAGCCACCCCATAAACCCTACTCTGTTCCAGGCATGCTGAGTGTGATGATTGGCTCTGAGTTATGGTGCCTTTGTCCTGGCTCAGGCCAAGACCAGACAAAGGGTTAATATAGGGCCCAACATTCCTGATCACAGCTAACTGAAGGGAGGAGAGGTGGCCATCTTATAGTTACTTAAGACATTGAACAGGATCTTAATAAGCACTTACAAATGTGTTAAATATTTTACGAATTGGAAGATGTACACAATTGTGCACAATTTTCGGGGACCAGTTTTGACTCGTGAGCGAGCACTACTTTCAAAACTATCGGCTGAAATTATACAAAACCTTTATAACGCATCGTAAAGTAACACCTGGTGTCCAGATGTACACACCTACTAAAAGAACCTTGCAGGGGGTCCAGAGGAACTGTGTTACTGAGGTCGGCTGACTCTCCAGGGATTTGTCTTCGACATAAATACTGGCAGACCAGCCAGACAAATGCAGATATCTGGTTACATTATCGCAGCTTTCACGGCGAAAGCAAACAAACGGAGGAAGACGTATGCTATTATCTCATGCTATGCACGATTTGTTGCAGTAGCTCAGGACATTTTTTAAACCAAAAGTCTCTTTTCCACTGGAGGTTGTGCCTTTTCCCACTGTGAGAAATACATACGTTAAATAAACTACATGGTCCAGCTTTGGAAAGCTACTCAAGTCTTTTCATGAAAACCACCAACAAACACCATGGTGGCAGTGGGCTGTTTCTTACAGGACAGAGATAATACAGAGTGTCTGCTCTCTGCCAGAACCCTGCCATACCTTTTAGAACCAGCCTGTCCTTGGACAGAATACCCACTATTTCATTCTACAGACACACTGCCACCGCAACGTGTGTAGACTTCACTGTGAAATGATTGGTTATACTGTAAGCCCTTTCCCAATGATGTAGAGAGAGAGAAACAAATCATAAAAAGGAAAATAGTAACACAAGAGGAATAAAATACACAAGAATGTAGCTAAAGTGTTTTCAGAAAGTATTCACACCCCTTGACTTTTTCCACATTTTATTGTGTTACAGCCTGAATATAAAATGGTTAAACTTTTGATTTGTTGTCACTGGCCTACACACATTACCCCATAATGTCAAAGTGGAATGATGTTTTTTTTTTTTTTATTTTTTTTTATTTTTTTTACAAATGAATTTAAAAAATGAAAAACCAAAATGTCTTCAGTCAATATTCAACCCCTTTGTTATGGCAAGCTTAAATAAGTTATGGAGTAGAAATGTGCTTAACAAGTCGCATAATAAGTTGCAGGGACACATTCTGTGTTAACAGTGTTTAACATGATTTTTGAATGACTGCCTCATCTCTATACCCCACACACAATTATCTGTAAGGTTCTTCAGTCGTGCAGTGAATTTCAAACACAGATTCTGCTTGAAAATCTATGGTAAGACCTGAAAATGGTTGTATCGTAATTATCAACAACCAATTTGACAGAGCTTGAATCATTTTGAAAATAATAATGGAGAAATGTTGCATAATCCAGATGTGGAAAGCGCTTAGAGACTTACCAAGAAAGACTCAAAGCTGTAATCACTGCCAAAGGTGCTTCTACAAAGTATCGACTCAGGGGTGTGAATATTTATGTAAATTAGATACTTCTGTATTTTATTAATATTTATCAATACATTTCCAAATATGTCAAGAAACATGTTTGCACTTTGTCATTATGAGGTATTCCCGTCAGGAAGTCCATGATCCAGTTACAGAGGGAGGTGTTCAGTCCCAGGGTCCCCATCTTGGTGATGAGCTTGGCGAGGACTATGGTGTTGAACACTGAGCGGCAGTCTATGAACAGCATTCTCACATAGTTATTTCCCCTCTTCTCCAGGTGGGAGAGGGCAGTGTGAAGTGCAATTGAGATTGCGTCATCTGTGGATCTGTTGGGGCGGTATGCAAATTGGAGTGGGTCCAGGATGATGGTGTTGATGTGTGTTATTACCAGCCTTTCAAAGCACTTCATAATTACAGATGAGTGATTCGTTGAAGTTAAAACCCCCTAGAGTCTATTGACACAACGGTGCGTCAATCTAAGTAACATAATAAAAAAATCCCCATCAATATCCGTCAATTTAAGGTAGAGATATTTCTGCATGGGCTGTGTCTCAATCCACCACATCTGTTTATGTTGCCCTTCCACATCTGCAGTGGAAAGTGGCAGAGCTACAGCTCTGTTTGTCAGACCAAGAGACATCCCGAAAATCGGTCTTCTCGCGAAAACGTCCGTAGCATTCGAACCCGATTCAAGACCAAATAGAGGATGGCGAGACCAAGTCAAGACCGGGAGGGGGACAAGGGGTACAAGACCGAGTCAAGACCGAGACCAGCAAAATGCGAGTCCAATTCAAGACCATGATTGTAATTTTGTCAAATCACCACCATAGTCCAAAATGTCCAGTATTTCTGTGTTCATATTTCAGAACAATGTATGGATTCTTTAGGCATTCAGAATAGTGAAAAAATGCATGCTGAGGGAAAATTATTACTAACCCAAACACAGTGGGGAACAATGGGCCTTCTATGCCATCAGAGAAGAGCTAAGGATTTATAAAATAATGATTATAATAATAATAATAATTAATCTATTAATTTAAATGTTCAGATTTTTTTCAGTTTTTGTTGGAAAGGAAAGGGTTAAAAAAACATGAGCTGGATTTCAGAATAATAGTTTGTGTGGAGGTGCTGACTAACGGCGAATAAACTATCAAAATAAAGAAAGTCGCACACTCCATGTATAATCTCCCAGCAATTAAATGGGTATTTACCAACGTTTCGGCATCACTGTGCCTTCCTCAGGGTAATGTCATGAAAGGGTTTACACGGAAGAGAAAAAAATTGGCCCAGTGTCGCCTGGGTTTGGCCGGAGTAGGCCATCACTGTAAATACGAAATTGTTCTTAACTGACTTGCGTAGTTAAATAAAGGTTACATTAAAAAATATATATAAATCACTGCGCAATAGCGAGAATTAGTTTTCCCACGGTCTAGCTAGCTAGCTTTTGTTGTCGGCTAGTTACCAGCAGCTGCAGCAGGTGTTATCAAAGAGGATGCTGTTGCCAATTTGTTAGCTTCTCCCTTTTCAAGAACAACTTTCAACTAGAAGTGAAGTTTCAAATTATTATAATTTGGTGAGTGTGATACATTGTAACATTTACAGTGGAACTGACAGCATTTTAGCAACATTAAGTCTTATTAAAATTTGTTCATATATACCCCCAGGAAGAATATGACACTTAAAAAAAATCTGACAAGCGACCACCTAGATATGGTCATTTTCACGTTTGATAAATTCTTGGAATGTTTAGGAATTACGTATACTAAGGCATTTGTGAAAATTCTATATAGAGTGGGAAATTATATATAGAGTGGGAAATTGGCCGTGCGTTTGGAGAAGTAATAGAAACTGCAGTAAATAAAACCGAATAAAAACATCTGTCTTGTCCAGGACCAGAGTCTACACAGACCGGTGCGCTATAGCCAATCAGAGCTACAGTGGACCTTCATACAAACAAGCCATTTGCCACATGGGCCTGCCATCATTCACTTTGAACTGGATTGTGTGTTTACAGGCAATTGCAACTTTAGAATATTAGAACGTTATTTGCCAAACGCCCCGAAATACACCTGAATGGATTTCTGTAAACATCACGAGAGTCCTCTTACATTTTGGGAACTTTACAGTCCTATTGATCAAACAACCATGAAAATGTAGTCTCTGTCCCTCAGTTATGCACATCACAACAACAAGATCAACAACTAATGCTAGCGAGAGCAAGATGAGTTTACAATCCAACGAGGGAACATTAGATAAACGCTCTCAAAAGTTGTCCGATCTTAAAGCAAGCGCATCTACTCACGACCACAGCCATAAACACAGTCCAGTTCAAAATAAATGGCACAGATCCATATAGATCTGTGTAGAGTACAGGAGTTATGCACATTAGAATCCTACTCTGGTGCGTTTTGCCCAGAACAAAATCTCTTGCATATTTTGTTTTGTTTCGGTATGTTGCATTGAAAGTGGCTAATATTACGTTGATTCGATCACAATTGCCACAGTAATTGGGAAACGTTGATAGTGTTAACTGGGAAAACTCTAGAAAGTTGAGTGAAGTTCAATCTTGTGGTTCTCTCCATGGGCCCTGCCTAAAATGAGGACATCTGTACTCTCTATTGAAGTAAATACCTAGGCTTTACTATGGGCTCTGGGCGAAAGTAGTGCACTATATCTGAAATAGGGTGCCATTTGGGACACAGCCATGTAAAAGCCCATGACACTCAACCATATCAGGAAAGAGAGAAGGGCGGAGAGATTATAGTTCAGATCCAAAAAGGCAGTGTCCTACCTGGGGCTGCCTGCATTTCCACCAGTCCCCCGGCTGCAATCAGGGCCTCCATGATCTTCACATGGTGCTCTGGGTTTACGTCCGCACTGCAGGGAGAGGTACAGGCAGGGTCTGAGGTCAAATGAAGGGACAGATATGTCAAGAGTTCAAGCATGAGGAGAACACGGTCACGGATGTAAATATGAGAGAATGTCATTCTTCCTATAACCATAAAAGCCATACGTATGGTTGAACTGCAGTAGCAACTGGAACCAATTGGCTTCTTCTAGAAAGAGTATCTTGGTCATGAACCAGGTCACATGAGTGAAGGAGGAAAAGGAGGAGGTGGGGGATTTTGAGGGGAAAAGGCCCAGGTCACACCATGGGATGGTAAGCTAATGTCTCTGGCAGACAGAATCCTCTGGTTCTCCTCTCTCTCCCGCCTCCCCTCTCTCTCTATTGGATTTTGCCTGGTACTGGGTGAGAGAAAGTGTTGATTTACTTATGTATTTTCTATAATTCAAGTCCTGTGATGGATACATATGTGACCTCTCTCTCTGAGGAAGCTGATGACCTCTCTCTCTCTGAGGAAGCTGATGACCTCTCTCTATTTTTGCCTCCCGTGCGGTGCTCTCCCTACAGGAGTTTGACAGGCCACAACTCTGACATGAAATACAAGTGCCGAAGAGCGAGATGATGTCATGTTTACGCTATGGTTACTATGTACAGTAAACTATATGGTGATATTTGCATGCAAACAACACTAAACTCACTATTCACAGTACCCTGCAGATGACTGGATTACATTTTCATCTTCCTTCCACAGTTAATCTGATTTCAACAACTATTGATCTTGAACTACTTCTATGACCTATTACTACTTTACACTCTATAATCTCTGTTGTCAGAATTCTCTGCCTGGCCTAGAGCTAAAGGGTTAAGAAGACTTCCTCCCTGCCCTGCCGTTCCTATCTACTTTCTATCCAATGAGTTTATGTCTGAGTACCAAACGGTAAAAGGTAGTGCACTACAAGAGACTGAGACATACTAAACTCCCCAGTAAAGGTCAGACAAATAGACTCAGGTTGGCCTCCATCTGGTTCTCTGGTGGTTATGGTCAGAGGGCTGAAACACCATGGGTCAAGTTTATATCAACAACACAACGGAGTGACGGGCCAGGGAGAGCAATGCATTCTGGGATAATCCAGCACGCTCACTCCTCCTGGTGAGGGAGGAGGGGAACGGCTACACAAATATCACAGGTTCTGCCTCATTGACTGTGATCTCATTCCAGTTTTGTGTGTAAAGAGAAGCCAGAAACAGACTTTCCTCACTGATTCAGGAGCAATTCACAGAGCAATTCTCCCAGTGAGCTTTTGCAGTGTATGTGAAACATAAACAGCATGCTCAACAGGTTAATGCTTTGCTTGACCATTTCAGCGTACGATTTACAATGACAGGATGTTAACATTACCACCGAGCCAAATATTACTGCATACCTTTCCCTTTAGTAAACGCAGCTCTATCAGTTCATGCCCAAAGGCCTACAAGTGCACAGGGAATTCTAAACTTCCTCTTCTTCCTCTAAAATAGACTTGAGAGTGTACATGAAGAGGATAGGAACAGTATCACTATCAAATGGTCACTATCACTATCAACAACAACAGCAACATGAAAACATAATTGAAGCTGCTGGCTAGCATGTTTTTATCTTAAAGCTCCAGGGTAACATGCTTTGTTTACATTTTCATTAGTTGACTGTAGCTGCAAGCCACATGTCAGTATACAGTATACCTGAGAATATAACATGCATAAGACCCATTTTTAAAATGTTTCCTATACATGTCGACAGTACACTCTTAGAAAAAAGGGTTCCAAAAGGGTTCTTCGGGCTGTCCCCTTAGGAGAACCCTTTGAATAACCCCTTTTGGTTCCAGGTAGAACCCTTTGTGGAAATTGATCGACATGAAAATGGTTCTACCTGGAACCCAAAAGGGTTCTTTAAAGGCTTCTTCTATGGAGGCAGCCAAAGAACCCGTTTAGGTTCTATATAGCACCTGTCTATCTAAGAGTTCAGCCAGCCACACCATTTCATCAGTGCACCAATCAGTCTTACCTGAAGTGGGAGTGTTTGAAGATGGTCTCACTGAAGACCTGGGCTAGAAGCCTGGGGCTGGCCTGGTTCTGAGCTTCACTCTGGGCCACCTTGACCAGGTGTCTGGTGAGGTGCACCAGGAGCTGGTGGTTGGCCTGGGGCACGCTGGGGGACTCCAGGATCCTCTTCAGCTTCTCGCCACAGTCCTCCATGCTCTGAGTTTCTGGAGTAAGAAGACAGAGAAGGGAGAATGAGTACAAGTGTGTATTGTATTTGTATTTGTGTGTGTGTGTGTGTGTGTGTGTGTGTGTGTGTGTGTGTGTGTGTGTGTGTGTGTGTGTGTGTGTGTGTGTGTGTGTGTGTGTGTGTGTGTGTGTGTGTGTGTGTGTGTGTTGGGACAGAGAGCCAGGCACTAGTAACATAACACACACATACTCGGTTCTTTGAATATTTGAGAGATATACTGGGAGATTTGAATAAAAATTCTAGCCTCCCCAACTGCTGCACTGCTGTCTAGCATAGCAACATGTAGTCCATACATACATGGATTTTGCTCTGATGGGACAAGTTATAAAGACCATGTCTTCTGTGTCCGTGGATGTTAGTAAAAGCAGCTAACACAGCAGGAGTCTGGCTGGCCTGGGATCAGGCTCAGCTCCTTTGTGTGTTGTCACAGCTCAGACAATAATGTTTGGAGAGGAGCAGACATATTGATGCTCTCACCACAGGTCTTCTCTTCATTCTGCAAACAAGATGACATCTGTGCCTCTCCCCTGCTCTGTCTAGGCAGCTAGGGCTTCTTTCAAGGAAGCCACATAGCTACTATCTATTCTAGATTCACTTCTGTAGTCTGCTTAACGATGTTTTGTGACCAGCCTTGATTTGATGCTGTTCCCAAGGAGAAATCATCCATAACAACGACTCTGTACATAAGAACTCACACAGTATGCCCACTGGGCAAAAACAAGCTGAAATAACATTGTTTCCACGTCATTTCAACCCCAAAATGAAATGTGATGACGTTGAATCAACGTGGAAAACTGATTGGATTTGAAAAAAGTCACCAGCGTAAGGGAATTTGTGACTCGTTTCAGGAAATTAGGCGTATGTTGCGCGTGACTACTTTTATCAAAATGCGTTTTTTGGGCAGAAATGCCTTCTGGAACATGTGAAATTTCATGTGCCTTAATGACAAACTTGTATGTCATCTGTACAAATAAAATTGTTAAATCACGAGCCTAGTTTGTTTAGCCACGGAAAAAGTCAGCAGCCTTCCCGCTAGCCATGATTGGCTGACATAATGAGTGGGCTGGACATGCCGCGAGATGAGTTTGGATTGGTCTGCCATGTAGCACGCCTCTGTCTATAACATGAGCTGATCAGTATGTGTAGGTAGTCCTTTCTAACGTGGCTTTTTTGAAAGATATCACGTAGTAGAACTGTATAGGTGTTGCTCTCCACTTTCTGGAGGACCGAGTTTTGAAATCAGTGGAATTAGAGTATGATAGCTAAGGAGATGGATACAATTCTGAGTTTGATTGCAAATATGCAGACAGAGTCAAAAAGATAACACAGAAGGCTGTTGTATAAAACACCTGTCTCCGGATTACATCTTCAAACTAAGAGCAACCATGGCATCCGTGACAGAGAGGGAGAAGTGTTCATCCATGTATACAGGTAAGATTTAGCTATCTAAATACTCCACTATTCAAGCAACTATTTCAATCGAATGTTTATGAAGTCCCTGTGACAACTGTTGATATCCAGAGCGAATATACCAGCTATGCCTATCTACTCCAATTTCAGAGCACTTTCGTCTGAGTGTGCCAGAGCGCAGAATAACTGACGAATTTACGAACGCTCAACACCCATTGAATATGGCCGGTGTCAGTACCCGTTGGCAAAAAAGCGTAATTAAATTAAATTGCTGCCAGCAGCACAGTTGCAGTCACCAACGCTCTGGATAACATAAAAACAGCCTAACCAGCTCTGCTAGGGTGAATAAAATGGTCCGAGTGAGCTGTTCTCTCATGTGTCTGGAAGTAGCTAGCAAGCTAGCAAACGTTAGCCAGTTAGCTTGGTGCTTGACTGCTGTTGTTAGGTCAGAATGCTCGGATCAACCCTACTCCTCCGCCAGAGTGCTCTGAACGCTCCGAGAGCGAAACGCTCTGAATTTACGAATGGACAATCTGACAATGCTCTGAGGTTACTGAACGCCCAGAGCACACTCTGGCACTCCAGATTTCATTTACGAACATACCCATAGTATATAAGTATATCTTTGGTTGTTTAGTACATAGCCTCACATGTGAATCCTTAAAGAGATGGGTGGGGCTAAAGCTTAAGAGGGTGTGAACGATGCTGAATGGGTGTAGACATAGAGGGGCTCTCCAATAGTAGTACCAAAATATTGAAAGGCCATTTTCTCTAAAGTGAGGTTACTTTCAAAGCAAAATTACTTTCCCAATGTTCCTCAACTTTAGTGTATGAAATACCATTTTTTAACTCTGAGTCTCTACTTTTATCCAATGTCGAGACAGCCTACAGGGACGAGGTGAGGGCTCTGGGAGTGTGGTGCCTGGAAAACAATCTCTCACTCAACGTCAGCAAAACAAAGGAGATGATCGTGGATTTCAGGAAAGAGCAGAGGGTGCACCCCGCTATCTACATCGTTGGGACCGTAGGGGAGAAGGTGGAAAGCTTCAAGTTTCTTGTCATACACATCACGGACAAACTGAAATGGACCACCCACACAGAGGCGCAACAGAGTCTCTTCAACCTCAGGAAGCTAAAGAAATTTGGATTGGCACCTAAAACCCTCACAAACCTTTACTGATGCACAATTGAAAGCATCCTGTCGGGCTGTATCACCGCCTGGTATTGCAACTGCACCACCCGCAACCACAAGGCTGTCCAGAGGGTGGTGCGGTTGGCCCAACGCATTACCGAGGACAAACTACCCTTCCTCCAGGACACCTACAGCACCCAATGTCACAGGAAGGCCAAAAAGATCATCAAGGACATCAACCACCCAAGTCACTGCCAGTTCACCCTGTTATCTTCCAGAAGGCGAGGTCAGTACAGGTGCATCAAAGCTAGGACCGAGAGACTGAAAAAACACTTCTATCTCAAGGCCATCAGACTGTTAAACAGCCATCACTAGCAAATTAGAGGCTGCTGCCTATAGGCATAGACTAGAAATCACTGGCCACTTTAAGGAATGGAACACTAGTCATTTTAATAAAGTTGACATATTTGGCATTACTCAAAAAAAGTATTTATAAAGCCCTTCTTTCATCAGCTGATATCTCAAAGTGCTGTACAGAAACCCAGCCTAAAACCCCAAACAGCAAGCAATGCAGGTGTAGAAGCAAGGTGGCTAGGAAAAACTCCCTAGAAAGGCCAGAACCTAGGAAGAAACCTAGAGAGGAACCAGGCTATGAGGGGTGGCCAGTCCTCTTCTGGCTGTGCCGGGTGGAGATTATAACAGAACATGGCCAAGATGTTCAAATGTTCATAGATGACCAGCAGGGTCAAATAATAATAATCACAGTGGATGTCGAGGGTGCAACAGGTCAGCACCCCAGGAGTAAATGTCAGTTGGCTTTCATAGCCGATTACTCATGTATATACTGTATTCTAAACTCGCAAAAAAAGAAACGTCCTCTCACTGTCAACTGTGTTAATTTTCAGCAAACTTAACATGTGTAAATATTTGTATGATCATAACAAGATTCAACAACTGAAACATAAACTGAGCAAGTTCCACAGACATGTGACTAACGGAAATTGAATAATGTGTCCCTGAACAAAGGGGGGGTCAAAATCAAGAGTAACAGCCACTATCTGGTGTGGCCACCAGCTGCATTAAGTACTGCAGTGCATCTCCTGCTCATGGACTGCACCAGATTTGCCAGTTCTTGCTGTGAGATGTTACCCCACTATTCCACCAAGGCACCTGCAAGTTCCCGGACATTTCTGGGAAGAATGACCCTAGCCCTCACCCGCTGTTCCAACAGGTCCCAGACTAAAATGTAGCTTTTTGGCCATCAAGGTAAACGCTATGTCTGGCACAAACCCAACACCTCTCATCACCCCGAGAACACCATCCCCACAGTGAAGCATGTTGGTGGCAGCATCATGCTGTGGGGATGTTTTTCATTGGCAGGGACTGGTAAACTGGTCAGAATTGAAGGAATGATGGATGGCGCTAAATACAGGGAAATTCTTGAGGGAAACCTGTTTCAGTCTTCCAGAGATTTGAGACTGGGATGGAGGTTCACGTTCCAGCAGGACAATGACCCAAAGCATACTACGAAAGCAACACTCGAGTGGTTTAAGGGGAAACATTTAACTGTCTTGGAATGGCCTAGTCAAAGCCCAGACCTCAATCCAATTGAGAATCTGTGGTATGACTTAAAGATTGCTGTACACCAGCGGAATACATCCAAGGAGCTGGAGCAGTTTTGCCTTGAAGAATGGGCAAAAAACCCAATAGCTAGATGTGCCAAGCTTATAGAGACGTACCCCAAGAGACTTGCAGATGTAATTTCTGCAAAAGTTGGCTCTACAAAGTATTGACTTTGGGAGGGGTTAATAGATATGTACGCTCAAGTTCTGTTTTTTTGTCATATTTCTTGTTTGTTTTTTTACAATAAAAAATATGTTGCATCTTCAAAGTGGTAGACATGTTGTGTAAATCAAATGATACAAACCCTCCAAGAAATCTATTTTAATTCCAGGTTGTAAGGCAACAAAATAGGAACATCCCAAGAGGGGTGAATACTTTCGCAAGCCACTGTATATATAAACTCAGTAAAAAAAGAAACGTCCTCTCACTGTCAACTGCGTTTATTTTCAGCAAACATATGTAAATATTTGTATGAACATAAGATTCAACAACTGAGACATAAACTGAACAAGTACCACAGACATGTGACTAACGTGTCCCTGAACAAAGGGGGGGTCAATATCAAGAGCAACAGCCACTATCTGGTGTGGCCACAAGCTGCATTAACTACTGCAGTGCATCTCCTGCTCATGGACTGCACCAGATTTGCCAGTTCTTGCTGTGAGATGTTACCCCACTCTTCCACCAAGGCACCTGCAAGTTCCCGGACATTTCTGGGGGGAATGGCCCTAGCCCTCACCCTCCGATCCAACAGGTCCCAGACGTGCTCAATGGGATTGAGATCCGGGCTCTTAGCTGGCCATGGCAGAACACTGACATTCCTGTCTTGCAGGAGATCATGCACAGAACGAGCAGTATGGCTGGTGGCATGTCAGGATGAGCTTGCAGGAAGGGTGCCACATGAGGGAGGAGGATGTCTTCCCTGTAACGCACAGCGTTGAGAATGCCTGCAATGACAACAAGCTCAGTCAGATGATGCTGTGACACACCGCCCCAGACCATGACGGATCCTCCACCTCCAAATCGATCCCGCTCCAGAGTACAGGCCTCGGTGTAACGCTCATTCCTTCGACGATAAACGCAAATCCAACCATCACCCCTGGTGAGACAAAACCGTGACTCGTCAGTGAAGAGCACTTTTTGCCAGTCCTGTCTGGTCCAACGATGGTGGGTTTGTGCCCATAGGCGACGATGTTGTCTGGTGAGGACCTGCCTTACAACAGGCCTACAAGCCCTCAGTCCAGCCTCTTGCGGACAGTCTGAGCACTGATGGAGGGATTGTGCGTTCTTGGTGTAACTCGGGCAGTTGTTCTTGCCATCCTGTACCTGTCCCGCAGGTCTGATGTTCGGATGTATCGATCCTGTGCAGGTGTTGTTGCACGTGGTCTGCCACTGTGAGGACAATCAGCTGTCCGTCCTGTCTCCCTGTAGCGCTGTCTTAGGTGTCTCACAGTATGGACATTGCAATTTATTGCCCTGGCCACATCTGCAGTACTCATGCCTCCTTGCAGCATGCCTAAGGCACGTTCACACAGATGAGCAGGGACGCTGGGCATCTTTCTTTTGGCATTTTTCAGAGTCAGTAGAAAGGCATCTTTAGTGTCCTAAGTTTTCATAACTTACGGTTACCGTCTGTAAGCTGTTAGTGTCTTAACGACCGTTCCACAGGTGCATGTTCATTAATTGTTTATGGTTCATTGAACAAGCATGGGAAACTGTGTTTAAACCCTTTACAATGAAGATCTGTGAAGTTATTTGGATTTTAACAAATTATCTTTGAAAGACAGGGTACTGAAAAAGGGCCGTTTCATTTTTTGCTGAGTTTATAATATTCTACTGTGTCTTAGTCATTTAATGTTTACCTATCTTGCATTACTCATCTCATATGTATATACTGTACTCTATACTGTTCTACTGTATCTTAGTCCGTTCCGCTCTGACATCGCTCGTCCATATGTATATAGTCTTAATTCATTCCTACTTAGATTTGTGTGTATTGGGTATATGTTGTGTAATTTGTTAGATATTACTTGTTAGATATGACTTCACTGTCAGAGCTAGAAGCACAAGCATTTCACTACACTCACAATAATAACATCTGCTAATCACGTGTATATAACCAATAAAATTTGATTTGATGAAAAAAACACAATTAAAAATTTTGCTACATAAGACAATCGAGCCGGTCGGTCACATTTAGTATTTTTTTCACCCAACTTTTAACCTAAATCCAAAGACATTTTTACATTTTTTGTTGATTTCATGTTGAATTCACGTTAGTTGACCACAACCATAATGTAAATCAAAATTAGACGTTGAACTGACATCTGTGCCCAGTGGGTATGTACCTTTACTGTGTGCTTTTGGAAATTGACTAGTTATGTTCAGTTCAATCGAGTAACAGGTTTAACTGAATGAACAACAGAAACAAAATGCAAATATGAAAACGTATTAAAATAGTTTGGGGTATGGCCTTGTCTTCGAGGGTTGATCAGTGGAGCCAGATGCTGTGATGGCAGGTAGCCCTATGCGGAGCTGACATTCATCCACTCACCCTCTTTCCTTCACTCACTCATTCCCTACCACTTTCTGTCACTAATTTCCTCATTCACAAACTCCCTTAACAGGGGTGGAAAGAGTACTGAAATATCGGACTCAAAAAGAAGTAGTGTTACTTTCATGAAATTCTACTAAAGTATGACTAAAATTACTAACTTTGAAAAATACTCAAAAAAGCTACTCAATTACAGTAAGGAGAGTAGTTCCAATTAGTTACTTTACACATCTGGTTATTCAGCAAGCATGGTGAAGTTGCATTATTGTGCCGTGCTCACAGGCTATAAGCTAGTAGGTGAATGACATTCTGCACATGGTTAATAGTAAAAGAGGAGGAGAGCCATTAAACTATGCTGACAGGGCCGGATTAAGAAATCACAGATTGTGCAATATTAGTAGGTAATATATACACTGCTCAAAAAAATAAAGGGAACACTTAAACAACACAATCTAACTCCAAGTCAATCACACTTCTGTGAAATCAAACTGTCCACTTAGGAAGCAACACTGATTGACAATAAATTTCACATGCTGTTGTGCAAATGGACTAGACAACAGGTGGAAATTATAGGCAATTAGCAAGACACGCCCAATAAAGGAGTGGTTCTGCAGGTGGTGACCACAGACCACTTCTCAGTTCCTATGCTTCCTGGCTGATGTTTTGGTCACTTTTGAATGCTGGCGGTGCTTTCACTCTAGTGGTAGCATGAGACGGAGTCTACAACCCACACAAGTGGCTCAGGTAGTGCAGCTCATCCAGGATGGCACATCAATGCGAGCTGTGGCAAGAAGGTTTGCTGTGTCTGTCAGCGTAGTGTCCAGAGCATGGAGGCGCTACCAGGAGACAGGCCAGTACATCAGGAGACGTGGAGGAGGCCGTAGGAGGGCAACAACCCAGCAGCAGGACCGAATACATACTGTACATATGCACGCACCACTTTTCCATTTCTTAATTTTTTTCATTTCACTTCACCAATTTGGAATATTTTGTGTATGTCCATTACATGAAATCCAAATAAAAATACATTTAAATTACAGGTTGTGATGCAACAAAATAGGAAAAACGCCAAGGGGGATGAATACTTTTGCAAGGCACTGTATATACATATATATTATAGACTAAATAACATGTCCAGTGGCACACTGACTCACCAATTGACGATGAAGCCATAGGCTACTTGTCGTGGCAATAGCCTATCTCAAGAAATATAATCCATAGATGGCAGTTCCCAATCAAGTTAGGACTGGCAGGCATTGCCAGTCAAATTGACAGGGTAAGAGGTTTCAAACCGTTCTATGGATTATATGTTTATGGCCACAACGCAACAAGCTGTATATTTGGCTTCAACTGCAGCCCTCTTGAGAGCGGGCTCCTGAGTCCTCCTGTGGTTGGCGGTTGCAACAAAAAAAATACTAAATATATACTTCATATATAATATACACTGTATATATAATATATACTGTATATATTTCCTTTTTTGTTTTATTTGTTTTATTATGGGCCTGGGCCCAGGGGCTTCAGCCCTGGTAAACCCCTGCATTAATCCAGCCCTGTGTGCTGATGACTATAATGTTTGTAATACTAACATATACATTCCACTATGCCCAGCAAAGATAATTACATTGTGCTTACTGAATTAAATTAAATCGATCTAGCCATTCAGACCAGACTTACTGATTGAACCTCTGTATTAACTACATAATAGGTACTAAAATCTAATGCAGCTAGCTATCTTCATTCACACATAATCGACATGAAGGTAGCAGAATGTGATCCATATTGACCTATAAGAGTGGTGCATTTGGACCTCGCAGGGTTTTCAGTGTTAAAACCCATGTTTGCGATTGATCCCAATAACTCAGTGCTCTGGACTTTGTGAATTTTAGCTGAGAGTGGATGAGTGTTTGAGTTGAGCCTTGTGTGTGTGTGTGTGTGTGTGTGTGTGTGTGTGTGTGTGTGTGTGTGTGTGTGTGTGTGTGTGTGTGTGTGTGTGTGTGTGTGTGTGTGTGTGTGTGTGTGTGTGTGCGCGCGCCTGTATTTTAGCTGCAGACAGAGCAGAATGCAGCACCATAAGTGTTCAGTATAGAGGACCTCATGTCTAGTGATAAGGACTTCTCTCCTGTTAGCTGCTCTTGTTGCCTGGCTGAGGCTGGCCTTTCTCTTAATGAGTTCCACCCACGCCTGGGGCCATTAGCGCTGGCCTGGTTAAGGCTGGCCAAGGGTGCTTATATGAGATAAGTGTCTTAGGGTCAGGGGTCAAAAGTTAGCAGGGCCGTGCACATACCTTTCAGGGGGCAGGTGTTAAAAATGTAAAAAGGGTAGCCAGACTTGGAAACAGGCGCATGTGAGCTCTGTACAGGGCAGACCAAAGGACAGAGTAGGAGTGGGTGATGGCAAACTTGACAACGTCACAATAACTTTGGGGAAGTGGCTTCAGAACAACAACAAAAACTGTATACAAAAAATATATAATTATACCACCACCCAAAAGGGCACTTGAAGAGTGGGAGGGCAAAGTGGCAGGTGCTTGGGCGCAGGTGACGGAGGAGGTGGTGGCAGGGCAACGGTCATGTGTGTGGAGATGGAGTGTGTGTGTTTGTGTGTGGGTGTGTGTCGGGGGGCTGTGTGTTGGTCAGAGCTGTTAGATTATATATGGTTGGCCAATCCGCCTGATCTGGTAGAGGTCAGCTGTGTTGACCTTCTCTCGTCTCGCCACCACAGACGCAGCCGATGACCGCTACCCACCCAGACCCCCTGGTCTCCCTCCCCCAAAATTCATCCACATCCCGTCTGGAGCTGTTATTGCCCTTCCCTGTCCCCTCGGTCTTCATGTCCCCCCTCGGTCCTCATTAATACGATCTGACCCTGGCTCAATAGAGGACAAGGCTGGAACTTGGCCTGTCCATCTGACCCTGAGAACCTACTGGACACTGGGAATGGGCACAGAGGAAGGGGGGAGGACCTTTGGGTGCCACTGATTGGTCGAGTGGCTTTCCATCTGTCCCTAAGGACACTGGACAGCCCCGGGAGGATCGGAGGATGGAAGGAAAGCAGGATGGACGGAAAGGAGGAAAGAGGGTAGACGTGGGTGCTATAGGGCTGCAGACCGGTCTAATGGCTTCCCATATGGACCTGACCTACCTGGCACAAGGACACTGGGCAGCCCAGGGAGGAGGGAGAAAGGGAGGGTTAGAGCTGGGTGCTAGGCAGACCTGGGTTCAAATACTATTTAGGGTATTTAAAAATAAACATTTGTAAATAAGTATTTAGGTATTTTTGGGGGTAAAATACAAGTAGTTGAATATTGGAATGTATTTGGAAATACACAAATACACTGACTCAAATACACTTCCATGCACTGAACCCAGGTATTTGAAAATAGTATTTATCGGAAATTATTTGAAAATACTCAAATACACAGAAAATAAGTATTTAAATAACAAAAATTCAAATACACATGTATTTGAACCCAGGTCTGGTGCTAGGACAGCTGACCGGTCCAATGGCTTTCCTGGAAGTCTGTATAGACATCAGTTACCTAACTATAGCTACCTCCCTTTGTTCAGTCCAGATGGGCATGGTCTGGTGGGAAAGCTGGCCCTTTGCCCTGGGTTCTTAGAGAGGTCAACCTGAATCTGGATTATGCCAATAGAATGACTGACCACTTCTCTTGTCTGAGACAGACAGACACAAAGGGATGAGACTGAGACACTTGGTCGGAGTCTGCTGAAGTTATGGTTACACAGTCAGTCGCATGGTCGGTCAGACTGACCGTGACCCTCCCCGCCGGCTGGTCAGTTGGTCTACCTCGCGGCTTGTTACAAAGGAGATAGAGAGGGAGCGAGAGAGACAGAGACATAATACTTGGTACATTTAGAAATTACTCTCAAAGTAATCATATACTTTGCACCCGTTTGGAGTAAGAAATCATGAATGTAATTACGTGTAAATGTCTTGTTTCTTTGTGGATTTCTGTCAGAACCAGGCTTTCTTGGAAAGGTTGTTGGGCCATTTTGCGGCACGCTTGTAAGGCTATGATTGTCCAAAAGGGGTCCCCACCCGTCTCCTACTGTTGCTCTCCTCTGCCGTCGCCCGGCATCCGGCGACCCGTCGTGTAGTCCTGAACAGAACTACAGAACTCAATCTGCTTCCACTCGCTCTGGAAGATAATTATTTGAAGATAGGCTAGCCAGCCGTGTCGATAGTTCTCAGCGGTGATGAGAGTAATAGAATAAAATGGTTTGAGCAGAGTAGTAGAATGGTCCCACTTAAATTCACTTTTATAGATACTTTACTTATGACAGCTAATCAGCCGTACCAGTGATTGTCCGGGAGGTGACGTTATTGTCTCTACCTCGTGTTGAGATTTCAGAGAGGACAAGACCATAATAAATCAGTTGCTAGAGTTAAGTCTCAGAACCTCCTCTCAGTTCACACAGACACAATAGAGTTCTAAGAACCCTATTCTGTTGCATACAACAACCATTTGATGTAATAACAGTATTATGACATCTTCTTGTAATTTCTCCACGATAGCTATCAACCCCCCAACAGTTCCCTCCTCCCCCCTCTGTGGGTGAGAGAGGGTCTGGTTGAAGTCATCCATTGCCAAGCTGACCTATTTGGATCCTCACAGGACAGTCATGACAGTCCCCTCCTGGTGGGTTCAATCTTGGAAGGATTCTGCAAGTTGCAACCCACCACAAGAATGACCATAGGGTGTCCTGGTTTGTGTATCATCATGACAGTCCCCCTCTGGTGGTTTAATCTGGTAGGATTTACGAAAGCTGCAGACCCACCACAAGAATGGCCATGGGATGGCCATTCTTGTTGTCCAGGCCTTCTTGTTGTCCAGGCCTGTTGTCCAGGCTGGTGGATCTAGGCAGTAACTTAGACAGACGTTAATAATGCACAACACTCACAAAATACATAATTACATGTCTTCCCCAAATGAGCATTGTGGCACAAACTTATGGTTGTATGGGGAACACAAACAAAAGATATACAAAATATAGTGACCACACCTTAATCATCTAATTGGACTATATTATATATACATCCATGGTCTTGGCTAGATGACTCTATCATGGAATTTTGTCTAATGGCATATCTAGGGCGATCCTACCTAGCGGTGTGTTGCTTAGCGCACTATCCTAAATGGATAACTACATGATAAGTCTACAGCAGTAAGGCACTAGCTTCGGACAGTCTACACTGCAGGAATGACCTATGAACCTCTGGGGAGAAACTGGTGATTCATGTAGCTGTAGAGTCAAAGGGGCGTCAGGGTCTATTTTCAACTTTACCAAGACTGGTATTTTGCTCCGACCCTTAAGTGATCCTAGTATAAAATTCTTATTAAAGGTTCCATTGTGCACAAGCGCACATGCCAAGGGCAAGAAAACCAAGTATCCTGGTAGGCTGCAACCTGTTCCGAATGAGTCTGACGTCATCAGATAATTTCCATGTCAATGACCGTGTGTCAATAAGAATCGGTGCCGACCTCAAGCCATATGCCAAGGGGGCCTGTAGTGGTTTTACTACAAGTCAATGTGTCTTACACCATTGTAGTGGCGATACGTATGAAGGAGTCTATTTCATAGCTTTGTTATCCACGGAGGAGCTAACCTCACAATGGAAGTACTCTATAAGCACTGAACCAGTCGTACGTGGTGTGATCATGGTTCATGACTTCTAATAACTTTCCTCCTGAATGGAGGGTTCTATTTATTAGCGGCATGTGTGTTTTAAAAAAAAATCTAATTTTTGGACCTTTATTTAACTAGGCAGGTCAGTTAAGAACAAATTCTTATTTACAATGACGGCGTACCCCGACCAAACTCGGACGACGCTGACCCAATTGTGCGCCGCCCTATGGGACTCCCAATCACAGCCAGATGTGATTCAGCCTGGATTCAAACCAGGGACCGCTGCGTCACTCTGGAGCCCTTATGGATTGGGGGTAGAATCTGTTCAGGAGCCTTTTGGTCCACGACTTGGCACTCCGGTACCGCTTGCCGTGCAGTAGCAGAGAGAACACTATGACTTGGGTGGCTGGAATCTTTGACAATTTTACGGGCCTTCCTCTGACACTGCCTGGTATAGAGGTCCTGGATAGCAGGGAGCTCGGCCCCAGTGATGTACTGGGATGTACGCACTACCCTCTGTAGCACCTTACGGTCAGATGCCGAGCAGTTGCCATACCAGGCGGTGATGCAACCGGTCAGGATGCTCTCGTTTGTGCAGCTATAGAACTTTTTGAGGATTTGGGGACCCATGCCAAATATTTTCAGTCTCCTGAGGGGGAAAAGGTGTTGTCGTGCCCTCTTCACGACTGTCTTGGTGTGTTTGGACCAAGATAGTTTGTTGATGTGGACACCATGGAGCTTGAAACTCTCGACCCTCTCCACTTCAGTCCCGTCGATTGTTAATGGGGGCCTGTTCAGTCCTCCTTTTCCTATAGTCTATGATCAGCTCCTTTGTCTTGCTCACATTGAGAGAGAGGTTGTTGTCCTGGCACCACACTGCCAGGTCTCATCGTTGTCGGTGATCAGGCCTTGTGTCGTCAGCAAACTTAATAATGGTGTTGGAGTCGTGCTTGGCCACACAGTCATGAGTGAACATGGAGTACAGAAGGGGACTAAGAACGCACCCCTGAGGGGCCCCAGTGTTGAGGATCAGCCAGGGAGAGGTTGAAAATGTCAGTGAAGACACTTGCTAGTTGGTCCTCGCATGCTTTGAGTACATGTCCTGGTAATCTGTCTGGCCCCGTGGCTTTGTGGATGTTGACCTGTTTAAAGGGGTTGCTCACATCGGCTACGGAGAGCGTGATCACACAGTCGTCCGGAACAGCTGGTGCTCTCACACATGCTTCATTGTTGCTTGCCTCGAGGCGAGTATAAAAGGCTTTTAGCTCGTCTGGTTCGCTCGTGTCACTGGGCAGCTCGCGGTTTCCCTTTATAGTCCAGAATAGTTTTCAAGCCCTGCCACATCCGACTTGCATCAGAGCTGGTGTAGTAGGATTCAATCTTAGTCCTGTATTAATGTTTTGCTTGTTTGAGGGTTCGTCTGAGGGCATAGTGGGATTTCTTATAAGCGTCCAGATTTCTTGAAAGTAGCAGCTCTAGCCTGTAGCTCGGTGCGGATGTTGCCTGTAATCCATGGCTTCTGGTTGGGAAATGTACGTACAGTCACTGTTGGGACGATGTTGTCGATGCACTAATTGATGAAGCCGGTGACTGAGGTGGTACACTCCTCAATGCCATTGGATGAATCCCGGAACATATTCCAGTCTGTGTTACCAAAACAATCATGTAGTATAGCATCTGCGTCATCTGACCACTTCCGTATTGAGCGAGTCACTAGTACTTCCTGCTTAAATTGTTTGTTTGTAAGCAGGAATCAGGAGGACAGAATTATGGTCAGATTTGCAAAATGGAGGGCGAGGGATAGCATTGTATGCGTCTCTGTCTGTGGCGTAAAGGTGGTCTAGAGTTATTTTTCCCCTGGTTGCACATGTAACATGCTGGTAGAAATGAGGTAAAACGGATTTAAGTTTGCCTGCATTAAAGTCCCCGGCCACTAGGAGCGCCGCTTCTGGATGAGCATTTTCATGTTTGCTTATGGCCTTATACTGCTCGTTGAGTGCGGTCTTAGTGCCAGCATCAGTTTGTGGTGGTAAATAAACAGCTACTAATAATATAGATGAGAACCCTCTTGGTAGATAGTGTGGTCTTACAGCTTATCATGAGGTATTCTACCTCAGGAGAGCAATACCTCGAGACTTCCTTAATATTAGACATCGCGCACCAGCAGTTATTGACAAATAGACACACACCCCCCGCCCCTTGTCTTACCAGACGTAGCTGCTCTGTCCTGCCGAAAGACGCTCAAGCCAGCCAGCTCTATATTATCTGTGTTGTTGTTCAGCTAAGATATTCAATTTTTTGATGTCCCGTTGTTAGGAAAGTCTTGATCGTAGTTTGTCCAGTTTGTTTTCCAATGATTGCACGTTGACCAATCATACCGAGGGTAGTGGGGTTTACCTAATCGTCTGCGAATTCTTGCAAGGCACCCCGCCCTCCTCCCCCATTTTTCTCTGTATTTTCTTCACACTGATGACGGGGATTTAGGCCTTGTCTCTACAAAGCAGTATATCCTTCACGTCGGTCTCATTAAAGTAAAAATCTTCGTCCAGTTCGAGGTGAGTAATCGCTGTTCTGATGTCCAAAAGCTATTTTCTGTCATAAGAGACGGTAGCAGCTACATTATATACAAAATGATTACAAACAATGCGAAAAAACTAATAAAATAGCACAGTTGGTTAGGATCCCGTAAAATGGCAGCCCTCCCCTCCGGCGCCATATCCCTATTTATCAGCGTTAGCGCTCATGTTAATAATTTGACCGCAAGCCTTGTGGGTTGATACCAATCCCTATTTACTGTAACTCTATTATTAATATAATTTACTGTAAGGGAAATGAGAACATGCAATGCGTTACAGTAGGCCTTTAGAATAATGCAAAACATATCCTTGACTATCCAACTCGATAAGCAGGAAACAAATGATGCCAGTCAGCCTGCACAGCTGGCCCATCGAAACGACACCTAAATTATACCAAAACTAATTTCACACGTAATAAGAGTATAGACAATATTAAAATGACAATATTAGACCTATCAGTTGTCAAATTGTACATGAAGAGATGGGCGCATCTTGTAATTTACATTTAAAGATGCAGGGAAAGGATCATCACTTTATCAAATCTTCCTTCAGAGTCACATGGAGGTAAAACATGTTATATATAGTATCAGACAGAGCATATTCTGCAGTTTCTATTACACTTACCTTTGTCAAATAACTCTCATAATTCAAAAGTTGCAGCTCTATTTCCAAATTTCACTTTTTCCAAGAATATCTGTGCTGTCCATGCGGCAGCATTGTTCTGGCTACTAAGCAAAAATTAGTAACATAATAAACGTAAAATTAAAATATACTATTTATTTATGCAATTCATCCTTTGCAATTGTTCATGCTGTTGTTTAGGAATACAGCAGATAATTTCACCTGTGCACCTGGCTGGTTATATAATTTATTATCTTTTAGGTTTCAACTTTGTCAAAAGAAGCTGTAACTGGACTTTATTAATTACTATAAATCTATTACTAATCGAATCTACAAATAAAGTTGATCAAATAGATTACATAAATGTTTTTATAGTAAGAGAAATGAAAATAGGCTATAGGCCTACATTTTTTCTAGGACTTTGTAGAACTACACAAAACATATCCTTTACTATTGTATATTTTCTTTTTATGTGTATATTTCCACTAATATTTCTTCATACAATTAATCCTTTATAATAGTTTATGCACTATTTATCAAGAATTGGTGCTTATGTTTGCTGCACTTTCCGGGTTGATATGCATTTGATGCATATGTTATGCTAAAGGGGACGCCAGGCAACGTTCTCTAGCGGGTACTTATAGGCAGAAAGACCAGGCGGTTCTAGTGTTAAAGGGATACTTTGGGATTTTGACAATGAGGGCATTTATCTACTTCCCCAGAGTCAGATGAACTTGTGGATACCATTGTTATGTCTCTAGCATAACATAACTAGCGTTAGCATAACGACTGGAAGTATATGGGTATATGCTAACATCTTCTAGCATTCTTGCAGATAACCATAGTCTGCCAGTCATTGCGCTAATGCTAGTTAGCATTGGCTCACGAAACTACCTCTAACTTCCTTCATACTGGACACAGAGACATACAAATAGTATCCACGAGTTCATCTAACTCTGGTGAAGTAGATGAAGGACCTCATTCCCGAAGTATCCCTTTAATCCTGGGTTAAAATTGTTCATAACTTAACCTTATTTCAAGTGACAGCAGAACTCTGTGATGGGCTAGCCGCAATAAGTCTGTGCAAACTGTATCGATTCCATGTGGCCTAGCTGATTATGGACTGTGATGTTTGATGTTAGTTAATCATTACCATTGTGAGTGTACTGTTACTGTACCTTGGGCAGTGTAGACCAGTTCACTGTAGACCACAGCTGGGATGATGGGGGAGGGCAGGTCCTGGAGGAAACCCCTCAGAGTATCAGACAACACTGCCACTTCATACTGGTCCACATCCACTGAGACTGGGTCTGAGAGGGAGGGAGAATAGGAGGGAGGAAGAGAATACGAGAGGGAGGAAGAGACTTGTGTTAAGAATCACAAATTCAATCCTCAATCCTCAATCCTATGTAATTTACAAAATAACACAAAAAAATGAAATGTGACTGGCAGCTCATTTTTCAGCTGTACTAGTGGAGACAGACAGAAGTGTTGGTACAGCAGCAGCCTGACACTGGATGGTATTCTGAGCTGTAATGAAATGAGTCAAAGGAGTGTCAGGGCCATTTAGCTCTGGGGAAACAGGCACATGTCAGTTAGAAACAGAAAGAACTTCCCAGATGTACTACATACAGAGAAAGAATGCCCTAAACCAGCGGGATGTAGACAAAACAGTCACAGAGATAATATTTGTGTGTGTGTGACCTGGGTGATCAGGTTCATTGCATTAGGGGAGGACAAGCCGTGACACACTGTAGGACAAGCATTGATTTCACTAAAACTAATTGTCAAATAAACTTTCCAATCATGACGGTCCACTAAACCAGAGGTATATTTATATCACTGTGACCTCTTTCTGACCCCCTTCCAACACAATATGATAATTAGAGAACAGTTCTGTAGCCTGTGTGTGGGTGTGTTGTGGAGTCACTGATCCTGCCCCTCCATGTGGAAAAGTCATACAGAGGGCAAGACATTATATTAATTTTCACTGTGTTCAGTGACATAGAGGACAGAAGAACGATATTAATGTATGTTTCATGGCACACGCTAGTGACAGTCAACCTGTGCTGGGGTTAACTGTTTTTCTATGCTGGGGTTGACTGTGTTTAACTGACAGTAGTAACTCTCTGTGAGGATGAGGACAGGATGAGGACAGCCCTCTCATGGCTGACAGTAGTGGCTCTACTGTGAGGATGAGGACAGGATGAAGACAAAAACAAAGGGAGGTAGCAAGATATAAAAGGAAGAAAGAAATTCCGCTGCCTCCCAGTTTAATCACAGCTAATGAACAGGCTCTAGGGACCTCAACCAGCATCATTACACCACTGCTGCCCAGTCAGACTACCGGGGATTGGGACCAAGAAATCCACACATCAATTCCCTCTCACTCCCTAACTCTTGTTCTGCTCTCTCCCTCCCTCTATTTCTTTGCTGCTATCTCTTTGAGGGCTCTATTTTAACAACTCAACGGTAAATCTAAGGACTGTCGGTAGCGCTACAGGTCCGTGGGTGTGCCAGAAATATTTTTGCTATTTTCACAGCCATTATTATGAAAGCAATAACGTGAAAGGGCTGGGTTTTGATTAATAAACAAGTTGTAGGTGTGACGAGGGCTTGGCCACTCACTGGCCAATCAAGGTGTTCAATGGCTTAATACTACATGCGTGTCTTATGTTCTGACGGTCTTTGCATTATCATCAACTTCAATTCGCCAGGGGGCATGGAATATTCTCATCCATTGTGGCTGGATACTACAGTTTATTAAATAGCATAGGCTACAGTAACGAGTGATAGCAACAGTAAACGAGTAGACCATTTAGAAACCTTTTATGGGTAGGCTCCTTGGCTAATGCATGGCAGGATAAGAAAGACACCAGACACATTGCTGTTGAACCAGATTTTGTTATAGTAGGGTAAGGGTAGCCTACTATAAGAGCTCATATAAAACAGGTCAATTACCAATCCTGGGATTGAAAATAGAAGAGTGCCGGCTTTAACAGGTAGATATTGCAAATTAGTGTGCGCTTGACAATTGTGCTAGATTAACGCCAGCTGAAAATAGAACCCTGAGGGCCTGGACCATTCTCTGCCTTTCGCATTCCCGGAATTTCTTTCTTCCTTTTATATCTTGCTACCTCCCTTTGTTTTTGTCTCGTTCCTTCTCTCTCTCTCTCTCTCTCTCTCTGGCTACCACTTACTCTCTGCTCTATTGGGCCTAGAGAATACAAGTGAGAAGGCTATCTCTTCTCTCACTCTCTTCCAATTCCCCCCTATCTCCCTCCTATCCCTTCTCTTCTCCACACCCCTCTCTCCGAATACCTGCCAGCTCTCAGAGTGGAGATGTGGCGTCACAAACAGCTGTTTAATCCCCTCCAGAAAGGATTAGCTTCCCAACACTTCAGCAGGGCCAGGGCAGGGGCACACCAGGCCAACTCCACCCAGATCAAGTGTGACAGTCGTAGAAAACTGACAAGGACTGACCCCCCCTCTGGCCCTGGATGGATGAGGTGAACTTCAGGCAGACAGAATTTTGGTCTTCCATTCAAGTTGTCTGTGTAACAGAGGGAGTTGGGAGGTGGTGTGGCTGTCTGGCTGTGTGTTTGCGTGCAAAAGAGAGGACAGATTAGTCTCTTTTCTATTCTTGGTTGGGGTGTGCGTGTCAGAATTTGGGGTCAATTCCATTGTCCTTTATAATGTTTTTATTATATTTTTTTTTATTTAATCTTATTTAACCTAGGCAAGTCAGTTAAGAACAAATTCTTATTACAACGACATCCTATGAACAGTGGGTTAACTGCCTTGTTCAGGGCCAGAACGACACATTTTTACCTTGTCAGCTCGGGGATTCGATCTAGCAAACTTTTGGTTACTAGCCCAACGCTCTCACCACTAGGCTACCTGCCGCCCCAGTAATGTACAATGGGGTCCATAATTATTGCTATCCTTGATAAAGATGAGCAAAAAAGACTGTATAAAATAAATAATAAATAATATATTTGTAAAACAACATCTATTTTGTTTGTATTATTATAAAATAATAACGTAAAAAAAAAAAAAGATCATACAATATAACTCAATACTGGTATTATTTGTTTTGTTAATCTTTATCAAGGGTGACAATATTTATGGCCCGTTTTTCAATTCCGACTTCATTCCTAATCCAATCCCAGAGTTGAGTGGAATTGAAATGACATTGACCTCAGTACCACTAGTGTGTATTATCATCATCATCACTATCCATCTCCCACACACATAGACTTCTACCTTCAAACCCCCGATACATTATGTAGAAGACAGATAAGCTAGGTGTGTTGTATATGTTTGACTGGCTTAGCATTTAATAACAAACATTTCAACAAAGACCACCCCCTCGCTGTACACACACCCACAAACACACCCACACGAAGACACACATACACACGAAGACACCCCCCCACTCACTCACTCACTCACTCACTCACTCACTCACTCACTCACTCACTCACTCACTCACTCACTCACTCACTCACTCACTCACTCACTCACTCACTCACTCCCAAACACACAACACAACACAACACACACAGCTATGATCAACTATAACTATACATCTCTGATTATTGGTCCAGCTGTCCATCTGATCTATTGACATATTTGGGGTTATTTTTCTAAGCATCGTCCCAAAGGAGGTCTGCTTGCCTCTGAACAAACAAATCCATACCAAGTAGGTATTTCTCCAGGCCTCATATCGATGCTCTGCTTTCAGCCTCCCCATCGCTAACACACTCTTTTAGCTCATCAATCAGGCTTGACTCTCCTCCTCACACACACACTGCACACAGGCGCCATGACGATTGAATCAAGTGTCAAATTCTGCCACCAGCCCAATATGGGTCTGCCCTCTACTATTGATCCACCTTAAGTTCATAGTGATAGTGACTCCAGTCACTCAAGTCATAGACTGTTCTCTCTGCTACCGCACGGCAAGCGGTACCGGAGCGCCAAGTCTAGGTCCAAAAGGCTCCTTAACAGCTTCTACCCCCAAGCCATAAAACTGCTGAACAATTAATCAAAAGCCACCCAGACTATTTGCATTGACACCCCCCTACACGTACAAATTACCTACATGTACAAATTACCTCGACTAACCTGTACCCCTGCACATTGACTCGGTACCGGTACCTGTATAATAGTATCATCATTGTTATTTTATTGTGTTACTTTTTAAAGTTTATTTAGTAAATATTTTCTTAACTCTATTTTCTTAACTGCATTGTTGTTTAAGGGTTTGTAAGTAAGCATTTCACAGTAAGGTCTACACCTGTTGTATTCGGCGCATGTGACAAATACATTTTTTATTTGATTTGATATGCACTGTGATCCAGGGCCATTCTTAAAACAAAGCCTTGACGATACCTAGCTGGTCACCAGCTCCTGATAACATTGGGTTGGGGGAAGGTGGTGTGTGTGTGTGTGCAAACATACTTGTGTGTCCATATGTGTATATATATGTGTTTGTGTGAATTTTTATGTCTACTACGTGCAAGTGATGATCAGTCGAGCCTAGGGAGGGAAAGGTTACACGGGTGAGAGAGCGAGAGATTTTTCATGCAGGGTCACATGATAGTATAGGTATAGGTCCTCGTGAAACAGGTTCTCACAGTCTCACTGTAGAATTAGATGTTCATCCACATTCTTCAAACTTCATATTTCTAAGTTCAGGCACTCATTCTGAATGGTTAAGGTAATGGTTAAGGTTTAGATTGGGTTAAAACAAAAAATATATAACGTGTCCACAAACTACGCAACCTTCTGATCCTGAGTCATGGGATTACACCCATCCACAACGCCCTAGCAAAACCCAAGACTACTACAGCCCTCACTGTTGCCTCAGGACATGGATAGACGTCCAATTTAGACGTCAGTCTTGAATGATCTCCCTACCTTGCGACAGGATTAGCTGTGTGATCTCCAGTGAAGCCTATGTAACCCCTGGTGACCTGGGAGACTCAGACTGCTGTAAAGGTTAAGGTGGTTGGATTGTGTTCTCTTTAAATGAGACTGACCGAACAGGGACCCAAAGCCTTCACCCTGACCCACAAACGTAAAGGTCGCAGGCAGCCAGCTGTGCGATGGGCTATCCAGCTGGTTATGTCATGCGGTTTAACCTTTCCACAGGTGAGTTCCAAATATCTCTAATGGTCGCCCCAGCGTGAGTTGTTTTATGCACGTGATGTCAGAATGCACTCACTGTTCCAAAATGTGATTATTACGCAACAGGACAGTTAACACGCGCTGCTGGCTAATTATCTATAGGCTATATTTCAACTTGTCAATTTCAAATTATTTTCTAATTTTTAAACTGTATTTTATAAAAACAGTTTGAATTGAGGTGTGTTCCGCCTACTCATTAATTCACATTCGTTGTTGCGGACAATTTATGGTTGAGGCTTTACTGAGCTGGATCTCTTCTAGGAGAGCCCACTGCACTTCACTCTTGCAGTGAAGCCGCTCAACAACTACATCACATTAGTCATCTAACAGACTCCCATCCAGAGCGACACACAGAAGCAACCAGGGTCAACACCCTGTTCAAGAGCACGTCGACAGATCTCCCACAGGGGTCAAAAACGGGGACGCGAACCAGTGATCCATCAGCCACCGGCCCACGCTCCCAACCGCCAGGCCACCAGCCCTCCAAGACCCCCTCCCCCCCCCTCAGTTCCCCAAGAGCTGCCCCTCAACCATCTGAGACCCCCCCACACAGTCCCCCCCCCCCCGAGAAAATAAGATACAATTTTATTTTATTTTATATTCTATTCCCCACCCTCAATACGCTCCCCCCCAATAACCAAGAAAGTCAACAAAAGAGAAAAAAGAGAAAGACAAAGGAAAACAAAACAACAATGCAAAAAACAAAAGACATCAAGGCCAACAAAAAATCATAACAGCAAGGCCAACAAAAAATCATAACAGCAAGGCCAACTGAATATGTTTCAGTGCATGTATGGCACTATTTGTGTGTGTTCGTGTATGTGCACCTGTGTGCATTTGAATGAGTGTGTGTGTGTATATGCACGTGTACAAACACCTGCACAGCATCAGCCTCAGGCAAACCAGCATTAGCTGTAAAAACATTGCCCCTCAGTGTCATTCAAACATACTTTTCGTTGTTTTATTTCACTTCATTTTTTATACTTTTATCTTTGACTGTCATTCTATCCCCCGCCCAGCAACTCCACACCCACTTGTCTTCAATTGGTCCTCAAATGAAACTGGTATACTTTCCTATTTATGCTATTTTTATTCCGCCGCCAGTTTTTTATATTGGGCAGACAGACAAGTTCCCTACCTCCTCCCGCTGTCACCTGCCTCCTCCATTTTTGGGGCAATGCTGTAATCAATTGGTTGTACTCTTGGATTGAGCAGACCTTCCTCTACAATTCTGATTGTAACTCCATGAAAGACATAACTCTACCATTCCAATTTACAATATCATTTAAGAACAAAATATCCTTTTCAAACATCTTCCCCATAAATACAGGTATTTTATCAACCAGCACATTTGAGATCAGCCATAATATTTGTTGCAATATTTCTTCTATCTTTTCAGGGGGATGAAATTAAAATTGTAGCCAACTCTGCAATCCTTGTTTGAAAAATAATTTTCAATAATTTTCAATTAATCGAAAATGAGACATGGCAATCTGCACAAAGGCAAAAAGGCCATTTTAAAACAATGGATTAGCTTTTCTTAGTAATCTACTTGAGAACCATTTAGGGATCTTGTCACTTATATCTTTTATGATATGAATACCAAGTATGTCTACTTCACCGTCAGCCCATTTTATAGGTAAACTGCAGGGTAATGTCAAAGTTGTATTTTTTTAAAGATCCAATACGTACTATTGTACACTTATCATAATTAAGTTTGAGTCCAGAGAGTCCAGAAAAGTTATGTAGATCTTCAATGAGACATTGCAGGGATCTAGCTTACGGACTTAATATAACAGTTGAGTCATCGGCATACATGGACACCTTGGATTTCTAGTCCTCTAATGTTGTTATTGGATCTGATTTTAATAGCTAGCATTTCGATGGCCATAACAAATAGATATGGTGACAGTGGACACCCTTGTTTAACTTCTTATGGCTGCAAGCCCGACGTCGGTACACTTATGACAACAGCCAGCTCAAGTGCAGGGCGCGAAATTCAAAATATATATATTTTTAAATATTTAACTTTCACACATTAACAAGTCCAATACAGCATATGAAAGGTACACATCTTGTGAATCCAGCCAACATGTCCGATTTTTAAAATGTTTTACAGCGAAAACACCACGTATATTTATGTTAGCTCACCACCAAATACAAAAAAGGACAGACATTTTTCACAGCACAGGTAGCATGCACAAAGCCAACCTAACTAACCAAGAACCAACCAAACTAACCAACAAACAACTTCATCAGATGACAGTCTTATAACATGTTATTCAATAAATCTATGTTTTGTTCGAAAAATGTGCATATTTCAGGTATAAATCATAGTTTACATTGCAGCTACAATCAGAAATTGCACCGAAAGCAGACAGAATAATTACAGACACCAACGCCAAATAACTAAATACTCATCATAAAACATTTCTGAAAAATACATAGTGTACAGCAATTGAAAGACAGGCATCTTGTGATTCCAGACAATATTTCCGATTTATCAAGTTTTACAGCGAAAACACAATATAGCGTTATATTAGCTTACCACAATAGCCAAAAACACAAGCAATTTCCCAGTAGCAAAAGTAAGCGATTGTAACAAACAAGCAAAAGATATATAATTTTTGACTAACCTTGATTTTCTTCCTCAGATGACAGTCCTATAACATCAGGTTATACATACACTTATGTTTTGTTCGAAAATGTGCATATTTAGAGCTGAAATCAATGGTTATACATTCTGCTAACTTAGCTACTTTTTCCCACAACGCCCGGATTTTTTCCGGACACTTTTTCTGACACACATATTCTGACCAAATAGCTATTCATAAACATAACTAAAAAATACATGTTGTATAGGAAATGATAGATCCATTAGTTCTTAATGAAATCGCAGTGTTAGAATTCTAAAAATAACTTCATTACGATATGCAGCTTCGGTATAGCTAGAGTACCCAAACGTTGGGCGCCCACGACTAGTTCACATGTACGACAGATATATGAAATAGCATCATAAAATGTTTCTTACTTTTGCTGATCTTTCATCAGAATGTTGGACAAGGTGTCCTTTGTCCAGAACAATCGTTGTTTGGATTTAGAACGGCAACTTTCCCTCTTGATTTAGCACGCGCACTAGCCAAGTGGCACGGATCTCTCCATCGTCAACAAAGTCAGAGAACGGAACACGGCAAAACTCCCGAAAAAATTTCAATAATCTGATTAAACTATATTGAAAAAACATACTTTACGATGATATGGTCACATGTATCAAATAAAATCAAAGCCGGAGATAGTAGTCGCCTATAACGGCAGCTAAACAGAAAGCAATCCCACTGTCCACCTCGCGCTCCCCAGAGTACCGGAAATAAGGGACACGTCATACAAAGAGCTTGTATTCCACTTCAGACCAAGATAAACACTAAATTTCTTCTCTCACAGCCTCTTGACATCCAGGGGAAGGTCTATGAAGTGCACGTAGACTCTTACGTATCATGCCCATTTATAGGCAGGAAGAAGAACAGAGCCTCGATTTCAGACTTTCCACTTCCTGGTCAGGAAGTTTGTGCCAAATGAGTTCTGTTTGACTCACAGATATAATTCAAATGGTTTTAGAAACTAGAGAGTGTTTTCTATCCAATAGTAATAATAATATGCATATTGTACGAGCAAGAATTGAGTACGAGGCCGTTTGAAATGGGCACCTTTAATCAGAGCTACTCAATACTGCCCCTGCAGCCATAAAAAGTTAAACTCCTCTTGACAATTCAAAACTCTCTGAGAAGTAGCCGCTATTTACGATTTTACACCTGGGGTTGCTATACATTACTTTACCCATTTTATAAGAGAATCACTGAAATTGAAAAAAATCCAGGCATTTATAAATAAAATCCAGTCTTAATTTATCAAAGCCCTTCTCAAAATCCGCTATAAATACCAGGCCTGGCATCTTTGATGTTTCATGATGTTTTATTATTTCTAATAGTTGTCGTATATTATCTCCAATTTATCATCCATTTAAAAAACCTGCCTGATCAGGATGAACAATCTCTGGTAAAACCTTTTTAATTCTGAGAGCTATGCACTTCGCTAGTATTTTTGCATCACAACATTGAAGTGTAAGAGATCTTTATATTTGCCATCAGGGTCTTGTTTTAATAATAGTGAAATCAGACCTTCCTGCTGAGTACCTGACAGACTACCATTTCTATAGGAGTAGTAAAAACAAGCTAACAATGGAGCTTTGAATATTTAAAAAAACTTGATACATACAGTTGAAGTCGGAAATTTACATACACTTAGGTTGGCGTCATTAAAACTCATTTTTCAACCACTCCACAAATTTCTTGTTAACAAACTATAGTTTTGGCAAGTCAGTTAGGACATCTACTTTGTGCATGACACAAGTCATTTTTCCAACAATTGTTTACAGACAGATTATTTCACTTATAATTCACTGTATCACAATTCCAGTGGGTCAGAAGTTTACATACACTAAGTTGACAGTGCCTTTAAACAGCTTGGAAAATTCCAGAGAATGATGTCAGGCTTTAGAAGCTTCTGATAGGCTAATTGATAGGCTATTTGAGTCAATTGGAGGTGTACCTGTGGATGTATTTCAAGGCTTACCTTCAAACTCAGTGCCTCTTTGCTTGACATCATGGGAAAATCAAAAGAAATCCGCCAAATTGTAGACCTCCACAAGTCTGGTTCATCCTAAACGCCTGAAGGTACCACGTTCATCTGTACAAACGATAGTACGCAAGTATAAACACCATGGGACCACACAACCATCATACCGCTCAGGAAGGAGACGCGTTCTGTCTCCTAGAGATGAACGTACTTTGGTGCGAAAAGTGCAAATCAATCCCAGAACAACGGCAAAGGACCTTGTGAAGATGCTGGAGGAAACCGGTACAAAAGTATCTATATCCACAGTAAAATGAGTCCTATATCGACATAACCTGAAAGGCCGCTCAGCAAGGAAGAAGCCACTGCTCCAAAACCACCATAAAAAAGCCAGACTATGGTTTGCAACTGCACATGGGGACAAAGATCGTACTTTTGGGAGAAATTTCCTCTGGTCTGATGAAACAAAAATAGAACTGTTTGGCCATAATGACCATCGTTATATTTGGAGGAAAAAGGGGAGGCTTGCAAGCCGAAGAACACCATCCAGACCGTGAAGCACGGAGGTGGCAGCATCATGTTGTGGGGGTGCTTTGCTGCAGGAGGGACTGGTGCACTTCACAAAATAGATGGCATCATGAGGTAGGAAAATTATGTGGATATATTGAAGCAACATCTCAAGACATCAGTCAGGAAGTTAAAGCTTGGTCGCAAATGGGTCTTCCAAATGGACAATGACCCCAAGCATACTTCCAAAATTGTGGCAAAATGGCTTAAGGACAACAAAGTCAAGGTATTGGAGTGGCCATTACAAAGCCATATAGAAATTTTGGGCAGAACTGAAAAAGCGTGTGTGAGCAAGGAGGCCTACAAACCTGACTCAGTTACACCAACTCTGTCAGGAGGAATGGGCCAAAATTCACCCAACTTAATCTGGGAAGCTTGTGGAAGGCTACCCAAAATATTTGACCCAAGTTAAACAATTTAAAGGCAATGCTACCAAATACTAATTGAGTATATGTAAACTTCTGACCCACTGGGAATGTGATGAAAGAAATAAAAGCTGAAATAAATCATTATCTCTACTATTATTCTGACATTTCACATTCTTAAAATAAAGTGGTGATCCTAACTGACCTAAAAAAGGGAATTGTTACTAGGATTAAATGTCATTGTGAAAAAAAAACTGTTTAAATTTATTTGGCTAAGGTATATGTAAACTTCCGACTTCAACTGTACCTCTGTATGCCATCAACTGTACCTTGATAGCATACAGCCATCAAGCCCTGGGGTTTTTCCAGACTGAAAGGATTTAAAAGCCTCAAAAAGTTATTCCTCTGTAATTTGGCCTTCGCACTGATCTTCCTGTACATTTGTTATTTTAATTGTTTTTTATTATTTGGAAAGAATTCCTTACTGTAATCGTCATTCAGTGGGTGAGGATGAGACGGAAAAGAGAACATCTGCTTAAAATATTTAGATTCCTCTTTTAAAATATAATTCAGAGAATCATAGACGACTCCGTCTTCAGTAACGACTTTCTGCAAATATTTTTTTTTGTGTTCTAGTGTTGGAGATTCAGGAAGAAGTTGGTGCATTTTTCTCCATATTCTATCCAGTTTGCTTCATTTTTGTAATAGATTACATTAGATTGTTCTTAAATAAGTTCCTCCAGTTCTTTTTGTTTTACCTGCACTATTAGTTAATGTTTTTCCCTTGACTCTTTAGCCAGAAACAGATTTTTTATTATTGATAAATATTAAATTGAATGACCTCTGAAGGTACATTTAAAGGTAACCTAAACAGTAAGGGGATTTGCTGAACCTGTATTATACTGGAGAAAAATCTGTTATAAATTATTTTGTCATAGTTAAAAAATAGTGAAAAAACAGAAACCCATTTAATCCAATATCAAGTAAACTGGAAAAAAAATCCCTGATCTCTTTGAACAAGGCATTCGAGCAAGCTCTCCAAAAATACACAGATAATCAACATGTAGCCTACCCATTAGCTATTTACATACATTATTGACTGTCACATTAGGTGGCTCGGAGAGCAAGGCATGAAGTGACACTAACTGATTGGTGTAGAGGGCCTGTGATACTTCTACCCCTGACATCCTAGTCATCCACCTTGGTGGAAACGACATGGGATACACAAAGGGGATGGCACTGGTGTGGCAAATGAGCAGATTTAGAGGTGGTCATCCACATGTTTACTGGGAAAACAGTGGTTTTCTCTGATATAACACAGCGGAGGAGCTGGATGTTCCAGTGGGACCAGAAGATAAACAAGTGAACGCATTTCAGGGAACACAATTCTCCACCCTGCCTTTAAGCAGTGTGTCCCGGGTATGTACCGTAGGGATGGAATGCATCTGACGGATGAGGGCAATGACATACAGTGGGGAGAACAAGTATTTGATACACTGCCGATTTTGCAGGTTTTCCTACTTACAAAGCATGTAGAGGTTTGTATTTTTTATCATAGGTACACTTCATCTGTGAGAGACAGAATCTAAAAAATCCAGAAAATCACATTGTATGATTTTTAAGTAATTAATTTGCATTTTATTGCATGACATAAATATTTGATCACCTACCAACCAGTAAGAATTCCGGCTCTCACAGACCTGTTAGTTTTCTTTAAGAAACCCTCCTGTTCTCCACTCATTACCTGTATTAACTGCACCTGTTTGAACTCGTTACCTGTATAAAAGACACCTGTCCACACACTCAATCAAACAGACTCCAACCTCTCCACAATGGCCAAGACCAGAGAGCTGTGTAAGGACATCAGGGATACAATTGTAGACCTGCACAAGGCTGGGACGGGCTGCAGGACAATAGGCAAGCAGCTTGGTGAGAAGGCAACAACTGTTGGCGCAATTATTAGAAAATGCAAGAAGTTCAAGATGACGGTCAATCACCCTCGGTCTGGGGCTCCATGCAAGATCTCACCTCGTGGGGCATCAATGATCATGAGGAAGGTGAGGGATCAGCCCAGAACTACACGGCAGGACCTGGCCAATGACCTGAAGAGAGATGGGACCACAGTCTCAAAGAAAACCATTAGTAACACACTACGCCGTCATGGATTAAAATCCTGCAGCGCACGCAAGGTCCCCATGCTCAAGCCAGCGCATGTCCAGGCCCGTCTGAAGTTTGCCAATGACCATCTGGATGATCCAGAGGAGGAATGGGAGAAGGTCATGTGGTCTGATGAGACAAAAATAGAGCTTTTTGGTCTAAACTCCACTCGCCGTTTTTGGAGGAAGAAGAAGGATGAGTACAACCCCAAGAACACCATCCCAACCGTGAAGCATGGAGGTGGAAACATCATTCTTTGGGGATGCTTTTCTGCAAAGGGGACAGGACGACTGCACCGTATTGAGGGGAGGATGGATGGGGCCATGTATCGCGAGATCTTGGCCTTCCCTCAGTAAGAGCATTGAAGATGGGTCATGGCTGGGTCTTCCAGCATGACAACGACCCGAAACACACAGCCAGGGCAACTAAGGAGTGGCTCCGTAAGAAGCATCTCAAGGTCCTGAAGTGGCCTAGCCAGTCTCCAGACCTGAACCCAATAGAAAATCTTTGGAGGGAGCTGAAAGTCCGTATTGCCCAGCGACAGCCCCTAAACCTGAAGGATCTGGAGAAGGTCTGTATGGAGGAGTGGGACAAAATCCCTGCTGCAGTGTGTGCAAACCTGGTCAAGAACTACAGGAAACGTATGATCTCTATAATTGCAAATAAATGTTTCTGTACCAAATATTAAGTTCTGCTTTTCTGATGTATAAAATACTTATGTCATGCAATAAAATGCAAATTGATTACTTAAAAATCATACAATGTGATTTTCTGGATTTTTGATTTTTAGATTCCGTCTCTCACAGTTGAAGTGTACCTATGATAAAAATTACAGGCCTCTACATGCTTTGTAAGTAGGAAAACCTGCAAAATCGTCAGTGTATCAAATACTTGTTCTCCCCACTGTATTCCTTGAAAGTTGGTATATCCAGTCTACACCGTTCTCTCCTCCGTAGTAACAAGACGGAGAAGGGTGCAATTGCGGCCCGCAATTCGGGGCGTTCTTGCATGTGGCCATTTCTGCATCTGCAGGAACCCCTAATACTAGTCTGTTTTAGATTTTGGTCTCTGAGTTTCTGATACTGATGACACACATTTTTTGTAAGGATTCAAGAGTGTCTTACTGTCTTACTTGGACTTGAGTGGCTTCACAAGGTATAATAAAGTAGGCGTTCAACATAACTTTTCCCGTGAATGATGACAGAGTTTTTCCCCACAACCCTGGTTCTAGTAACTGTCCCTAAGTTCCCGTCACTGTTGTCAGTGTCACTAACCATACTGTATGTTGTATAAGCAGTACTCTACTGTTGGCTGTAACACAGGACACTTCTAGTAAATTCGACGCCCTCTCAGAGAGGAAAATATCGGTGAAGACGACAAGTCTCATTCCTGCATGTCAGTGTGGGTGTGTGTGACTGCCTGCGTGCGTGCGTGCGTGAATGTGAATTCATTCACTTCTCTGTCTACCCATCTGTCCTTGACGTGCTGTTCAAGTATACAGGTACGCGTACACACTAGGCCAGTGGTGATGATTGTGAGGAAGGAAGTGCTGAGGGTTAAACAGTGAGGTCTGAGGGTGAGGAGGACTGGAGCCAGGACAGGACAGGGCTAGAGCACCCAACACAGAAAAACACACAGCACACCCCAGTACCAGAACAATAAACAGTCAGAACAGCATCTAACATAGAACAGCACCACAATGCCAACTGGCAAAAGAGAATGAAGGAGAGAGACAGAGAGAGAGATGGTGATAGAGGGAGAAAGAATAGGGAGGGAGAGGTAGAGATAGAGGGATAGAGATAGAGAGGGAGACATGTTGGGAAACCGAGAGGAAGCACAGGGTATGAGAGATGGATAGATGGAGGGGCAGATTGAGAAGGAATGATTCACAATTAGTCTTTCTCTGCTCTGTCATAAGAGGCCTGACTCCAAGAACATTGGACTGCTGCTGCTCTGCTAGGAGGTGACATCATCACCAGAAAGAGGGAGAGACGGATGCTTTACCTCCACTCACACCACTGAGTGGAAGATAGCAGGAGGTGAGAGGACAAGTGGAAGTGGAGGGGAGAGAGGGGAAAGGGTTAGGACAAAATGTCAGAGGTACAAACTGCAGCAGACTAATTGGAACATAGTGTATAAAGTGTTACTGGGAGGATAGGATTGTGGGAGAATTTGGAGTGGGAAAGGACAACCTGATACACAATTATGCCACTATTGAGGGTAATGGTCTACCCTTACAATATCCATCCCAGTACAGTGCTACTCTGCTTACTGTTTCATCAGGAAGCAACACATGAGACTGCTGAGCTGAGCACTAGAATGTGTGAGGAGTGAGAGCCCAGCTTTCCAATATGATATAATAATGTATTAGGGCTGATAGGAGTTAATGACAGGAGAGAATGACTAGAAGAGCCTCTCACGTCTCCGTCCAGGCTGACTAAGGAATTATACTGCTGAACAAATAGGCAAACAAATCGACAATACCACAGAGAGAGGCATCGCATCATCGCTTTAACAGCGTTAAAAGGAAGGAAGTCGTAGCTCGCTTGGAGACAAACCACCGTTCCCTTTCTGTTAATCACATAGCTTTAGTTAAATGACTGCCATAAAACAAAAGGCGTACGTACGGTAGCTAGGTAAAGGAGGTAGGTAATATGGCTGTGGTCTGTGTACGAGCTTAGGCAGCAGAAGAGCAGCTAGGAGAGAAATCCCCAACTGACTGTAAAACCAACGCTGGCCTCTGGTAGGTTATCGACGAGTGCATACGGCACATGGTGACACCACCTGAAGCCAATAGGAGAAGAGGAAGGAGTGGAAGAAGTGGTTTAATTTGCGTTTTCCTGATCTTAAATGGGTCCTGTCACAGAAGTAGGGAGGGGAAAAAGGAATGGTGATGAATAAGTGAATGAAAAAAGAGTGGGTGAAGAGGCAGAGAAGGTGGGACGAAAGGGGTGAAGGTGTGACGTGGGTGTGTGTAGGCTCTCTGTGTCTTCATTGGGCATAGAGGGTGTGACTCTGTTCCTAGGCATCGTCCAGGCAGGGTGGAGATGCCGAAGAGGAGATGAGGCGGTTCGGGTGATTTGGTAAAACTACAGATCCCAGTCCCAGGGTTTATTCAGAAAAAATACAGGTGGCTGTGTGTGAAACTATGAGTTGAACGTGTAACTATGTACGTGTGTGTGCGTGTCTGCTTTTTCCAGGAGTAATAAGGAGAAATGTCTTAATCTGTTGTTGTCTAGTACTGTCTTTTTGCTAGCTAGGGCCATCTACTTTAAGTGCTGTCTGTCTTCCCAGAAGCCTACTTGGTGTGTGAACTTCTGACTGCTCATAACTTGCAGCTGATTGTTGAAATCAACCAGGATTAAGGGGCAGGGCAATTTGTGATTGTTGTTGTTTTGGTAATCAGTGGCTGTATTGAAGGGGGAGTGGTTTCTAATCTCCTATGCAATCAGCAATTAGTACCGGTAGGCATGCTCTTCACCTCTATTAGGCAATTAGCAAGTTGTGTTAGACGTCAGTCTCTCCTGTTTTTTTCAGCGGCGGTCTCATCTAATTGTTCTGCAGAGTTTGAGTGTGTGTGTGTGTGTGTGTGTGTGTGTGTGTGTGTGTGTGTGTGTGTGTGTGTGTATGAGTCATCCTCTCCAAAACTGTTCTCACTCTATGCCAGAGAAGTTGGCGGCTGGATGACTGCATGCATGTAATCAGCGTGATTCATATACCGTGCAGCTAAAACAACAAGGAGTGTGGGCATCACTCAACCAACAGTGTTGGGGAAGCTACTCTGAAATCATAGTTTACCAAACGACCAATTACTTCACACTGGAAGAAGTTAAGCTACACTAAAACTACCCTTAATAAAAAATATAGTTTACTTAACTAAAGCTACTTTGACAAAGTAGTTCACTACATCCAAACTAATTTGTGAAGAATTTTAACATCTAAATCTGAAATGTCATAGACTACAAATGGCAAGAACAGATCACTCTGGAGTCAGATGATAACAGAATGTGTAATTTAGCCTATTAAACACCAAAAATATGTTTCAAGTGAGAATTAGAAAGATCTGATATTCTTGCCTACTTCACCCATATTTTATTTTATATTAAAAAAGTTGTCTGTAGTTCCAGTAGTTAGCTACACCGCTACATGGCAAAAAATGTAAAACACTACCATGATTAGAATTTAGTTCAACTACCACCAAACTACTGCAAAATATAGGTTATTACTCCCCAACACTGTGAACTAACAGCTAAAAACAGCTAGCTGTCACTATGTTAACGCCCGTGCCATTTACCAATCGCCAGTCTGCTCAATGAAGTAATGGTTCTAGACAGGTTTCTGTGAATGCTGGACTCTGTGAGCCTTCCGACACACACACACACACACACACACACACACACACACACACACACACACACACACACACACACACACACACACACATATCACACACATATCACACACATAAACTCAGCAAACAAATAAATGTCCCTTTTTCAAAGATAATTCACAAAAATCTAAATATCTTCATTGTAAAGGGTTTAAACACTGTTTCCCATGCTTGTTCAATGAACCATGAACAATTAATGAACATGCAACAGTGGAACGGTCGTTAAGACACTAACAGCTTACAGACGGTAGGCAATTAAGGTCACAGTTATGAAAACTTAGGACACTAAAGAGGCCTTTCTACTGATTCTAAAAAACACCAAAAGAAAGATGCCCAGGGTCCCTGCTCATCTGCGTGAACATGCCTTAGGCATGCTGCAAAGAGGTATGAGGACTGCAGATGTGGCCAGGGCAATAATTGCAATGTCCATACTGTGAGACGCCTAAGACAGCGCTACAGGGAGACAGGACGGACAGCTGATCGTCCTCGCAGTGGCAGACCACATGTGTAACAACACCTGCACAGGATCGGTACATCCGATCACCTGTGGGACAGGTACAGGATGGCAACAACAACTGCCCGAGTTACACCAGGAACGCACAATCCCTCCATCAGTGCTAAGACTGTCTGCAATAGGCTGGAGGATAGAGGATGGACTGAGGGCTTGTAGGCCTGTTGTAAGGCATATCCTCACCAGACATCACCGGCAACAACGTCGCCTATGGGCACAAACCCACCGTCGCTGGACCAGACAGGACTGGCACAAAGTGCTTTTCACTGACGAGTCGCAGTTTTGTCTCACCAGGGGTGATGGTCAGATTCGCGTTTATCGTCGAAGGAATGATTGTTACACCGAGGCCTGTACTCTGGAGCGGGATCGATTACAAGGTGGAGGGTCCGTCATGGTCTGGGGCGGTGTGTCACAGCATCATCGGACTGAGCTTGCTGTCATTGCAGGCAATCTCAATGCTGTGCGTTACAGGGAAGACATTCTCCTCCCTCATGAGGTACCCTTCCTGCAGGCTCATCCCGACATGACCCTCCAGCATGAAAATGCCACCAGCCATACTGCTCGTTCTGTGCGTGATTTCCTGCAAGACAGGAATGTCAGTGTTCTGCCATGGCCAGCTAAGAGCCCGGATCTCAATCCAATTGAGCACGTCTGGGACCTTTTGGATCGGAGGGTGAGGGCTAGGGCCATTCCACCCAGAAATGTCCGGGAACTTGCAGGTGCCTTGGTGGAAGAGTGGGGTAACATCTCACAGCAAGAACTGGCAAATATGGTGCAGTCCATGAGGAGGAGATGCACTGCAGTAGTTAATGCAGCTGGTGGCCACACCAGATACTGACTGTTACTTTTGATTTTGACCCCCCCTTTGTTCAGGGACACATTATTCCATTTATGTTAGTCACATGTCTGTGGAACTTGTTCAGTTTATGTCTCAGTTGTTGAATCTTGTTATGTTCATACAAATATTTACACATGTTAAGTTTGCTGAAAATAAACGCAGTTGACAGTGAGAGGACGTTTCTTTTTTTGTTTATATATACAGTGGCTTGCGAAAGTATTCACCCCCTTGGCATTTTCCTATTTTGTTGCCTTACAACCTGGAAATAAAATAGATTTTTGGGGGGGGGGTTTATCATTTGATTTACACAACATGCTTACGACTTTGAAGATGCAAAATATTTTTTATTGTGAAACAAACAAGAAATATGACAAAAAAACTTGAGCGTGCATAACTATTCACCCCCCCAAAGTCAATGTACTTTGTAGAGCCACCTTTTGCAGCAATTACAGCAGCAAGTCTCTTGGGGTATGTCTCTATAGGCTTGGCATATCTAGCCATTAGGATTTTTGCCCATTCTTCAAGGCAAAACTGCTCCAGCTCCTTGGATGTGTTCCACTGGTGTACAGCAATATTTAAGTCATACCACAGATTTTCAATTGGATTGAGGTCTGGGCTTTGACTAGGCCATTCCAAGACATTTAAATGTTTCCCCTTAAACCACTCGAGTGTTGCTTTAGCAGTATGCTTAGGATCATTGTCCTGCTGGAAGGTGTTCCTTTGTCCCAGTCTCAAATCTCTGGAAGACTGAAACAGGTTTCCTCAAGAATTTCCCTGTATTTAGCACCATCCATCATTCCTTAAATTCTGACCAGTTTCCCAGTCCCTGCCGATGGAAAAACATCCCCACAGCATGATGCTGCCACCACCATGCTTCACTGTGGGGATGGTGTTCTTGGGGTGATGAGAGGTGTTGGGTTTGCGCCAGACATAGCGTTTTCCTTGATGGCCAAAAAGCTCAATTTTAGTCTCATCTGACCAGAGTACTTTCTTTCATATGTTTGGGGAGTCTCGCACATGCCTTTTGGCGAACACAAAACGTGTTTGCTTATTTCTTTCTTTAAGCAATGTCTTTTTTCTGGCCACTCTTCCGTAAAACCGTGCTCTGTGGAGTGTACGACTTAAAGTGGTCCTATGGACAGGTACTCCAATCTCCTGTGTGGAGCTTTGCAGCTCCTTCAGGGTTATCTTTGGTCTCTTTGTTGCCTCTCTGATTAATGCCCTCCTTGCCTGGTCTGTGAGTTTTGGTGGGCGGCCCTCTCTTGGCAGGCTTGTTGTGGTGCCATATTCTTTAAATGTTTTAATAATGGATTTAATGGTGCTCTGTTGGATGTTCAAAGTTTCGGATATTTTTTTATAACCCAACCCTGATCTGTACTTCTCCACAACTTTGTCCCTGACCTGTTTGGAGAGCTCCTTGGTCTTCATGGTGCCCCTGGCTTAGTGGTGTTGCAGACTCTGGGGCCTTTCAGAACAGGTGTATATATATACTGAGATCGTGTGACAGATCATATAACACATAGATTGCACACAGGTGGACTTTATTTCTTATTAGATGACTTCTGAAGGTAATTGGTTGCACCAGATCTTATTTAGGGGCTTCATATCAAAGGCGGTGAATAAATATGCACGCACCACTTTTCAGTTTTTATTTATTTTTTATTTTTTGAAACAAGTAAAAAAAAATCATTTCACTTCACTTCACCAATTTGGACTATTTTGTGAATGTCTATTACATGAAATCCAAATAAAAATCTATTTAAATTACAGGTTATAATGCAACAAAATAGTAAAAAATGCCAAGAGGGATGAATACTTTTGCAAGGCACTGTATATACAGTATACACACACACACACACACACACACACACACACACACACACACACACACACACACACACACACACATACACACACACACACAAGCATGCACTCTGTGGCCATCATGATGTTCATTGACTATACCTCAGCCTTCAACACCATAGTATCATTAAGATGAGCAGCCCGCCCTGTGCCACTGGGTCCTGAACTTCCTGACGGGCCGCTCCCAGGTGGTGAAGGTACGAAACAACACCTCCATTTCACTGGTCCTCAACACAGTGGCCCCACAAGGGTGCGTGCTCAGCTCCCTCCTGCACTCCCTGTTCACCCGTCACTGAGTGGCAACACAGGCCTCCAACTCAATCATCAAGTTTGCAGAGTTTACACAACAGAAGTAGGCCTGATTACCAACAATGACGAGACAGCCTACAGGGAGGTGGTGGGGGCCCTGGCAGAGTGGTGCCAGGTAAATAACCTCTCCCTCAACGTCAACAAAACGAAGGAGAGGTTACCCCCCTATCCACATCGACTGGACCGCAGTGGAGAAGGTGAATAGCTTCAAGTTCCTCGATATACACATCACTGACAATCTGAAATGGTGCACCCACACAGACAGTGTGGTGAAGAAGGCACAACAGCGCCTCTTCAAATTCAGGAGGCTGGAGAAATTTGGCTTGGCCCCTAAGACCCTCACAAACTTTTACAGATGCACAATTGAGAGCCTCCTATCGGGCTGTATCACCGTCTGGTACGGCAACTGCACCGTCCGCAACCGCAGGGCTCTCCAGACGGTGGTGCCGTCTGCCCAACACATCACTGGGGGCACACTGCCTGCCCTCCAGGACACCTACAGCACCCGATGTCACAGGAAGGTCAAAAAGAAGACGTGTGTCATCTTTTGTCCTTTGCCAAAACTGTAATTGTTTACCGTTTTCGAGACTTGCTGTTTTTTCAAGTGTACTGTGATCCTGGGGCTACCGTTTCTCAGTAAAGTATTATGTTTATCCTTAGCCTCGTCACAGTCAGACTGTTAAGTAGCCATCACTAGCCAGCTACCACTGGCCTCTCGGGAACTGGGAGAGGACCTCGAGTCGCTGATAATGCTGGCAATCAGGATTGACAACCGTCTCCGAGAATGGCATGAGACAGCGCCATTTTGACATCACCCCAGTATCCTTGTTTCCTGAGCACTCCAAGCCCCCCAAACCCTGCATTAAGGAGCCCATGCAGCTGGGACGCACACGTCTGAGCCCACTGGTGTATGACAGGCGCATGCGTGAAGGCTGTTGCCTCTACTGCGGAGGTCTCAGCCATCTGCGTGCTATGTGCCCAGAGCTGACGGGAAATGCCAGGGTTTGCCAGGACAAGGGGAAACCCTGATGAGCTGTGCAGTTTCCTCCAGGTTACCCAGTCACCGTCTGTCACTACCCCCAACGCTCTACTGGGACAACTGTCAGCACCAGATTCAAGCCTTCGTGGACTCCTGGGCCGCAGATAATTTCATTGATCAGGACTTCGCCAGAGAATTACAAATCGCCTGCGTGAAGTGTCCCATCCCTCTGCAGATTCAAGCCCTCAATGGACGGCCCATTGGCTCCGGTCAGGTGGAATATCAGACCAAGCCCATTCTACTGCAGGTTGGGGTGAACCACTCAGAGACTCTTAGTTTTCTTTTGATCACTGTTCCTGAGAACCCCCTTGTCCTAGGGTACCCCTGGCTAGTGCTACATAATCCAATATTATCCTTGTCCATGGGACACCTACTAGACTGGGGTAAGGACTGCCAAACTAAATGTCTAAGACCCCCACCAAGAGCCTTGCCGTGTCCTCCTGCATCCATTGAAGACCAAGACTAATCTGCTCCTCCTCCCAAATACTTTGACCTTCGGAAGCCTTCAGTAAGAGGCAAGTCGCCACCCTTCACCCCTATCGTCCATACGACTGTGCCATAGAACTCCTACCCGGCTTCACATCTCCCCGGGGCCGTCTGTACTCCCTCTTGACCCCTGAAGCAGAAGTCATGGACAATTACATCCAGTAGTCGCTGGAGCCAGGTTTCATTCACCCGTGGGTAAGAAGGATGGAGGCCTCCGTCCTTGCATCGATTACAGAGGCTGAACCAGATTACGATCAAGAATTGTTACCCCCTACCCCTGATGTCCGCTGCCTTTGGAGTTGGCCCAAGGGGCCCAATTCTTCACCAAACTAGACCTCCGCAACGCTTACAATCTGGTGAGGATCAGGGAGGGAGATGAGTGGAAAACTGCCTTTAACAACCCTAGCGGTCACTATGAGTATTTAGTCATGCCCTTTGGATTATCGAACTCACCGGCAGTCTTTCAAGCATTGGTCAATGACTCTCCTAGGGATATGTTGATTCGGTTCGTCTTTGTTTACCTCAACGACATCCTGATTTTCTTTAAAATCCTTCTGGAACACATACTGCACGTCCGCCAAGTCCTGAGATGCCTCCTACAGAGTCAACTATATGTCAAGATAGAGAAGTGTGAGTTCCACGTATCCAAAGTTTCCTTCCTGGGTCACATTATCTCTACCGCAGGCATCCAAATGGACCCCGTAAAGGTTGAGGCGGTCGCCGACTGGCCCCGTCCCACCTAACTCAAGCAGGTCCAGCGGTTCCTCAGGTTTGCCAATTTTTACAGGCATTTTATAAGCAACTTTGGTGCGGTGGCAGTGCCTCTCACGGTCCTAACAAGCAAGTCCCAGACCTGTTTTTGCTGGACTCCAGAGGCTGACAGGGCATTCATGGAGCTCAAGGGACGTTTCACCTCCAGACCCATCCTCGTTCATCCTGATCCTACTCATCCCTTTGTGGTAGAGGTGGACGCCTTGGACACCGGAGCAGGGGCAGTCCTTCATAGCGGAACAAGGAGGACAAGAAACTGCACCCATCCGCCTTTCTCTTCAAGCGGTTCTCGCCAGCGGAATGCAACCGGGAGCTCTTGGCAGATAAGTAGGCCCTTGATGGATGGAGACACTGGTTGGAGGGGAAACCTCATCCTTTCGTGATCTGGACGGACCATAAGAACTTGGTCTCCATTCAAGAAGCCAAGAGGTTGACCCCTCGCCAGGCTAGGTGGGCTCTGTTTTTTAACAGGTTCGATTTCACACTAGCCTATCGCCCAGGATCCAAGAATCAGAAAGCAGACGCTCTGTCCCGCCAACACGATGTCTCTAACGAGGAGAGGGACTCCGAGCCCACCATCCACAGCTCCCACAATGTGGCCCCTGTGATATGGTGTATTGAGACCAGGGTACGACAAGCCCAGACCCGAGAACCTGACCCTGGCGGGGGTCCCACTAACAGACTTTACGTTCCACGATCAGCTCGTTCCCGAGTACTACAACGGGGACATTCCTCTAAATGAACTGGGCATCCAGGGGTTATCGGGCACTGGAGTTCTTGAGGCAGACATTCTAGTGGCCCAACATGATTGAAGATGTGAGATCCTTTGTTGCGGCCTGTTACACCTGTGCCCAAAGCAAGTCCTCACGCCAGCGACTGGCTGGGTTGCTACAACCTCTGCCCATCCCCAGCCGGCCCTGGTCCCACCTGTCCGTAGACTTTATCCTAGGGTTACCTCCATCCCAAGGGCTTACCACTATCCTGGTGGTCGTTGATCGTTTCTCCAAGGCAGCCCATTTCATTGCCTTACCCAACTTGCCTTCAGCGAAGGAGACCGCTGATCTCATGATTATCCATGTATTTCAACTACACAGACTTCCCCAGGACATTGTCTCGGATAGTGGGCCCCAGTTCGTCGCACGATATTGGAAAGCCTTCTGCTCCCTGTTGGGGGCGTCAGTGAGTTTCTCCTCTAGATTCCACCCACATTCGAATGTGCAAACGGAGCGGGCCAACCAGGAGCTGGAGAAGTTCCTCCTCTGCTTTGTCTCCACCCAGGCCAGCAACTGGAGCAAGTTCCTTGTCTGGGCGGAATATGCTCACAACACACTGCAGAACTCGTCCACTGGACTGTCGCCGTTCTAGTGTCAGTTCGGGTTCACCCCCCACTTTTTCCTGAACAAGAGGCCGAAGCGTTGGTGTCATCAGCCGAGGCGTTCATTTGACGATGCCGCCGCACCTGGATCAGGGCGCGATCCTCCTTGCTCGGCTCCTCTGCCCGACACCAACACCTGGCAAACTGGCACTGAAGGCCTCTTCGGCTCCTCCGACCGGGTCAACGGGTGTGGCTGTACACTCGTGAACTTCCCTTAAAGATGGGCTCACAGAAAATCACTCCACTCTACATAGGACCATTCAAGATCCTGAGTCGCATCAACCCGGTCACCTATCGCCTCCAGCTTCCCAGGTCTATGAGGGTCTCTCCATCCTGCCATGTCTCCCATCTCAAGCTGATAAGGACCAGTCCCTTCGCTCCCACCACATCTGCCACTCCGCCCCCTCGACTTGTTGATGGTCGCGCGGCCTACACTGTCCGGCGTCTGTTGGAAGCTCGTTGGGTCCGAGGCACCCTGCAGTACGTTGTGGACTGGGAGAGCTACGGCCCTGAGGAGCGGGCGTGAGTGCCTGCCTGGGACATCCTGGATCCAGGACTTGTTTGGGACTTCAACCACCTACGTTGTGGTGGCTGGAGCCACTCCTAGAATGGGGGGCACTGTCATGGTTCCACCTTTCACCATAGGGCGGCAGAGACCATCCTAGAGACATTAACGACACTCAGGTGTTTACACTTTAACTCATTATGATTTCCCTGTTAACACTTATTTTTCTTAAAACTAAATTGTTGATTAAGGGCTTGTAAGTAAGCATTTCACTGTAAGGTCTACACACCTGTTGTATTCGGCGCATGTGACAATTACAATTTGATTTGATTATTAAAGTGACCAGTGATTCCATGTCTATGTATATAGGGGAGCAGCCTCTAAGGTGCAGGGTTGAGTAACCGAGTGGTAGCCGGCTAGTGATGGCTATTTAACAGTCTGACTGTGATGTGGTAAGGTTGGTCGCAGGTGCAGAGAAGAGACCAGACGAGGAATCAGAGGTTAAGGATAAACATAATACTTTACTGAGAAACAGTAGCCGCAGAATCACAGTACACAACACTAAGTCTCGAAACTCACTCAGGAAACAAACACACACGGTAAACAATTCAAGCTTCTGCAAAGGACATCAGAAAACACACCTCTTTTAACTTCTACTTGCACACAATCCCGGATCCGGGAGCACCCTCATCAGTAAAAAAGCTGACTAGCATAGCCTAGCATAGCGCCACAAGTAAATACTAGCATCTAAATATCATTAAATCACAAGTCCAAGACACCAGATGAAAGATACACATCTTGTGAATCCAGCCATCATTTCTGATTTTTAAAATGTTTTACAGGGAAGACACAATATGTATTTCTATTAGCTAACCACGATAGCAAAAGACACAACTTTTTTTCCCACCATTTTTTTCCTGCATAGGTAGCTATCACAAATTCGACCAAATAAAGATATAAATAGTCACTAACCAAGAAACAACTTCATCAGATGACAGTCTGATAACATATTTATTGTATAGCATATGTTTTGTTAGAAAAATGTGCATATTTCAGGTATAAATCATAGTTTTACATTGCAGCCACCATCACAACTCTCACCAAAGCAACTAGAATAACTACAGAGACCAACGTGAATTACCTAAATACTCATCATAAAACATTTATGAAAATTTATGACAAAGATCTTGTGAATCCAGCCAATATTTCAGATGTTTTAAGTGTTTTACAGCGAAAACACAATATAGCATTATATTAGCTTACTACAATAGCCAACCACACAACAGCATTGATTCAAGCCAACAATAGCGATAACGAATAAACCAGCAAAAGATATAAATTTTTTCACTAACCTTCTCAAACTTCTTCAGATGACAGTCCTATAACATCATATTACACAATACATATAGAGTTTGTTCGAAAATGTGCATATTTAGCGGCACAAATCGTGGTTATACAATGAGAATAGTAGCCAAGCTGCCAACAAAATGTCGGGAGAAATCTTGGGAGAGGCACCTAATCTAATCGATAACTAATCATAAACTTGACAAAAAAATACAGGTTGGACAGCAAATGAAAGATACATTAGTTCTTAATGCAACCGCTGTGTTAGATTTTTAAAATTAACGTTACTACGACATACAGCGTGCGCTAAAGCGAGACCGCACCGAAATTAATGGCGGAATAATAGTTTAACATTTTTCAACAGAACAACGAATTAACATCATAAATAGTTCTTACTTTTTGATGAGCTTCCATCAGAATCTTGGGCAAGTTGTCCTTTGTCCAGAAGAATCGTTGCTCGGTTGTAGATTGTCGCCTTCAACTTTGGAATTAGCAGTAAACATTAGCCATGTGGCGAAGACGTGCCCAACTCACTATAACGCAGCACTAAGAAAATTCCGAAAATCGCAATATACTGATATAAAATGATATAACTCGGTTTAAAATAACTACATTATGACGTTAACACCTATATCGAATAAAATCAGAGCCGGATATATCTAAGGCCTATAACGAGAGCTTTCCAGAACGCCATCCTGAGGTCTGTCTTGCGTCATGGCGAATGTTGAAAAGAGTGTACCCCACGTTCCAAAACCCTTTATATGGCCTCAGATCTGCCTAGCAACTCCATTCCAATTCTCATTGCTTGCTGACATCCAGGGGAAGGCGTATGCAGTGCATGTCGACCAATAGAATACATGCAAATTAATAAACTGACCCTAGAACAGATTGCCTGATTTCAGATTTCTCACTTGCTGACAGGAAGATTGCTCCAACTTGAGTTCTGTTTTACTCACAGATATAATTCAAATGGTTTTAGAAACTAGAGAGTGTTTTCTATCCAATAGTAATAATAATATGCATATTGTACGAGCAAGAATTGAGTACGAGGCAGTTTAATTTGGGAACACATTTTTTACAAAGTGAAAACAGCACCCCCTATTGAGAAAAGGTTAACTTCTTTGGGGTAGGGGGCAGTATGTTCACGTCCGGATGAAAAGCATGCCCAGAGTACATGGCCTGCTACAAAGCCATAAAAGCTAGAATGTGCAGATTTGGATAGAAAACACTCTGAAGTTTCTAAAACTGTTTGAATGATGTCTGTGAGTATAACGGAACTCATATGGCAGGCAAAAACCTGAGAATATATTCAACCAGGAAGTGGGAAATCTGAGGTTGGTCGATTTTCAACTCAGCTCCTATTGAAGATACAGTGGGATATTGGTCATATTGCTCTTCCTAAGGCTTCCACTAGATGTCAACAGTCTTTAGAACATTGTCTGATGCGTCTACTGTGAAGTGGGGCCGAATGAGAGGGGATTGAGTAAGGTCTACCATGACCTGAACATGCGCTGACCATGTGAGAGCGAGCTCTGTTCCATCCCACTTCTGAAGACAAAGGAATTCTTCGGTTGGAACATTATTGAAGAATTATGTTAAAAACATCCTAAAGATTGATTCAATACCTCGTTTGTCATGTTTTTACGGAGTGTAATATAACTTTTTTAACTTTTCGTCTGTACTTTCCGCTGGACTTGCCCGCGCGTCGTGAGTTTGGAAAGTGTACTGAACGCTAGAACAACAAGGAGGAATTTGGACATAAATGACATTATCGAACAAAACAAACATTTATTGTGGAACTGGGATTCCTGGGAGTGCATTCTGATGAAGATCATCAAAGGTAAGTTAATGTTTATAATGTTATTTCTGACTTCTGTTGACTGCACAATATGGCGGATATATTTGTGTCTTGATTGGGCTCTGAGCGCCGACTCAGATTATTGCATGGTTTGCTTTTTCCGTAAAGCTTTTTTTGGAATCTGACACAGCGGTTGCATTAAGGAGAAGTGCATCTAAAATTCAATGCATAACAGTTGTATCTTTTAGCAATGTTTATTATGAGTATTCCTGTAAATTGATGTGTCTGTTTGCAAACTCAAAGGATGTTTTGGAACTTCTGAATGTAAGGCGCCAATGTAAACTCAGATTTTTGGATATAAATATGAACTTTACCGAACAAAACATACATGTATTGTGTAACATGAAGTCCTATGAGTGTCATCTGATGAAGATCATCAAAGGTTAGTGATTCATTTTATCTATATTTCTGCTTTTTGTGAATCCTCTCTTTGGCTGGAAAAATGGCTGTGTTATTCTGTGAATAGGCACTCACCTAACATAATCGTTTGGTTTGCTTTCGTCGTAAAGCCTTTTTGAAATCGGACACTGTGGCTGGATTTACAACAAGTGTATCTTTAAAATGGTGTATTAATATGTGTATGTTTGAGGAATTGTAATTATGGGATTTCTGTTGTTTTGAATTTGGCGCCCTGCAGTTTCACTGGCTGTTGAAGAGGTGGGACGCTACCGTCTCACGTACCCTAGAGAGGTTAAGTAAAAACTGGATAAAGTAACAAGTAATTCAAGAGCAGCAGTAAAATAACAATAGTGAGGCTATATACAGGGGGTACCGGTACAGAGTCAATGTGCACCGGTTAGTCGAGGTAATTGAGGTAGGTAGAGTTAAAGTTACTATGCATAGATAATAAACAAAGAGTAGCAGCAGCGTAAAAGGGGAGGAGTGGTGGGGCAATGCAAATAGTCTGGGTAGCCATTTGATTAGCTGTTCAGGAGTCTTATGGTTTGGGGGTAGAAATTGTTAAGAAGCCTTTTGGACCTAGGCTTGGCATTCTGGTACCGCTTGCCGTGCTGTAGCAGAGGGAAAAGTCTATGACTAGGGTGGCTGGAGTCTTTGATAATTTGTAGGGCCTTTCTCTGACACCGCCTGTTATAGAGGTCCTGGATGGCAGAACGCTTGGCCCCAGTGATGTACTGGGCCGTACGCACCCTCTGTAGTGCCTTGCGGTCGGAGGCCAAGCAGTTGCCATACCAGGCAGTGATGCAACCAGTCAGGATGCTCTCGATGGTGCAGCTGTATAACTTTTTGAGGATCTGAGGACCCATGCCAAATCTTTTCAGACTCCTGAAAGAGGGCTTTGTCGTGCCCTCTTCACGACTGTCTTGGTGTGTTTGGACCATGATAGTTTGTTGGTGATGTGGACACCAAGGAACTTGAAGCTCCCAACCTGCTCCACTACAGCCCCGTCGATTAGAATGGGGGTGTGCTCGGGCCTCCTTTTTCTGTGGTCCACAATCATCTCCTTTGTCTTGGTCACGTTGAAGGAGAGGTTGTTGTCTTGGCACCACACGGCCAGGTCTCTGACCTCCTCCCTAAAGGCTGATCAGGCCTACCACTGTTGTGTCATCGGAAAACTTAATGATGGTGTTGGAGTCGTGTTGGAGTCGTGCCTGGCCGTGCAGTCATGAGTACAGGAGGGGACTGAGCACGCAACCCTGAGGGTCCCCAGTGTTGAGGATTCCATTATTATAATAATAATTCCATTATTTTACTTTTAGATTTGTGTGTATTGTTGTGAATTGTTAGATACTACTGCACTGTTGGAGCTAGGATCACAAGCATTTCGATACACCCACAATAACATCTGCTAAATATGTGTGTGAGCAATAGAATTTGATTTGATTTTGATTTGATACCTTGTCCATGCCAAATTACTGAGAGGGTTGTGGGATAGCGTGAGAGTTTACGCCCTATGTAACAACTCCCTATTACATAACAACAGGACCCATGCACTGACGAGAACGCTGCCTCAGCCAAAACAGAGGAAAACTGTCTGCATGGAAACTACCTTTCTCAGAACTACATTATCCTACCCCCATACTGTGTACCATTAACACTTCCTACAAAACAAAGACCTTACCACACTGCACAAAGAGACATTCTCAGAGAGAGAGACAGAGAGATTTCTGTCTAGCTGTCTTTCTAATATTCTCTCTCTGTTTTATCTGTTCCATTAGTAATGTCTTCCTCCCACTCTTCCTCCCACTCTTCCTCTCCCCACCAAGAGCATCGGACGTGTGCCTTTACAGGTATGCATGTATAAGAGTCATGTGTCAACCCATTTCTATACATTAATTCCCTCTCCCATGTCTACTCCTGGTCACATATATGACTTGTTCATGTATGTTAGCTAGCCTTGCTCTTTCCATGCCTGTAATGTATGTGCATATGTGTGCATTTCTGCATGTACTGTGCATTTGTGTTGAATTCTCTCATCCCTATTTCTATCTGCCAATATGTATGTCTGTATCAACTATATTACTGGGAGTCAACTCTTCTTTGTCAATTTCTTTGATTCCATGCATGTCTTTACCCTCGCATTGACCCCTTATTTCCCCCGGGATGAGGAGGCCAAGTGTGTGTGTGTTTGTTTGTGTGCACACCTATACCACTCTAAACAACAATCATAAATATAATTCAAAAGAGAAACATTACTTTTTGCAGTGAAGATTCATATAGGTTCACATGATGATAAATAATGAAACAGTTATAGTTCTGCAACCTTTATCGACCAGAGACAGGATTGGGAAGTAACTAATTACATGTAATCTGATTATTTAACAAAAAAAACTGTAGTCGGTTACGTTACCAGCAAAAATATTGTAATCAGATTACTTTTGAAAAATTGCGTTTCAAATGTGTTTGATTAATCCTTTTGTCTTCTTCCAATGACCCTTAAAGGGAAAGTAATCCAAAAGTAATCAGATTATGTTACTGAGTTTAGGTAATCCAAAATGTACATTACTGATTACAATTTTGGACAGGTAACTAGTAACTGTAACATATTACATTTAAAAAGTAACCTGCCCAACCCCGCATAGAAACTTAAATTGTTCGTCTCAACCTTGATTCAGTGTCATTTTGATTATGCCTGCTCTGCTTGGTATTGTGGGCCATCAAAAAGATGAAAAGTGGAAATGCCAGTCATGTAAATAATGTTATCAGGTATATGCTGAATGTCCCCCCAAGGGGTACAGGAGTTCCAGGAGGTGGGCTTGTTACCTTTGGAGTCCAGAGTGGACCAACTTAAACTAAATCATATATTTGACCTCTTAAATGATCGTGCCCCAGGATATATGAAAAACAACATTGATATGGTCTGTAACCGTTACCAGAGCTCGTGTTATGTCTTGTAAAATCCAAAGAGTAAACAGTACAGCGAGGAGCAAGTTTTTCTATAAAGGCATTTGTCTATGGAATAGCCTCCCCTTAGAGATAAAGCAGAAATAGCTTTAAAAAGCAGGCAAAGGTTTTCATTTGGACAAGTTTGTCTAAGTTAAACCACTCCACTGCCCCTTGTGTCCCCTACTGCTGGTCAGGTGTCAGTATTTGAATGATAGGTATTATGTGCAATGAATAGATCGTTTTTTAAGGTCGAAATGTGAAATGAAAACGGTTGATTTTTAAGGTTAGGGAAAAGTGCAGGGAATAGTGCCACTTTCTAAGATGTCAATATAAATCCATGCATTTATCATTGTTTGTAATTTCGTCTTGCCTTTTAATCATTATATGTGTTGTTGTTTTTACCATCGAGGACCACTTTGGAAACAAGTGTTTTAATTCATACATAAATGATATCCTCTGGGTCCACATTGCACATTTTGTTGTATATGTCTGTTACACAAATCAATTCAATTCAAAAGAGATAACCAAACCATTGAGATCTTATAATTCTATACTGTATGTCTTCTACATGTAGTTCTATGTCTGAAACTGCGTAGATGCTACAGTGGCTTGCGAAAGTATTCACCCCCTTGGCATTTTTCCTATTTTGTTGCCTTACAACCTGGAATTAAAATAGATTTTGGGGGGGTTTGTATCATTTAATTTACACAACATGCCTACCACTTTGAAGATGCAAAATATGTTTTATTGTGAAACAAACAAGAAATATGACAAAAAACTGAAAACTTGAGCGTGCATAACTATTCACCCCCCCCAAAGTCAATACGCCATCCATCATTCCCTCAATTCTGACCTGTTTCCCAGTCCCTGCTGATGAAAAACATCCCCACAGCATGATGCTGCCACCACCATGCTTCACTGTGGAGATGGTGTTGTCGGGGTGATGAGAGGTGTTGGGTTTGTGCCAGACATAGCTTTTTCCTTGATGGCCAAAAAGCTCAATTTTAGTCTCATCTGACCAGAGTACCTTCTTCCATATGTTTGGGGAGTCTTGCACATGCCTTTTGGCAAACACCAAACATGTGTTTCTTGAAGCAATGGCTTTTTTTCTGGACAATCTTCCGTAAAGCCCAGCTCTGTGGAGTGTACGGCTTAAAGTGGTCCTATGGACAGATACTCCAATCTCCGCTGTGGAGCTTTGCAGCTCCTTCAGGGTCATCTTTGGTCTCTTTGTTGCCTCTCTGATTAATGCCCTCCTTGCCTGGTCCATGAGTTTTGGTGGGCGGCCCTCTCTTGGCAGGCTTGTTGTGGTGCCATATTCTTTCAATTTTTTTAATGGTGCTCTGTGGGATGTTCAAAGTTTCTGATATTGTTTTATAACCCAACCCTGATCTGTACTTCTTTGTCCCTGACCTGTTAGGAGAGCTCCTTGGTCTTCATGGTGCCGCTTGCTTAGTGTTGTTGCAGACTCTGGGGCCTTTCAGAACAAGGCTATATATACACAGATCATGTGACAGATCATGCGACACTTAGATTGCACACAGGTGAGCTTTATTTAACTCATAATGTGACTTCTGAAGGTAATTGGTTGCACCAGATCTTATTTAGGGGCTTCATATCAAAGGGGTGAATACATATAAATGCACCACTTTCAGTTTTTTTTCCCATTTCACTTCACCAATTTGGACTATTTTGTGTATGTCCATTACATGAAATCCAAATTAAAATGTATTTAAATTACAGGTTGTAATGCAACAAAATAGGAAAAATGCCAACGGGGATGAATAATTTTGCAAGGCACTGTATGTGTTATATTGTGTATGAGATGCTGAGTGTGTCATATTGTCTATTATAAACCGGGTAGTTTGTGTACTGGATGCTGATTGTCTGAAAGTAGTGGTATACCAGACAATATACCATGGGTATGATGCAAAATTACGTGTTTACTGTTCTAATTATGTTGGTAACCAGTTTATAATAGCAATAAGGCACCTTGGGTGTTTGTGTTATATGGCCAACATACCACTGCTAAGGGCTGTATCCAGGCCATATTATTAACCTTTACACGTACGAGTTACCATACCCGGTCTCACGGATGGCTAACTATGGAAATCCCTTCGGTTTACTCAGTTAGGTAAATCGTCTTTAATTGTCTTTGCACCCTATGTATGGAACAACCTACAGCGTTCCCCACACCTGGGTGTTCTGGTGCCTCTTGGGGAGTTCAACATGTTGATTGGAGACCTCCATGCCTGAGGAATGTGACTGTTTTTCTTGAATATTTGTACTATACTGTATTTTATTTTACATTGTATTTTATTTTATTTTGTCAATTGTGTTAATGCAGGGTTCCATTGCAAAAGAGACCTTAGTCTCAATGTTGATCGACACGCTCTCACAGTCTCACTGCAGAATTAGACATTTCAAGTGAGTGTCCATCACCAGGATCGAACACGCAAGTCATGGGATTACACCCATTCGCCAACTCCGTCCACAATGCCCTTGCAAAACTCAATCCTACTTTATGGTAATAGCGCTCACTGTTTCCCCAAGGTATGGATAGAAGTCATATAAGAACATATACCACACCCCCTCGGGCCTTATTGCTTAATTAGATGCGGTGAGTGGATAAGATGCTGTGTATACCATTGTGCCTCTACTGGTTCTGTCACCAATGTGTTTGTAATGCTGTGGGCTCGATGGGTCTCAGTCAGAGTTATGTTCTGCCTGCGCACATATTACAGAGTCAGAGCACTCCCTTGTGGAGCCAGCCTGAACTTCAGCGCAAACTTCCCCAACTTTCTCTCTACTGGGATAGACGACCGATTCTGGCTATCAGCAGTAATCTACTGTGTGCCTTCTGTATGAGTCAGCACACCGGAGAGATGCTCTACTGAGAGATTATATTCAAGACTTATTGGGCCCAGTGCGTCCGTTACATACCTAGCAGGCCTAGCTGACACCTGTTGAGTTGGCATGCTGCAATTTCTGCATACAAATACTGCAACTGTACAACTCCTCAAATACTGCAACTGCACAACTCCTCAAATACTGCAACAACTCCTCAAATACTGTAACTCCACAACTTGTGCCCTGACATGAGAAAAAACGATTTAGTTTGTAATTGCACAGATAGTATGAACCTGTGTTATGTAGGGTTAAGGTACATGTGTTATGTAGGGTGGTGTAGGGTTTATGTACCTGTGTTATGTAGGGGTTTGTAGGATTGATGTACATGTGCTGTGTAGGGTTATGTAAGGTTTATGTACCTGTGTTTTGCACGTTATGTTATGTAGGGTTTATGTACATTTTACATTTACATTTGAGTCATTTAGCAGACGCTCTTATCCAGTAGTCAGTGCATACACCTGTGTTACGTAGTGTTATGCAGGGGTTTATGCACCTGTGTCAAGAGCCTGTCTCAATTCTGGGGGTCCGGTGGAGGCTGGGGGCGTCCGGTACAGTAGCTCACTCTCCAAGCCTAGACAAGAGAGGGGCAGAGGAATTAGTGAAAATAGTTACATTTCAATGCATCCACAACATACTTTAGGCCTACTACATAATAATTCTATATTCATAAAGATGCATTTGAAGAGATCAAACATGGAGTCATAATAATTCCTGAATTGTGTACAATATGAATTACCAACATGTCTTTTTTTCTCTAAGTTGTGGAAGTTTTTACCTTGTCTCTCCAGAGCTTCTATCAGCCTGTGTAGCGCCACAGGAGCCTGCTCAGGCAGAACACTCACCTCCGGGGCCTCCCTTGGCCCCCCACCTAGAGAGAGAGACAGCAAGAGAGAGAGAGATGGGAGAGAGAGGGAGGGAGAGAGATATAAAGAGGAAGAGAGGGAAAGGGAGGGAGAGAGAGAACAATGATCAGAGCCGCTACACACACAAGACATACGCACTGAATCAAGCGAAACACAAGTAGACAAGCATATTCCCTGAGTGCTTCACTTTGCTGACCCACACACAACCACATCGTAGAACAAGAAACATTGTGTGAGAGAGAGAGAGAGAGAAAAGAGAGAGAGAGGAGAGAGAATAGAAAGAGTGAGATAGATTTGCATGAGCATGCTTAAATCTTTGACCTGCACTGTCTCTGTGCATCTCTGTCTATTTCAGGAGCAGCATTTCAATTCCGCTCTCCTGCTCCGTGTGACAAACGCACTCTCCCCACTCACACATGCCACCTTCATCTTTTACCCCCATCCCACTGTGTGTGAGAGAGAGTGAGAGTGTGAGAGTGAGAGATTTTTTTAACAATACATTTCACAACACATTAAGTGTGTGCCCTCAGGCCACTACTCTACTACAACATATCTACAACACAAAATCCATGCGTACATGTTTGTATAGTGCGTATGTTATCATGTCTGTGTGTGTGTGTCTCTTCACAGTCCCTGCTGTTCCATAATGTGTATTTTACTTGATGTGGAATAGAGGTCCATGGAGCCATGGCGCTATGTAGTAATGTGTGCCTCCCATAGTCTGTTCTGGACTTGGGGACTGTGAAGAGACCTCTGGTGACATGTCTTGTAAGGTAAGCATAGGTGTCTGTGTGCTAGTAGTTTAAACAGACAGCGCGGTGCATTCAACATGTCAATACCTCTCACAAATACAAGTATTGATGAAGTCAATCTCTCCTCTACTTTCAGCCAGTAGAGATTGACATGCATATTATTAATGTTAGCTCTCCATGTACATTTAAGGTCCAGCAGTGCTGCCCTGTTCTGGGCCAAGTGTAATTTTCCTAAGTCCCTCTTTGTGGCACCTGACCACACAACTGGACAGTAGTCCAGGTTCGACAAAATCAGGGCCTGTAGGACCTGCCTTGTTGATAGCGTTGTTAAGAAGGTAGAGCAGTGCTTTATTAAGGACAGACCTCTTCCCATCTTAGCTACTGTTGCATCAATATGTTTTGACCATTACAGTTTACAATCCTAGGTTACTCCAAGCAGTCTAGTCTCCTCAACTTGCTAAATTTTCACATTATTCATTTGAACATTTTGTTGAGGTTTAGGGTTTAGTTAATAATTTGTCCCAAATACAATGCTTTTAGTTATTTAAATATTTAGGATTAACTTATTTCTTTACACCCATTCTGAGACTGACGGCAGCTTTTTGTGAAGTGTAGCAGTGATTTCACGTTCTGTGGTAGCCGAGTCATCAGCATACATAGTCACACAGGTTTACTCAGAACCAGTGGCAGGTCATTAGTAAAGATTGAAAAATGTAAGGGCCCTAGACAGCTGCCCTGGGAAATGCCTGACTCTACCTGGATTTTGTTGGCTTCCATTAATGAACACACATGTGTTCTGTTTGACAGGTAACTGTCGATCCACAATATAGCAGGGGATGTAAAGCCATAACACAGCAGAAGATTATGATCGATAAAGTCAAAAACTGCACTGAAGTCTAACAAAACAGCTCCCACAATCTTTTTATTATACATTTCTGTCAGTCAATCATCAGTCATTTGTGCCATACATGTTGAATGCCCTTCCCTATAACCTTGCTGAAAATCTGTTGTTAATTAGTTTACTGTGAAATAGCATTGTATCTGGTCAAACATAAATTTGGCAAAAATTTTACTAAGGGTTGGTAACAGGCTTATTCGTCGGCTGCTTGAGCCCGTAAAGGGTGCTTTGCTATTCTTGGGTAGCGGAATGACTTTTTCTTCCCTCCAGGCCTGAAGGCACACACTTTCCTGTGGGCAGTTTTGCTCGCAAAAGTGATTGCTGTCCTCGTTATGAAATGATCAAATTACATTGGTTGTCACTCATCTAATTACGCAGTTACATGCTTATTAGTTCGACGCTGAAGGAGAAGACGCATCAGTTGTCACAAAAGATAAGGTATTTTCGGAAGGTAGAAAGAAAGTAATATGAGCAACAAATGTTAGTGAACCGAGGATTCGTAGTGTTTGAATAGATTTTCTGAACGATACATGCTACATTTGACTCGGTTTGCGGTCCCGTGGAGTTTAAGTTCAAGGTTAATTTCAAGCATCAGCCAATTAAAATCGTTGAGGTAGTTGCACGTGATTAAAGGCTATATGTTAGCTGTTCACATTACATAAGCTTGCACATATATCTCCATGCTAACCTCAGCAGGTGTAATCTAGAGGTGAAAGAAACGCACACCTATTTAGGCGAGGTGCTGGCTAGCGGGGTAGAACACTTAAAAAAAAATCGCACACTCTAGGAGCTCAGATGCAAAAATATTTATGTCCAACGTTTCGACAGACAAGCTGTCTTCATCAGGGTATAATGACAAACACTGCGAGATGACTCATTTATATAGTGTCAAAAGACACACACAGGTGTCTGTAATCATGGCCAGTTGTGGCCTGATATCATTGGTTAATTCTCATATAATAAAATAGCATACAAAAAAAACATAAATGGATAGCGTACAATCATAGATACAATTTGGCTGCATAAGCCTACAAACATTTACAAGAGCAAAATCACAATCACAAGAATGGCTTCAGATCAAAGTCTACGTTGAGAAGGGTCTTTAAATTAACGATCCAGGCAGCCTCTCGTTTAAAAAAATGTATTGTCGAGGTCACCCCTTCTCCTAGGGAGGGTGACATGTTCGATGCCAATATAACGTAGAGATGAAATCGAGTGGTTTTCTTCCCCCCAAAAACTCAGCAGGTGGCCATGATTATTTCCTGTAACAAATTCCATATCAGCAAATGAAAATCGTTGACGTAGTTGGACGTGTTCCAACACTTGTTCATGGAAGCGTCTTTAACATAAGTCAAACAGCACTTTCTGATAATCAAAGCAACTACATCACGTGTATTTGACTGACTGGTCAAATTGCTCTCTGTGTAGAGTGCCTAGCTCCACGTATTTGTCGCGGATTGTGGCAAAGGGGTCGAATCTCACATGAGATTATTCCTCCCTTTGAAATGTGGAATTATATGTATTGTGGTAGTGTGTTGAAAAGGGACATAGCCTCAAGCTAACAGCTTGAAAATGAAGATTAAGAATGCATTTACTGTAATAAGGAACTACCTAGTTTTCCAGCCTTGCAGACAAACACACTGCTATGGCCTAATAATCATATCGCATAGGCTACAGTTGAAGTCAGAAGTTTACATACACCTTAGCCAACTCAGTTTTTCACAATTCCTGACATTTAATAATAGTAAAAATTCCCTGTTTTAGGTCAGTTAGGATCACCACTTTATTTAAAAAATGTGAAATGTCAGAATAATAGTAGAGAGAATGATTTATTTCAGCTTTAATTTCTTTCATCATATTCCAAGTGGGTCAGAAGTTTACATACACTCAATTAGTATTTGGTAGCATTGCCTTTAAATTGTTTAACTTGGGTCAAACCTTTCGGGTAGTGTCAGGGTTGTGTGCAGAGAAGTAGCGGAGTCAAGCGCAGGACACAGGTGTTGAGCGAAACCACAGCGTTTACTCAAAAATAAGCAAAAATTCCTCAATGGGAATATAACAAACACACGAGTACTAACAACAACCACTAACGAAACAAACAGTGTGAACGGCCTACCTTAATATGGTTCTCAATCAGAGGAAACGTAAAACACCTGCCCCTGATTGAGAACCATATCAGGCTAATTAACAATGAACCTAAACATAGAAACACATAACATAGAATGCCCACCCAGCTCACGTCCTGACCATACTAAACAAAGACAAAATAAAGGAAACCAGGTCAGGAACGTGACAGGTAGCCTTCCACAAGCTTCTGCCCACAAATTTTCTATAGGATTGAGGTCAGGGCTTTGTGATGGCCACTCCAATACCTTGACTTTGTTTTTCTTAAGCCATTTTATCAGAAGTTTGGAAGTATGCTTGGGGTCATTGTCCATTTGGAAGACCCATTTGCGACCAAGCTTTAACTTCCTGACTGATGTCTTGAGATGTTGCTTCAATATATCCACATAATTTTCCTACCTCATGATGCCATCTATTTTGTGAAGTGCACCAGTCCCTCCTGCAGCAATGCACCCCCACAACATTATGCTGCCACCCCCGTGCTTCATGGTTGGGATGGTGTTCTTTGGCTTGCAAGCCACCCCCCCCCCCCTTTTCCTCCAAACATAATGATGGTCATTATGGCCAAACAGTTCTATTTTTGTTTCATCTGACCAGTGGACATTTCTCCAAAAAGTACAATCTTTGTCCCCATGTGCAGTTGCAAACCATAGTCTGGCTTTTTTATGGGGGTTTTGGAGCAGTGGCTTCTTCCTTGCTGAGCGGCCTTTCAGGTTATGTCGATATAGGACTCGTTTTACTGTGGATATAGATACTTTTGTACCTGTTTCCTCCAGAATCTTCACACTGTCCTTTGCTGTTGTTCTGGGATTGATTTGCACTTTTCGCACTACAGTACGTTCATCTCTAGGAGACAGAACGCGTCTCCTTCCTGAGCGGTATGACGGCTGCGTGGTCCCATGGTGTTTATGCTTGCGCACTATTGTTTGTACATATGAACGTGGTACCTTCAGGCGTTTGGAAATTGCTCCCAAGGATGAACCAGACTTGTGGAGGTCTACAATTTTTTTCTTAGATCTTGGCTGATTTCTTTAGATTTTTCCATGATGTCAAGCAAAGAGGCACTGAGTTTGAAGGTAGGCCTTGAAATACCTCCACAGGTACACCTCCAATTGACTCAAATTATGTCAATTAGCCTATCAGAAGCTTCTAAAGCCATGAAATCATTCTCTGGAATTTTCCAAGCTGTTTAAAGACACAGTCAACTTAGTGTATGTAAACTTCTGACCCACTGGAATTGTGATACAGTGAATTATAAGTGAAATAATCTGCCTGTAAACAATTGTTGGAAAAATGACTTGTGTCATGCACAAAGTAGATGTCCTAACCGACTTGCCAAAACTATAGTTTGTTAACAAAAAAAATGTGGAGTGGTTGAAAAACAAGTTTTAATGACTCCAACCTAAGTGTATGTAAACTTCCGACTTCAACTGTATATTACATGGACCTGTACACCTAAATGTAGGCCTACATTTTGATAATCATCTACTTTGTCACATATGCGTTATTTGACTCAAGGACAAGCATTACAAAGTGTAATACAGTAGGACTTGACCTTGACCTATTTTAAGAAATGCCATTGATTTTGTCGAAAAAAAGTAGTTAAATCTTTGATAGGCTGATGGGCAATATGGTACAGGAAATAATCACGTCAACCTGCTGGGGTTAGCATAGGGCTACATGCGCAAGCTTATGTAATGGGAACAGCTAACATTACGTTTTTGATCAAGTTTCAAGTTTTACTGTCACATGTCCAAGTACAGTGAAATGACTTTCTTGCAAACTCTAACCCCAACAATGCAATAATCAATAACAATGCAATATTGAAAATAACAAGGTAGAACAAAAACACACTATCACATGCAACTACGTCGGCAATTTTAATTGGCTGATACTTAAACTTTTTCTAATGATCGCAAGTATGGCCCCAACGGGTCTACATACCCAGTACCCACGACTAGCAGTTAAAGGGTTAAACAATATCTAAGATTCATATAGAAGAAGCCGAGTAGAACTGAGAGCAGCTGTGAAATTCCCACTTTTGGGAATCAATTAGGAGACGAAAGAAAGAAGCATCCCAGTTATGGATTAGCATATCCATGTTGACTAATGTTTGACTGGTATTGTACATACCGTACACACAGCTGTGAGAGCAGGTTACCTATACTGCCTTCTACATACCATACACACAGCTGGGAGAGCAGGTTACCTATACTGCCTTCTACATACCATACACACAGCTGTGAGAGCAGGTTACCTATACTGTCTTCTACATACCATACACACAGCTGTGAGAGCAGGTTACCTATACTGCCTTCTACATACCATACACACAGCTGTGACAGCAGGTTACCTATACTGTCTTCTACATACCATACACACAGCTGTGAGAGCAGGTTACCTATACTGCCTTCTACATACCGTACACACAGCTGTGAGAGCAGGTTACCTATACTGTCTTCTACATACCATACACACAGCAGTGAGAGCAGGTTACCTATACTGCCTTCTACATACCATACACACAGCTGGGAGAGCAGGTTACCTATACTGCCTTCTACATACCATACACACAGCTGGGAGAGCAGGTTACCTATACTGCCTTCTACATACCATACACACAGCTGGGAGAGCAGGTTACCTATACTGCCTTCTTCATAACATACACACAGCTGGGAGAGCAGGTTACCTATACTGCCTTCTACATAACATACACACAGCTGGGAGAGCAGGTTACCTATACTGCCTTCTACATAACATACACACAGCTGGGAGAGCAGGTTACCTATACTGCCTTCTACATAACATACACACAGCTGGTAGAGCAGGTTACCTATACGGCCTCCTACATCCCATACACACAGCTGGGAGAGCAGGTTACCTATACTGCCTTCTACATCCCATACACACAGCTGGGAGAGCAGGTTACCTATACTGCCTTCTACATACCATACACACAGCTGGGAGAGCAGGTTACCTATACTGCCTTCAACCTACCATACACACAGCTGGGAGAGCAGGTTACCTATAATGCCTTCTACATACCATACACACAGCTGTGAGAGCAGGTTACCTATACTGCCTTCTACATACCATACACACAGCTGGGAGAGCAGGTTACCTATACTGCCTTCTACATACCATACACACAGCTGGGAGAGCAGGTTACCTATACTGCCTTCTACATACCATACACACAGCTGGGAGAGCAGGTTACCTATACTGCCTTCTTCATAACATACACACAGCTGGGAGAGCAGGTTACCTATACTGCCTTCTACATAACATACACACAGCTGGTAGAGCAGGTTACCTATACTGCCTTCTACATAACATACACACAGCTGTGAGAGCAGGTTACCTATACTGCCTTCTACATACCATACACACAGCTGTGAGAGCAGGTTACCTATACTGCCTTCTACATACCATACACACAGCTGGGAGAGCAGGTTACCTATACTGCCTTCTACATACCATACACACAGCTGGGAGAGCAGGTTACCTATACTGCCTTCTACATAACATACACACAGCTGGGAGAGCAGGTTACCTATACTGCCTTCTACATACCATACACACAGCTGGGAGAGCAGGTTACCTATACTGCCTTCTACATAACATACACACAGCTGGTAGAGCAGGTTACCTATACTGCCTTCTACATAACATACACACAGCTGGTAGAGCAGGTTACCTATACTGCCTTCTACATAACAAACACACAGCTGGGAGAGCAGGTTACCTATACTGCCTTCAACCTACCATACACACAGCTGGGAGAGCAGGTTACCTATACTGCCTTCAACCTACCATACACACAGCTGGGAGAGCAGGTTACCTATACTGCCTTCAACCTACCATACACACAGCTGGGAGAGCAGGTTACCTATACTGCCTTCTACATACCATACACACAGCTGGGAGAGCAGGTTACCTATACTGCCTTCTACATACCATACACACAGCTGGGAGAGCAGGTTACCTATACTGCCTTCTACATACCATACACACAGCTGGGAGAGCAGGTTCCCTATACTGGGGGTGTATACTATGTATGGAGTTGCATTGTATATCAATAAATACATATCTGATGGTGGTTGATATTCACAGTGTGAGGTATGATACAATGGAAGATTTATACACTGAATATACTACACATTAAGAACACCTGCTCTTTCCATGACATAGACTGACCAGGTGAATCTAGGTGAAAGCTATGATCCCTTATTGATGTCACTTGTTAATTCCACTTCAATCAGTGTTGATGAAGTGGAGAAGACAGGTTAAAGAAGGATTTTTAAGCCTTGAGATAATAGTGACATGGATTGTGTGCCATTCAGACAAAATATTTAACTGCCTTTGAGCGGGGCATGGTAGTAAATGCCAGGCGCACTGGTTTGTGTCAAGAACTGCAACGCTGCTGGGTTTTTCACACTTTTCCCTGTGTATCAAGAATGGTCCACCACCCAATGAACATCCAGCCAACATGACACAACTGTGGGAAGCATGGGCCAGCACCCCTGTGGAATGCTTTCGACACCTCGTAGAGTCCACGCCCAGACGAATTCAGGCTGTTCTGAGGGCAAAAGGGGGTGCAACTCAATATTAGGAAGGTGTTCCTAACAGTGGCGTGCCGTGGGCCTGGGGCCTGGGCCTTCAGTGAGGTACTACACAGTCCCACCCGAATTAATCCACCTCATTATGATGCCATGGCTCTAGACACTATACATTTAGACAGAAACGCAGTATAACCAGGCGTTGCGTCACCTTGAAATTGACAAATTGACATTTTTGGGTAAACAGTGTTTACCCAAAAACATGACACAATCAATGAGTCTTTTCAATATTTCCCTTCACCTTTTCATTGTGCAGCTCCGTTGCACTGCGCGCTTGTTCTTTGAGCTGTAGATCCACTCCGGTGTCCCCAAAAGTTTTCAAAAGCACCATTGCTTGTTAGTGCCCAGCCGTACTTTGGTGTCTCGTTTCTGCCTTGGTTAGACAACTCAAGTTTGCAAAGCCAGTGTGGCTCCAAACACCAAATCGATCACTTGCAAATAATAGGCATTCCCAGCAGTACAGTTTGCAGTGCTTCTCGGAGCCAAGGAGCCATTGACAGCGCTCGTAGTTGAAACTTTGAAAGTGGCGAGCGAACGAAGCCCTTTCCCGCCTGTGACAGGCTTTGTGGCGTCGGGCGACCTCTCCTTACAATGTCTAACTTTTCTTGAAAAGTTCGTCTTGAGAATGGCGTTATAATTATATCCTCGACCAAATCGATATCTTCTCCTCCTTCCGCCATTGTGGGTTGAAAAAACAGCTTAGTAGTACGCAAATTAATTCGTTTATCAAATTCAGTTTCCTAGATCTCCATAGGACCTGCCTCTCAATATTGGTAATCCAATCAAAAGACGTGCACGCGCTACGCCTGCTAGCTGGCTCCTGTGTAACACTGGAGCCAGCCAGCAGGCGTACAATAGCCAACTCTAAAGCTGATTGGTTGACACTAAATTTTCATTTCCATTCACTATAAGCTACAAGCGCCCGCACTGTTGATTCTGAAGGCCTGAGGGCAGATTTTAGACCCCTGGCAACACATGATAGCTGAATATGATTGGATAAAAGATCTAACATAAAGACCAGCCCTCCAAATCTCAACCTGGGGCTGGAAGCAGTGCAACCAAGAGGAAAGCTATGAAATGAAGAGTATAACTCTTACTCTGGGGAATAATTTAATACATATTTGTGGGAAAATATATTTAAAAAAAAATTATATTCTGATGATGTTTAGGCCAGCAGAGAAGGCCTTGCAGGCCCTGACGGCCCACCACTGGTTCCTAATGTTTGGTCTACACAGGGTATGTGCTTCAATCTAGGTTGTATATATAAATGTTTTATACATGTGGATCACTGTGCATGTTAACCTATCTATTTCCCTCAACCACAGTATCTCTAAGTGGAGAGTAGTGCTGCTGGTGATAAACAGCATTGTCTCTAACAGCAGCCCTTGCATGGCCTGCTATGACCTGATGGTCACACTAGGGGGCATGTGACAGCCAGTCTGACTGGACACTGCACCATTAGTACTGTACTGTATGAGCTCTCAGTTTGATGTCATTAAAACACATGACTTTAATAATAACCTGAGGAAAGTATGAATATATAATATAATGATCTTGTAATACCAGGCAATCAGAATCGAGCAGTGTTGTAAATATTTATCATGTTAATTAAATGACTTGTAGTGTGTGTGCTCTGTGTGAGGGAGATTGTAGAGGTATGCGATATAAGATGGGTTCACAAAGCACACATGTACACACATACACACATTCAAGCATGCATGCACCCACGCATGCACGCACCCACGCATGCACACACACACACGCACACACAAGCATGCACATATGTACACATTGGCGGTCTGAGGGTAGGCTAGTGTCAGATGAGGTGAGAGAGGGTAGAGAAAAAGAGAGGAAGAGAAGAGGAAAAGAGGAAGGGGGTCGTTTTCCTCATTTCAGTCTTTAGACCTGTAACAGGATGCAACCCCCAACCACCACCACCCCTATCCTCATCCACCATCCCCCGTATCAACCCCAACCACCACTACCCCTATCCTCATCCACCATCCCCCCTGTCACCCCCAACCCCCAACCACCACCACCCCTATCCACCATCCTCTCCACCATCCCTCCTGTCACCCCCAACCACCACCACCCCTATCCTCATCCACCATCCCCCCTGTCACCCCCAACCACCACCACCCCTATCCTCATCCACCATCCCCCGTATCAACCTCAACCACCACCACCCCTATCCTCATCCACCATCCCCACTGTCACCCCCAACCACCACCACCCCTATCCTCATCCACCATCCCCCCTGTCACCCCCAACCACCACCACCCCTATCCTCATCCACCATCCCCCCCTGTCACCCCCAACCACCACCACCCCTATCCTCATCCACCATCCCCCCCTGTCACCCCCAACCACCACCACCCCTATCCTCATCCACCATCCCCCCCTGTCACCCCCAACCACCACCACCCCTATCCTCATCCACCATCCCCCCCTGTCACCCCCAACCACCACCACCCCTATCCTCATCCACCATCCCCCCTGTCACCCCCAACCACCACCACACCTATCCTCCCTTCCATTTCCCCCACCCCCCTAAAGGTTTCACACTGGCCCCTTCTTCTTTACCAGACAGACAGACAGACAGAAACCCCCGTCACTCTTATCCTCACTGAGCCTAGACAGAGAACCAGGTACAGGTGTATCATGGCGGACAGATGTTATGTCACTCTAATGACAGCTAACAACAGCATTATGAAGCCTTTATGTCGGCCCTATGTAGTGAAGTGAAGCCTTTAACTGTAGCGTAGTGTATGTGGTAACCAGCCTCCGTACACAGACAGACAGACAGACAGACAGACAGACAGACAGACAGACAGACAGACAGACAGACAGACAGACAGACAGACAGACAGAAACAGGCAGATGGACAGACAGACAGGCGGAGTAGAGCACACCATCTATTATTCACCATGGCTAAAATAAGACAAACGACAGAACAGTTTGTTCCCAGTTAACTTAGAACACTCATTAACGGCTAGAATTACTCTCTGTACCAACTTCCAACTACCCCATCTCTTCTCTTCTCTCGGCGTACCAGACAGACAGTACAGCATTACCCACTGCACAGTCCGTCAGTCACTGTCAATCTGCACAAATGGCCGTGGTGGGTTTAACTCATGCTTTTGGCAGGGTAATGGGCACACATGCTACAGTGATGATGTCCAAAGGTACTACTGCTAGTGGTAATGACTGTGTACTGACACATTGTCAGGGAAGGTTTCAATGTCTTTGTATGTGTGCTTATCAAGTAATACTGAGGGGGAACTGAAAAACTTTTACTCTACTTTTACTCTGAAGGCATATTCTGTTAGTCTGCGTACCTGTCTGTTTAGCTAACATTTCACTCCTTGTACTCTGTGTCATTGACTAATTATTTACAATTTATCATAGCGTTGCTTACCCGGAACATCTCTCTCATCCCTCTCTTTCCTCTCCTGCTACCCGTCCTGATCTTTCTCTCCCTCTACTTGTCACACTGAACCTGTCTATACCCTGGTTTCTGACTGATGAGAGGCCCAGTCAGAGACAGCTTCCTCAGCCCCTGAGCCATTTCCCTGGGCAGACATCCAGCCCCCCCCCCCCCCCCCCCCCCCTGCGCTTCCTCTTCCTCCCCATCTCTCCATCTACTTCCCTCCACTCTATGTCTTTCCATCTCAACCCCATTCATCAACTCTGATAGATAGGCCCACCCCCCTTCCGTCCACCTTCAAAATGGAATCACATTCACAAACAACCTGGCATTTACCTGAACAGGGACTCCATGCTGGTTCCACATTCCCACTTACACACACACACACTAGCAAACACTCTCTAGCGCACTTCCCCTAACCTAGAAAGTAAACATTGCATTGAATAATTTATTAAAGGGAGTTGAACTGGCTGGTTTAGCCTCAGTTTTAATCCTCCTCATTAGGAAATGCAACAGAGAATGAGATTTGGGTCTTGGAGGCGTGCTTTGATGTGGGTGTCTCTTGTGTGTTTGTTCGCACGTGGGAAGCGTTTGTATTTCCACTCTGCCAAAACAATACACAGTTACAGTCACTCACCCTTTTAGATAACTTGAAACAGTCTGACCAGGTCTTGTGTCTGGAAGTAGCCTAGGCTAGCTAGTAAGCTAATTAGCTTCAGCCCCCGGTGTGTGACAGTGGCAAAGCTGGTTTGACTTTGGATAGCCTGTCTGTGGGGCTAGTTAGGGACAGACAATAAATTACACAATGTAAATGGGGCAATATTTACATGTGGAAAGCCTTTTAGTTTAGTTTTCTCATTAAATGCTTTCAATATTTGTGTATGAATTTCTACAATTTATAGTTGGTTTGAGGTTTTTAAGTCATTGAAATTTGGAGCTATTGAGCTATTGACTCCTGGAGGAAAAAAACAACATATTACAATAATCAATACAGACCCACAGAGACACCCAGCACACCCAGCCACAGCATTAATGACACAAGTGATGACATCAGGAAAACAGTCCACCAGAAAGGGATTCTACAGTCAATGGAATCACACAGAAAAATTGACAAACAATGCTGTTTAGCACGTGAATGCATTCAATATAAGCTTGAGTGTGGTTGTGTGCCTTTGATGTGAGAGTCTGTTGAAATATTAGTGTGTGCTTACGCAATGGTTACGCGCATGTGTGTGATGGTTTATGACAACGGTTATGTGTGTGCACCTTGTCAGGTCTTGGCCCAGAACATAGAGAGAGAGGGAGAGAGAGAGAAGCACTGCATCTCAGTGCTAGAGGAGTCACTACAGACACCCTGGTTTGAACCCAGGCTGTATCACAACTGGCCGTGATTGGGAGTCCAATAGGGCGGCGCACAATTGGCCCAGGGCCGTCCGGGTTTGACCGGTGTAGGTCGTCATAGTAAATAATAATTTGTTCTTAAATGACTAGCCTAGTTAACTTCTTGAGCCTATGGGGGCGCCATTTCGACTTTGTAAAAATGAGTTCCCAAATTAAACTGCCTCGTACTCAATTCTTGCTCGTACAATATGCATATTATTATTACTATTGGATAGAAAACGCTCTCTAGTTTCTAAAACCGTTTGAATTATTTCTCTGAGTGAAACAGAACTCATTCTGCAGCACATTTCCTGTCAGGGAGTGAGATTTCAGAAATCGAGGTCCCTGTTCTGAGGTCAGTTTATAAGTCCCCATGTAAGCCATCGGGCTACATGCACTGCATACGTCTTCCTCTAGATGTCAGTAAGCGGGGAGAATTTGAATGGAGTGGATTGCGCAATCTGGGACCTTATATAAGACCGTGGAACGGAAGTACCGTCCTTTTCAACGGTGCGCCTGGCGCAAGAAGACATCACAATGGCGTCCTGCAAACGCTTTCGTTTTAGTAGTTCTATATCTCCGGTCATGTTTTTATTCTTTATAGGTGTTAAAGACATCATAAGGTAGTTAATTTAAACCGACTTATAGCAGTTTATAGCAGTTTATTGCGATTTTCTGGGATTTCTTTGTCATGCGCTTTCACGAGTTGGACACGTCTCCAGTGGGTGGCTATCGTTAGCTGCTATTTCGACAGGAGAAGAGGACATCTTTCAACCCAAAGACGATTGTTCTGGAGAAAGGACACCTTGCCCAAGATTCTGATGGAAGCTCAGCTAATAGTAAGCAGTCTTTATGCTGTTAATTCGTACTTATGTTGACAAATGTAAAATAATAATTCCGCCATGAATTATGGTGCGGTCTCGCTTTGGCGCACACTGTATTGCGCAGTAACGTTAATTTTAAAAATCTAACCCAGCGATTGCATTAAGAACTAATTTGTCTTTCAATTGCTGTCCAACCTGTATTTTTTTGTCAAGTTTTGGAATAGTTACTGATTAGAATAGGTGCCTCTTCAAAGATTTCTCCTGACATTTTCTGGGCAGCTTTGCTACTTTTCTCATTGTATAACCACGATTTGTGCCGCTAAATATGCACATTTTCGAACAAACTCTATATGCATTGTGTAATATGATGTTATAGGACTGTCATCTGAAGAATTCTGAGAAGGTTAGTGAAAAAATTAATATATTTTGGTGGTTTATACGTTATCGCTATTTTTGCCTTGAATCAATGCTGTTGTGATGTTTGCTATTGTGGTAAGCTAATATAACGCTATATTGTGTTTTCGCTGTAAAACACTTAGAAAATCTGAAATATTGGCTGGATTCACAAGATCTGTGTCTTTCATCTGCTGTACGCTGTGTATTTTTAAGAAATGTTTTATGATGAGTAATTAGCTAATTCACGTTGCTCTCTGTAGTTATTCTAGTCGCTTTGGTGAGAGTTGTGATGGTGGCTGCAATGGTAAACTATGATTTATACCTGAAATATGCACATTTTTCTAACAAAACATATGCTATACAATAAATATGTTATCAGACTGTCATCTGATGAAGTTGTTTCTTGGTTAGTGGCTATTTATATCTTTATTTGGTCAAATTTGTGATAGCTACTGATGGAGTAAAAAAATGGTGGAGTAAAAAAGTGGTGTCTTTTGCTAACGTGGTTAGCTAATAGATTTACATATTGTGTCTTCCCTGTAAAACATTTTAAAAATCAGAAATGATGGCTGGATTCACAAGATGTGTATCTTTCATTTGGTGTCTTGGACTTGTGATTTCATGAACATTTTATTATATGATATCCCTGTGGCTTTAGGCTAGGCTATGCTAGTCAGCTTTTTTGATGGGGGGGATCCCGGATCCGGGTTTGGGAGGTGTTAGAGGTTAAATAAAAAATAAAAAGCATTGGGTCTGTGGCAGATATATATATATATATATACACTGTATATATATATATACAGTTGAAGTCGGAAGTTTACATACACCTTAGCCTAAGACATATAAACTCAGTTTTTCACAATTCCTGACATTTACTCCAAGTAAAAATGCCCTGTCTTAGGTCAGTTAGGATCACCACTTTATTTTTTAAATGTGAAATGTCAGAATAATAGTAGAGAGAATGATTTATTTCAGCTTTCATTACTTTCATTACATTCCCAGTGGGTCAGAAGTTGACATACACTCAATTAGTATTCGGTAGCATTGCCTTTAAATTGTTTAACTTGGGTCAAACATTTCAGGTAGCCTTCCACAAGCTTCCCACAATAAGTTGGGTGAATTTTGGCCCATTCCTCCTGACAGAGCTGGTGTAACTGAGTCAGGTTTTTAGGCCTCCTTGCGCACACACACTTTTTCAGTTCTGCCCACAAAGTTTCTATGGGATTGAGGTCAGGGCTTTGTGATGGCCACTCCAATACCTTGACGTTGTTGTCCTTAAGCCATTTTGCCACAACTTTGGAAGTATGCTTGGGGTCATTGTCCATTTGGAAGACCCATTTGCGACCAAGCTTTAACATCCTGACTGACGTCTTGAGATGTTGCTTTAATATATCCACATAATTGTTCTTTCCTCATGATGCCATCTATTTTGTGAAGTGTACCAGTCCCTCCAGCAGCAAAGCACCCCTACAACATGATGCTGCCACCACCATGCTTCATGGTTGGGATGGTGTTCTTCGGCTTGCAAGTGTCCCCCTTTTTCCTCCAAACATAACGATGGTCATTATGGCCAAACAGTTCTATTTTTGTTTCATCAGACCAGAGGACATTTCTCCAAAAAGTATGATCTTTGTCCCCATGTGCAGTTGCAAACCGTAGTCTGGCTTTTTTATGGCGGTTTTGGAGCAGTGGCTTCTCCCTTTTGAGCGGCCTTTCAGGTTATGTCAATATAGGACTCGTTTTACTGTGGATATAGATACTTTTGTACCTGTTTTCTTCCACAAGATCCTTTGCTGTTGTTCTGGGATTGATTTGCACTTTTCGCACCAAAGTACATTCAACTCTAGGAGACAGCGGTATGATGGCTGCGTGGTCCCATGGTGTTTATACTTGCGCACTATTGTTTGTACAGATGAACGTGGTACCTTCAGGCGTTTGGAAATTGCTCCCAAGGATGAACCAGCCTTGTGGAGGTCTACAAAAAAAAAACTTAGATCTTGGCTGATTTCTTTTGATTTTCCCATGATGTCAAGCAAAGAGGCACTGAGTTTGAAGCTAGGCCTTGAAATACATCCACAGGTACTCCTTCAATTGACTCAAATTATGTCAATTAGCCTATCAGAAGCTTCTAAAGCCTGACATAATTTTCTGGAATTTTCCAAGCTGTTTAAAGGCACAGTCAACTTAGTGTATGTAAACTTCTAACCCACTGGAATTGTGATATGTGAAATAATCTGTCTGTAAACAATTGTTGGAAAAATTACCTGTGTCTTGCACAAAGTAGATGTCCTAACCGACTTGCCAAAACTATAGTTTGTGGTTGATAAACAAGTTTTAATGACTCCAACCTAAGTGTTTGTAAACTTCTGACTTCAACTGTATATACTGAGTGTACAAAACATTAAGAACACCTGGTCTTTCCATGACATAGACTGACCAGGTGAAAGCTATGATCTCTTGTTTATGTCAATTGAGACATGGATTGTGTATGTGTGCCATAGGGTGAATGCGCAAGGCAAAGTATTTAAGTGCCTTTGAAAGGCATATGGTAGTAGGTGCCATGCCAGCCAGGTCACCTGTGATACAAGTTACTATTTGACGTCCATCCATGTCTGAGGACGTCGGGAGATGACGTGGAAACCAGCCACTATGGGCAACAGTGAATGAAGTTACCTTCAAGTAGGTTTAGGTTTTGCTAGGGTGTTGTGGACAGGGATGGCAAATCAGAATAAGCATCTGCCTCTGGTGCCAAAGGTTACATGTTCAATTCCAGCAATATAACTTTTTTATTTAGATTTTTGTTTTAAGCCTATCCCAAACCTTAACCCTTAACTTAACCATTCGGAGTTAATGCCTAACCTTGAGATTTCGGAGTTAATGCCTAACCTTAACCTTAAAAATGTGGTGTAAATTCCTAAACTGAACCTTAAACACTTTTTGACGCTTGGAACCACTTAGAAATTTGATGTTTGAGAAACATGGATGAACATCTAATTCTGACGTCAGACTGTGAGAGCTTGTTGTGCCAGGTGCACCGGTTTGTGTCAAGAACTGCAACGCTGCTGGGTTTTTCACACTCAACAGTTTCCTGTGTGTATCAAGAATGGTCCACCACCCAAAGGACATCCAGCCAACTTAACACAACTGTGGGAAGCATTGGAGTCAACATGGGCCAGCATCCCTGTGCAACTCAATAGTAGGAATGTGTTCTTAATGTCTTGTACACTCAGTGTATATATAATTAAGTTAAGGGAGAATGGACTTGTATTTTTCTACTATGTATATGTGTGTGTGTGTGTGTGTGTACGCGCATGTGTGTGTGTGTGTGTGCGTGCGTACCACTTGACCGATACACCACATGACCAAAAGTATGTGGACACATGCTCATCGACCATCTCATACCAAAATCATGGCCATTAATATGGAGTTCGTCCCCCCTTAGCTGTAAGAACAGCGTCCACTCTTCTGGGAAGGCTTTCCACTATATGTTGGAACATTGCTGAGGGGACTTTCTTCCATTCAGCCACACGAGCATTAGTGAGGATGGGTACTGACATTGGCCGATTAGGCCTGGCTCGCAGTTAGCATTACAATTCATCCCAAAGATGTTCGATGGGGTTGAGGTCAGGGCTCTGTGCAGGCAAGTCAAGTTCATGCACACCGATCTCGACAAACCATTTTTGTATGGACCTCACTTTGTGCACGGGGGCATTGTCATGCTGAAACAGGAAAGGGCCTTCCCCAAACTGTTGCCACAAAGTTGGAAGCACAGAATCGTCTTGAATGTCATTGTATGCTGTAGGGTTAAGATTTCCCTTCACTGGAACTAATGGACCTAGCCCGAACCAACAAAAACAACCGCAGACCATTATTCATCCTCCACCAAACTTTACAGTTGACACTATGCATTGGAGCAGGTACTGTAGCGTTTTCCTGGCATCCGCCAAACCGAGATTAGTCCGTCGGACTGCTGGTGAAGTCCGTCGGACTGATGGTGAAGCGTGATTCATCACTCTAGAGAACGCATTTCCACTGCTCCAGAGTCCAATGGCGGTGAGCTTTACACCACTCCAGCTGACGCTTGGCATTGCGCATGGTGATCTTAGGCTGGTGGGCAGCTGCATGGCCATGGAAACCCATTTCATGAAGCTCCCAAAGAACAGTTCTTGTTCGTGCTGACGTTGCTTTCAGAGGCAGTTTGGAACTCGGTAGTTACTGTTCCAACTAGGGCTGTGGCAGTCACAAAATATCTTCAGCCGGTGATTGTCAAGCAAATAACTGTTGGCCTCATGGTAATGGTCTGTTAATGAACATAAACACATTATAATCTACTGGCTTCCAGACTACAAGCCACTGATGCAGACCCTTTGAACACCTACATTTTAAAAAGTCTAATAAATCCATGTAATATAGCCTACACCTTCACAATAAATCCATTAGTTATTTTAGACAGGTCTAAAGAAAGATATGAAGAAAATGTAGTCTATTTCAGAAGAATACAATAGCCTATTCTGAGTTTGTCACGTCCTGACCATAGGAAGCCTTTATTTTCTATGGTAGAGTAGGTCAGGGCATGACTAGGGATTTAGTCTAGTTAATATTTTCTATGTGGGGTTCTAGTTTGTTTTTTCTATGTTGGTGTTTTGGTATGATTGCCAATTAGAGGCAGCTGGTTATCGTTGTCTCTAATTGGGGATCATACTTAAGTAGCATTTTTCCACCTGTGTGTTATGGGATATTGTTTGGAGTTAGTGCACTTTTCACCTCTGTAGTCACGGTTTATTCTTTATTGTTTTGTTTTGTTAAGTTTCACTATTAATAAAGCATGTGGAACTCTACACTCGCTGCGCCTTGGTCCATCTCTACAAACGAACGTGACAGAGTTGTCCTTGTGATAGGTCCTGATCTGGCTATGCCATATGGCTGTGGGCTACACTAGTTCATTTAGCAGACGAGATTTGCTTATAATTCCGTGGAATTATGTTATAGTATGAAGAATACAATTGAACAAAGCTGAATTAAATATAAATTATATTTTCTCCAAACGATTTGAGGGAGTGCACACATACGGTTATTCTGTGTTGAGCGGTTAACAAAGAAATATCCAAATCCACTCATTTGAAGGGAGTCCACATACTTTGTATATATAGTGTAGATAGAGGGAGTATGTACATGCTCCAATATCCAATAATTGGCACAGTTCAGTTGAAGACTGTAAATGTAGGCCAGACCACAGCCCTGCTATCTTCCACAAATTATTCAGTGGAGCATTCTGTTCAATGCAGCCCAGTCAACCCATGTGTGTGTGGGTGTTCAAAACAGATAAAAGGGAAACATTCAACAGATACCAATACCCTTTTTTTAAATACAGCTCACACTCTTTTAATTAGCCTGTCTCTTCAGTGTCTTGAATAAGAAATACAATATTTTTTTCCCATTAACCTTATCAAAGAGGGACAAAAACAACACAATGCAAATAAACACGCTGCAAAAGGAGAAAAGAAGCCACTTATCCTATGACCAGATAACCTTGAACGGTAAAGTGAAAATAAATATGTTTTTCTATAGAGGATTTTATATGAATTTCTTCAATCCCTTCATGTACATCAGGGTTTCATGGCATCTGCCAAGAGAAGACTGTGTATATGTGTATCTTTCCGTGGCTGTGAAGAGGTTGAGCCATTGAAGCCTCTTCTGTCAAACAGTGTATTATAATGAATACGAAGAGAAGAGGCGCAACCATGAAGAACAAACAAATAATGTCCCCTTCACCACCACAGATTCTTCTCACAATACCTCTTTGATATGATAAACACACACAGCATGGGGTGGCAGCTAGCTTAGCAGTTAGAGTGTTGGACCCCGGAACCAGCAAGGTTAAACATCTGCCGGTGTGCCCTTGAGAAAGGCACTTGAAGTAACTGAAAAAATATACACTGCTCAAAAAATAAAGGGAACACTAAAATAACACATCCTAGATCTGAATGAATGAAATATTCTTATTAAATACTTTTTTCTTTACATAGTTGAATGTGCTGACAACAAAATCACACAACAATTATCAATGGAAATCAAATTTATCAACCCATGGAGGTCTGGATTTGGAGTCACACTCAAAATTAAAGTGGAAAACCACACTACAGGCTGATCCAACTTTGATGTAATGTCCTTAAAACAAGTCAAAATGAGGCTCAGTAGTGTGTGTGGCCTGTATGACCTCCCTACAACGCCTGGGCATGCTCCTGATGAGGTGGCGGATGGTCTCCTGAGGGATCTCCTCCCAGACCTGGACTAAAGCATCCGCCAACTCCTGGACAGTCTGTGGTGCAACGTGGCATTGGTGGATGGAGCGAGACATGATGTCCCAGATGTGCTCAATTGGATTCAGGTCTGGGGAACGGGCAGGCCAGTCCATAGCATCAATGCCTTCATCTTGCAGGAACTGCTGACACACTCCAGCCACATGAGGTCTAGCATTGTCTTGCATTAGGAGGAACCCAGGGCCAACCGCACCAGCATATGGTCTCACAAGGGGTCTGAGGATCTCATCTCGGTACCTAATGGCAGTCAGGCTACCTATGGCGAGCACATGGAGGGCAGCAGAACGTTCTCCACGGCGTCTCCAGACTGTCACGTCTGTCACATGTGCTCAGTGTGAACCTGCTTTCATCTGTGAAGAGCACAGGGCGCCAGTGGCGAATTTGACAATCTTGGTGTTCTCTGGCAAATGCCAAACGTCCTGCACGGTGTTGGGCTGTAAGCACAACCCCCACCTGTAGACGCCAGGCCCTCATACCACCCTCATGGAGTCTGTTTCTGACCGTTTGAGCAGACACATGCACATTTGTGGCCTGCTGGAGGTCATTTTGCAGGGCTCTGGCAGTGCTCCTCCTTGCACAAAGGCGGAGGTAGCGGTCCTGCTGCTGGGATGTTGCCCTCCTACGGCCTCCTCCACGTCTCCTGATGTACTGGCCTGTCTCCTGGTAGCGCCTCCATGCACTGGACACTACGCTGACAGACACAGCAAACCTTCTTGCCACAGCTCGCATTGATGTGCCATCCTGGATGAGCTGCACTACCTGAGCCACTTGTGTGGGTTGTAGACTCCGTCTCATGCTACCACTAAAGTGAAAGCACCGCCAGCATTCAAAAGTGACCAAAACATCAGCCAGGAAGCATAGGAACTGAGAAGTGGTCTGTGGTCACCACCTGCAGAACCACTCCTTTATTGGGGGTGTCTTGCTAATTGCCTATAATTTCCATCTGTTGTCTATTCCATTTGCACAACAGCATGTGAAATTTATTGTCAATCAGTGTTGCTTCCTAAGTGGACAGTTTGATTTCACAGAAGTGTGATTGACTTGGAGTTACATTGTGTTGTTTAAGTGTTCCCTTTATTTTTTTGAGCAGTGTATATATTCTGTTTGCTCATAATCAAATAATGTTAACTTGTGCTTTACTTGTAGTTGTGGCCAAAGCATACATTTGAGAAAAAACACAGTAAAATCCCATCTCAAACTTTTTTGGAAACAACTGTTTCAAAACATGCTTGACATGTTGACATCATCCTCTTTGGCCAAGACAGGCCCATATGTGATTGGTCCAGCAGCTTTTCATTTTTTTATCAAAATCTCCGGTGGGGAGAAGGATCCTTCTCGGAACTAGGGGTAGCAGCTGCACAGACACTTTGGAAGCTCTAGTTTAGAGTGCCTAGTGGTTAAATGAGTGAGAAATAGATGTAATTGTCGTAATAGTTTGTGAGTGGGCAACATATACTATTATTCAAAATTGACATGTTAAATTATTTTGCCATATTACATTATTTCATCATTTCCATGTGGAGAGTTTGTGTTACTACCTTACACAAGCTCTCATTTTTACCTCATGAAATTACACATAATTGTTACCTCAGATCGGCGATGTTCATATAAAAGTTAACATTTATCAAGATGACACTAAATCGATTGCTTGAAAGAGATTAATATCTTTGGTTTGTTAAAATAGATTTTATCATACACGCTTGTCTGTCGCAGGATTTAGAACGCAGTTGGGGCACTCTCTAAATGAGAGCCAACCCCTGTTACTATTTTGTTGAAATATCCAGTCAAAAAAGTGTTTCCATTTTCGCATTGGCCATGTACCGTAAACAATGTCGCACAAGGAGATGAGTCGATAAATGGCTACAACAGGTTGTCATCTATCCAAGTTCGCTGTGGTTTGTCTTTTAGATGAGTGCAAATGGCACATGTAGCGGCAGCGAATTGTCCCAGTTTCATTGATTTCCATACAATGTCGATGTGAGTGATTAATCTGCGTGCACTATTGAGTACAGTAGAACAAGCCAATACATTTCGGTCTGGAGTGACCGCTTGGTACCGTTGAAGGCGGAAGTTTACATACACTTATGTTGGAGTCATTAAAACTCGTTTTTAACCACTCCAACAATGTCTTGTTAACAAACTATAGTTTTTGTATGTCGGTTAGGACATCTACTTTGTGCATAACACAAGTCATTTTTCCAACAATTGTTTACAGACAGATTATTTCACTTATAATTAACTGTATCACAATTCCAGTGGGTCAGAAGTTTACATACACTAAGATGACTGTGCCTTTAAATAGCTTGGCTAATTCCAGAAAATGATGTCATGGCTTTAGAAGCTTCTGATAGGCTAATTGACATCATTTGTGTCAATTGGAGGTGTACCCGTGGATGTATTTCAAGTCCTACCTTCCAACTCAGTGCCTCTTTGCTTGACATCATGGGAAAATCAAAAGAAATTAGCCAAGACCTCAGAAAAAAATTGTAAACCTCCACAAGTCTGGTTCATCCTTGGGAGCAATTTCCAAATGCCTGAAGGTACCACGTTCATCTGTACAAACAATAGTACGCAAGTAATGGGACCACGCAGCCATCATACTGCTCAGGAAGGAGACGCGTTCTGTCTCCTAGAGTTGAACGTACTTTGGTTCAAAAAGTGCAAATCAATCCCAGAACAACAGAAAAGGACCTTGTGAAGATGCTGGAGGAAACAGGTACCAATGTATCTATATCCACAGTAAAACGAGTCCTATATCGACATATCGACATAACCTGAAAGGCCGCTCAGAAAGGAAGAAGCCACTGCTCCAAAACTGCCATAAAAAAGCCAGACTACGGTTTGCAACTGCACATGGGGACAAAGATCGTACTTTTTGGAGAAATGTCTCCTGTTCTGATGAAACGAAAATAGAACTGTTTGGCCATAATGACCATCATTATGTTTGGAGGAAAAAGGGGGAGGCTTGCAAGCCGAAAACACCATCCCAACCGTGAAGCGCGGGGGTGGCAGCATCATGTTGTGGGGGTGCTTTGCTGCAGGAGGGACTGGTGCACTTCACAAAATAGATGGCATCATGAGGCAGGAATATTATGTGGTTATATTGAAGCAACATCTCAAGACATCAATCAGTCAGGAAGTTAAAGCTTGGTCGCAAATGGACAATGACCCCAAGCCTACTTCCAATGTTGTGGCAAAATGGCTTAAGGACAACAAAGTCAAGGTATTGGAGTGGCCATCACAACGCCCTGACCCTGACCCCGAAACGTTTGACCCAAGTTAAACAATTTAAAGGCAATGCTATCAAATAGTAACTGAGTGTATGTAAACTTCTGACCCACTGGGAATGTGATGAAAGAAATCAAATCTGAAATAAATCATTCTCTCTACTATTATTCTGATATTTCGCATTCTTAAAATAAATTGGTGATCCTAACTGACCTAAAACAGGGAATTTTTACTAGGATCGAATGTCAGTTATGTATTTGGCTAAGGTGTATGTAAACTTCCGACTTAAACTGTAAATGCCAACAAAATAACTTTTTGGTCAGTGTGTGTGTGTGTGTAACCTTTATTTAACTAGGCAAGTCAGTTAACTTCTTGCGACTACAGGGGGTGCTGTTCCGAATTAGCATTTTGTCGTCTCCAAATTAAACTGCCTAGTACTCAATTCTTGCTCGTACAATATGCATATTATTAATTATATTGGATAGAAAACACCTTCTAGTTTCATACAACGTTGAAATTATGTCTGTGGGTGACCCAGAACTCTTTCTACAGCGAAATCCATGACAGACAGTGAAAGGTCTGAGAGCGAAGCTCTGGTTTCAGATCAGTTTTTAAGGTCTCTGTCTATCCTATGGAACGACACGAACTGCACCCGCCTTCCCCTGGATGTCAGTAACCAATGAGAAGTGGAATGGGCCTTCTCCGTAGCTCTCAGAGGTTATAAAAGACCAAGGAGTGAGAGTAGCCCCCCTTTCGACGCTCGCCCTTACGCAGGAAGGGACCTCCGGACGCCATTTTCACAGGCTCGGTTATCAACTTGAAATGTATCCGTCTGTAATTTAATTCGATATAGGACTTAGAAACATCATAAGGTAGTTAATTTAAACCGTTTTATAGCAATTTATATCCGTTTAGTGCGATTTTGAGGAATTTCTTTGTTGTGCACTCTGAAACTTTGGACACGTTTTGGGGTCCCGTTCGATCGTTAGTGGATATTTCGAAGGACAGAGGACATCTATCGACCAAAAGACGTTTATAACATAGAAAGGATACATTGCCCAAGAATATGATGGAAGAACAGCTCAAAGTAAGCAATATTTAATATGATAAATTGTTGTTCTGTCGAAATATTTTAAACGCATATTTCGCCATTTTGTTTGGTATAGCTTCACTTGGCGAACCCTGTATTGAAAAGTAAGGATAATTTTACAAATGTAAATCAGCGGTTGCATTAAGAACTAATTTGTCTTTCGATTCCTGTCAACCCTGTATTTTTTAGTCAAGTATATGATTAGCTTTCAATTAAACTAGATCACTCTGATAGATGACGTCAGACATATTGAGGCTTGATTTCCTAGTATTTTTATTGTGTAACCACGGTTTTGTATGGCTAAATATGCACCTTTTCGAACAAACTGTATATGTATGTTGTAAAATGATGTTACAGGAGTGTCATCGGAAGAATTCTGAGAAGGTTAGTGAAAAAATTAATATCTTTTGGCGGTGATTACGTTATAGCGCTCTTTGGCTGGAATCGATGCTCTGGTAACGTTTGCACATGTAGTATGCTAACTTATCGATTTATTGTGTTTTCGCTGAAAAACGCTTAGAAAATCTGAAATATGGTCTGAAATCACAAGAACTGGGTCTTTCCATTGCTATGCTTTGTCTATTTTTATGAAATGTTTTATGATGAGTAAATTGGTCATACACGTTGCTCTATCTAGTAATTCTAGTCGATTTGTGATGGTCGGTGCAATTGTAAACTGTGATTTCTACCTGAAATATGCACTTTTTTCTAACAAAAACTATCCTATACCATGAATATGTTATCAGACTGTCATCTGATGGTTTTTTTTATAGGTTATTGGCTATCAATATCTTAGTTGAGCCGAATTGGTGATAGCACCTGAAGGAGTAAGAAACTGATGGAGTTAGAATAGTGGTGTATTTTGCTAACGTGTTTAGCTAATAGATTTACATATTTTGTCTTCCCTGTAAAACATTTTAAAAATCTGAAATGGTGGCTTTATTCACAAGATCTGTATCTTTCATCTGGTGTCTTGGACTTGTGATTTAATGATATTTAGATGCTACTATCTACTTGTGAAGCTATGCTAGCTATGCTAATCAGTGTGTGGGGGGTGGGGGGTGATCCCGGATACGGGGTTGAGGTTCGGTAAAGGTTAAGAACAAATTCTTATTTACAATGACGGCCTACCCCGGCCAAACCCGGACGACGCTGGGCCAATTGTGCGCCGCCCTATGGGACTCCCAATCACGGCCGGTTGTGATACAGCCTGGATTCGAACCAGGGACTGTAGTGACGCCTTTTGCACTGTGATGCAGTGCCTTAGACCACTGCGTTCATGTGTGTGTGTTAACTATTTAACTGTACTAGAATGCTTAAAAGGCTGCTAAAACTGTAAATATTGGTTATCGGTATCGGGGTTTTTTGACAAGGAAAATATTGGATATCGGTATTGGCCAAAAATGTCATATCGGTGCATCAGTAGTTATTACTGTATAGGGGACATACTATGTGGGCCATATGGAAGCAGTAGTCAGTCATATGAGTGGATGAATGAAATAATACAAGGTACTGGAGGTTAGGCTAGAGATCGGCCTAGACTATAGTACTGGTAGTTTAGTTACCTGTGTTTCTGTACTCTATCATAACAGTACATTGTGAAATAAATGGTCATTGACGTAGTAGATTTCTGTCCAGGGCTCTAACCTCAACTCACACTAGCCCGCTAACAATACTCCCTCCTCCATCTGGAACCTAGCGTGCAGTGACAGGCTCCACACTAAGGAGGCTAGCACGCTACGCTCAGGCAGAGTAGTGGGATCTGAGGCTACTGGGCTAATACAGGCTAACTGATGTTGAAGGTAGTACAGCACAGAGGTGAGCCAATGACAGCTGTGTGTGTGTCTGTCTGTGTGTGTGTGAGAGCGTGTGTGTGTGCGCATGTGTGTGTATGAGTTCTTACATTCTCATGTTGAGTGAGCCCAACACAACATGTCTCAATTGAGCTGAGAGAGCCTTTCAGGAACACACACTACCACTTCAACAAGATGTATAACAGCACTCTCTTAAAACGACAACTAGGATGCACGATGCCCCCTCCACCAGCCCTAATAAAAAGACACAGATGTCCCCGATCTAAAGAAGATATAACCCTTCCACCCACACTACAAAAAATAAACATAGCACTTCACTCAAGTCAATCATCCCAACAACACACAGATTCCGCTACCTCATAACCCACTTCAGTAACATACAGGTGTAGAATATTGATTTGATCACTCTTTTGTTGCTGAAAATGTTCCTGCTCCGCAGTAAATGCAGATGAGCTTTGCGGTTGACAAAACACACTAACTCTACAGTTATATTATCTATATTGCACTTTTCATGTATGGTAGCTAGCGAAAGTATTCACCCCCTTTGGCATTTTTCCTATTTTGTTGCCTTATAACCTGGAATTAAAATGGATTTTTGGGGGGTTTGTATCATTTGATTTACACAACATGCCTACCACTTTGAAGATGCAAAATATATTTTTTTGTGAAACAATAAAATCTTTAAGCAATCTTTAAGTCATACCACAGATTCTCAATTGGATTGAGGTCTGTGCTTTGACTAGGCCATTCCATGACGTTTAAATGTTTCCCCTTAAACCACTCGAGTGTTGCTTTAGCAGTATGGTTAGGGTCATTGTCCTGCTGGAAGATGAACCTTCGTCCCAGTCTCAAATCTCTGGAAGACTGAAACAGGTTTCCCTAAAGAATTTCCCTGTATTTAGCGCCATCCATCATTCCTGACCAGTTTCCTAGTCCCTGCCGATGAAAAACATTGTGTTCTCAGGATGATGAGAGGTGTTGGGTTTGTGCCAGACATAACGTTTTTCTTGATGGCCAAAAATCGCCATTTTAGTCTCATCTGACCAGAGTACCTTCTTCCATATGTCTGGGGAGTCTCCCACTTGCCTTTTGGCAAACACCAAACGTGTTTGCTTATTTTGTTCTTCAAGCAATGGCTTTTTTTCTGTCCATTCCTTCATAAAGCCCAACTCTGTGGATTGTGCAGCTTAAAGTGGTCCTATGGACAGATACTCCAATCTCCGCTGTGGAGCTTTGCAGTTCCTTCAGGGTTATCTTCGGTCTTGTTGTTGCCTCTCTGATTAATGCCCTCCTTGCCTGACCTTGTCCCTGACCTGTTAGGAGAGCTCCTTGGTCTTCATAGTGCCGCTTGCTTGGTGGTGCCGCTTGCTTAGTGGTGTTGCAGACTCTGGGGCCTTTCAGAACAAGTGTATATATACTGAGATCATGTGACACTTACATTACACACAGGTGGACTTTATTTAACTAACTATGTGACTTCTGAAGGTAGTTGGTTGCACCAGAACTTATTTAGGGGCCTCATAGAATTTTTTGATTTTTCACTTCACCAATTTGGACTATTTTGTGTATGTCCACTACATGAAATCCTAATAAAAATCCATTTAAATTACAGATTGTAATGCAACAAAATAGGAAAATACTTTTGCAAGGCAATGTACTGTACAGTGGATTAGAGCAGTGGTTCACAAACTGTGGGTTGCGCTTGTGAACTTGCACTTGTGAACTTGGGTCGTGCATCAGCAGTTTTCCTCTTATCCTGTCATTCCTTGCAGACCTTAGAGAGCTAGAAAATTGTCAGGAATGTCCAGATCAACTAGCCCATGTCAGCTAAAGTTTTCTAGCTCGGTTTTTTAGCCCATTGTATTTGTTGTAATGTTTGAGTCACTCAAATATCACATGAACACAAATAAGACATGGCAAAATGTGTAGAATTGAAGGAAATTAGCTTTAAAATGGCAAAATGTTCTCTCAGCCAACAAGATGGGTGTGAACAGTTTGTGTCATGAACAGTGCTTGTGCCCATAGAAATAGATTTGGTGCGCCGGATGTACCCTAATACTGGAAGGGGGGCCTACATTAGAGCATGTTGTTGACATGCATCTCTCTGTATTAAAATGGTAAAAAGCCCTAAAACTGGGCTAGAATAGAAACCCGAGCACCAACAATACACACTCAGCGGGACACTGCCCATGTGCAGCCAGCCATATCTGTCACACACACACACAAAGACACAGAACGCATGCACACACGCACACGCACACACACACACACACAGAACATATGACAGAACATATGTGCAAACATATACTGCACACATACACAAACATACACACACACTCTAAAAAGAAATGCGCGCACACACACACACATATAGATTCTCCCCTTGGCTGTGGTCTGCTGTGGAATCAGGCTAGACACGGATCACCAGCCCAGTCAGCCAATGCCGACACAAACACAGGATATGGATAATCGGTTTGTTCGGGCCATCTCTCTGTCTCAGCATGGCTATTTCCCTGCTCCACCAAGCATCAGACACACATCCATCCAGTAATAATCAATAACCTTTCTGTACGGCAACCCTCGCTGCTGTAACCATCTCTGCAGTTCCAACCCTTTTGTTGCCAAGTGAGCTGTCTAATTCCTTCGTCACTGCTGTTCCGAATCTAATTATCCCTCTGTGGTGGGGGGCATAAGAGAAGGGATAAGAGAGAGAGGGATGAGAAGAGAGGAAAATAAAATAAAGTAAAAAACAATTAAGGCAACAATTAAGGTAAATACAAAATAACAACATGTAATTATATAGTAGTTCCCTTTAGCCCAAAGTATTGAGGATCTTATAAGTGCAAGGTACTCATTATGTAAATACCTAGTAACAACATCTGCGGATATTTTATTAATTTATTACCACGTACTTACCACATAAAAACCTTCAATTCAATCATCCTGACATTTTTGCCTTTAGTTACCATGTATGTTTGTATTAAAAGGGCTGTAAAATTAAGGAGTGTCTGTTTCCAGGTAGATACAACGTAGTTTCTTGTGAAATACTACCACAATGGATGACTCCATCAAATGAAGACGACAGCAAATCTGTCCGTGATCTTACCCTGTTGTTTCATGGTACCAGCTTCACACTTACAGGGTAGGTACAAGGTATGAGGGCTGTAAAAGGAAGCCGTTGCTAATACCACGTAAATACCAGATACTTGCAGGTCAACTAACACACTCTATGATTTAGTCAAATAATTGTGTAGACATCATGTACCAAGTCATTTTCCTGCCTTCTTCTCCCACCGCCTCAACGCCACGGAAAATAACTACAATGTGGGGAATCATGAGCTTCTCGCGGTTAAGATGGCGTTGGAGGAATAGAGGCACTGGCTGGAGGGGGCAGAACATCCATTCATATTGCGGACCGACCACAAGAACCTGGAGTATCTCCGCACCGCCAAGTGCCTCAACTCCAGGCAAGGCCCTACTGTTCACACCGTTAAACTTCTCCCTCTCGTACCGGCCGGGATCCAAGAACGTCAAGTCGGATGCACTGTCCTGTCCCGCCGCTATAGTCCCACGGTTACCACCTCGGAGCCAGAGACCATCCTTCCCACCTCGTGCCTGGTGACGGCACTCAACTGGGGTATAGGGAAACAGGTCCGGGAGGCGCAGCGGATCCAGCCGAACCCTGGGGGGGCCTAGATAACCAGATGTTTGTGCCTGACGCTGTCCAATCTGCGGTCCTGGAGTGGGCCCATTCCTCCAGGCTTGCCTGCCACCCGGGCTTCCATCGGTCCCTGGCCTTTGTGCAACAACGCTTTTGGTGGCCTATGATGGTTCTGAATGTTAGCGCGTTTGTCTCCGCCTGCACGGTCTGTACTCAGAATAAGACTCCTCGGCAAGCTCCGGCTGGTCTTCTGCAACCACTGCTTGCCCCTCACCGTCACTGGTCCCACATATCCCTGGACTTCGTCACGGGTCACCCCCCATCCGAGGGCAACACTGCCATCCTGACTGTGGTCGACCGGTTTTCCAAAGACGCTCACTCCATTCCTCTCCCCAAAATACCCTCGGTCAAGGAGACGGCCCAGCTCACGGTGCAGCACATCTTCCTGATCTATGTACTGCCCGTGGTCATGGTCTCTGACCAGGGGCCTCAGTTCTTGTCCCGATTCTGGAAGGCGTTCTGCACCCTCATTGGGTCGTCGGCCCGCCTGTCCTCTGGGTTCCACCCCCAGTCCAATGGCCAGTGGGAGCGAGCCAACCAGGATCTTGAGACGACACTGTGCCGCCTGGTCTCCGAGCAACCCCACCTCCTGGAGCCAGCAGCTGGTGTGGGTCGAATACGCCCGCAACACCCTTCCCTTCTCTGCCACGGGCCTATCTCCATTTGAGTGCTCCCTGGGGTATCCGCCCCCGCTCTTCACCGAGGAAGAGGTTGGCGTACCTTCTGCTCAGATGTTTGTTCGCCGCTGTCGTCATACCTGGAGGAGAGCCAGGTCCAGGTATCGTTGAGAAGCAGATCGCCATCGGACCCCGGCTCCCCGGTATCGTCTCGGACAGAAGGTATGGCTATCCACCCGGGATCTGCCCCTCCGGGCGGAATCCCACAAACTCTCCCCTCGGTTTATCGGCCCATTTCCCATCTCCAAGATTATTAGCCCTTCTGCTGTTTGTCTTCTGTTGCCCCGTACCCTTCGTATACATCCCACCTTTCATGTGTCCAGAGTCAAACCTATGTCTCACAGCACTTTGTCTCCTGTTTTCAGGCCCACCCATCTTCCCCGTCTTATCGACAGCCAACCGGTTTACACGGTGAGACGTCTCCTGAAGGTTCAACCACACGGCAGGGGGTTCAAGTACCTGGTTGACTGGGAGGGGTATGGCCCGGAAGAGAGGTGCCGGGTCCCTGCCAGGGACATTCTGGACCCAGGCCTCATCGCGGATTTTCAACGCAGTGACCACGGTCAACCAGGTATGCGCCCAGGTAGTACGCCAGATATGCGCCCCTAGAGGGGGGGTACTGTCACACCCTGATCTGTTTCACCTGTCCTTGTAATTGTCTCCACCCCCCTCCAGGTGTCACCCATCTTCCCCATTATCCCCTGTGTATTTATACCTGTGTTCTCTGTTTGTCCGTTGCCAGTTCGTCTTGTTTGTCAAGTCAACCAGCATTTTTCTCAGTTCCTGCTTTCCAAAGTCTCTCTTTTTCGCGCCACCCTGGTTTTGCCCTTGCCTGTCCTGTCTCTGAGCAGCGCCTGCCCGACTACTCTGCCTGTCCTGACCCTGAGCCCGCCTGCCATCCTGTACGTTTGCCCCACCTCTGGATTACCGACCTCTGCCTGACCTGACCCTGAGCCTGCCTGCCGTCCTGTACCTTTGCCCCTACACTCTGGATTATCGACCCCTGCCTGCCTTGACCTGTTGTTGCCTGCCCCTGCTGCTATAATAAATATTGTTACTTTGACGGTCTGCATCTGGGTCTTACCTTGATTCCTGATAATATACAGTTGAAGTCGGAAGTTTACATACACCTTAGCAAATACATTTCAACTCAGTTTTTCACAATTACTGACATTTAATACTAGTAGAAACCACTATTTTAGGTCAGTTAAGATCACCACTTTATTTTAAGAATGTGAAATGTCAGAATAATAGTAAAAATAATGATTTATTTCTGCTTTTATTTCTTTCATCACATTCCCAGTGCGTAAGAAGTTTACATACACTCAATTAGTATTTGGTAGCATTGCCTTTAAATTGTTTAACTTGGGTCAAATGTTTTGGGCAGCCTTCCACAAGCTTCCCACAATAAGTTGGGTGAATTTTGGCCCATTCCTCCTGACAGAGTTGGTGTAACTGAGTCAGGTTTGTAGGCCTCCTTGCTCGCACACGCTTTTTTAGTTCTGCTCACACATTTTCTATAGGATTAAGGTCAGAGCTTTGTGATGGCCACTCCAATACCTTGACTTTGTTGTCCTTAAGCCATTTTGCCACAACTTTGGAAGTATGCTTGGGGTCATTGTCCATTTGGAAGACCAATTTGCGACCAAGCTTTAACTTCCTGATTGATGTCTTGAGATGTTGCTTCAATATATCCACATCATTTTCCTTTCCTCATGATGCCATCTATTTTGTGAAGTGCACCAGTCCCTCCTGCAGCAAAGCAGCCCCACAACATGATGCTGTCACCCCTGTCACGCCCTGGCCTTAGTTATCTTTGTTTTCTTTATTATTTTAGTTAGGTCAGGGTGTGACATGGGGGATGTATGTGTTTTGTATTGTCTAGGGGTTTTGTATGTTTATGGGGCAGTGTCTAGTCTAGGTGTATGTATGTCTATGGTTGCCTAGATTGGTTCTCAATTAGAAACAGCTGTCTATCGTTGTCTCTGATTGGGAACCATATTTAGGCAGCCATATTCATTAGGTAGTTTGTGGGTGATTGTCTATGTGTAGTGTTTAGTGTCAGCACTATTTGTTCTATAGCTTCACGTTCGTCGGTTTATTGTTTTGTATAGTTTGTATAGTGTTCTTCATTTTTCGTCTTCAATAAAAGAAGATATATTGTTATCACGCTGCGCCTTGGTCCTCCTCTCTTCCACAATACGACGATCGTGACAACCCCCATGCTTCACGGTTGGGATGGTGTTCTTTCGGCTTGCAAGCATCCCCCTTTTTCCTCCAAACATAACAATGGTCATTATGACCAAACAGTTCTATTTTTTTCATCACACCAGAGGACATTTCTCCAAAAAGTACAATCTTTGTTCCCATGTGCACTTTTTTATGGTGGTTTTGGAGCAGTGGTTTCTTCCTTGCTGAGCGGCCTTTCAGGTTATGTAGATATAGGACTCGTTTTACTGTGGATATAGGTACTTTTAGCATCTTCACAAGGTCCTTTGCTGTTGTTCTGGGATTGATTGCACTTTTCGCACCACAGTATGTTCATCTCTAGGAGACAGAATGCATCTCCTTCCTGAGCGGTATGACAGCTGCGTGGTCCCATGGTGTTTATACCTGCGTACCATTGTTTTTACAGATGAACGTGGTATCTTCAGGCGTTTGGAAATTGCTCCCAAGGATGAACCAGACTTGTTGGTCTTGGCTGATTTCTTTTGATTTTCCCATGATGTCAAGGAAAGAGGCACTGAGTTTGAAGGTAGGCCTTGAAACACATCCACAGGTACACCTCCAATCGACTCAAATTATGTCAATTAGCCTATCAGAAGCTTCGATAGCCATGACATCATTCTCTGGAATTTTCCAAGCTGTTTAAAAGCTCAGTCAACTTAGTGTTTGTAAACTTCTGACCCACTGGAATTGTGATACAGTGAATTATAATTGAAATAATCTGTCTGTAAACAACTGTTGGAAAAATTACTTGTTTCATGCACAAAGTAGATGTCCTAACTGACTTGCCAAAACTATAGTTTGTTAACAAGAAATTTGTGGAGTGGTTGAAAAACGAGTTTTAATGACTCCAACCTAAGTGTATGTAAACTTCTGACTTCAACTGTAGCTATGTGTATTCTGCCATAAGATGTATGCTAGTAAATAATAGTAAATAAAGTAGGACTATCTTTATCTAATGTAAGTGCATCAACTGGACTTTGCACTGTTACAAAAACAGTTTTTTTATTCATTAGATTTTTACCAATAGAGGCGCACTGTACACTTAGGCTACAGATGTAGGATCTTAATTTGATCAGGATAACTGTTGCAGGATGACTTTTTCCTGCAATGCAGTACATTTAAAATGTTGAGTGTATTTGAGGTTTAATTAACAAGGCTTCTGAATTATTGTATTACATTTGCTTCCAAAAACGTATCAACCCCTACTGTCCATGTCCATTAATTATAATCCACATAATAATTCCCATTTCCTGTTGCTGCAGGACTATTTTCCCGCTGTACCAAACTGGATCAAATGAAGATACTATACTTGTACTATCCATTATTTAAATCTGTTCTGTAGCTCTTTCCTATTCCTGGAGTTAAACGTATGATGAGGTGTACAGGAACACCCCACCCTTTCTCGGTCCCTCCCTCCCTCCCTCCCTCCCTCTTTCTTCCCTTTTCCATTTCAATTCAATTCACTAAATTGTTAGTTTTTTTCAAGTTTTCAGTTTTAGTTTACACACACACACACACACACACACACACACACACACACACACACACACACACACACACACACACACACACACGGGTGTTAATGAGACAATCCCCTGTGTGCTGAACAAAGAGGGATGTTGTAACGAAACTCTAGTTCCTCCTCCTCCTCGGACGAGGAGAGGAGAGATGGATCGGAAGACCAATTTGCAGCGAGGTATGATGACATAATGATTTATTTACAAGACGAAACTAAACACACGAAGAACACTTGATAATTACAAAACAACAAACGAACGTAGACTGACCTAAAACATGTGAACTTACATATAACGAAGAACGCACGAACAGGTACACGACTACAAACAAACGATACAGTCCCGTGTGGTAACATATACGGACACAGGAGACAACCACCCACGACAAACAATGTGAAACAACCTCCCTATGTATGTCTCTCAATCAGAGGAAAACGAAAACACCTGCCTCTGATTGAGAGCCATACAAGGTCAATTAACCCTGACACTTAACAAGGAACAAACACAGAGAATGCCCACCCAGCTCACGTCCTGACCAACAAAACAAAGCTATACAAAAGGAAAACAAGGTCAGGAACGTGACATTACCCCCCCCCCAAGATGCGGACTCCGGCCGCAAAACTCAACCTCAAGGGGAGGGTTTGGGTGGGCATCTGTCCACGGTGGCGGCTCCGGCTCTGGACGCTGTCCCCACACCACCATAGTCACTCCCCGCTTCCGTATCCCCCTCCCAATGACCACCCTCCAACTAAACCCACCTAAATGAAGGGGCAGCACCGGGATAAGGGGCAGCACCGGGATAAGGGGCAGCACCGGGATAAGGGGCAGCACCTGGCTGAGGGACTCTGGCAGGTCCTGGCTGAGGGACTCTGGCAGGTCCTGGCTGAGGGGCTCTGGCAGGTCCTGGCTGAGGGGCTCTGGCAGGTCCTGGCTGAGGGGCTCTGGCAGGTCCTGGCTGGACGGCTCTGGCAGGTCCTGGCTGGACGGCTCTGGCAGGTCCTGGCTGGACGGCTCTGGCAGGTCCTGGCTGCACGGCTCTGGCAGGTCCTGGCTGCACGGCTCTGGCAGGTCCTGGCTGCACGGCTCTGGCTGGTCCTGGCTGGACGGCTCTGGCTGGTCCTGGCTGGACGGCTCTGGCTGGTCCTGGCTGGCGGAAGGCTCTGGCTGATCCTGTCTGGCGGAAGGCTCTGGCTGATCCTGTCTGGCGGACGGCTCTAGCGGCTCCTGTCTGGCGGACGGCTCTGAAGGCTCATGGCAGACGGGCGGCTTTGCAGGCTCAGTCCAGACGGGCAGTTCATGCGGCGTTGGGCAGACGGCCAGCTCTGACAGCTCGGGACAGACGGGCAGTTCTGTAGGGAGGAGACGGAGAGACAGCCTGGTGCGTGGTATAGGCACTGGCTGCGCTGGAGAGGAGGAAAGCTCTGACAGCGCTGGACAGGTGGGAGCAGCTGGAGAGAGAACCCGGAGAGACAGCCTGGTGCGGGGGGCTGCCACCGGTGGACTGGTACTTGGAGGTGGCACCGGGTATACCGGACCGTGAAGGAGGACACGTGCTCTTGAGCACCGAGCCTGCCCAACCCTACCAGGTTGCATGGTGCCCGTAGCCCTGCCAGTGCGGCGAGGTGGAATAGCCCGCACTGGGCTATGCTGGCGAACCGGGGACACCATCTGTAAGGCTGGTGCCATGTATGCCGGCCCGAGGAGACGCACTGGTGGCCAGATGCATTGGGCCGGCTTCATGACATCCGGCTCGATGCCCAACTTAGCCCTACCAGTGCGGCGAGGTGGAATAGCCCGCACTGGGCTAAGCACGCGTACTGGGGACACCGTGCGCTTTACCGCATAACACGGTGTCTGACCAGTACGACACCCTCTCACTCCACGGTAAGCACGGGGAGTTGGCTCAGGTATCCTACCCGGCTTTGCCACACTCCTCGTGTGCCCCCCCCCCCCCAAGAAATTTTTGGGTCTGACTCTCGGGCTCCCAACCGCGTCGCCGCGCTGCCTCCTCATACCAGCGCCTCTCTGCCTTCGCTGCCTCCAGCTCCGCCTTGGGACGGCGATATTCCCCTGGCTGAGCCCAGGGTCCTTTGCCGTCCAGGATCTCCTCCCATGTCCATGAATCCTGGGATTTCTGCGGTTGCTGTCGCTGCCCTTTTCCCCGCTGCTTGATCCTGGTAATTTGGTGGGTGGTTCTGTAACGAAACTCTAGTTCCTCCTCCTCCTCGGACGAGGAGAGGAGAGATGGATCGGAAGACCAATTTGCAGCGAGGTATGATGACATAATGATTTATTTACAAGACGAAACTAAACACACGAAGAACACTTGATAATTACAAAACAACAAACGAACGTAGACTGACCTAAAACATGTGAACTTACATATAACGAAGAACGCACGAACAGGTACACGACTACAAACAAACGATACAGTCCCGTGTGGTAACATATACGGACACAGGAGACAACCACCCACGACAAACAATGTGAAACAACCTCCCTATGTATGTCTCTCAATCAGAGGAAAACGAAAACACCTGCCTCTGATTGAGAGCCATACAAGGTCAATTAACCCTGACACTTAACAAGGAACAAACACAGAGAATGCCCACCCAGCTCACGTCCTGACCAACAAAACAAAGCTATACAAAAGGAAAACAAGGTCAGGAACGTGACAGATGTGGTGAAAAAGGGTGACTAGAAGAGGAAGAGTGGGGGGCATGATTTTGTTTTTGGAAGGAAAGAACTGGGACATCAAATATTTATTGAGCTTATCCCAGGATGCCAAACCACATCGTGGCAGGCAAGCAGGCATGCAGTGCATGAAGGATTCAGCCCAATGAAAAATGGATGGGCTGAAAGAAGGGACGCTCTATTCTGAGACAGAGATAAGAGGGCTCCGAGGTGCCCCAAGTACGAGGGGGTCGGAGTTGGGGAGAGTGTGTGTGTGTGTGTGTGTGTGTGTGTGTGTGTGTGCACGCGCATGGGAATGTGCATGTAAGTGCTGCTATGTGTGTGTCAGTGACCAGCACTGTTTCCCATGCAGAGGGGGGGAAGGAATAACTGGTGAAGGGGGCTAGACAAAGAGAAGGGGTGATGGGTTGTTTAACACCAAACATGGGGGTATAACTTGGCCTTCTACAGTATTGTCCTGTGGGAGCAGAGGGCTGCAGGGTCTCCCCTGATTCTAGGAGGAAGGGGTAACGAGATATACTGTATCAGCATATTCAGACAATGGTGAAATAAAAAACTGCCTCGGGTCTTCAGGGAGAGCACTCCTCTGCCTGAGATGTTTTGGAGGCTAAGAGTGCTCAGAAGGAGAACAGAGGGCCTGTGTCTGCTAATCAAGCCTGCCAGAGACACCTGGGGACTGGAGAAAATGTCCCCTCTTTCTGTCTCTCTCGCCCTCCTCCTCTCATCCTGCTTTAATTGCATCCGTCAGGGAGAGGGCACACACACAAACCACTGCTATAGGAACCAAGACCAATGCTACAGAAATCAGGACCAATGCTACAGAAACCATGACCAATGCGATAGAAACCAAGACTAATGCTGAGAGATTCCACGCCAGCGGGTATCTCAGATTGTTCTGGCAATTCTCACATAGAAACTTCATTGGGAGGAAGGATGAATGAAATTGTTTTTACATTTGCATCAAAAACCATTTGTGAGAAATCATGATGAAAGTGTCAATTTTGGGCCCTTTTAAACCTATATATAAAATATTAATATAATTATCTCAAAGCAACCCTTTTTGATTTTGGTTTATGTCAATTAGATATTATTTGGAACAACATACTCTACAAGTACATCACATTTCCAGAGTGTGCTCTCTGCTAATTCTGAAGTTATGATACATTTTATGAGCACCACCAACACAGTGAATGGCAAATGGATTTAAAGGGAACTCCTTCTGCTGGTGATTTGCTGATTGTGCAATCCTAAAGGAGGTCTGTGATTGGTTAATGACATATAATGTATAAAAATTGTCATATTATAAAGTGCCAGAGAGCCCACTCTGGAAATGTGATGTGTTTGAAGAGTACATCGTTCCAAACAATATCTCTAAAAATAAGCTAAATCAAAAAGGAAGTGACTCCTAATCCGTTACCAGATCATTTATTTCTGAGGCTCCGTATCCATGAATGCGCAAATTCTCTCAGTATCTCGAGGGAATTTGAGACTTCACTCATTTTCTCATGCCGAAACTGGACTAGATACATACCGGTAGTTAAATCAGAGTTAGAGATGGATCGAAATGTACATAATTGCACCTGGAGGAAAATGGTGGAGAGTCATGCTTTTTCAATTCTAGTCCAGGGGAGGGTCATGCAATTTGTAATTGATGAAATGTCAATATTTCTCAGTGTTGTAGAATTAGTTGGTTATTAGGCTATACAGTGCATTCGGAAAGTATTCAGACCCCTTCACCGATATTTCAGCAAATGTTATTTATACATTTGCAAACATTTCTAAAAATCTGTTTTTGCTTGTCATTATGGGGTATTGTGTGTAGATTGATGAGGGAAAAAACGATTGAATACATTTTAGAATAAGGCTGTAACGTAACAAAATGTGGGAGAAGTGAAGGGGTCAGAATACTTTCCCAATGCACTGTATATTGATGTGTGCCTGATGCCGCCCCTCATCTCTGATTCACCGCTGTTTGCGCAATATCAAGTGTACCTATAGGCTATTTAGTGTGGTCTCAATCAAATCATCCATAGCCTATAGGCTATAGGCTACAAAGTGCATGCTCGGAGAAGCACAGAGCAAAGTGATATTTCTAAGATAGCTACTGATAATGAGGGCACGAAGATGAGAAGGCCAACTTTGATAGCTTGCTAATACTATAATTGCTTTTTTTATTTAAAAAAATGTTTCTTGACCATGATGTATTGATCAGAGTTATTGACATTAAGCCTGATTGGAGTAACTTACATTGTAGTGCTGAAACTTGAAGCAGCAGCTGCGGCACAATCAATCGGAAATGGACAACTCATGGTGCACAGAGTAGGCAAATTCAACCCTCTTCATTTTAATTAGACTTCACTAACAACAAGAGGGCTTTATGTTGGATTCCTCCACTCACCATGCACTCTTTAATAGCCTACCTCCGTGTCAGTGAAGGGCTGTTAAGTTAAAAACAAGACTCAAATTGAGGGGATATGAGAGGGTATGCCATAGGCCTATCTTTAATTAAAGAAAATGGCAAAAAGCAAACACAGGCCTAACCTAAAATATAACGGATCCGATTATATAAAATGATACATAACAGTGCTTTGGTCTGCGATGCTTTATGCTAGAAACAAACTGTGCAAAACAAACAGATCCCCTGATGTGCTTCCCTCTCTATTTCCCTAGCACTCTCGCTCCTTTCACCCCACTCTCATCCTCCCTCCTCGCCCTAAGCCTCTGGGCTTACTTATCAAACATTAGTATGTCTGTGGTGGACTAAAGGTGGAAAGGGCTTCCTTCACCGATGACCTACAGAATGGAATACTCAGGCTCCTCAGATCCACTGTCACCTGATTAGGAATAGGAATGAGAGAGCTAAACAGTGGAGGAAATTAGCATAGACAGAACATTAACCCAGTTACAGTAAACAAATGGTGAGTAAGTTAAGCTGAGATGCAGTAATGACGGTTTCCGGCACATAATGGGTGCCAGGTACCATGTAGATAAGTGTCGTAGAGTGCTTTTGGATCTGAAGGGAAATGCTACATAATCTAGTAGGCATAGCCAGATCCATTATGGCCAACCTGTTAGGAGAACAAATTGTGTCACTGAATGCATTCAGGGTTAGCATTGGGTGGAGTCAGGTTCACAGGGTTCACTCGAGTCACTGGTGAACTTACTGAAAGGTCAATGAGTTGACTGACCCATTGTGTCATAGGAAGCTAAGGCGATTTGATGTCACATGTGACATGTCACTCACTTCAAATCATAACTGATGCGACAATCCCCTGTGTATCATGCACACATACACATTCACACACGCTCATTAGCTATTATTACATGCTAATCCCCAGGGCTTGTAGCTTGGGGTGAAGGGATGGAGTGAGGGATGGAGGGAGGGGATTGCGGACAAGCTCTGACAGTAATCAGATGTACTAGCTTACTATGGCAAAGAACATAGCTTATTATGGCACCAAGACCAGGTGCCTCATTTATAAACGTTGCATACGCACAAAATATACCCCCAAAACATGCGTGTGCCAGTTTTCACTCAAAAGTTGACATTTTAAAAAACTGAACTTGATGTGAGAATGTGCTTGTCCTCCTGCAAACTTCAGACCACGCATACGTTGTGAGAGCAAATTTGCAAGATTATGTTATAATACTGTAATTGCATCACATGGTTGTTTTATGCAACATAATAGAGGGTTCTTATAGCTCTATTGTGTTTGTGTGAGCTGAAAGTGGGCCTCTGGTAGATTTAACACTGACAGGAGATGTACGATGTCTTTGGGTGATACCGCATTCCAGAGCATGAGTTAATGTTTCTGTTCTATAAGGTACCAGGGAGCGATGGCTCGGGTCCAGACCCTGGTTTCTACACAATGAGAACAGTTTTTACAGCAAATACTGTCTGCTGTGAATTACAAGTATCTTTCATACAAATCCTAACCTTGTGACCCATTGCATACATCTGTTGTTTGTCATGTAGACTGAAGGGGGTGTATCTTGGCTATAAAAAAAACCTTTGAACCTTTGTCTCGGGAGGGTGATTTGTCGACCAGCCATCATTATCGTAGAGCACTCAATCGATTCACTTTATATGTGTGGGTTGTATTGACGTGCTCCCTTATTAATAAGAGAATAAATATTTAGTTTAAGTATAACTCCGACTTGTGTGATAAATTTGTCTCTCCTCATTTGATAGTAAAGAAATGAACCACCACAATGTACAGTTTCTAGTGGTTGAAGAATTGCATCGAAAGAAGGCAAAAGTAGCCTAGTAGCATTGTGCAGAAATATATGAAGACAGGTAGATAAATGAAATAATAAGTTGCAATAATTTGCCCTTAGTGAGAAGAACGAAAATCTATTTATTTGATATTTGCAATGTAAAATAATTATAAATAGGCATATATTTCCTATTATTTATTTAGCTTCCATGATCATTACAGAATAAATTCCTCACCTTTTCTGACTGTGATGGTTTCATACTCGCGAAATAGCATACCAATTACGTTAGGACAGGCTACCATTCGTACCATCTCTCATTTAATTGGACCCCACTTCACAGCTATTTCAATTATTTTTGCATCTATGCAATCTGATCCATGATAAATGTATATATACTGTATATGATTTTTTAAATACCTTATTTGCATAAGTATTCAGATAGTTTGCTATGAGACTCAAAATTGAGCTCGGGTGCATCTTGTTTCCATTGATCACCCTTCAGATGTTTCCAAAACTTGATTGGAGTACACCTGTGGTAAATTCAAATGATTGGACATGATTTGGAAAGATCCCACAGTTTTGCTCTGACAGTGGATGTCAGAACAAAAACCAAGCCATGAGGTCGAAGGAATTGTCCGTAGATCTCCAAGACAAGATTGTGTCGAGGCATAGATCTGGGAAAGGGTTTCCAAAACATTTCTGCAGCATTGAAGGTCCCAAAGAACACAGTGGCCTCCATTCTTAAACGGAAAAAGTTTAGAACCACCAATACTCTTCCTAGAGCTTGCCGCCTGGCCAAACTGAGCAATCGGGGGAGAAAGGCCGTGGTCAGGGAGGTGACCAAGAAATCAAATCAAATGTTATTTGTCACATACACATGGTTAGCAGATGTTAATGCGAGTGTAGCTAAATGCTTGTGCTTCTAGTTCCGACAATGCAGTAATAACCAAAGAGTAATCTAACCTAACAATTCACAACAACTACCTTAAACACACAAGTGTAAAGGGATGAAGAATATGTACATAAAGATATATGAATGAGTGATAGTACAGAACGGCATAGGCAAGATGCAGTAGATGGTATCGAGTACAGTATATACATTTGAGAACCCGATGGTCACTCTGACAGAGCTCCAGAGTTTCTCTGTGGAGATGGGAGAACCTTCCTGAAGGACAACCATCTATGCAGCACTCCACCAATCAGGCCTTTATGGTAGAGTGGCCAGACGGAAGCCACTCCTCAGTAAAAGGCACATGACAGCCCACTTGGAGTTTGCCAAAAGGCACCTAAAGGACTCTGACCATAAGAAACAAGATTCTCTGTTCTGATGAAACCAAGATTGAAACCAAGAACTCTTTGGCCTGAATGCCAAGCATCATGTCTGGAGGAAACCTGGCACCATCCCTACGGTGAAGCATGATGGTGGCAGCATCATGCTGTGGGGATGTTTTTCAGAGGCAGGGACTGGGAGACTAGTCAGGATTGAGGGAAAGATGAACTGAGCAAAGTACAGAGAGATCCTTGATGAAAACCTGCTCCAGAGCGCTCAGGACCTCAGACTAGCAAAGGTTCACCTTCCAATAGGACAACACCCCTAAGCACACAGCCAAGACAACGCAGGAGTTGCTTTGGGACAAGTCTCTGAATGTCCTTGAGTGGCCCAGCCAGAGCCCGGACCTCAACCCAATCTAAAATCTCTGGAGAGACCTGAAAATAGCTGTGCAGCGACGCTCCTCATCTAACCTGACAGAGCTTGAGAGGATCTACAGAGGAGAATAGGAGAAACTCCCCAAATACAAGTGTGCCAAGCTTGTAGTGTGATACCCAAGAAGACTTGAGGCTGTAATCACTGCCTAAGGTGCTTCAACAAAGTACTAAGTAAAGGGTCTGAATGTAAATGTAATGTTTCAGTTTTTTTTCGACATTTGCTAACATTTCCAAAAACCTGTTTTTGCTTTGTCATTATGGGGTATTGTGTGTAGATTGATGAGGGAAAGAAACTATTTAATTAACTTTACAATAAGGCTGTAACGTAACAAAATGTGGAAAAAGTCAAGGGGTCTGAATACTTTCCGAATGCAGTGTACATGCACTGAGTATACAAAACATTAAGAAAACCTGCTCTTTCCGCGACAGACTGACTTGGTGAATCCTGGTGAAAGCTATGAATTTGGAGAATGAACAGAGAGAGCATGTTCTGGTCCCGAAATGTAATAAATACAGTACGTAAATATTAAAAAAACTTTACCATTACGAATATAGACATAGAGGACAGAGAAAAACTAACCCCAGATATAATTTAGGATGCCTTTAACTTCTTGTCAATAGGGGGGCGCTGTTTTCACTTTGGAAAAAATCGTGCCCAAATTAAACGGCTTAAAATTATTATTACTATTGGATAGAAAACACTCAGAAGTTTCTAAAACGGTTTGAATTATATCTGTGAGTAAAACAGAACTTATTTGGCAGTAAACTTCCATACAGGAAGTAAAAAATCTGAAAACAAGGCTCTGTTTCAAGGCCTGCCTATTCAACTGGCTTTTATTTATCGATATGTATGCACTTCATACGCCTTCCACTAGATGTCAACAGGCAGTGGAAGGTGGAATGGGGTGTCTAGTTTGATCTGAGGCCGAATAAGAGCTTTTGGAGTGACAGGTCCAGTATTTTCTTTGTCTTCGACGGCGCGCGGGGGAGCTCGACATTGTCTTCTGAAAAGCATTCGGTATACACAGCGAATATCTCCGGCTCTGATTTTATTTGATACATATGATAAAAACATCATAAAGTAGGTTTTTTCAACCGAGTTTTATCAGTTTATTCAACGTTTATTGGGACTTTTGGAGTTTTCCGTTCTTTGCGCCAAGAGAGGATGGAAATGTTAGCAACCTTGGCTAGCATTGTGGCGCGAATTCGACAGAAGAAATGGACATTCTAAAACCAAACAACGACTTATTCTGGAAATAGGACTCCTTGTACAACATTCTGATGGAAGCTCAGCAAAAGTAAGAAAACATTTATGATGTTATTTCGTATTTCTGTGTAATATGTTGATGCCTATTCTCCGCCGTGTTGGTGAGCGCTGTCTCACAATAACCCAAGCTGTATGTTGTGGTAAAGTTATTTTTTTAAATCTAACACAGCGGTTGCATTAAGAACCAGTGTATCTTTCATTTGCCATACAACAAGTATTTTTATGTAAAGTTTATGATGAGTTCTTTGGTCAGATTAGGTGAGTCTCCAAAATATCTCCGGACATTCTGGGGAAATGTTGCTACGTATTCACAATGTATAACCACGATTTGCAGCTCTAAATATGCACATTTTCGAACAAAACATAATTGTATTGTATAACATGATATAACATGATGTTATAAGACTGTCATCTGATGAAGTTGTCCAAAGGTTAGTGATTAATTTTATATCTATTGCTGGTTTTTGCGAAAGCTACCTTTGCGGTGAATAAATGCTGTTGTGTGTTTGGCTATTGTGGTAAGCTAATATAATTCTATATTGTGTTTTCGCTGTAAAACACTTAAAAAAATCGGAAATATTGGCTGGATTCACAAGATGTTTATCTTTCATTTGCTGTATACCAAAACTTATATGAAAATGTAAATAAATCTGAATTAAACAACAGTTAGACGGATCCTATAGCCTTCTTAGACTCAACAAATCTGAAGCAATTATCAGCAGACAAAAAAAGAGATCACACAAGAAGAAATATTAGATTTGAACTTAAACATTTGCATGGAAAAATGTTGGATGGCTTTCCCATAGAATTCTATTCAACATTTTGGAACAAAGTAGCACCCCTTTTTACGCAAATGACAACACACGTCACTCAATTCAGTACTTCCTAGTTCCATGTATCAAACCAGTTATTTACATTATATTAAAACCAGGAAAATCTGTAGAGTTCCCTGCTGATTATAGACCGATAAGTTTAATAAATTGGGACAATAAAATAATTACAAAGTTTCTAAGCAATAGAATGGCAAAAGTCTTACCAGACTTGATACATCAATCAAACAGGGTTTATTAAAAATAGACACTTACAAACAAATACAAGAACATGTTTCAGCTTACGCAAAAAAAATATATAGATTCATCAATAATGACTGTCAAAAATGGCTGTTGATGCCAAAAAGGCTTTTGACCATTTTGAATGGCATTCATTTTCAAAACTTTGGAAGCTTTCAACTTTCCAGCTGAAATACTAAATATATAAAAAATGTTGTATAAATGTTCTGAAACAAAAATATACAGAAATAATACATTATCTGAGGAAATTGCTTTAGAAAGGGGTAACACGACAGGGATGTCCCTTCTCCCCCCACCTGTGTGCACTGGCAATTTAATCACTTGCAGAAAGAATTAGACAGGACCCAAACGTAACATGTATCAATATTGAAAAACATTCATATTAACTCAACTTATTTGCTGATCTTCTGATATACAGTACCTGACAAATATTGAAAACTCAATGCCCCCTTTAATAAAAATACTGTCAGAATACTCAGAAATCGCAGAATATAGAATTAACATAGAAAACATTTTAATAATGGCAATAGGAAAAAAATATATAACTCACGATCTAGAGCAATCCTTTAAGTGGACCACAAAAACTAAGGATGCTTAATAAGTGACAACAAACAAAAAATATATAAAGATAACTTTATTTCATTACTCAACAGTATGAAAGCAGATCTAATTAAAAGGAATAATCTTCCTATAACTCTTACAGGTAGAATAAACCTATTTTGAATGGCATGGCTGCCAACGTAATACCAATTACCCTACTGAAGATATTTATTTAAAAAAGTATACTCGGTCATAACAGACTTTATATGTGACTCACCACATGGATTCGGTCTTATGTAGCAAAATAAAAGTAGAGACTCAGAGCTATAAAATGGTATATCATACCCTACATTGAGGAACAATGGGAAAGTAAATCTGCTTTGAAAGTTGATCAACTAATCTCACTTTTGAGTGACTAAAATCGCCTTTGAATGTTTTGGTATCTTGTGAAGAGCTGTTCTTTGTCTACACCCATTCAATATCATTCACACCCTCTTAAGCTTTAGCCCAACTCATCTCATTTTGCTCCCGGAGCGCACACTTTACACTCTTGACAGATGATTTGTTAACCTCTGGATAACATGAAAACAGCCTAACCAGCTCTGCTGGCAACAATTTCATTACGTTTACTGACACCGGCCATATTTAACAGGTGTTGTACACACGTCACCTAACGTTAGCTAATGAGCCAGCCAGATAACGTTAACTAGTTAGTCAACAATGCCTAACATTAGGCTCTAACTAGAAAAGCAAACAGCTCTGGTAAACAAATAATAACGTCCGCTAGGAAGCCAGCCAGCTAACGTTAGATAGTTAAACAACAATTAACAATGTGCCAACAATGCCACAATGCTGGGTGCTAACCAACCAGGTCCAATGTTAGCTATCTAACATTTTGCTCTAACTAGAAAAGCAAACGGCTTTGGGAAACAAATAATAACGTCAGCTAGCGAGCCAGCCAGCATTTTTGAGAAAGAAAAATAATAATTTACGTCCAAATGGCTCTCCTGTCAAGTCGTGACTTATGACATATACCTAGTTTCTTGAGTCGGGTCACATATGTGACTGACCGCAGCGATTCAGTCTTATGTATGGCGCCGGAAGAAATGGCAGCAGGTTAACGGGCGCCCAACCAATTGTGCTATTATGTGGGTTTTTTCGCATTATTTGTAACTTATTTTGTACATAATGTTCCTGCAACCATATCGTACGGCAAAAAAGAGCTTCTGGTTATCAGGACAAGCAGGACGCACAGGACATTCTCTGAACACCCGACAAGGCCAACATCCAAGTTATTTACAAGAGGAAGAGAAGCAGGTACAGAGGACACAGAGCGGGGTGCCTCGTTAGGATCCCCAGAAGGCAGATGGGAAAGCTGCCGTTACCATCAATATTACGTGCCAAAGTGCAATCATTGTACAATAAATTAGATGAGATACGATCACGAATATCCTACCAACGGGACATCAAAAACTGTAATATCTTATGTTTCACGGAACCGTGGCTGAATGATGACATGGATATTCAGCTAGCAGGATATACGCTGCACCGGCAAGATAGAACAGCACACTCCGTTAAGACGAGTGCACGAAATCTAAGGAAGTCTCTAGATTTTGCTCGCCTGAAGTAGAGTATCTTGTGATAAATTGCAGACCACACTACTTGCCTAGAGAGTTTTCAGCTATACCCGGGCTGTTTATTTACCACCACAGACGGATGCTGGCACTAAGACAGCACTCAGTCAGCTGTATAAGGAAATAAGCAAACAGGAGCCCAGAGCGCTCCTAGTGGCCGGAGACTTTAATGCAGGGAAACTTAAAACAGTTCTACCTAATTTCTATCAACATGTTAAATGTGCAACCAGAGAGAAAATAATTCTAGATCACCTGTACTCCACACACAGAGCTCGCCCTCCATTTGGTAAATCCGACCACAATTCTATCCTCCTGATTCCTGCTTACAAGCAACAATTAAAGCAGGAAACTCGGTCTATAACTCGGTCTATAAAAAAGTGGTCAGATGAAGCAGATGCTAAACTACAGGACTGTTAGGCTATCACAGACTGTCACATGTTCCGGGATTCTTCCGATGGCATTGAGGAGTACACCACATCAGTCACTAGCTTAATCAATAAGTGCATCGAGGACGTCGTCCCCACAGTGACTGTACGTACATACCCCAACCAGAAGCCATGGATTACAGGCAACATTTGCACTGAGCTAAAGGGTAGAGCTGCCGCTTTCAAGGTGTGGGACTCTAACCCGGAAGCTTATAAGAAATCCTGCTATGCCCTACGACGAACCATCAAACAGGTAAAGCGCCAATACAGGGCTAAGATTAAATCGTACTACACCGGCTCCGACGCTCGTCTTATGTGGCAGGGCTTGCAAACTATTACAGACTACAAAGGGAAGCACAGCCGCGAGCTGCCCAGTGACACGAGCCTATCAGACGAGCTAAATCACTTCTAAGCTCGCTTCGAGGCAAACAACACTGAGGCATGCATGAGAGCATCAGCTGTTCTGGACGACTGTGTGATCACGCTCTCCGTAGCCGACGTGAGTAAGACCTTTAAACAGGTCAACATTCACAAGGCTGCGGGGCCAGACGGATTAACAGGACGTGTGCTCCGGGCATGTGCTGACCAACTGGCAGGTGTCTTCACTGACATTTTCAACATGTCCCTGATTGAGTCTGTAATACCAACATGTTTCAAGCAGACCACCATAGTCCCTGTTCTTAAGAACACGAAGGCAACCTGCCTAAATGACTACAGAGCCATAGCACTCACGTCTGTAGCCATGAAGTGTTTTGAAAGATGTGAGCTGGTAAGGGCTCACATCAACACCATCATCCCAGAAACCCTAGACCCACTCCAATTTGCATACCGCCCAAACAGATCCACAGATGATGCAATCTTTATTGTACTCCACACTGCCCTTTCCCACCTGGACAAAAGGAACACCTATTTGAGAATGCTATTCATTGACTACAGATCAGCGTTCAACACCATACTACTCTCAAAGCTCATAACTAACTAACCAAAAATTTGGTCAATAACAAAAGTTTATCTCAATACTTTGTTATATACCCTTTGTTGGCAATGACAGAGGTCAAACGTTTTCTGTAAGTCTTCACAAGGTTTTCACACACTGTTTCTGGTATTTTGGCCCATTCCTCCATGCAGATCTCCTATAGAGCAGTGATGTTTTGGGGCTGTTGCTGGGCAACACGGACTTTCAACTCCCTCCAAAGATTTTCTATGGGGTTGAGATCTGGAGACTGGCTAGGCCACTCCAGGACCTTGAAATGCTTCTTACGAAGCCACTCCTTCGTTGCCCGGGCGGTGTGTTTGGGATCATTGTCATGCTGAAAGACCCAGCCACGTTTCATCTTCAATGCCCTTGCTGATGGAAGGAGGTTTTCACTCAAAATCTCACGATACATGGCCCCATTCATTCTGTCCTTTACACGGATCAGTCGTCCTGGTCCCTTTGCAGAAAAACAGCCTCAAAGCATGATGTTTCCACCCCCATACTTCACAGTAGGTATGGTGTTCTTTGGATGCAACTCAGCATTCTTTGTCCTCCAAACACGACGAGTTGAGTTTTTACCAAAAAGTTATATTTTTGTTTCATCTGACCATATGACATTCTCCCAATCTTCTTCTGGATCATCCAAATGCTCTCTAGCAAACTTCAGACAGGCCTGGACATGTACTGGCTTAAGCAGGGGGACACGTCTGGCACTGCAGGATTTGAGTCCCTGGCGGCGTAGTGTGTTACTGATGGTAGGCTTTGTTACTTTGGTCCCAGCTCTCTGCAGGTCATTCACTAGGTCCCCCCGTGTGGTTCTGGGATTTTTGCTCACCGTTCTTGTGATCATTTTGACCCCACGGGGTGAGATCTTGCGTGGAGCCCCAGATCGAGGGAGATTATCAGTGGTCTTGTATGTCTTCCATTTCCTAATAATTGCTCCCACAGTTGATTTCTTCAAACCAAGCTGCTTACCTATTGCAGATTCAGTCTTCCCAGCCTGGTGCAGGTCTACAATTTTGTTTCTGGTGTCCTTTGACAGCTCTTTGGTCTTGGCCATAGTGGAGTTTGGAGTGTGACTGTTTGAGGTTGTGGACAGGTGTCTTTTATACTGATAACAAGTTCAAACAGGTGCCATTAATACAGGTAACGAGTGGAGGACAGAGGAGCCTCTTAAAGAAGAAGTTACAGGTCTGTGAGAGCCAGAAATCTTGCTTGTTTGTAGGTGACCAAATACTTATTTTCCACCATAATTTGCAAATAAATTCATTAAAAATCCTACAATGTGATTTTCTGGATTTTTTTTCCTCATTTTGTCTGTCATAGTTGAAGTGTACCTATGATGAACATTACAGGCCTCTCTCATCTTTTTAAGTGGGAGAACTTGCACAATTGGTGGCTGACTAAATACTTTTTTGGCCCACTGTATACTGTATGCACGCACACACTGGATCATGGCAAACTGGCTCAGTTCACAGCCTCCAATCCTCCCTTTATCCTTCCTTCCACCCCCTCTCCTCTTCTCCTCTGTCTCTCTCCATCTCTCCCACACACTCTCTCGTCTCATTTAGAGTGGAATCCTCACAGATACTGTAGGCGGCACTAAAACATAGCGATGGTAATGGTAACATTGATATATCATTAGGGTTGCAAAGACAGGGTATATTACTGATAACTTTCAAAGTTTACCAGTAAACTACTAGAATTTTTGAAGTTTTTATTTTATTTTATCACATGACATCTAGTGGCCTTTTTGGGTGCTTAAGATTATCACCGGTGTACATCATTATCTCTGGCCTTCAGTGTGGCCTTATAACATGTAAAGTATATAAAATAAGATTATTAAAAAAAAAAAATACAATTGAATGACAATGCAGTAAAACATTATCCAAAATATAAACCATCAAGTTAGGGAAAGGGAATACCTTGTCAGTTGCACAACTGAATGCATTCAACCAAAATGCCTTCTGCATTTAACGCCTCTGAATCAGAGAGGTATGGGGGGGCTGCCTTAATCGGCATCATCGGCGCCCGGGGAACAGTTGTTGTTTAACTGCTCTGCTCTTAACCTCTAGGATACCTGCCGGTGAATACTTATGGAGTTTAATATGATGGTTTCAGCATGAAATACACACTTGTATTTATTTTACTGTGTCAATATGTCTTTGCTGTTGTTTTGGCGCCAAACTGGTGGCAGTTGTGAAAAAAGTAAATAGTGGGAAAGGTTGCAGAGTACAAAACAATGCAATGGTTGATTAGATGCTTTTTTTCATTAATTGGGCTTTCTCTTGAAACACACGGACAATATGGACATATATAGAAATGAATACTACATATGAATACATTTTTTCAAAGTTATTTAAGTATAAATGACCAAAGTTACCATGGATTGCCATTGATTAACTGTTAATTACCAAAAAGACCTAGTTACTGTAACCTTGGTACATTACTGGTAGTTTTGCAACCCTAATCATCATAATTTATGCGTGAGTACTGATCAGTGTTAGGCCTATCCCTGTCTGTGCTGTAGAGACTAGGGTTCATCACTACTCACCACCACACAGGGGCAATAAGGAACATGTCTGTCAACAGAATAAGGTATTTAACCCAGTGAGATAGAAGGGGCATATACCGTAGCTCTCCCTGGGACACTCAGCTGTTGGAGGGGGTATTATTTGAGCCAATAAGGGGGTATGTCACCGTAAGAGGGGGAAACTGTACTTATCCTGCACTTATGATTCAGTACATATGGTCACCCCTAACAACGCCTTGTCAGCAGTACTGTCTAACAGATGTCCTATCCTGCCTAAGAGTTCTGTTTGTCTGAATAGCCCTGATTTGTCTAGGATTCATCTTCACCCAGATTATACATCTGTCATCTAATTTCACATGATCTGTGTGTGTGTGTGTCTGTGTGTGTGTCGGAGCTCAGGGCTTACTGTACCCGTCTGTCTTACAGCACCTACACACGCAAGTCTGGTTATGAAATAAATAATCTATTTTAAAGACAACAGATGAAGATCATGTCCAAGGCCAGACCAGGGATTGACTACCTCCACCTGAAAATCTGGATACTTTCCACCTGAAAGTCTCCTCATTTAGAATAATATTTATAAACAATAAATATTACATTTGGAGGTCAATTCCATTGAATTTCTATTGTTGGGTTCACCTTGGGGTCATGATAGGGGCTGTACCAAATGTTTGATGTATTATAATAATTGATTGAGCTTATGTTGTATTAATAGAAGGGGAGGGTTATACGACCCCTCTCTCTTTACGTTTATAGGGTCCTAGACTACAGATTAACAAAAAACGAGTTTTAATGACTCCAACCTAAGTGGAAATATGAATTAAAGTTAATTGGCTAGCTCATCATGCTTTTTCTTTTGCGCGTCTGTTCTTGTTGCGTTTTCCCTGTGCTTGTAACCGGTGCACTCGCTCGTGAACTGGATGCTCTTTCTAAATGGTTGGTAATGTGTTCAAAACAGTGGCAGCATGTGCAGCAGTGGTGATTACGTTTTTTCACATGCAAAAGTGAAATAGGTGTATTCATGCTGTTGTTTAAATGCACAGATTGCTTTATATATCTTCCCAAATAAACTACCGGTAGTAGTAGTACTTGGGATAATATTTCTGTCATGCTGCTTTGCTGACAATATTACAAGTCCTGTGTATAGTATATTCGCTTCAAAGTGTATAAGAGAGAGCGTGTGTGCCTTCGTGCATGTGTGTGTGAGTGTCTGTCTGTGAGTAATGTCAGGAGGCTAACGCACAACTTCGGCAACAGATTCCGGTGTGGTTTGGATGTGTCTTCTCATGTCCTCTGTAATGTGTGGTTTAATCTCATCTAGAATGTGTGTGTTCTCTTCTTATCCAGTGTGTGTGTGTGTGTTATGTCACGGTGTTCTAAACCACCTGTATATCTGTGTTGTTGAGTGTTCCACAGGGGCCTAGGTGGGTTGGTATTGCATTCCCATGTTCACTGTGTCTCTGTCTCTCCTCTCCTTTCAGATCCCTGCGGGCTGGATGATTTACGATGCCGTCATAATGATGGCCGTGATGCTGTCTCTCCTTCACCACTCTCCCCGGACACAGACAACACTGACTCTCAGCCCAGGAGGGAAGGAGGAAAGGAGGTAGGGAGGGAGGTGTAGAGGGAGGGATGGGGGGGAGGAAGAGAAGGATGAAAGGCATGGTGAGAGGTTACGGGAGGTAAGGATGGGCATGAGGATTGGAGGGAGAGGAAAGGAAGAGAGGAATGAGGGAGGGAAAGAAGGGTTGATAAAGGGTGTAGCTGGGGGGTATGGGTGCACAATAAGAAATGGTAGGGGTTTTAGGGGTGAGATATTTAGGGGTGTGGCTGTGTGTGAGGAGAAGGATGTATAGGGGGTGATAAACCAGAGTTGAAAAAGGGTTAGTGCTAATATGATAGATGCCAGGGGATAACTGATGAAGGGTCCAGTGTATGACCGTGTGTGTGCTAGACCTGACTGGCCTATACCTCTTCTAAATGGCCCTACTGTTTGTGTGCTAAACCGGACTGATCCTACCTATAAATATGACTAATGTGTGTGTGTGGTAGACTTGACTACCTGACTAAAACATGCCTCATCTCACAACTATATTCACAAGAATATATATGTTGAGCTTCGAAAACACTATTGATGTAACTATATTCAAGAGATCTGTTGTTCAACACACATTATAATCGCATCAGACTCCCTGTTATGTGACATTGAGTACGTTTACATGCACAACAATAATTCGATATTAAACTGATTATGGCAGTAGGCAGACTATGCAGTAGTCACGTAAACACCTTACTCTGCTTATCTTAATCGGCGTGAGGTCAAAATCTAAGTAAGCATACACCGATTAAAACACCTGGTTTTCTGAGCCAACTTTCAAAATGATTGAGACATGTACACACCTTAAACTGCGTTCCAGCTGTATATTTGATCTGCGCATATTCTAGCACCAGCTGAGCGAGTCTCCCTCTTTAGCGTGAGCTAGTGAGTTCGGAACAACTGAATGTATGTATCTTACAAGTAGTTTTTACATACAAACTTTATATGCTTCCCAAAAATATCATGGTCGCTGTGGTAGAATGCTTTTTTTTGTTGCAGATTTTCTGCATTCATCAAAGTGCCATCAGGTAGTGTGATTACAAATGTGCCCATGTAAAAAGGATTATCGGGGAAATGATTCCTCTTGCAAAGCATGTAAACGTTTTTATTGAATTATATTCATCTCACTATTCACAATAATCGCATTATTGTGTGCATGCAACCGTCCGTACTCAGAGAGGACCAGACCTGGTGCAACGTTTTAAATTCTTGCCTAGAACAGGGTTTCCCAAACTCGGTCCTGGGGCCCTGCCTGGGTGCACATTTTGGTTTTTGCCCTAACACTACACAGCTGATTCAAATAACCAACTCATCATCAAGCTTTGATTATTTGAATCAGCTGTGCAGTTCCCATGACCGAGTTTGGGAAACTCTGGCCTAGAACGCAGCTCCCTAGCTACTCAACAAACACCAGCTGCTACGAATTGCTAATCAGCTCCATGCCCGTTGGCAACACATTAACTAGATGCATTGAACGCAGCTACTCAACAAGCATCAGCTGCTACTCATTGCTAATCAGCCTCCACACCTGTCATCGCTTTCCTTAATCACCATTGCCACCTTTACTTAAACCTGACAAAACCATAATTCCTCCTCGTGTATCAACACACCGACAAGAAAAATCAACCCAAGGACACTTCGATGCACTATCACAAATCTGCTGCCCTCCCTGCGACCACCTCCTATAGAGATGGTGGAAGCAGAAGTGTCGTTTGAAGCTGAAAGCACGTCGAGTACAGTTAGCGAGAAAGATCAGTGGACAAATCCAAGAAGGGAGAAAAAGGGCCCAAAATTGTTGTGGAAAATGAGTGATGAATTGTTGCTTGTTGGAGTCCTTTTAAAAAAAATACGGTTGTTTATCTGGGAAACCCTTTTGAAGTCACAAGGATTGTGATGAAGGCATTGAGAAAATTGGAGGCAGTCAAAGTAACCAGGAGTAGTATGGTGTTGATATCGTGTGTATTTAAAGAGCAAAACATTGTGGCTCGTGAATTTTTTTTGTTAATGAAATAGTGGTATATAGGCGTATGGTTATTTTTGGGGTAATGTTTTCCTTTTAGGAACAGGAATAATGAAGAGAATTTAATGTAGGTAGGCCGGGACTGGCCTCACTCTAGTATATACAGCAGGTGGTAGTGTATGCACTTTAAATCAGATGCTATCCACCAACCCAATCCCAAAGAAGAAAAAGAAGATGCCTTGTGCATATCGCGTTGCAGAACACTGAGTAACTAGCCTTAGAAGGTATGCAGACCTTGATATCTAGTATCTCAGGTTCTTCCAAGGATCTCCCGAGGAGGTTGGGCTCAATTGAGAAGTAACACGCTATTTGAATAGTCCATCTGTAGATGCTCTACTAGTATCAACGTACTATGCCCTAACCTTTATCCTAACCCTTACCCTAAACCTTTATTCTAACCGTAACCTTAGAAAGCAGTTGCTAATCAAATGTTAAATCACATTTTATTGGTCACATACTCATTTTCAGCAGATGTTATTCAGGGTGTAGTGAAATGCTTGTGTTCCTAGCTCCAACAGTGCATTAGTATCTAACAATTCACAACAATACACACAAATCTAAAAATAAAATAATGGAAGAAATATCTAAATATTAGGACGAGCAATGTCTGAGTGGCATTGACTAAAGTACAGTAGAATAGAATACAGTATACATATGAGATGAGTAAAGCAGTATGTAAATATTATTGAAGTGACTAGTGTTCCATTATTAAAGTGGCCAGTGGTGCTATGTCTATGTGTATATAGGACAGCAGCCTTTAAGGTGCAGAGTTGAGTAACCGGGTGGAAGCCGACTAGTGATGGCTATTTAACAGTCTGATGGGCTTGAGATAGAAGCTGTTGTTCGGCCTCTCAGTCCCAGCTTTGATGTGCCTGTACTGACCTCGCCTTCTGGATGGTAGCGGGTGAACAGGCCGTGGCTCGGGTGGTTGATGTCCTTGATGATCTTTTTGGCCTTCCTGTGACATCAGGCACTGAAGGTGTCCTGGAGGGCAAGCAGTGTGCCCCCGGTGATGCGTTGTGCAGACCGCACCACCTTCTGAAGAGCCCTGCGGTTGAGGGCGGTGCAGTTGCTGTACCAGGTGGTATACAGCCTGACAGGATGCTATCAATTGTGCATCTGTAAACGTTTGTAAGGGTATTAGGGGCCAAGCCAAATTTCTTCAGCCTCCTGAGGTTGAAGAGGTGCTGTTGTGCTGCCTTCACCATACTGTCTGTGTGGGTGGACCATTTCAGGTTGTCAGTGATGTGTATGCCGAGGAACTTGAAGTTTTCCACCTTCTCCACTGCAGTCCCGTCGTTATGGATCGGGGCGTACTCCCTCCTCTGTTTTCTGAAGTCCACGATCAGCTCCTTTGTTGACGTTGAGGGAGAGGTTATTTTCCTGGCACCACTCCGCCAGGGCCCTCACCTCCTCCCTATAGGCTTTCTCGTCATTGTTGGTAATCAGTCCTACTACTGTTGTTTCATCTGCAACAGATTGAGTTGGAGGCGTGCGTGGCCACGCAGTCATGGGTGAACAGGGAGTACAGGAGGGGGCCGAGCACGCACCTTTGTGGGTCCCCTGTGTTGAGGATCAGCAAAGTGGAGGTCTTGTTTCCTACCTGCACCACCTGGGGGCGGCCCCTCAGAAAGTCCAGGACCCAGTTGCACAGGGCAGGGTTCAGACCCAGGGCCCCAAGCTTAATGATGAGCTTGGAGGGTACTATGGAGTTGGAAGCTCAGCTATAGTCAATGAACAGCATTCTTATGTAGGTATTCCTCTTGTTCAGATGGGATAGGGCAGTGTGCAGTGCGATGGCGATTGCATCGTCTGTGTATCTATTGGGGGGCAGATCGTTTGTTGATAGTATGACCATCTACAGATGGATTATCCAAATGAAGTGTGACCAATTCAGAATTTTGGATTTGGCTCATATCCAACGCATGAGTTGGAATTTAATTGCCCAAACCCCACAGGATGTAGAGTTTAAGTGACAGGTATTATAATTTATTTCAGTCAAAGATTGTCTATTATATTAACAAGATAGTCAAGTGACCGCTCTAACAATGGAAATACATGTCCTCCAAAATCGAAGGCAGGCGGGACGAGGTGAGATCAGGTGGGAACATTCTTGCCAATGAGACTGCAGATGCTCGTGTAAGCAGGCCATAGAGATGGATAGAGGACTCGTCTTTGTATCTGTGCCATTATAGCATCTGTGACAGCATGGGCAGCGCCATTGCGGCTCTCAATTTTAAATTACACTGAACAAAAATATAAACGCAACAGGCAACAATTTTAATGATTTTACTGAGTTACAGTTCATATAAGGAAATCGGTAACCTGATGAATTCATTATGCCTTAATCTATGGATTTCACATGACTGGGAATACAGATATGCATCTGTTGGTCATAAATATCTTTAAAAAAAAGGTAGGGGCGTTGATCAGAAAACCAGTCAGTATCTGAAGTGACCACCTTTTGCCTAATGCAGCGCAACACATTTCCATCACATTGAGTTAATCAGGCTGTTGATTGTGACCTGTGGAATGTTGTCCCACTCCTTTTCATAGCTGTGCAAAGTTGCTGGATATTGGCAGGAACTGGCACATGCTGTCGTACACGCCGATCCAGAGCATCCCAAACTTGCTCAATAGGTGACATGTCTGGTCATATGCAGGCCATGGAAAAACTGGGACATTTTCAGCTTCCAGGAATTGTGTACAGATCCTTGCGACATGGGGCCGTGCAGTATCCAGGGTTCCCACACCTTCTTAAACATCAAATTCAAGGACTTTTCAAGAACGTTCCAGGTCCAATTCCCTCAAATTCAAGGACCCAACAACAGAGTTTGAGAAATGGATCAAGGTTAATTACTGTTATAACACTGAGGATTTGTATAATGAGAACTAGCAGGCTTTACAGAAGCTCACAGACAACAATTAAAAAGAGAGAGAGGCTTGAATGTGGAACACTTCTCAATTGTGCTGTGTTACAGTGATGGCAGACTACGTGGTCTCTTGCCTTCTCTAACACAGCACAGCAAAACAATATATTGTGTAAGTTGAGCGATAAAGACAGAGACTTATTTACGAGTTGAAGAGCTAAGTAACTCCTCGTTTATATCATTAGCACCAGCTTAACAACACAAAATATGTCGGGGAGCAAAAACATGACCTTTTTTTTTTCATGAACATGACAGTGACCAAATAAATAGATAAATAAACAAAAACACATGAACATAATTATAATGTTTCACAACAATAAAAGATTAGATAAATTAATTGGATCAAAATAAATAAAACATTTCCCCAATCGTTGTGTTCTGGTGTTGTTGGCCTTTTTGGTTCATTTGCTTTTCTTTTTTTGATCACTTACTCGTTGAGCAGTGTTTTGCCCTTTCTCCATTTGTTAAAACAGTGCCCAACCCTTGCTTTTTGCTGCTATGCCACTTCATTTGCTTTTCAGGTCATTCACTTTTTTGTTGAGTAGTGTTTATATTTCAGCTTTTTGTGCTCTTTTATATTTACCACCCTTTCTCAGCTCTCTGTGCTCTCCGCTTTGAGTGCAGATTTGTCTGCTGAGGTCTCGAGAGCATTTATGTCATCTGTCAGTCTTCTTTTTTTCCCTTTTAAGTTCTTTTCTCTTTCATTTTTTTTGCTCATCCATTCTTCTCCGTCTCGGTTCTTCTTGATGTGTCACATACCTCTGCCTTGCAAATGCCACTGACATCAGCAGCGGTCTGTCAATGGACACATTATGTATGCCACCCATAGCTCTTATGTGGTCAACTATACATCTCTGTGCTACGTATGAATCTTCCTTCAAATTCTCCACTTCAATCTGCCGATTGATGGAGAATCCGCGCTCTACTGAGGCTTGCCCGTGTGACAGTAAGAGGAGTTGGCAGCAAAGTCTCCATAGATTTCTGAGGTCTTTGTCCTTTGACATATACGCATGTAAAAATGTGTCCACGCTGTCTTGGACAGGGTCAAAGTTTACAAACTGAGTGTTTGGGCCTGGACAATGTCATCAATAAAATGTGAGTATTGTCGAATGATGTCTTCACAATCTTCTTCCTTCACCCAATGACTTTTTACAAGGTAGGTCAGGGCCTTCCTCAACTTTGCTGTACACAGCATCTTTCCATTTGTGCCTGCCATTTCCCTTGGATCCAAGAATGAAAGATGCGAGACCAGAGAGTACCTCAATGGTGATTTCTCAACGAGTTTGTTAACAGTTGTGAGCATACACTTCTTGTAAGCGATTTTGAAGTCCAATGTTTTCTGTCCAATGTTCTTCCCTGTGGACAAGTCTCTCCCAATTCTTTGAGTAATAAAGCCAAAGTCGACCTGTGAGGAATCGATGTGATTGGATGACTGGCTTACCTCGACATCAAGAAGTTTTTGAGGGGTCTTGGCTTCTTTCATGAGGTCTGGCTTAATGAATCTGCTCCTCATGCTCTTATGCAGCTTGAACAAGTCTGAAGAGAGAAATGGCACCACGGGCTTATCGGTCTGGTTGCGTTTGAGGAATGGTGTCACTTCTTTGCTCACTGACAAGATGAAATTCAGTTTTGATGTCATGAGAGGGTCCTTAACGGCCTCCTGAATCACCTCAAAGGACGTTGTGCCTGGATTTTGGACATCTCTTTTCTACAGCCTTCACATATGTTGCCATATGGGGTAAAAACTCTAAAATTCTTTCAAACACAGGCACATTTTCAACACACTGTGTCTTGCAAAACTTAAGTGGCATTGGGGGATCTGATGATCTAAAGATGTTAAAGTAGTCCTCCCTGCGGGCTGGAGTATCCTTCAGAAGTTGGTACATAGCATGCAGTACACTGTCGACTTTCCACTCCGATTTTTCCACTCCCTTCTGAAATCCACCATGTACAATATGGAGACCGCAACTGACAATGTTTATAAGGTGTACATCAAAATCTAGGAGGGACTTCTCAACCTTTGAGTAAAATGACCAATTTACATTTGGTCCACCCATGGAGATCTGAACCATGTTTTTCTTTGGTAGATCTTCGGTGCTCTTCTCATAGACCGCTTTAAGGTCCAACGCAGTCGCATGTCCCATAAATTTAGAATCATAAAATCTCGTCACAACTTTGTCCTCATCCCATAAATGGACGGGAAAGTCACACTGCTTTGACTGTTAAGGCTCTCATCAAAGAGAAGTACATAGCCCTCCTCCCCAGCAGACAGTTTTTTAGACAACAAGTGCTTGAAACTACACATTTTGAAGTGGCCTTTTATTGTACTCAGCACAAGGTGCACCTGTGTAATGATCATGCTGTTTAATCAGTTTCATGATATGCCACACCTGTCAGGTGGATGGATTACCTTGGCAAAGGAGAAATGCTCACCAACAGAGATGTAAACAAATTTGTGCACAAAATTTGAGAGAAACAAGCTTTTTGTGCATATGGAACATTTCTGGGATCTTTTATTTCAGCTCATGAAACATGGGACCAGCACTTTACATGTTGCGTTTATATTCAATATAGTTAGATTGGTAAAAACAAATGAATGCATGCATTGCTTTCTCTGAGACATTTTGTCATCCAAATTGTATGATATTGAATATCGGCCTAACATATCGGCCACCGGCCTCCTTGACCCCCAAAAATCGGCATTGGCCCTAAAAAATCCATAACCGTGTGTTTCTCTACTCATCACCTTATGCATTACTGCCCCACAGTGGCTAGAAGTAACATCCTAAAAAACGAAACAAACACATAAATGGCTCCTAGCCTCCCATGCACGTGCCACATTCACGTGCTGTCTGAGTTATTCGAAGCCCCTAGTTCCCAGTGGGAAATCTCGCTTGATTGACCCTCCAAGTCAGAATTACAAGTGGTAAACTCAGGGAATCTTGTGACCCGAGTTGCCGAGTTGTGACTGTTTACCACTGATCTTTTAAACAAAAGATGACGACAAATCGTTTTTTGATAATTACAACCTTAATCAATATGGATAATTTAGCTAGTCTGACCATATTGTCAATGTTAAGCAAGCTAGCTTTATTATAGAATTAGCCATTTTAGCATGTTTATCAAGCTAGCTCAAATCTTAATGGTTGAAGAATTGTTCCAACTTCAAAAGCACTTGAACACAATCATGTCGGACTTACCAGTTTTCTATTTCCTACACGTGAAGCCAGAAATATGTTCTGTCCCTAACACTAACACTAAAACTGAAACTGAATAATATAAAAATGAAATAGAAATGTTTTCATCAAACTTAAACTAGAAAGTGGATCTGAAAACTAAATTGAACTGAATTTCAAATAAAAATGTATTAAAACTAATATAAAAACACGACTATAATAACCTTGGACTACACCTAATAGAATAGTAAAAGCATTGAATTTCACTTAATTCAATTATATTTCCTTTCATTGAAATTTGAATTTCAATTCTGTATCCTGTTTATAACTTGAATTCAAATTCAAGAATTGTATTGGGATTTCAGGCATTCTCAATTCATTTCTGAATTGAGCCCAACACGGATCACCACAGCAGCTGCCTAACTATCACGGCCTGAGGATGATGTCTCCAAGCCAACTCTAGAGTCCACCCCCTGGAACCTTCATCTACAGCCCTTGGCTTCATCTGTTCAATTCTCATTCCCCTCCTGAATCCTCATTCTCAAATCCATTCCATTCCCTAAAATATTCTAAATCCATTTCAATGTCTGACACTTACATGCTGACCAGACCGGACACGTCGCGTGCGCGAGCATCGCAAAATAAGTTTAGAAGTCCATGTTATTCAATTATTGCACCCACACTGCTTGCGCGCGCCAACAAGCGTCTGCGACACCAAGGGCTAAAATAGATCTCGTTCCTATTTCTGACGCAGATCGCACTGAAAGTCCTGCCTCTCCCATCTCCTCATTGGTTTATAGAAGCAGGTACCCACGTGCCATCTCCTCATTGGTTATACCCACGTGGGTGATAAAAATACGAACTGTTTTGCCGGTAGTCGTGGTAATACAATGAAAGTTTAGATGCGATCACCATATAATTTAAACAATGAAAAAGCCTGGAAGGAGGAGAGATGACTAGAAACGATTCAGTTGGCCGTTTTATGTGTGGATTAATTGTCGGAGTAGAGATCCTTGTGCATTTCAGGTAAAATAACAACTCAATGTTTATATCCCAGGACAAATTAGCTAGCAACAGCAAGCTAGCTAAATAGGACAAATTAACGTTAGCTAGCAAGTGCAAGCTAACTAGCTAAATTACCATACATGTTTAATGCTTTTCGACCTGTCCCCAAATTAATGTCATTGGTTCAGAGTTTGTTTTGATATTTTAACCTGTGTGTCGTGATCTCGTTTGGTGTGGGGGGGCAAAATAAATTTATGCATGATAGTGCACGATGGCGCACGCGCGCAGCCGGTTTGGGCAAGGTGTTAAACTTGTGAATGAGGTGAATAATAATTCTGCTGTGTTTAAAGGGATACTTCAGGATTTTGGCAATGAAGCCCTTTATCTACTTCCCCAAAGTTAGATGAACTCATGGATACCATTTTTATGTCTGCGTGCAGTTTGAAGGGTGTTACTAACTAGTGTTAGCGCAATTGCTAACTAGTGTTAGCGCAATGACTGGAAGTCTATGGTAACTGCTAGCATGATCGTAGATACCATAGACTTCCAGTCATTGTGTTATCTACTTCCTTCATACTGGATGCAGAGACAATGAGTTCATCCATGAGTCCATGAGTTCATCTAACTCTGTGGTAAGTAGATAAAGGGCTTCATAGCCAAAATCCCAAAGTATCCCTTTAATTTGGGTAATGTACTAGAGACTACAGCAAATCTAAACAGAGCTTGCCTTGCATGCTACTGAGAGGTTACTCAGCAGTGGACACAAGTTGAGTGATACTCAATTTAAGGTAAAAGAGGATTTAAGATTAATATCAACAGCACTCTCAGATTAAATTAGAGGTGAGATTACAGGGCATGTGAGTGGGAGGTTTAGTAGAGGACCTAGGCGTACAGTATGTGTGAGTGTGTTAGGAGAGAGGGAAAGATATGCTTTTGTGAGTGTGTTAAAGAGCAACTGAACACGCCGATTGGCATGTTTTTCTGTTGCTCATTAGAAAAACAAGATTTCAGTCTTGGAGGTGTGTTTCCTGACTGATTCCACATTTGGTGAATGATGTTTGTCCCCCATGAGAAGCCTATTTCACGTCCTCATAATCCCCAGAATGAATCTAAAATAACTCAAGAAATATGTCATTAATTTTGACGTTTTTGCCGAAGACGTTTTAGTTGCGCAATTTCACATCTAACTAAGGTGTTTGGTGCAGTATTTCTCAAGAAAAACAATGTGTGACATGGTGTCTTACGTAAACAAAGTCGGAGCTGCTTGGCAGGTCTGCCTAACTGTCTACGCTATTGGATAGAGAGCAATCACTGCAGCTGTTCACCCCATCTTAGTGGGCAAATGGACATCGTCAAATCAAAACCCAACCTTCATTTACCCATTGTTACACATAGATGTTCCAAATTCCGTTTTAACGAGACTGACTTTATGACCTATTATCCTATTTACACACTGGAACAACTGTTTCTGACTCTAAATCGATGGCACAGGCCGTTTTCAAAGTGATTTGTTGCTTCTTAAAGACAGTTGCTCTTTAGGGGGAGAGAGGGAAGTGAATGTGTGTATGCAGACGAATGCCAAGAGCGATCAAGTGAGCATCACAGGAGGTTGGTGACACCTTAATTGGGGAGGACGGGCTCGTGGTAATGGCTGGAGCAGAATCGTGGAATAGTATCAAATACATAAAACACATGGCTCTATGTGTTTGATGCTATTCCATTGGCTCCGTTCCAGCCATTATTATGAGCCATCCTCCCCTCAGCAGCTGGGTGTGTGTGTGTGAAGCTGTGTTCTTCTCTATACAAGCGTAACCTTCAGAAACTATGTGTAATATATTGGATAATGTTCTATCCCAGCACCACTGGGCCCAGGCACGCATCTCTGTCGCCAAAGCCCATCGCGACCACCCCTCCCTGGGATAACGGCCTCCGGATTTCCAGCCTGAGCCGATGGGTCATGGAGGAGCACCATTTTGGCATTATGCACGGATCTAGGCTCCAAAAGAGGGATTTAGAAATTCAGCTGAGTAAATGATGAACGTTTTTTTAAATTATTGTTTAATGTTTATCTACAGTAAATGGCGTGGTGTCGAGCGGAGGGGAGGCCTGAAAACCTTGCATGAACAAATATGACTGATTTTGAAAGCTGAGATAAAATCTCCTTTTTTACACACAAAGAGGAATGATACTAAAAATAATAGATTGAATCCAAATAAAATGGAAAGGTAGACAAAGTGAGAGGGAGGGATAAATTCATTTCACCCTAAAAGCCAACGAGTAAATGATAAATGGAAGAAGAAATTGGTGATGCTAAAGAAATTAAATTATTTTCAGAAAGCAATATGGGGAGGGGTGCACGGGTCTAATGTATGATCAAATAAGCGAGGGAGGGATAAATGAATGATAGAAAAGGCAAGTGAATGAGTGATCGTTTTAGAGGAGAGATAGGTAATAGTGTATTGTTTGGGGGAGAGGGCTGGTGGCTGGTATAGTAGTGAGATTAAATGAGAGAGGTCTAAATTAAAGAGAGTGTTTTAGAGGAGTAAGCGTTAATGTTGGACTGTGTGTGTGTGTGTGTGTGTGTGTGTGGTGTTGTAGGGTTCCTATAGTAATGTATACATGAATCACCCTGGGAGGGGAGCAGAGCTACAGGAGAAGATACATGGGCAGGTCAATACACTATGACACTAACCAGCCTCCACTGCCCACGGCCCCGTTACAAAGCTCAGGTAAGAAAAGGAGGGCCAGCACACACATACGAACGCCAACATGCACATACATATACACACAAACTCTCCTTGTAGTTTCACATTCCCTGCCACGTAAGCAATCCATTCCCAACCCCTAACCCCTGTATAATATAGTAAAACAGCTAGAGAGACAAGGGTGTCTAAGTGTTTGAAATTCTACCCAGTTGGTAAAGGGGATGATCAAATGATGTGGAAAGGAAATGCAGGGATGAACTCCCTTCTGTACGTGAAAGGTGGGGAAGGATAGAACCCCTAGGGAGGTAATAATTAAAAAGAGGAGAGGTGTATGCCTGGCTGGGAGTCCTCCTGGCCCTTTCTACTGTAGAGAAAAGGGTCCAGGAAGAAAGAAGGAGAAGGGAGAGAGAGGGAGGGAAAGAAAGAAACCGAGAGAAACACTGTGATGTGATGTGTCCTAGTCTGGCCTGACTTAGCCTGGACAGGCTGTTCTAGAAAGGTTTGAAGGGGGGCTAAGAGAGAGAGGGGGAGTGGCTGGGGGATTAAGAGTCAACATCGCAGCCTGCAATGATGTGGTGGAGTCAAGCCCAAACTGTTGGCTGAAACCTCTGGCCAGCCACAAGGACACGCATCCCGGGACATTCCACTGACTTCACGGTAACATGTCCATATGTTTATACCGGCCCTATAGAGTCCAGAGAGAGGCTCTGTTGACGTTGACAAAGTTTACCTCACCCCTCTCTCTCTACTTATTCCTTCCTTTTTACACCAAAATAATTACTTCAGAACTGCAGCAGAAGTCCCATAGGCATGGGATGGCCAGATGCTGTGTTCCTTTACAACAGGCCTAAGCCAAGGGCCTTTAAACATTACAATGTGACTGTGGCATCATTATTCAATGTGGTCGCAGAGCATTTCGTATTATTCTGTACGTAAATTGAAGACACTACATTTAGTAAGATATGTTACGTTTCGAATGGTATGTCCATCATCCATTTCGTACAATATGTTACGATTTTGAAAAACGTAAAATATGTTACGAATTTGAAAAATATGATTACATTACGAATTCCAATTTGTTGTGGCTAACGTTAGTTAAGCTAGGGTTAAGGTTAGGAATTAGGTTAAAGGGTAAGCTAACATGCTAACTAGTTGCAAAGTAGCTAAAAAGTAGGAAGTATTTTCAAAGTTGCTAATTATCTAAAATGCTCATGTTGTCCGTGATGAGATTCAAACACGCTTTCGGTTGTTAGACATTCGTGTTATACACCCACCCGACTAACCACACTCCTTTCTTTTTTGCCTGAAGTAACCTTCTGTCTTATGTAACCATACTAAACGTAACATAATCATACTCATTTGAGTGCCCTGGATTTACATTTCATACGTTACGTCTAGTCTATGAGACCAGTCTGCATTATCACTTATGGGGATTGTTTGAGAAGAGTAATAACTGATGCCATCCATCGTGGTATACTGCCTCCTACCCTATAAACCAACTGGGAACTGAGACTACATTGAAGCAAGAGCTTTCAGACCCTGCCAATACATTCCCTATAACTCTTGTACCAAAACGGAAACAAGATACTTCTGGGCATTTCCATGTAAAAGGACCCATGAGCAACAACGTGTTCATAGGAGCATCTCAAATCTGGTGTCAAATGAATGCGTCTATATTTTTTTTAAATACATGTAAGTTTTAACCGTTTTCTATCCTAAATATTAGGAATAAGCAAAGGCTTTGATTCTGGTCAAACAGATGGAAAAGGTGTCTCAAAAAACATCTACCAGAAAAAGTCTTAAAAGGTTTTAGAAATACATTCAAACACAATCATGTTAAAGTAAAGACCCCTGCCAACTAAAATCAACACTTTTCCTTGTGTAAGAAACATTGACCTGTGCCTTGAAATTCCGTTACCAAAAACCCAAATATCTTTAACATTTTTCTAATTTCTCTCCCTCAAGAGGAGCGAGGAAAATAAAAGTTCACAGAAGTAAGTAACAAGTAAAGATAGACCTATCAATTAGTTTGTGTTTTTACTTATCTGTTTGGTTTCTGAATTTTTAAGTGAAATTCTGAAAACAGAATTTCAGAAAAATCTGTCACGGACTTACTGCAATTGAATTGGCTACAACGGGAAATCATTGTAGTCAGAAACCACAGTCCCAGTTCTCCCTTCCACTGGCATACTGTTTTGTTCAGCTCATAACTGTTTTCCAGTTGTCACCTCTCCATGCTCTTACTGACACCTACCCATTAGCCCCCTCTCTTTCCATTTAATGTAACCAGCATCCCTACCTACGGAGTACTGACCGACACAGGACGTCCATAGACGTTGAAAAGTAGTTGAAATTTGGTCAGTCCACCCTGGCCTTGATTTCAACGTCCACATACATTGTTTTTTAAATTCTGTCCGGACTGGCTTTAATTTCCACGTACAGAGATACAGGGTACAGAAAAGCACAGTAGAGTACAGTAGATTACAGTAAAACATGTTTTAGAGTACAGTACAGGATAGTACTGTAGAATAGAGTTGAGTACAGTACACATTTGAGCACACTAGAGTTGAGTGCACTATAATGTACTGGATTGTGCTGTACTGTACAGTACTGAGCTCTACTGTACTGAACTCTACTGTACTGAATTCTACTCTACTTTACTGTTCTATGCTCTGCTGCACTGTATTATACTCTACAGAGTTCTACTGGGCTGTACTTTGATGTCTAAACTTGTGAAACATATGATTGGTTCAGATTTGGTTGGGTCTGGACCAACAAAATATGGTCTTGTTTGGGGGCGGAGCTCATTCAAATAATAGCCACTGTGTAGAATAATACACACATATGCAAAGGAGGATATTTAATATTTTTTATATTTTTGTACATACAGTATTTAGGATGCATCACCATGAAGAGAATAACAGTCATATCCATAATTATGCATTTCTGTGCAGCACAGATCAGGGACCCATGATGAAATTCCGTTACCGCAATTATGTTACCGGGGGTATAAATCCACGTAACTTTTTTTTCAAAGTCAAGGTGTCATGTCATAGCTGACACCCCATTCTTTCTGAAGGCATATTTGAATCTTAATTCGGAGCAGATATTTAACAGAGTTTTTGAGAAACGTGGTCACATACAAAACGGAGGGAATTGCCCTTGTACCATTTATCTTGGTTGAGGTCATAATGGGGCAAATCAAAACGAGACTTGTTTTTTATCCCTGTTTCTCCTCAAACGAGGCCCTCTGAACGACCAAGACCTCGGAATGAACTTTGAGAACTTCCTGGACTTGGTGCTTTGACTAGTGTTGATGTTAGGCCTTGTCATCAGACCATGAACTTCAAAAAGACCGTCTGGTCCAAGAGGCATAGTATTGTACGCCCATCATCATCTCCGCCACACCATCCAGTCAGACTCCAGGTTACATTAGAGAAACATTAAACCAATGATGTTCTCTATGCTTGACATTTCAACTCTTTAGAAGTGTCTTATAATTGCCTTATAATGGTCTCTGTTCAGTAGAACCGAAAGTAATGCCAAACATAGGGACCATCCATCAAAACTGCTTCTAGCTGCCAGTCCAAAGGAGAAAAGGAATAACAGAGGAGAATATGGCAAGATGGAGGGAGGGGTGGAATATAAAGCAGAGAGATGACAGAGCCAGACATCTTCGGGCAAAACTGAAGGGGTTGGGTCAGGGACAGTTCAAACCAAGTACCTAACCCTAAAGTACACACAAAGCACAATAGAAGTGAAAATGTCATCAAATAGAGAGAGACTTAAGAAATTGAGAGAGAGGGAAATAGAGATAGAGAATATCTAACAGCTCAGACAGAGTAAATATCTCTGAGCTCTGTCCATTAATGATATATAGTCATCTCTACTGACTGTAATATTTAATCCATAATTAATGTCCTGCATTGCGCTGGTTCCCAACACATTGAGCTAAAGGAGAGATATAACCCTCTGCATGAGAACCAATTACACTATGTCCGCATCACCCCTCTATCTACAGTCAAAGCTGGCTTTAAACCATCCTGGCGTTGTTTGAATCTTGTGTGACCCTCATTCCATCCAACCAACCAATTGCAAGTAAACATGTGGAAAGAGAAAGAAAGTAAAGCGTATCTATCCAAGCCTCAGATGGTAAATACAGGTATTATCAGCTGCTGTGTGCCTGTGGAAATACACCACTTATCTCTGTTTACAATCACTCCCTCCGTCTCCACTTCAAAGAGACACAGCCTTGTGAGAGCTGATTACAGGAATATCAGACCTGATAATGATGACTCTCCTGCCTGAGCATGATCAGAATCACACACTGCTTCTGGAGAACAGAGGGAAGTATAGAAAGAGGAGAAGGGGTTTGAAGATGTCATTATACTGTACGTACACAAAAAGATTGTCGGGAAAACGTCCCCAGCTTACTGCTCAGTTAATAATGGGTCCTTGGAGAAGGGAAAAATAGTATGCATGCACACAAAGGTGCACTCATCACACTCGCAAACACACACACACACACACACACACACACACACACACACACACACACACACACACACACACACACACACACACACACACACACACACACACACACACACACACACACACAGTGAACCGACATACTAAAGCAGGAAAAAGGCAATGAAGGGAAACTCAAAGAGTAGGGGGAAAATGTCTACTCCCATATTACAACCATGCTGTGAATGAGAACCATGGCAGAAGAGAGGATAGAGAGCAGAAAAGGCTCAGCAGCAGCAAAACACTGACCTTCAAACTAAGTTAGAGGCTGTAGTGCAACAAAACACCTTCTGCCATGATGCATCGTCTGTGTTTATGCTTTTCCGCTCCCCTACACAAGTTACACTGACTCGACAGAACTATAACTGCCGTAGCATGGGAGCTTTGAGCTCTCTACTTAGGCAACAAGTCTCCTGAATACAGTACATACACTATAAACAAGCTATCGGCTATGGTGCATACCAAAAGGAAAGGGATTTCAGAAACATATTCTGGAATATCGGAATAATTTCCCCCTGACTTCCTCTTGTCACAGTTTTAGAGACTCAAACTAATATTTTGAAGATGACACGAATAAAGCCAGAAGTACATGGTGATATAAGATGTGCTTTGAAAAGGTGGGAGGTAAAAGGGGTAAGGCTGAGGAATGAGGCTCAGAGGTAGACAAGAAACATCACAGCAACTGTGGCAACATTATTATTATTTTTAAATTAAATTGAACCTTTAACTAGGCAAGTCAGTTAAGAACAAATTCTTATTTACAATGACAACCTACCACGGCCAAACCCAGACGATGCTGGGCCAATTGTGCACCACCATATGGAACTCCGAATAACGGCCGGATGTGATGCAGCCTGGATTCAAACCAGGTACTGCAGTGACACCTCGTGCACTGAGATGCAGTATCTTTGCCACTCGGGAGCCCAACATAGCTTAGTCGTTCCACGAAAATAGTACCTTTTGCGTCCCTTTGATATTTTAAGTAGTTGTACACCAGTATGGAATTTTAAAAGCCTGTTATATTAAATGAAGTGCCCTTTAATAGAGACCACATGGCAAACTCAAATCTGATTTGCAATATGAATAAACACGGTGCACCCTCCGTGACGTTTAGAAAGATTTACTTAACCTCAACATTTCTCCAAGTTGTTTTCCATCATTGTACAGCCCTAGTTATTTTGTTGTTTTGACAAAGTCATTTCTGAAGATTATTATTTATTTCATGTGATTAGTGATTCATTTATGTCTGTCCCTCATTTTAAGGTTAACCCTGTTACATGAACTGAACACTCATTTTAATATTGTGAAACTATTTAAATATCTTTTTCAAAATAAACTTTTCCTACATTTTTCTGGTGTTATGTTGTGGAATACTGAGTGCTAGAAATGTTTTAACTATATAAAACATTTTCAAGCTTGCATTCAAATGCCACTCCCTGTTTCACACAACAAGCTTCCATTCCCCCTATCATAAGGTGATTTATGGCTGATTTAAGATGAAATCTTCAACCCTGTTACTTTATTTGACACTTGCATAAGCATTCACCCCCTTGTCATTTTTCCTATTTTGTGGCATTACAACCTGTAATTTAAATGGATTTTTATTTGGATTTCATGTAATGGACACAATAGTCCAAATTGGTGAAGTGAATTGAAAAATATAACTTGTTAAAAAAAACTGAAAAGAAACTGAAAAGTGGTGCGTGCATATGTATTCACCCCCTTTGCTATCAAGCCCCTAAATAAGATCTGGTGCAACCAATTACCTTCACATAATTAGTTAGATTGCACACAGGTGGACTTTATTTAAGTGTCACATGATCTCAGTATATATCCACCTGAATGATATCCCTGTCCCGTTAGGCTGGGCTAGGCTATGCTAGTCAGCTTTTTTGATGAGGATGCTCCCGGATCCGGGATGGGTATGAAGTAAAGGTGTTCACCAAAAGGCATGTGTTCACCAAAAGGCATGTGGGAGACTCCCCAAAAATATGGAGGAAGGTGCTCTGGTCAGATGAGACTAAAATTGAGCTTTTTGGCCATCAACGAAAGTGCTATGTCTGGCGCTAACCCAACACCTCTCATCCCCCCGAGAACACCATCCCCACAGTGAAGCATGGTGGTGGCAGCATCATGCTGTGGGGATGTTTTTCATCGGCAGGGACTGGGAAATTGGTCAGAATTAAAGGAATGATGGATGGAGCTAAATACAGGGAAATTCTTGAGGGAAACCTGTTTCAGTCTTCCAGAGATTTGAGACTGGGACGGAGGTTCACCTTCCATCAGGAAAATGACACTAAGCATACTGCTAAAGCAACACTCGAGTGGTTTAAGGGGAAACATGTAAATGTCTTGGAATGGCCTAGTCAAAGCCCAGACCTCAATCCAATTGAGAATCTGTGGTATGACTTATAGATTGCTGTACACCAGCGGAACCCATCCAACTTGAAGGAGCTGGAGCAGTGTTGCCTTGAAGAATGGGCAAAAATCCGAGTGGCTAGATGTGCCAAGCTTATAGAGACATACCCCAAGAGACTTGCAGCTGTAATTGCTGCAAAAGGTGGCTCTACAAAGTATTGACTTTGGGGGGTGAATAGTTATGCATTGTTTCACAATAAAACATATTTTGCATCTTCAAAGTGGTAGGCATGTTGTGTGAATCAAATGATACAAACCCCCCAAAATCTATTTTAATTCCAGGTTGTAAGGCAACAAAATAGGAAAAATGCCAAGGGGGTTGAATACTTTCGCCAGCCACTGTAATAGGCACTCTTAATAGGCACTTACTTTAGTCATTTTTTAAATGTAACCTCTTGAGATGGGAAAACGTGCTTTTTATTAAGTTTAACCTGCACTTTATGACAGAATGTTAAAATTATGTGAAATCAAACTTGATATATTTTTTGGGGGCGGGGGGGTTACACTTTTCAAAAGGCACCGAATTGGTGGAAGAACCCAACTGTCTGAGCCTTATTTGCAGAGGCATCATTCATCCTTCCATTCAGCCGCTCTCACTCTGTCTTTTTGTGAGAGCAGAGCATGACCATTTCCATGGGAAGATGAAAGGGGACAGGAGATGAGGGATCCAAGAAGAAGTGTTTAACCTTGAGGGCACGAAGCAGGCAGACAGAGGTAAACTGCTGGCACAGGAGAATCATGACCTAGTTTAACCGTCTGATGTTGTACATATACCTGAATACCTGGAATGCTTAAAAGACCAGGGCTTCTTTTCTCCCTCGTTCTTCTCTTCCTCTCCATCTGTAAAATGACAGTCAAAATGCCCCTCTCTCCACCCATTAGTTTGGTTAGAAGTCAATACTACTACAGATCCAGATAATAGCACTAGTGTCCGTTCATTCCCCAGCTAACAGCCTCTCTCCCTGTGCTTGAGTGGGGCTGAGAGTAGCCCTGGCCTTACCCTGGCTCCAGAGGTACATTCGTTTTAACAGCCCAGGCAATTAGCTAGCTCCTTATCTTGCTAATGGAAGAAGAAGTAACCATACAACTCCACTCTCTCCATACTCTGGTCTGTACTCTGCTATCCCCAGCCTAGCAACACGCTTGGCCTGTCTTTGACTGTCTGGTGGTGGATTGCTAATTTATGTGTCAAAAGGGCAATCTGCAGTTCAAACAATAATAACGTGGCACCCCGCCACTGTTTTGGTTGACAGCTGAGGACTGGGGCTGGAGGAAACGTAACCACTCTTAAATTCATAGCCAGAGCTATGGATGCAAGGACTGACCATCCATGAGATTAAATTGATCGTTTTAACCATGTTTTGATGCTGTACAGTGTTGGTTTACACACTTCAGACTAAAAAACATTTATATTTTGGGTTCAGATGGGGTATGACAATTGAACTATGTTCTTCAGACATTCATAAGTTATATATTCTTCCAGAATCAATGGGTACAGTGGTTCGTCCTTTAAAAGTTGCAGCGTACTGCAGCACAGCTTGCGTGGTGCCGCAGAATTCTATGGCATGTTATTTAAGTGCCAACCACTGGTACCATTAATGCTAGTTAGTGCTAGTTTGACCACCAGAGGGCATCTTTGAGAAGCATTTGATAGCCTTCAAAAGTGGCTGTACTAGAGAATTTAAAAAAATTGTAAGAACATAGTATATGGGACTGATTTTAAGAAATGTTGCTTAATTAATTAGATTCATATTATGGTGTTTCTATTCCAAGAAAAACAAAAAACCCTCTGGGTTTCCGTTAGGATGGAACGGAAAATATGGCGTTGTACAACGTGACGGTTGAGAGTAGGCTACAGTACTTGGCTATTTAGATAAAGAATCCCTGTGTTGTGCGGGCACGTGGGAGACCAGGGTTCAATTCCCCAACGGGAAGGAAGGAGTAGGCTGTCCTTGTAAATAATAATTTGTTCTTAACTGACTTGCCTAGTTATATAAAAGGTTACACAAAGAGCATAACATTTCTAATTGTAGTCTAACCAATATCCAAATGGAGATTCAGTGAAAATAAAAAATCGCATTGATTTATCAGGACCAGTCCCCATTCTTGTCTCAGAGCAGGGTGAAACATTGCTGAAATAGTTGTAGGCTATTGCTTCAAATCCTATTGCTTCTAACTTCAATATGCTATTTAAATAAATAAGACCTACACCACTTTTAACATCACATTACTCGACACTAGTGAGACTCATGTCGCCTACGGTAAGCCTACAGTATATCGAAAAATATGACGTGACTCTCCGCCAATATTTACATATAGAGGATTGGAGGATTCTAAATTGAAACCAAAAGCCGCCTCATGAGTCTCCCGGTGGCGGCCGGCACGGGTATCTGTAGCAACGCATTTTGCATTGTGATGTGGTGACTTAGACAGCTGCGCCACTGGGGAGGCCCCATCCACAAAGTGTCAAAATACAGAGAGGTGTTGGTAAAGGTATATTGTCCTGCTAATAGCCCATAATGGGCTACTATAATACTGTACATGGGGTCCAGGTCAGGTAACAACAGCTTTAATAAGTAATACTGAAGTCATGCACAGTTATCAGTTTATATTTAGGTTTATGTCGCCCATTCATTGTCAGTTAGAGACACAGTAGGACCCAAAAGCATAATCAGTGCTCTAACTCCCCCTTGCGCTGGTCTGGAGCAATGACGTAGGGTACCGTACTAAACCCCAAATTACCTCTAAGTACCGCAGCATAATCGCAAAACTTTTAGTGGAGCAACCACTGTATATAACATTAATATAAAAGTCAAAAAATGGATGTTGCAAACTCAGATTGTCTTTTGATCCATTCCCATTTAGGAAAAGTGAAATGACTTTCCATCGATCACCTAATAAATTAACTGTGTATAGCTGTACCAAGGGGAAATTGGTCCTAGAAGCGAAGCAGGTGCCATCCAACTGGGCTGTTGGACTCGGTAAGATCATGAGTGAGGGGAAAAGAGGACAGATTGGCCTCACTCTGTGGAAATATGAAGAAATGGGCCAGGCGGCACACCTTGGCTTGAAATACACATTTCCTGTTGGACAATAATCTATTTCACCAGCCAGGCAGTCAGTGTATATGGGACATCAAAGTTAGTTGCAGCATTTAGTCGCTGTGTTTATCTATACCGAAAACTACAGTTTTGAGACAAACTGTTAAATTATCTTTACGTGTTCCTCAAATTGGATGAATTAAACTAATCAAACGGCTGTGAGAAGAGAATATATATATATATATATCGAGGAGTCTTCACTGGACATGTAAAATGCACAGACGAGTGTAGGACATAAAAATGAGGGCATAAATGCGTGTCATTTTATAGGGGCTCATAAATAGCAAGAAGAAGAGGATACTGAGAGAAAGCAGGTTTCGGCTGGATGGGGGATTTTTTAAAATGTATTTTTAAACATAAAACCTCATCCCAAGCCACTGCGCACACAGATCCGAGAGCGTCCAGATTTACATTCCAAGTCTCTCCCTTGTGTTTATAATCTTCGTGGAAAATGGAGAGGTGGCTGGAAAGCCACAATAGCAGCAGAAATGTCCCAAAACGGCACACAAAGGAAGAGTGTTTCATCTGCTTCTGGCATGGTGCTGGGGTCCAGGTTTAGATGGTAACATGTGTCTATTCATACACACAAAATAATAGGCGGCCATCTTTGATACACATGGGAGGTAAGGGTAAGGATGCCAACCCTACTGGGGAGGCATGTGTTTCAGAATCGTTCCAGAGTGTAATTGAGTGCCAAACATCTCCATTAAAACAGAGCTGTCACGAGATCAAGATAGATGCTACACAGAAAGAGGCTGCTGCTCACTACCTGCATTTCAACTGAATTGTGAAATAACACACAGGTTACGTGGCGGCTGGAAACAGGTTCACAACTAGTTTTCTTTTGGGAGGGAAAACAAAACAGCCATTTTGCAAGGACATCTGTTTTTATTGTTGACAAGAAAATTCACCTGCATGGATGTTGGATCCAGCTAAGCAATACCAAGGCCAATCAGTCATCCAGTAAAATGACTTTACTGGCAGTGCTTGGTTATACTCCCACCTGCCTGTCTCCCTCCCTAGCTCAGAAGTGCATTTCTCTCCCTCTCACCATCACTGCTCAGCCACTGTAGCTAAACGTGTCTCTCTCTCTATATAACTGCATATACACATCATAATGGCCCATTGAGAACAGACAGCTACCAGGGTTCTCACACTCAGCTCTCACTGATGCTAAGTTCCATTAGTGTGAGAACATTCATTCCGATTTAGAACTGCAATATCACCTAGTAGTATAGGTCGTTATCAATAAAACGTCACAATAAGATGGAGGGCGTACAATTTGTCTGCTGGGGGCAAGGAGAACCCAGCTCCGCTAAAACCATTGACAACTGCGTGCCGTTCTCAAGGGATCCTTCAATAAATGTTATAACTATTTGGTTGTAATATCATCACCTCTTGAAGAGCATAGTCAGAATTACAAATGTCCAATATTTTCACGTTTTATTGATAATGATCTATACATGAACCCAGTAGATGTAACCAAACAGGAATAGAACACTGGAACACTGTAATAATAGTCTTCATTCCTAGCTAGTCTCTGAGGAGGATCTCTGCCTGGGCTGTAGGCCTAGTTATCCTTTTGTTTTATTCATGCCTGTTTGGCACATTATTTGGAAAAGCCATGTAGATTTGTATTACCTGATCTCCCAATCGGACTGCAGCCCTATTCATCACTTTAACACACACAACCCCTGGCCCTGGTAATGGACTTTCAAATCCAAAGTGAAAAATCTAAAGCTACACAAATAAACCTCTAATACTACAGAGATTAGGTACATTAACATATTGCCTTTGCTATTGTCGTTGTTATTTGGAAAGCCTGTGGATCTGCCCAGTGGTTTTTTTTATGGCTCCAAAAATGATTGTGTAAATATGGTGATATTGCAATGGTCATCATAACAGGTACATACCTATATATTTTTTTACAATATGAGAGTCACAACATTTTAGACATTATTGGGAATTCATTCTCCATTCATTTCTCTGAAAATACTTTTCATTTGTATGTAGAGTTGTCTAGTATGTCATATTTGAAAGTAAAATACCTTATCACATCATGATGACACTGACAATAGTAATGGTGATGTTATATATGTTTTTAATACTGAGCCACACTATGTGGCAGTAGTTTGTTAAGAGATGCTAATTGGTGCTGATCCCAGGTTCGTGCTTTGAATGTAGAACGATGAAATGTGTCCGACAGACCCACTTTGCTTTCCTCGACAACAACAACACTGGCGAACTTACATTTGTAAAAATGCCATGTAAAGTGTGTAGAATGTACATGTAACGAAAAAGAAAAAGCTGTGAAAACAAATATTTTTTTAGTTCTCCAAAGATGGGGACAAGAAAAAACTAAAACTAAAAACAATTGGTAAAGCAGAGCAGGGTGTGTGAGCCAGACGAGTGTTCTGCCAGAGTCTCAAGACACACACACACACACACACACACACACACCCCTCCACCCCTCCACATTGAGTACACATATTTTCAAAAATGAGCAACACACCCCTTCCAACAAGAGATGAATAAGATCCATAGAAAAGGAGAACACAGACCGTATAAAGCTGTGAAAACTCTTTACAAATCTGAATATAGGCCTAGTGCAGAAGTGAACTCTTCATATACCATTGAATCCCTCATAAACAAGAAATAAGAGATAAAAAGAGAAGGAGCGAGAAAGCCCCGGTGTTAAATGAAAAAAACATTGTCTACCTGGGGGAAAGAGAGATGAGTATAATTGGCCTAAAAAGTTATGGGAAAACTCCTCTTGGCCTCTTCATCTTGACATTAAAAAAATGTATACATTAGGCCAAGTTTTTTTCTTCTTAAATGTAACCTTTATTTAACTAGGCAAGTCAGTTAAGAACAAATTCTTATTTACAATGACAGCCTACCAAGGAACAGTGGGTTAACTGCCTTGTTCAGGGGCAGAACGACCGAGTTTTGCCTTGTCAGCTCAGGGATTCGATCCAGCTGTTCGACTGCTCATTTTGCCAGGGCTGCAGCATCGATCCCAGTGACTAAACCCATCAGCCTGCTGCTGCTATTGATCACATGGAGAGGGGGGAGATAGACACGGACCGTTATATAGAAAGACATTTAGAGAGAAGTGGAGAGAAACAGAGGCAGCTATTGAGGAAGACAGGCAGGGGAAGGAGAAGGGACTAAGGAGGCTGACATTTTAAACAGTAAGTAGAGTGCCTTCAGAAAGTATTCACACCCCTTGGCTTTTTTTCACATTTTGTTATGTTATAGCCTGATTTTAAAATGGATTACATTGAGATTTTTGGCACTGGCCTACACACAATACCCCATGATGTCAAAGTGGAATTATGTTTTTAGAAATGTTAAAAAATGAATAAAAAATGTGTCAATGAGTATTCAACCCTTTCGTTATGGCAAGCTTAAATTAGTTAAGGAATAAACATGTGCTTAACAAGTCACATAATAGGTTGTATGGACAGATTTTTTTAATGAATACCTCATCTCTGTACCCCACACATACAATTATCTGTAAGGTCCCTCAGTCGAGCAGTGAATTTCAAACGCAGATTCAACCACAAATACCAGGGAGGTTTTCCAATGCCTCACAAAGAAGGGCACCTATTGATAGATGGGTAAAAATAACAAATCAGACATTTAATATACCTTTGTGCATGGTGGAGTTATTAATTGCCCTTTGGATGGTGTATCAATACACCCAATCGCTACAAAGATACAGGCGTCCTTCCTAAATCAGTTGCCGGATAGGAAGGAAACCGCTCAGGGATTTTACCATGAGGCCAATGGTGACTTTAAAACAATTACAGTTTGATGGCTGTGACAGGAGAAAACTGAGGATGGATCAACAACATTGTAATACTCCACAATACTAACCTAATTGACAGAATGAAAATAAGGAAGCCTGTACAGAATAAAAATAAAAATCCAAAACATGCATCCTGTTTGCAATAAGGCACTAAAGTAAAACTGCAAAAAATGTGGCAAAGAAATTAACTGTATGTCCTGAATACAAAGCGTTATGTTGTGGGACAAATCCATGGTGGTGGCTGCATCATGTTATGGGTATGCTTGTCATTGGCAAAGACTAGCGAGTTTTTGGGGATAAAAATAAACGGAATAGAGCTTAGTGTAACAGGGTTGGTTACAACGCATGGAGAGTACACTATACATCTGTTACATTAGCACAGGCAAAATCCAGGAGGAAAACCTGGTTCAGTCTGCTTTCCAACAGACACAAGGAGACAAATTCATGTTTCAGCAGGACAATAACCTAAAACAATATACAATACAAATATACACTGGAGTTGCTTACCAAGATGACACTGAATGTTCTTGAGTGGCCTAGTTAAAATTTTGACTTAAATCGGCTTGAAAATCTATGGAAAGTTTTGAAAATGGATGGCTAGCAATGATCAACAACCAACTTGACAGAGCTTGAAGAATAAACTTTTTTTAATTTTTATAATGTGCAAATATTGTACAACCCAGGTGTGCAAAGCTCTTAGAGACTTACCCAGAAAGACTCCCAGCTGTAATCCCTGCCAAAGGTGATCATAACATGTATTGACTAAGGGGGAATACTTATGTAATTAAGATACAATATATTAGTGTTATACTTGTAATATATTTATGTAATATATATTAGACTTTCTGAAGTCACTGTATATATATGTATTATTATTTTTATAAAAATGTTATACAAAAACAACAAGTGGAAGTATTAATGGTATAATAAGATATTTTACATTACTATTAACAACGCAAATTGTTTATAATAATTATAAGAAGAAGAAGAATTTGTTGCATTTACTGCTAAAATTGACTAAATGTGACCGGCAAGATATTTTATGTTAAAGAAATTTTGCGACTCCGGGAAATGGTGGTCCTAATATTGTTTATAATAATAGGCATTTCAACTGTTACATTTACTGATAAAACGGACTCTAAATTTGTCCAACAAGATATTTTATGCTAAAAATTCAAGAGCTTTTGACGGTGATTTGGTGGTCCTCGGAACGGAAAATGTTGGGAACCGCTGCTTTAGACAGTGAGGTCTGTTTTGTGTGTGGTGTGTGTGTGTGTGTGTCAGGGGAATGTTTAGGTGCACCAGAGGGTGATAGGGTGTTCTGCCTGTGTGGCCAGACGTCATTCCAGGTCAACTCAAAAATATCTGAAGGTTAAACTTATATAGAGAACAAGACACGCACACAAAGTCAAAGAACATTAATAACACACTTCATAAAGATTCTCAGGTTAGCAGGTGGAAGTTACTGGTTCCTGGGCCAGTCTGGTTCCTGTCTAATAGCTTCCTCCAACATCTTAAAATGAAACATCCCTTTATATGCAGATCTCTCTGTGTCTGAGTGTGCTTATCTCCAGCAGGCAGTGTGTGGTATATGCTTACCCCATTACCTTCACAATGAACCCTGATTAGTCTGCCTGGCTCCTCTCCTCCTCCTCCTCTCCTCTACACCTGCAAGTAATTATCATACAGCCAACAGGGATTCATCAACCACTGTCATAATTGCAGTGCAGTGGTTGTATTTATCTTGCTAGCGAACTCACTAACTTACAGTACCAGTCAAAAGTTTGGACACACCTACTCATTCAAGGTTTTTTCTTTATTTTTTGCTATTTTCTACGTTGTAGAATAATAGTGAAGACATCAAATATATGAAATAACACATATGGAATCATGTATTAACCAAAAAAGTGTTAAACAAATCAAAATAGATGTTATATTTGAGATTCTTCGAAGTAGCCAGCCTTTGCCTTGATGACAACTTTTCACACTCTTGGCATTCTCTCAACCAGCTTCATGAGGAATGCTTTTCCAACAGTCTTGAAGGAGTTCCCACATATGCTGAGCACTTGTTGGCTGCTTTTCCTTCACTTTGGGGTTCAACTCATTCCAAACCATCTCAATTGGGTTGAAGTCGGGTGATTTGTGGAAGTCAGGTCATCTGATGCAGCACTCCATCACTCTCCTCCTTGGTCAAATAGCCCTTACACGGCCTGGGTATTTGTCCTGTTGAAAAACAAAATGATAGTCCCACTAAGCGCAAACCACGGGATGTTTTATCACTGCAGAATGCTGTGGTAGCAGGGGAGTCCCGAGTGGCGCAGTGGTCTAAGGCACTGCAATGCAGTACAAGCTGTGCCAATAGAGATTCTGTGTTCGAACCCAGGCTCTGTCACAGCCGGCTGCAACCGGGAGACTCATGGGGCGGCGCACAAATGTCCCAGCGTCATCCGAGTTAGGGGAGGGTTTGGCCGGCAGGGATGTCCTTCTCCCATCGCACACTAGCGGTGGCAAGCCGGGCACAGTGCACGCTGACACGGTTGCTAGCTGTACAATGTTTTCCCGACACATTGGTGTGACTGGCTTCCGGGTTAAGTGGAAATTGTGTCAAGAAGCAGTGCGGCTTGGTTGAGTAGTGTTTCGTAGGACGCACGACTCTCGACTTTCGCCTCTCCCGTGTCCGTACGGGAGTTGCAGCGATGAGACAAGACTGTAACTATCAGTTGGATACCACGAAATGGGGGAGAAAAAGGGGTAATAAATAAATAAATAAAGAATTCTGTGGTAGCCATGCTGGTTAAGTTTGCCTTGAATTCTAAATAAATCACTGACAGTGTCACCAGTAAAGCACCATCACACCTCCTCCATGCTTCACGGTGGGAACCACACATGCAGAGATCATCCGTTCACCTACTCTGACACGGCGGTTGGAACCAAAAATCTCAAATTTGGACACATCAGACCATAGGACCGATTTCCAATGGTCTAATTTCCATTGCTCGTGCAAGTCAAGCAAGTCTCTTCTTGTTATTGGTGTCCTTTGGTAGTGGTTTCTTTGCAGCAATTCGACTATGAAGGCCTGATTCACGCAGTCTCCTCTGAACAGTTGATGTTGAGATGTGTCTGTTACTTGAACTTTGTGAAGCATTTATTTGGGCTGCAATTTCTGAGGCTGATAATGCTAATGAACTTATCATCTGCAGCAGAGGTAACTCTGTTTCTTCCTTTCCTGTGGCGGTCCTCATGAGAGCCAGTTTCATCATAGTGCTTGATGGTTTTTGCGACTGCACTTGAAGAAACTTTCAAAGTTCTTTACATTTTTCGGATTGACTGACCTTCATGTCTTAAAGTATTGATGGACTGTCGTTTCTCTTTGCTTATTTGAGCTGTTCTTGCCATAATATGGACTTGGTCTTATACCAAATAGGGCTATCTTCTGTATACCACCCCTACCTTGTCACAACACAACTAATTGGCTCAAATGCATTAAGAAGGAAAGAAATTCCACAAATTAACTTTTAACAAGGTTACTTGAAATGCATTCCAGGTGACTACCTCCTGAAGCTGGTTGAGAGAATGCCAAGAGTGTGCAAAGCTGTCATCAAGGCAAAGGGTGGCTACTTTGAAGAATCTCAAATATAACACCTACTTTGATTTGTTTAAAAAAAAAATGGTTTCTACATGATTCCATGTGTTATTTCGTAGTGTTGATGTCTTCACTATTATTCTACAATGTAGAAAATAGTAAAAATAAAGAAAAACCCTGCAATGAGTAGGTGTATCCAAACTTTTGACTGGTACTGTACAACACCCAAATGGGATGGCTAGTTGTCAAGCTCGAGCATGCGCTGGTAAGATAGCGATTAGCAAAGTCCTATCTATCTCTCAGCATACCAGTTTCAGTTTCACAAAACACACTGTTGTTATCGTTGTGATATTGACCTGATTTTAATTGACTGTGACTGGAGGTGTGGGAATTGGCTGTTTTTTTATGTTCAAGAGGGAAACAGGGAGAATGAGTGAAGGAACGCGGCTCGTGAAAATGAATAATTCAGAGACCGCTAATCTTGTTATCTGTAATTCTTTGAGCGCCCCATAATTCCATCAAAGAATGTGCCTCACCACTGGGACTCTAGAACTTAATCCATTCTTATTCCACTTCTCTCCCTCCCAAGCACATCGGAGGATGGGAGAGTGTTTTGGAACACCAAGTACTGTACTGTACCGTACACATCAGATTTGTGATCCTTCTTATGCCTGCTTGTCAACACTACGCAGGCTTCACTGACCCGGGTTTATTCGACAAAAGAAATGTTGCAAAAAGCAACAGCATTGCGACGTGTAATGGAAACTTTTGTATGTATTTGACAGGGCTGGATTTCAAACTTTCTTTATTGCGACAAATTTTTATTTTTATTTTTATAAATCATGAATAATTAATCTTTTTGAAAGTTTGCGGGGCACGTTATGTCATCGAGTAACTATAAAGCTCCGCTCAACATTTAATTCTAAATGCCTACTGCTTGCTAAATCTATTTGTCATGCCTGAATTGCTTCGCCTTGCTTTTCTAGTTGGCTGGGTGCAAGTTTCACCTTTCAGTTACTTCAGATCTACAGGAGTGCAAGTTTCACCATAGCACGTGGACACTGTGTACTATGGGGCGCAGAGGTTTGCTAGAGGAACACGGAGGGCTTAGTTTGCAGAGGGAGTCGTAGTGCCCAAACAACACTTCTATCACTGTTTAAGTTTCCATTAACTTGTCCAGTGATTTTTGTTGACATTTAGAAAGTGTTCATAGAAAATAGATGCGACAATTGCCTGCTACGGTGTGTTTCCATTGAACTGATAAAAACAGCTGGATGTAATGACATCACACCAAAACCTGTCGTATAAAAATGGTGTTTCTATTATCCATATAGGCAAATTGCACATTCATAAATTAGCAATAGCCTGTATACCCTCCAAACGATCTGTTTCTTGTCTCAGGTAGCCTGCAAAAGCCAGCATGGATAGAATGCAAGAATTTACTAATATTGTCTAATAATTATCATGAGCTAACATATTGCCACGGTACGTGCTATGTAAGCCCTCCGTGTTCCTCTAGCAAACCTCTGCGCCCCATAGTACACAGTGTCCAGCATACGTAATGCGCCACAGGGGCATACATGTACAAGATATCACCATAATCAATTACAGGCACAAATGTAGCGGAAACATGCCTCTTTCTTGCTTCAAAAGAAAAACATGACTTATTACGAAAATTTGAGCCTAAGCTTTTTCATAAGACCTTCGATGTGGGGTTTAAAGGTGAGACACTCATCTAGCAAGAAACCCAAGTACTTGTAAGTTTCTACTCTTTCTATTTGCTTGTTCTGGATAGTGACTATACGTGGAAGAGTCTGAGGTTTTATCTTCGATTTCAGGAAAACCATCAACCATTTGTCTTTTCAGCATTTAAAAGCAACTTCAGCTGACAGAGCTGAGTCTGGACAAAAGTAAAAGCAGACTGGAGTTCTTCACAGGCCTTCAATAAATAACTGTGTCATCCGCATAAAAATGTTAACTAGCATTCGACACATTTCTACCAACATTATTAATATAGATAGTAAACAGCAGTGGTCCAAGAACAGAGCCCTGTGGCACCCCCTTCTGGACAGTTAACACATCAGATGAATTGCCATCAAACTGGGCACACTGAGTTCTATCTGACAGGTAGTGTTTGAACCATGAGACTGCCTGATCAGATAAAATAACCAGTGACAAAAGCCCAAAGACCAAAACTACTGCAGCTCGATATCTCACGCATCCCATTCAGTCCCGGCAGATTCTTCGTTCTACACGCAGAATCTGCCCTCGGGAGATTACACTACACTGCACTAGCCCACACCACACAACACCACACTACACTACAGCAATCCTAACAGGCCAAACACACAGAGCTAAAACAGAGCTCCCCAGCACTGTAAAAACCTTAATCAAAGCCTGCCAAATAGAAGATAAGCGTTGTGTTTGCTTGCTCACACGGAGTCAGGATACAGTTAGACCAGAGCTTGTCCTCTTTGTGAGGAGTGTTGCGTTTGATCAACTGGATGCTGAATAAAACATCCAAACAAATCCAGCTGCCTGCGAGTCATGACACGTATACTCAGACACACATTCACACTCAGACAAGCGCACACACAAACACGCAGACACATATACCTAATCTTTCTCAAAAACACATACACATCATCTTCGCAAACACAAATGCCACTGTATATTCATTTCAGAAGAACCAACATCTGAGTTTGGTTAGGGACCTACTTCAGTGAGAGAAACATTGCGACACAATTACGCTAACGCAGGTTAGCATCTTTGAGGCAGGCTGTGCCTCTGGAGCACATTGGAACAACTTGGAACACCCAAAGGCTGTGTCACAACATGTTCACTTCTCAGGACTCTGGTCTGGTGGAAGTGCAGAAATACTCTCTTTTATCTTTCTCTGCAGTAAAGCTGTAACACATGCGGCAGACAGAAGGCCCAATTCGCACATTGGTCCATGTTGACTCATATTATAACAGGGTCGTTCCAATTGATTACAATCACATTTTCACAGCTCCCCTTTTGATTTGAACTACACTTTCCATACATACAGTTGAAGTCGGAAGTTTACATAAACTTAGGTTGCAGTCATTAAAACTCATTTTTCAACCACTCCACAAATTTCTTGTTAACAAACTATAGTTTTGGCAAGTCAGTTAGGACATCTACTTTGTGCATGACACAAGTAATTTTTCCAACAATTGTTTACAGACAGATTATTTAACTTATAACTCACTGCATCACAATTCCAGTGGGTCAGAAGTTTACATACACTAAGTTGACTGTGACTTTAAACAGCTTGGAAAATTCCAGAAAATGTTGTCATGGCTTTAAAAGCTTCTGATAGGCTAATTGACATCATTTGAGTCAATTGGAGGTGTACCTGTGGATGTATTTCAAGGCCTACCTTCAAGCTCAGTGCCTCTTTGCTTGACATCATGGGAAAATCAAAAGAAATCAGCCAAGTCCTCAGAAAAAAATTGTAGACCTCCACAAGTCTGGTTCATCCTTGGGAGCAATTTCCAAACACCTGAAAGTACCACGTTCATCTGCACAAACAATAGTACGCAAGTATTGGGACCACGCAGCCATCATACTGCTCAGGAAGGAGCCGTGTTCTGTCTCCTAGAGATGAATGTACTTTGGTATAGTGCAAATCAATACAAGAACAACAGCAAAGGGCCTTGTGAAGATGCTGGAGAAACAGGTACAAAAGTATCTATATCCACAGTAAAACGAATCCTATATCGACATAACCTGAAAGGCCGCTCAGCAAGGAAGAAGCCACTGCTCCAAAACCGCCATAAAAAATGCCAGACTACGGTTTGCAACTGCACATGAGGACAAACATCGCACTTCTTGGAGAAATGTCCTCTGGTCTGATGAAACAAAAATAGAACTGTTAGGCCATAATGACCATCATTATGTTTGGAGGAAAAAGGAAGAGGCTTGCAAGCCGAAGAACACCATCCTAACCATGAAGAACGGGGCAGTTGTGGGGGTGCTTTGCTGCATCATGAGGAAGGACAATTATGTGGATATATTGAAGCAACATCTCAAGACATCAGTCAGGAAGTTAAAGCTTGGTCGCAAATGGGTCTTCCAAATGGACAATGACCCCAAGCATACTTCCAAAGTTGTGGCAAAATGGCTTAAGGACAACAAAGTCAAGGTATTGGAGTGGCCATCACAAAGCCCTGACTTCAATCCTATACAAACTTTGTGGGCAGATCTGAAAAAGTGTGTGCGCGCAAGGAGGCCTACAAACCTGACTCAGTTACACCAGCTCTGTCAGGAGGAATGGGCCAACATTCACCCAACGTATTGTGGGAAGCTTGTGGAAAGCTACCCTAAACATTTGACCCAAGTTAAACAATTTAAAGGCAACGCTACCAAATACTAATTGAGTGTATGGAAACTTCTGACCCACTGGGAATGTGATGAAAGAAATAAAGCTGAAATAAATAATTCTCTCTACTATTATTCTGACATTTCACATTCTTAAAATAAAGTGGTCCTAACTGACCTAAAACAGGGAATTTTTACTTGGATTAAATGTCAGGAATTGTGAAAAACTGAGTTTAAACGTATTTGGCTAAGGTGTATGTAAACTTCCAACTTCAACTGTATTTGGTAGAAAATTCTCTGTGCTACACCAAACAGTACCTGTCCTGTAACAGCTAATGGAGCATCACATTAGCCCATTAAAATATTCTAGCTAAATTCAGTACAGTAGAGTATACTACAGTAGAGTATATTACATTATACTGTACTCTCGTGTGTTCTACTGTACTGAACTCTACCATACTGAACTATACTCTACTCTACTTGTCTTTACTGTACTGTATTGTACTCTACTGTACTGTACTTTACTGCAACTGTGATTTAGTAACAGAGTGACGCGTTTTAATAACTTAATAGTTCATTAAAAAAAATGTATCAGTGAACTTTCATAATCCTTTCACCTCATGAGGGAGAGAAACTACAAAATATATTGAAGATATAATAATATTTCTTGAACTTATAGAAGGAAAATAATTTCTGCAAGATAAATATAATTTTTGATATTAGTTGGCAGGGGCCTTTACTTCAACATTATTGTGTTAATGTGTATTAATGTATGGGCTCCCAAGTGGTGCAGCGGTCTAAGGCACTGCATCTCAGTGCAAGAGGCATCACTACAATACCTGGTTTGAATCCAGGCTGCATCACATCCGGCCGTAATTGGGAGTCCCATAGGGCGGCGCACAATTGTCCCAGTGTCATCCGGATTTGGCCTGGGTAGGCTGTCATTGTAAATAAGAATCTGTTCTTAACTGACTTGCCTAGTTAAATAAAGGTTACATTTTTTTTTAAATGTAATGTTTCTAATACTGTAAGACTTTTGCTAGTAGGTCTCACAAGCATTTTTCTACACTCGCATAACATCTGCTAACCATGTGTAAGTGACCAATAAAATTTGATTTGATTTTGAACTCCCTTTTCCAGCTCTGTGAGGGCATTTCCATTGAAAAGAAAACATAAGCACCAACATGTGAAGTTCATACATAGAAACATATCAATTTGGATGTCAAATGAAAGCTAAGAGTCTATATTCTAGGGAAATTATGTCAGATACATTTTTCAACCATTTTCCTTAAAAATTAGGCAAAAGATTTTGATTTCTGGATAAACAGATGGAAAAGGGGTCTTAGAAAACATCTACCAGAGAAAGTCTTAAACGGTATCAGAAATAAAGCAAAACACAAAGTTGATGTAAAGACCCATGCCAGTTAATCTCAACACTTACTGTATATTTAGTTTTGGTGAAATTGTTTACCTTCTGTAAGTTTAAGAAATATTGCCTTGTGCCTTGAATTCCGTTAGCAAAAACCCACATTCTGTATCTTTAATATATTTCTAATTTCTCTCCCTCATGAGGGAGGATTATGACAGTTCACAGAAGTAACAAGTAATGGTAGACCTACCAATTAGTTGTAGTGATTTTTCTGATAAAAATTTTGTTCATTAATTATTAAGTGATTACAACTCGTACCAAACAAATCTGTAATGGAATTACTGCAACTGAATTGGCTACAATGGAAAATCATAATGGTCAAAAACCCCAGTTGGGTCACCTGCGAAGGTACTTCCACTGGCATACTGTTATGTTCAGCAACCCCTCCTCCTCTCTCCCCCACTCTCACTCTCCAGTTTAAGTCACCTCTACCAGCTCTTATTGACACCTACCCATGAGCCCCCTCTCTTTTAATTTACTGTAATCAGCAGCCTCACCTACTTAGCACCGACCGACTGACACTGGACGTCGATGGACATTGGAAAGTTGTTGAAAGTTGGTCAGTCCCCTCTGGCCTTGATGTTAACATCCACAGACGGACCAGATTGGACCAAATCTGAACCTATCATAGACATATGTTTCACACGTTTGGATAGCACAGTATACTACAGTACAGTACAGTGAGTAGAGCACAGTAGAGTACAGTACAATACATTACAGTACAGTAATATACAGTGAGTAGAGCACAGTAGAGTACAGTCCAATACAATACAGTAGTACAGTACAGTAAAGACAAGTATAGTACAGTATATTTTAGTGTACTCTACTGAACTCTATTCCGCTGTGTAGTATTGTACTGCATTGTACTCTACTGTGCTATGCTGCGTTGTGATGTCCAAACATAAGGAGAATGACATTCATATCCAGAATTATGCATTTTTTTGTAGGACAGATCAGGGACCCATGCCGTAATTCCATCACCGTAATTCTGTTACCTGGTGTAAATCCACTTCACTTACTGTAGTTCAATAACCAAAATAGATTTTTTTCAAACTCAAGTTCCATCATAGCTAACACCCCATTTATTTCTGCAGACAACATGTGGTTGCATAAAAACCTGAGAGATTTTACAGTAATTCCGTTACCAAAGTTTGTATCTGCAGTTTTTGTAAAAATGTCCTGTGAAAATTGTTAAAAGCAGTCCTTATGCATAGAGTTGTATGATTTGTTAAACTTTAAAACCAATGGTTTTTGTTTGGCATACATTTAATGTAAAAAAGAACTGAGTCAAAGCGTAGTTCTGTTAATGTGGAATTGCCCATGACCAGAAATCAAAGCCTTTGCTTATTTGTAATTTCTAGGATGTAAAAAGGTTGAAAAATATATATATATGCCTTCATTTCTCAAAAATATAGGCTGTTAGCTTTCATTTGACACAAAATTTGATATACTCCTATAAACTTCATATTTTGGTGCTCATGGGTTCTTTTACATGGAAATGACTTCTTGCAAAATGGGTCAACTTTATGCACCTCTATCTCCTGAATGTTTTGGTATTCAGGTCCAAAAAGTCACTGTCTGACCTCTTCTACCATGGGCAAACATGTATGGAAGATTTTGTTCAAATCAAAAGGTGTTCAGTCAGAAAGTGATTGAAATCATATGGAACGACCCTGCTGTGTCTCAATTGATGGTGGGCACAACACATACACTTCAGATTAGGTAATGAGGGTTTAACCAACAACATATGCACACACAAAAAAAACGCTGGAGTCTACACATTTTTTTATAATTAACGTTAGAGGTAAGTAAAATTATAATAATCAAGAAATTATTAAATAGTTTGACAACCCTGTTTGTAAGCTTTTTCATGATGTCAAACTCAACCTTTGATATTTTCCAGTGATGAAGACATGGATGTCTCATGTTATGATTGGGTATGCAAAATGGGTCAACTTTGAGCACCTCCAACAACAAAAAGATGCTTTCTGACCACTTCTACCGTGGGAAAATCTGTATGGAAAGTTTTGTTCAAATCAAAAGGGGTGTGGTCAAAAAGTGATTGAAATCAAATGGAATGACCCAACAGACAGGCTGCCATTCAGTCAGTGTTACTGTACACATCTAGTCCAGCATCAGAATAAAACCCTAGCGGAATAGATTACCAGACCAACAGTATAGCAAAGCACCATTAAATTGCATTTAACAGTTCATAACAGATAGCTCAAACATTTACCAGTCTCCATGTTTCTGAATGGAGTGGTCTTGGCAAGCCTTAGCCCCAGTCCCAACACTCACCTCCTGCTGCAGTGGCCCCTGGAGGCTGGGGCCCGGGCCCGACGCTGCTCTGTGTTCCTCCAGGGGTTGGGGGTACGGGCCTGGGCCAGGGCTTGGCCACAGGCAGCCCCTGCCTCACCACCCCTGCATACTCCACAAACGTCCCAGGAAAGTCGCCCTTCTCCTTGGTCCGCTCGTTGGTGCCGTGCAGCCATCCCCTGGGGCTGCGCTCGTCCCCTTCCTGGTAGTCCTTTAGGGAGGCTTTCAGGACCGTCAGGACGTCCCCCGGCTGGAGGCTGATGTCATCACCACGTTCCCGTTTGTACTCGAAGAGCGCACGGTACTGGAAGCTGCTGTCAGAGGCTGTCATGGCCACAGTCACAGGCTCATAGATAGGTCCTCAGGTAGGCTCCAACTGAGATCTCCTGTGCCACTCACTCACGTCGACTGTTTTTACTTGGCAAACTTCAATCGAATGCCTCAGCGAGGCCTAATACTTTAGCACTCCCCTCTGTAGTCTAGTAATTTAGAAGCCCTTGGGTTGATGAGAGGATCAAAGAGTCAACATTGGAAGGATCCCTTCAGCATCAGGGTGAGAAACTGCACCATACACTGAGAAGAAACCAGACAGTCGTCCTTGGTTAGGTCCACCTCTAAAGCTCCACCCCTCTGTCTAATAGTGTCAGCACGAGGAACACACAACACGCGAATCTGGCTCCCTCCTGTACCTGAATAATATTAATCCACTGCAGAGCTGACAGGCCGAGGCATCCAGTCCAGCATACTCTCAGCCAGCCCTCTCTCTCCCAGCCAGCCGTACCTGGAAACGTCATCAAAGTTACATGATCATTAGACTCATTATTATGACATTAAATATGTTGATATAATGATCAAACATATAGTACTATTATCATTATGTCATTATTTGAATCACTATTGTAGGAAGCAATATAAGGATGATTTATAGTAAAACTAATACAGAATGTAGGCCTACAGATAAGAAAAATCGAACATTAGTTCAATATATGGATTCCATAGTATCTGTCTAATATTGTACATTACATTTCATATAACAATATAAAATGAAGGCATGGAAACATATCACTTACAAAACGTGACTTGGCGAATAGGAACTTCAGAGCAGCATGCTGAAACTCGAGTGGTAGCCTACTCTGCGAAAATGCAGAACAAACTTGCCTCTCTTTCGATGCTCTTGCCTTCTATTCGTTATCCAATTTGTGCGACTTGTTTATTAAAATACAGAATATAAAAGCAGACGTCCATATGGTCCGATATAATGACGCTTGCCTGGTCCAGACCTCGAGCCAGACCTAGGGAGTAGAACAGCGCGTGCTGATGTCAGAGACCACACCCCCGGCGTCTGCAAATTATTCTAGTAGAGAACGCACACTACTGCAGTAGACAATATGCTACATGACCAGGTTCACTGCTCATAATAGAAACCCTAATTATTATTGTTCACCGTTACGGTTGTAGTCTACTCACGTGCGCAATGAGTAGAGGGTTCAAATCGAGACGGGCGGTCAGTGTAGCAGCTAGGCTAGGATAGTATTTCATGGAGCTCCGTCAGAATGATGATACATTTTTTAACACTTGTTTTACCTGAACTGCGCACCTCTTGAAAAAAAATATAAATCTCACATGAATTGCATTTAGAGGGGAAATAATGATGATATTGCGGATGGTATGACAGCAGTGCTGCTATCCTAATTTCTTCCCAGCAGGACCGTTATCTAACCGTTCCATTGCCAGGGGTAATCTGCGACGTAATGGGTGCACATTTTCAGTGTCTGTGTAGTTTATTTGTGAACATCATTTGTGTGGAAGAAAGATTTACACAATGTCAGCAACAGGCAGCAGCCACTAGTTAAGTTTCAGCCCACTGATAGACGAGTTTATCAAATCATCAGATCAAAGTGAAGGAGATAAAAAAAGCCCGGTCAGGTAGCATAATTAAAAGAGCAGGTAGATATGGTGCCTCATTTATAAACGTTGTGTATAGAATATACCACAAAACTTTTGTGCGCCAGTTTTCCCTCAAAAGTTTGTATTTTGTGACCTGGGCCCCATTTATAACACTACATATATTCTAAATTATTGTGCCATTTCTGAAAATAATACATACGCACGTTTCCCCTTGTAAATCAGACCTGTCATAAAAATGCAGTGTGAACAAGCATTATAACTTCATGGAAGTTTCTAAAAGAGAAAGCAATGGAAAATTTTATCACATTTCTCTAGAGGTGTGGGCAGAAAAGGAATAGATTCCTATGTCTAATTATTCCAAAATAAAACACATAGATTTTCATTCTTCTCACTAATTGCAAATGGCTGCATCTTGTTATTGTGTTTGATGAATAAGAGTGTCATCATATCCCCTATTTGCATAAAATATGTACTTGCCTGCTGGCAAAACAATACTTCAACCACTAGAAATTCTGCGTATGCATGGTCTAAAGTTTGCATGGAGGAAAAACATTCTCATGCCAAGTTACGTTTCTATGAATGCCAACTTTAGACCAATCCCAGGCTGTGTCATTACCGGCCGTGACCGGGAGTCCCATAGGGCGGCGTACAATTGGCCCAACGTCATCCGGGTTAGGGGAGGGTTTGGCCGGAGGGACTTTACTTGGCTCATCGCGCTCTAGCGACTCCTTGTGGCGGGCCGGGCGCCTGCAGGTTGACTACGGTAGTCAGTTGAACGGTGTTTACTCCGACACATTGGTGCAGTTGGCTTCCTGGTTAATCGGGCGTGTGTTAAGAAGTGAGGTTTGGCGGGGTCATGTTTTGGAGGACGCATGACTTGACCTGAGCCTCTCCTGAGCCTGTTGGGGAGTTGCAGCGATGAGACAAAATCATAATCACGAAATTGGGAGAAAAAGGGGTAAAAAGAAATAAAACGAAACCAACTATAAATTGTAGAAATTCATATACAAATATTGAAAGCATTTATTGAGAAAACTAAAAGGTGTGCAACATGAAAATATTGTCCCATTTACATTGTGTAATTTATTGACGGTCCCTAACTAGCCACACAGATAGGCTATCCAAAGTCAAACCAACCCCGGTATGCACAAATGTTGCACTTTCCCTATGCCCAAGGATAGAAATTCCTACCGCCAGTGGGTGAGCAGCATTTGCCGTTAAAGACGTGATTTACATCTCCGGCGGGTAGCCCCTTTTCAGAGGACCGCTTTAAGCCCTTAGCAGGCCACTTTTGCATTTCTGGCGGGTTGCCTCAACTCAGAGGACCGCTATAAGCTCTCTGCAAGCCATCTAGCCATAAGTTAATTTGAAAACAAGAGAAAGTAATTTCTCTAATCTCAATAAATGTTGATATTATTAAATGTGTTACACTTTTTTTCTTGACTTTTAAGTAAATACTTAAATTCATGTATAAAACCATGTGCTATTCAATTGTAACTCAATGTTCTTTCTTTGTGTATAGGAGCCATTCGGAGGAACCTTGCAACCCAGGATGCCACGGATGAGGGGGTCCAAATTCAGGTTACATGTTACCTGAAAGAGGCCTTCGATCGTAAAGGCTGGAGAAGGCAATGCACAGTGGAGAGGGATCCGCTGCAGTGAGTGTCAACATCAAGTATCTGACCACCTGTCTCAAAGCCAGCCTCTACCCCCAAGCCACAAGACTATTCCAACAGCTGAACCATGTGCTGACTACTGCATCCTACCACACACTTACCATTTATTAATATTCTGTACTCACTGAAATCACTTGTCTTCCGGACCAATAAAATAGTTATGTTACCTTTCTGTGCAACGATTGTATATTATGTATCTATTTTTTTATTATGGATCCCCATTAACTGCTGCCAAGACAGCAGCTACTCTTCATGGGGTCCAGCAACATAAGACATGTACATACAGTTTAAAATACTACATGACATTACGTTTCATAACACCTTACCCAACACATTCAGTGTGTTCCCTCAGGTCACCACTACACCACCACATATTTACAATACAACACCATGTGCACGTGTGTGTAGATTGCGTGTCTTATCATGTGTACACAGTCCCCTCTGTTCCATAAAGTGTATTTTTATTTGTTTTTTAATACCTGCTTCTACTGCTTGAATCAGTTACCTGATGTGGAATAGAGTTCCATGTAGCCATGGCTCTATGTAGTACAGTGCGCCGTCCATAGTCTGTTCTGGACTTGCAGATGGTGATGAGACCTTTGGTTTAAAGTTGATTTAGTTGAGGTTTATGGTTTAGTGAATAACTTTCTAGTAGGCTTGAAGATGTGGCAAATAGGAGTGGCAATACTGTCCGCTATTATCCTCAGTAATTTTCCATCCAGGTTGTCAGACCCAGGTGGCTTGTCATTGTTGATAGACAACAACAAAAAAATCCCTTCTTCCACACTCAAAATTACAATGCATGTCTTAATGCTTTCAGATACACTGAACAAAAATATTAAGGCAACATTCAACAATTTCAAAGATTTTACTGAATTACAGTTCATGTAAGGAAATCAGTCAATTTAGACCCTAATCTATGGATTTCACATGACTGGGGGTACAGATATGCAACTGTTGGTCACTGATACCTTTAAAAAAAGGTAGGGGCTTGGATCAGAAAACCAGTCCGTATCTGGTGAGACCACCATTTGCTTCATGCAGCGCAACACATCTCCTTCGCATAGAGTTGATCAAGCTGTTGATTGTGGCCTGTGGAATGTGGTCCTACTCTTCAATGGCTGTGCGAAGTTGCTGGATATTGGCCGGAACTGGAACACGCTGTTGTACACATTGATCCAGAGCATCCCAAACATGCTCAATGGTTGACATGTCTGGTGAGAATGCAGGCCATGGAAGAACTGGGACATTTTCAACTTCCAAAAATTGTGTACAGATCCTTGCGACATGGGGCCCTGCATTATCATGCTGAAACATGAGGTGGATGAATGGCACGTCAATGGGGCTCAGGATCTCGTCACGGTATCTCTGTACATTCAAATAGTAATCGATAAAATGCAATTGTGTTCGTTGTCTGTAGCTTATACATGCCCATACCACAACCCTACCACCCCCATGGGGCACTCTGTTCACAGCGTTGACATCAGCAAACCGCTCGACCACCTGACGCCATACACACTGTCTGCCATCTGCCCGGTACAGTCGAAACCGGTATTCATCTGTGAAGAGCACATTTCTCCAGCGTGCCAGTGGCCATCGAAGCCCACTGAAGTCGGTTACTACGCCGAACTGCAGTCAGGTCAAGACCCTGGCGAGGACGATGAGTATGCAGATGAGCTTCCCTGAGATGATTTCTGACAGTTTGTGCAGAAATTATTCAGTTATGCAAACCCACAGTTTCATCAGCTGTCAGGGTGGCTGGTCTCATACGATCCCGCAGGTGAAGAAGCTGGATGTGGAGGTCCTGGGCTGGCGTAGTTACACGCGGTCTGCAGTTGTGAGGCCGGTTGGACGTACTACCAAATTCTCTAAAACAATGTTGGAGTCAGCTTATGGTAGAGAAATTAACATGACATTTTCTGGCAACAGCTCTGGTGGACATTCCTGCAGTCAGCATGCCAATTGCACGCTCCCTCAAAACTTGAGACATCTGTGGCATTGTGTTGTGTGACAAAACTGCACATTTTAGAGTGGCCTTTTATTGGCCCCAGCACAAGGTGCACCTGTGAAATGATCATGCTGTTTAATCAGCTTCTTGATATGCCACAATATTCAATATTCTCTGTGTTGATCTTGCCAACCTCCATTGTCACACCTCTGAGAAGTAGAGGTTACATCATATAGGTCTGACAAGACCGCACTCAAGACCGCACTCAACGAGCTGTATAAGGCCATAAGAAAATGCTCATCCAGAAGCAGCGCTCCTATTGGCCGGGTACTTTAATGCAGGCAAACTTAAATCCGATTTACCTCATTTCTACCTCCACACACAGAGACGCATACAAAGCTCTCCCTCGCCCTCCATTTGTAAAATCTGACCATAAATATATCCTCCTGATTCCTGCTTACAAGCAAAATCTATAGCAGGATGTACCAGTGACTCGCTCAGTACGGAAGTGGTCAGATGATGCGGAAGCTACACTACAGGACTTTTTTGCTAGCACAGACTGGACTATGTTCCGGGATTCATCCAACGGCATTAAGCTGTATACCACCTAAGTCACCGGCTTCATCAATAAGTGCATCAACGACGTCCCCCCCACAGCGACCGTACGTACATATCCCAACCAGAAGCAATGGATTACAGGCAACATCCGTACCGAGCTAAAGGCTTGAGCTGCCGCTTTCAAGGAGTGGGACACTAATCCAGATGCTTATAAGAAATCATGCTATGCCTTCAGACGAACCATCAAACAGGCAAAGCATCAATACAGGACTAAGATTGAATCCTACTACACCAGCTCTGACGCTCGTCAGATGTGGCAGGGCTTGCAAACTATTACAGACTACAAATGGAAACCCAGCTGCGCAGTGACGCAAACCAACCAGATGGGATAAATGCCTTTTATGCTCACTTCGAGGCAAGCAACACTGAACTATGCATGAGAGCACGAGCTGTTCCGGACAGCTGTGTGATCACGCTCTCCGTAGCTGATGTGAGCAAGACCTTTAAACAGGTCAACATTCACAAGGCCATGGGGCCAAACGGATTACCAGGACATGTACTCAGAGCATGCGCCGACCAACTGCCAAGTGTCTTCACTGACATTTTTAACCTCTCCCTGACCGAGTCTGTAATATCTACATGTTTCAAGCAGACCACCATAGTCCCTGTGCCCAAGAAAGTGAAGGAAACCTATAGCACTCACGTCGGTAGCCATGAAGTGCTTTTAAAGGCTGGTCATGGCTCACATCAACACCATCATCCCAGAAACCCTAGACGCAGTCCAATTCGTATACCGCCCCAACAGATTCACAGATGATGCAATCTCAATTTTTCCCACCTGGAAAAAAGGAACACCTATGTGAGAATGCTGTTCATTGACTACAGCTCAGCGTTCAACACCATAGTACCCACAAAGCTCATCACTAAGCTAAGGAGCCTGGGACTAAACACCTCCATCTGCAACTGGATCTTGGACTTCCTGACGGGCCGCCCCCAGGTGGTAAGGGTAGGCAACAACACATCTGCTACGCTGATCCTCAACATGGGGGCCCCTCAGGGGTGCATGCTTAGTCCCCTCCTGTACTCCCTGTTCACCCACGACTGCGTGGTCAAGCACGACTTTAACACCATCATTAACCTTTTCATACGTGAATTCCAAATATCTCTAATGGTCGCCCCAGCGTGAGATTTTTTATGCACGTGATGTCAGAATGCGCTCACTGTTCCAAAATGTGATTGTTACGCAACAGGACAGTTAATCCGCCCTGCCCTCAAACCAAGGCCCGCTGCCTGTTTTTATTTATAGGCTGTTTGAATTTGTCAATTTCAAATTATTTTCCAACAAGTTTTTATTTTCTACAGTTTGAATTGAGGTGTGTTCCTCCTCATTAATTCACATAAAAGTAGGCCATTTCACTTTTGCGGACAATAAAACATTTTGTGATTACTGACCCTGACAAACTTCCCTAAGCACTTCCCAATTGTTTCTGCAAATCAAGTCTGCAGAAATTTGCGCATCTTCAGTGAAAACAGGACCTGAACACACTGTACGCTTGTTTATTCCATGTGTAACTCTGTGTTGTTGTTTGTGTCGGACTGCTTTGCTTTATCTTGGCCAGGTTGCAGTTGTAAATGAGAACTTGTTCTCAACTAGCTTACCTGGTTAAATAAAGGTGAAATATATATATATTTTCTTATAAAATAAAAAACACACGTGTTCATATTTTCCGTCTGGTCCACGCCTCGCATTCATTGTTGTTTTGTTTACTACATGATAATAACTTTGGAAATGTGTGCGTTTATATCAAAGTAAGTGCCTTATTACGTTATAATAGTTTCTGTATGTCATGTTATGTCGTTTCTACTGTAGCTCACTGTATGTATGGAGTATGATATATTTGTGTGTATTCCTTATAACCGCGGACACGCGAGGTAACAGTACTAATTTCATATAACCTTTATGGTATATTCAATCGTGCTTACAGTGAGGGAAAAAATTATTTGATCCCCTGCTGATTTTGTACGTTTGCCCACTGACAAAGAAATGATCAGTCTATAATTCTAATGGTAGGTTTATTTGAACAGTGAGAGACAAAATAACAACCAAAAAATCCAGAAAAACGCATGTAAAAAAATTTATAAATTGATTTGCATTTTAATGAGGGAAATAAGTATTTGACCCCTCTGCAAAACATGACTTAGTACTTGGTGGCAAAACCCTTGTTGGCAATCACAGAGGTCAGATGTTTCTTGTAGTTGGCCACCAGGTTTGCACACATCTCAGGAGGGATTTTGTCCCACTCCTTTTTGCAGATCTTCTCCAAGTCATTAAGGTTTCGAGGCTGACGTTTGGCAACACGAACCTTCAGCTCCCTCCACAGATTTTCTATGGGATTAAGGTCTGGAGACTGGCTAGGCCACTCCAGGACCTTAATGTGCTTCTTCTTGAGCCACTCCTTTGTTGCCTTGGCCATGTGCTTTGGGTCGTTGTCATGCTGGAATACCCATCCAGGACTCATTTCCAATGCCCTGGCTGAGGGAAGGAGGTTCTCACCCAAGATTTGACGGTACATGGCCCCGTCCATCGTCCCTTTGATGCGGTGAAGTTGTCCTGTCCCCTTAGCAGAAAAACACCCCCAAAGCATAATGTTTCCACCTCCGTGTTTGACGGTGGGGATGGTGTTCTTAGGGTCATATGCAGCATTCCTCCTCCTCCAAACACGGCGAGTTCAGTTGATGCCAAAGAGCTCCATTTTGGTCTCATCTAACCACAACACTTTCACCCAGTTGTCCTCTGAATCATTCAGATGTTCATTGGCAAACTTCAGACGGGCATGAATATGTGCTTTCTTGAGCAGGGGGACCTTGCGGGAGCTGCAGGATTTCAGTCATTCATGGCGTAGTGTGTTACCAATTGTTTCTTGGTGACTATGGTCCCAGCTGCCTTGAGATCATTGACAAGATCCTCCCGTGTAGTTCTGGGCTGATTCCTCACCGTTCTCATGATCAATGCAACTACATGAGGTGAGATCTTACATGGAGCCCCAGGCCGAGGGAGATTGACAGTTCTTTTGTGTTTCTTCCATTTGCGAATAATCGCACCAACTGTTGTCACCTTCTCACCAAGCTGCTTGGCGATGGTCTTGTAGCCCATTCCAGCCTTGTGTAGGTCAACAATCTTGTCCCTGACATCCTTGGAGAGCTCTTTGGTCTAGGCCATGGTGGAGAGTTTGGAATCTGATTGATTGATTGTTTCTGTGGACAGGTGTCTTTTATACAGGTAGCAAACTGAGATTAGGAGCACTCCCTTTAAGAGTGTGCTCCTAATCTCAGCTCGTTACCTGTATAAAAGACACCTGGGAGCCAGAAATCTTTTTGATTGAGAGGGGGTCAAATACTTATTTGCCTCCATTAAAATGCAAATCAATTTATAACATTTTTGACATGCGTTTTTCTGGATTTTTTTGTTGTTATTCTGTCTCTCACTGTTCAAATAAACCTACCATTAAAATTATAGACTGATCATTTCTGTCAGTGGGCAGTGGGTAGCTAGCTACATTCTTCTATTAGCTCTGTAAAACAATGCTAATTGCATCAGAGAAGCATTAGCGTCTGTTGTATTTTGAAGCTACCCTGGCCTTATGACCATGGCTTGTTTTCATTTGGCCTATTTAGCATAGCTCTGTTCTGCCCTGCCCTGCCCTAGTGGAGCTCAACAGTTACTGTTTCTTATTGTTGGGATTTTGTCAATGCAATATATTATTTTTATAGCAGTGTTGTTATGTTACTTCTTTGTAATAGTGTTTTATTGCTACATCCTGATGTTGTATTTTTATTTCTAATCATTCCTCTTTATTCTATACTTTCAGAAACCACACACATACAGTATTGAACATTATTTGCCAATATCATAACTGGAGCTGGACATCTTTCGAGCTGAAGATTGAGGCCAGCTTTTGCATGACAGCGTACACTCCTTAGGTTTTACTAAAACACAGCAAGAAAACACATTTTATTGAACTATTGGTCAAGGTTTTACTAGAGGGGAAAAAAACAGAGTATGCATAACCCATATTTCATAGTCATGCAGTGATTGAACAAAAACTGCATTTCCACCCCCCACCTCCTAAAGGCATTGTATCATGGCAGGTCACCTGTCAAGTCACCTGTCAGGTCAGTCAGTCAGTAATTGCTGTAGATGTGCTCAATAGTGCTTGAGCATATGATATTCCCCAAAGCATGGTGAAACACATAGAGGTGTGTCACAAGCTAAACACATGTACTTTGTCAACCTCTGCTTCCTTCTCCTGGTGCCAGACAGGCAGACTTTGCAGTGCCTCCTTGTGCGACTACCTTGAGCAGCAGTTTGAGGCACTTTGCAGGGACAATGCTGTGCATTGAGGTGTAGGGGATTGTCTGTAGCAGGACATCCCCCAGTGGATGGGCGCCGAGGGGTGTGGTGATCCTCCAGCAGCTCTCTCATGAGGTATTCTCTGTACTTTTGGTACGTAATTACTTTACCTATGGGGGAGAGGGAGTGGGGATGGTGAGGGAAGGGAGAGGATGATGAGGCAGTGGTTAGGTGGGTGAGATATTGTCACTATAATTGCATAATAAAACTGTATGTGATTTGTATGTGAATTGCATGTTCAATTACAAAAAATACCTTGTTCAGTATCTCACCTGTTAGTTGGCGGTGAACTATGTGGCCATTGAGGGCAGCGTTGATCAGATGGAAAAATGTCTTATTATACCACTTGGTTGTTTTCCGAGTGCATTCCACGAAGCTGTTTATCATGTCTGCCTTATCCACTGCACCCATTTTGAGATTATAGTCAAGCACACAGTCTGGTTTGATCTTTCTCTCTCCCGTCAGATGGTCCACCTTCCCTGTGGTCAACATGGTTGCTGTATGGTCAGTGGAGAGGACATGGACGTCTCGTTTGTCATGCCACTTTACTGCCAGCTGTTGACCGTTCTCCTTGAACTCCACCTCCCCGCTCTGCATCTTCCTGCATCCGAATGCCGGCATCCCCTTCTTGTTTGACCTGACTGTGCCACAGGCCCCTGTGCTGTTGTAGAGCAGATGCTGGATGCTGTACCAATTGTCCACATACAAAGTGTGTCCCTTGCCGAGATGAGGAGCCAGCATGGTCATCACCGTGGACCCGGACACCCCAAGCCCCTCATAATGTTGGATGTCAGTGGTGGACACTGTGTAGACTATAATGTCCTGGACAAATCCTGTCTTCACGTCGCACATGACAAAGAACTTGACCCCTGTGCCTTTTGGAGGGAAAATATTGACGGAACGCCAGCCTACCCTTCCATGACATCAAGGACTCATCAATGCATAGATCCTTGTATGACACAAAGACCTGACCAAATCCTGATGTCAGGCTGGTAAGAACATTTCTTATTTTGTGCAACGGGTCATTTAGTTTGGCAGTTACATTGTTGACAAAAATGCAGGCATCGCAGCAGAACTAGGAAGCGGTCTTGGGAAAAGAGGGTGGCAAAGAAGGGAGTTGCAAACATAGGATCTGTGCTCCTGTCACGTTCCTGACCTGTTTTCTGTTGTTTGGTATGTGTTTATTGGTCAGGGCGTGAGTTTTGGGTGGGCAGTCTATGTTTTCTGTTTCTATGTTGGTTTTGGGTTGCCTGGTATGGCTCTCAATTAGAGGCAGGTGTTTGACGTTTCCTCTGATTGAGAGTCATATTAAGGTAGGTTGTTCTCACTGTTTGTTTGTGGGTGATTGTCGTCCGTGTCTGTGTCTGCGCACCACACGGGACTGTAGCGTTTGTTCGTTCGTTTGTTATAGTCTGTACCTGTTCCTACGTGCTTCGTGTTATATGTAAGTTCTCATGGTTTAGGTCAGTCTACATTCGTTTTTGTTATTTTGTAATCTTTCCAAGTGTTTGTTTTCGTGTCTCGTCGTTTGATTTAATAAATCATTATGTATTCACAACCCGCTGCATTTTGGTCGAATCCTTGCTACTCCTCTTCGGATGAAGAGAAGGAGGAAGCCCGATACAGAATCACCCACCAAACCCAGATCAAGCAGCGGGTTAACGGACAGCAACGACAGCAGCAGTGGGTCAAGGAGGATTGGACATGGGAAGAGATTCTGGACGGAGAAGGACCCTGGGCAGAGCCAGAGGAGTGTCGCCGTCCCAAGGCGGAGCTGGAGGCATCTAAGGCGGAGAGGCGACGTTATGAGGAGGCAGCACGGAAGCAAGGCTGGAAGCCCGCAAGTACAACCCAAACATTTCTTGGGGGGGGGGGGCTAAAGGGTAGTGTGGCGAAGTCAGGTAGGAGACCTGCGCCAACTTCCCGGGCTTACCGTGGAGAGCGAGAGTACGGGCAGACACCGTGTTACGCAGTTGAGCGCACGGTGTCTCCTGTACGTGTGCATAGCCCGGTGCGGGTTATTCCACCTCCCCGCACTGGTAGGGCTAGATTGAGCATTGAGCCAAGTGCCATGAAGCCGGCTCTACATATCTGGCCACCAGTACGTCTCCTTGGGCCGGCTTACATGGCACCAGCCTTACGCATGGTGTCCCCGGTTCGCCTACATAGCCCGGTGCGGGTTATTCCACCTCCCCGCACTGGTCAGGCGACGGGGAGCATACAACCAGGTAAGGTTGAGCAGGTTCAGTGCTCAAGGGAGCCAGTACGCCTACACGGTCCGGTATATCCGGCGCCACCTTCCCGCCCCAGCTCAGTACCACCAGTGCCTGCACCACGCACCAAGCCTCATGTGCGTCCTCAGAGCCCTGTACACACTGTTCCTCCTCCACGCACTCTCCCTGTGGTGCGTGTCTCAAGCTCAGTGCCTCCAGTTTCGGCACCACGCATCAAGCCTCTTGTGCGTCTCCAGAGCCCTGTACGCACTGTTCCTTCTCCCCGCACTCGCCCTGAGGTGCGTGCCCTCAGCCCGGTACCTCCAGTTCCGGTACCACGCACCAGTCCTATAGTGCGCATCGAGAGTCCAGTGTGCCCTGTTCCTGCTCCCCGCACTAGCCTTGAGGTGCGTGTCTCCAGTCCGGTACCACCAGTTCCGGCACCACGCACCAGGCCTACTGTGCGCCTCAGCAGGTCAGAGTCGGCTGTCTGCCCAACGCCGCCTGCACTGTTAGTCTGCCCAGCACCGTCTGAGCCATCTGTCTGCCCAGCGCCGTCTGAGCCATCCGTCTGTCCAGCGCCGTCTGAGCCATCTGTCTGCCCAGCGCCGTCTGAGCCATCCGTCTGCCCAACGCCGTCTGAGCCATCCGTCTGCCCAACGCCGTCTGAGCCATCCGTCTGCCCAGCGCCTTCTGAGCCATCCGTCTGCCCCGAGCCATTAGAGCCGCCCGTCTGGCCCGAGCCATTAGAGCCGTCCGTCAGTCAGGAGCCGCTAGAGCCGTCCGTCAGTCAGGAGCTGCCAGAGCCGCCAGCCAGTCAGGAGCTGCCAGAGCCGCCAGCCAGTCAGGAGCTGCCAGAGCCGCCAGCCAGTCAGGAGCTGCCAGAGCCGCCAGCCAGTCAGGAGCTGCCAGAACCGCCAGCCAGTCATGAGCTGCCCTACAGTCATGAGCTGCCCTACAGTCATGAGCTGCCCTACAGTCATGAGCTGCCCTACAGTCATGAGCTGCCCTTCAGTCATGAGCTGCCCTTCAGTCATGAGCTGCCCTTCAGTCATGAGCTGCCCTTCAGTCATGAGCTGCCCTCCAGTCATGAGCTGCCCTTCAGTCATGAGCTCCCCTACAGTCATGAGCTGCCCTACAGTCATGAGCTGCCCTACAGTCATGAGCTGCCACTCAGTCATGAGCTGCCACTCAGTCATGAGCTGCCACTCAGTCCGGAGCTGCCACTCAGTCCGGAGCTGCCACTCAGTCCGGAGCTGCCACCCAGTCCGGAGCTGCCACCCAGTCCGGAGCTGCCACTCAGTCCGGAGCTGCCATTAGTACAGAGTTGTCCCTCTGTCCTAAGCTACCTCTCTGTCCGGAGCTACCTCTCTGTCCTGAGCTACCTCTCTGTCCTGAGCTACCTCTCTGTCCTGAGCTACCTCTCTGTCCTGAGCTGTCTCCTCTATGTAGGAGGGGCCTTAGTGAAGGTTCCTAGACCATGGTCGGGGGCGAGGGTCGCCACTCAAAGGACGCTAAGGAGGGGGACAAAGACAGTGGTGGAGTGGTGTCCTCGTCCACCGCCGGAGCCGCCACCGCGGACAGATGCCCACCCAGACCCTCCCCTTGAGTTGTAGGGGTGCGCCCGGAGTTCGCACCTTGAGGGGGGGGTTCTGTCACGTTCCTGACCTGTTTTCTGTTGTTTGGTATGTGTTTATTGGTCAGGGCGTGGGTTTTGGGTGGGCAGTCTATGTTTTCTGTTTCTATGTTGGTTTTGGGTTGCCTGGTATGGCTCTCAATTAGAGGCAGGTGTTTGACGTTTCCTCTGATTGAGAGTCATATTAAGGTAGGTTGTTCTCACTGTTTGTTTGTGGGTGATTGTCGTCCGTGTCTGTGTCTGCGCACCACACGGGACTGTAGCGTTTGTTCGTTCGTTTGTTATAGTCTGTACCTGTTCCTACGTGCTTCGTGTTATATGTAAGTTCTCATGGTTTAGGTCAGTCTACATTCGTTTTTGTTATTTTGTAATCTTTCCAAGTGTTTGTTTTCGTGTCTCGTCGTTTGATTTAATAAATCATTATGTATTCACAACCCGCTGCATTTTGGTCGAATCCTTGCTACTCCTCTTCGGATGAAGAGAAGGAGGAAGCCCATTACAGCTCCAGTATTCTCTTAGGGAGTTCTTCTTTACTATCCCCATGAGGAGGACTGTCACCAGGAAGGTATACATTTCACTAATTGTGGTTGTCACCCATTTAGCGAGTTTCCCCCTCACTCCTGGCTCTGTCTTCTCTTGTAGCTCCAGGGCATAGCGATTGGTCTCCTCTACTATGTCTCCCACCAGCTCCTCTGTCAGAAACAACTTGAAGCACTCTGCCTCAGTTGGCAATTACAAGGGGCATTGCACTCCAGACTGGGACTCATCAAAGCAAACAGCAGGGCCAGGAAGGGTGAAATGGCTGGCGGCCTTCCAGCTACCTATAACGACACAGGGCGAGACCCAGATTGACACAGGAGGCAGATGGTTCGAGTCTCTGATATTTATTGTACAACAAGGGGCAGGCAAGAGGCAGGTCGAGGACAGGCAAAAGTTCATAAACCAGGTCAGAGTCTAAACGGTACAGGGCGGGAGGCAGGCTCGAGGTCAGGGCAGGCTGAATGGTCAGGCAGGTGGGCTTAGTGTCAGGGCAGGCAAGAGGTCAAAACCGGCAGGACTAGAAAAAACAGAGACTAGGAAAAACAGGAACTCGAAAACACACTGGTAAGCTTGACAAGACAAGACGAACTGGCAACAGACAAACAGAGAACACAGGTATAAATACACTGAGGGTAATAGGGAAGATGGATGACAACTGGAGGGGGTGGAGACAATCACAAGGACAGGTGAAACAGATCAGGGTGTGACACTACCACAGAACTCCTGTACTGCATCCACTGTCGGTCTGCCTCTACCACTGTCACGCCCTGGCCTTAGTATTCTTTGTTTTCTTAATTATTTTAGTTAGGTCAGGGTGTGACATGGGGAATGTATGTGTTTTTTGTAGTGTCTAGGGTGGTTGTAAGGTTTAGGGGGTTTATTAGAGTAGTTGGGTTTGTGTTTAGTATAGTAGTCTAGCTGTGTCTATGGTTGAGTGTAGGTATCTAGGAAAGTCTATGGTTGCCTGAATTGGGTCTCAATTAGAGACAGCTGGTTATTGTTGTCTCTGATTGGGAGCCATATTTAAGGTAACCATAGGCTTTAGCTGTTTGTGGGGAATTGTCTATGTCGAAGTGTTTTGTGTCAGCACTGATGTTTGTATAGCTTCACGGTCGTCTGTTCTGTTTGTTGTTTTGTTTTTTCCTTCTTTAAAATAAAAGAAGATGTACTTTCCACGCGCTGCGCCTTGGTCCTCTCTCAGTCCCGTTGACGATCATGACAGAATTCCCCACCACTTATGCGGGATCAAGCAGCGTGAAAAGCGGCAACAGGAGCAGCGCAAGGAGGAATGGAAATGGGAGCGTAATATGGACTACACTACGTGGGAGGAGATCGACAGGTGGGCGATCGACCCAGGGCGAGTGCCGGAGCCAGCCTGGGATTCTCTGGCGCAGTGTGAGGAGGGATACCGGCGAATGGAGGCAGCACGACGACGCGGTAGGAAGCCTGTGAGTCAGCCCAAAAAAATTCTTGGGGGGGGGGCTTAGAGGTAGTGGGCCGAGGGCAGGTAGGAGACCTGCGCCCACTTCACAGGCTAACCGTGGAGAGCGGGAGTACGGGCGAACACCGTGTTACGCAGTAGAGCGCACGGTGTCTCCTGTACGTGTTCATAGCCCGGTGCGGGTTATTCCACCTCCCCGCACTGGTAGGGCTAGATTGGGCATTGAGCCAGGTGCCATGATGCCGGCTCAACGCGTCTGGTCTCCAGTGCGTCTCCTCGGGCCGGCATACATGGCACCAGCCTTACGCATGGTGTCCCCGGTTTGCCTACATAGCCCGGTGCGGGTTATTCCACCTCCCCGCACTGGTCGGGCGACGGGGAGCATTCAACCAGGTAAGGTTGGGCAGGCTCGGTGTTCAAGGGAACCAGTACGCCTGCACGGTCCGGTATTTCCGGCACCACCTCCCCGCCCCAGTCCAGTTCCACCAGTGCCTACACCACGTAACAGGCTTCCAGTGTGTCTCCAGAGCCCTGTTCCTCCTCCACGCACTCGTCCTATGGTGCGTGTCTCCAGCCCGGTACCACCAATTCCGGCACCACGCACTAAGCCTCCTGTGCGTCTCCAGAGTCCTGTGCATCCTGTTGCTGCTCCCCGCACTAGCCCTGAGATGCGTGTCCCCAGCCCGGTACCACCAGTTCCGGCACCACGCACTAGGCCTAATGTGCGTCCCCAGGGTCCAGTATGCCCTGTTCCTTCTCCCCGCACTAGCCTGAAGGTGCGTGTCCTTAGCCCGGTGCCTCCAGTTCCGGCACCACGCACCAGGCCTACAGTGCGCCTCATCCGGCCAGAGCCATCCGTCTGCCCAGCGCCATCTGAGCCATCCGTCTCCCCAGCGCCATCTGAGCCATCCGTCTCCCCAGCGCCGTCTGAGCCATCCGTCTCCCCAGCGCCGTCTGAGCCATCCGTCTGCCCCGAGCCATTAGAGCCGCCCGTCTGTCCCGAGCCGTCAGAGCCGTTAGTCAGTCAGGAGCCGCTAGAGCCATTCGTCAGTCAGGATCTGCCAGAGCCGCCAACCAGACAGGATCTGCCAGAGCCGCCAACCAGACAGGATCTGCCAGAGCCGCCAACCAGACAGGATCTGCCAGAGCCGCCAACCAGACAGGATCTGCCAGAGCCGCCAACCAGACAGGATCTGCCAGAGCCGCCAACCAGACAGGATCTGCCAGAGCCGCCAACCAGACAGGATCTGCCAGAGCCGTCAGCCAGCCATGAGCAGCCAGATCCGTCAGCCAGCCATGAGCAGCCAGATCCGTCAGCCAGCCATGAGCAGCCAGATCCGTCAGCCAGCCATGAGCAGCCAGATCCGTCAGCCAGCCATGAGCAGCCAGATCCGTCAGCCAGCCATGAGCCGTACAGCCAGGATCCGCCAGAGCCGTCCAGCCAGGATCCGCCAGAGCCGTCATCCAGCCAGGATCCGTTCCTCAGTCCGGAGCTGCCGTCCCTCAGTCCGGAGCTGCCCCTTATCCTGGTGCTGTCCCTTATCCTGGTGCTGCCCCTTAGTCCGGTGCTGCCCCTTAGTCCGGTGCTGCCCCTTAGTCCGGTGCTGCCCCTTAGTCCGGTGCTGCCCCTTAGTCCGGTGCTGCCCCTTAATCCAGTGGGGTTAATGTGGAGGGTGGCCATTTGGAGGAGGCTACGTAAGCGGGTAGTGACTATGGTGGGGTGGGGACCACGACCAGTGCCGGAGCCGCCGCCGTGGACGGACGCCCACCCAGACCCTCCCCTAGACTATGTGCTGGTGCGCCCGGAGTTCGCACCTTAAGGGGGGGGTTATGTCACGCCCTGGCCTTAGTATTCTTTGTTTTCTTAATTATTTTAGTTAGGTCAGGGTGTGACATGGGGAATGTATGTGTTTTTTGTAGTGTCTAGGGTGGTTGTAAGGTTTAGGGGGTTTATTAGAGTAGTTGGGTTTATGTTTAGTATAGTAGTCTAGCTGTGTCTATGGTTGAGTGTAGGTATCTAGGAAAGTCTATGGTTGCCTGAATTGGGTCTCAATTAGAGACAGCTGGTTATTGTTGTCTCTGATTGGGAGCCATATTTAAGGTAACCATAGGCTTTAGCTGTTTGTGGGGAATTGTCTATGTCGAAGTGTTTTGTGTCAGCACTGATGTTTGTATAGCTTCACGGTCGTCTGTTCTGTTTGTTGTTTTGTTTTTTCCTTCTTTAAAATAAAAGAAGATGTACTTTCCACGCGCTGCGCCTTGGTCCTCTCTCAGTCCCGTTGACGATCGTGACAACCACCAGCATCTTCAAAGGGACCTGGGACTTCGTCAGTGGACAAGGGGTCCTCAAATTCAGGGTTCTCAATGGCTACAAGGTTGGGGGGCAGCTCCTCACTGTCACTGTCAGAATCTGATTCCTGACTTTCATACTAAGACTCATTGTCAGAATTTTATAAAAATCTCCAGAATTTCTGCATTTGTGAGTTGTCTCCTTTTGAAAGACATTTCTAATGCTACAGCCTAGCTCACTAGCTACATACATAAGCAACTAAATTGAATGGCTCAGAGTGGGAGTGAGAGGCCATGTGTTGGACAGCCTGTACGTGCCACTTGTATCAATAAATCACTATGAGAAAATGTTTTGTGTGGTAATTGTTTATTTATTTACTGTTTTATTCACATGTTTTTAAGTACAGGTGACAAATCATGCATTGCGATTCTTGCATAGATTGTAATGGGCAGAGTTCCAAAGAAAAATCCATATCTCAGTCTGGCCAATGAAAAGAAAAGATTAAGATGGGCAAAAGAACAGACACTGGACAGAGAAACTCTGCCTAGAAGGCCAGCATCCCGGAGTCGCTTCTTCACTGTTGACGTTGAGACTGGTGTTTTGCATGTACTATTTAAACAATCTATGCTATGGATGAGTAGCTGTGTCTAAGAGGGTAAATTCAAGCAGGCAGGACCACCCGGTTATTCTCTCCAAGGAATCGTGTGTCTACACTGCTTTCATTCCCACGCTGGAACCACCTATACGGCTGATTAGCCGTCCTCCGAAGACCCCTCTTTCAGAACAAGGGCGAGGAAACAGACCACTAAGACAAAGGACATCTGGGGAAGCGTACCAAAAAATGTCTGTATCATTGAAGGTCCCCAGGAACACAGTGGCCTCCATCATTCTTAAATGGAGGAAGTTTGGAACCACCAAGACTCTTCCTAGAGCTGGCCGCCCGGCCAAACTGAGATATCGGGGGAGAAGGACCTTGGTCAGGGTGGTGACCAAGAGCCCAATGGTCACTCTGACTGAGCTCCAGAGTTCCTCTGTGGAGATGGGAAAACCTTCCTGAAGGGCAACCATCTCTGCAGCACTCCACCAACCAGGCCTTTTTGGTAGAGTGGCCAGCCAGAAGCCACTCAGTAAAATGCACATGACAGCCCGCTTGGAGTTTGCCAAAAGGCACCTAAAGGACTCTCAGACCATGAGAAACAAGATTCTCTGGTCTGATAAAACCAAGATTGAACACTTTAGCCTGAATGCCTGGAGGAAACCTGGCACCATTTCTACGTTGAAGCATGGTGGCGACATCATAATGCTGTGGGGATGTTTTTCAGCGGCAGGGACTGGGACACTAGTCAGGATCGAGGGAAAGATGAACAGAGCAAAGTACAGAGATATCCTTGATGAAAACCTGCTCCAGAGCGCTCAGGACCTCAGACTGGGGTGAAGGTTCACCTTTCAACAGGACAACGACCCTAAGCACACAGCCAAGACAACGCATGAGTGGCTTCGGGACAAGTCTCTGACAAGTCTCTCCACTCACTGTCCTTGAGTGGCCCAGCCAGAGCCCGGACTTGAACCCGATTGAACATCTCTGGAGAGACCTGAAAATAGCTGTGCAGCAATGCTCCCCATACAACCTGACAGAGCTTTAGAGGATCTGCAGAGAAGAATAGGAGAAACTCCCCAAATACAGGTGTGCCAAGCTTGTAGGGTCATGCCCAATAAGACTTGGGGCTGTAATCGATGCCAAAGCTGCTTCAACAAAGTACTGAGTAAAGGGTCTGAATACTTATGTAACTTGGATATTTCCATTTTTGTTCTTTATACAATTGCTAAAATTTCTAAAAATCATTTTTTGCTTTGTCATTATAGGGTATTGTTTGTTGAGGGGAAAAAACGATTAAATTCATTTTAGAATAAGGCTGTAACGTAAAAAAATGTGGAAAAAGTAATCGGGTCTGAATTCTTTTCAAATTAACTTTATATATAATATACTGCATATTCACATGTCAAATATTACTGTCCACTACAGTTAATGGCCACGCTGACATGATATATTTTACAGATCATTTGGAGTTCCATTAGATTCCCTGATATATAACAAAATATACATGACGGAGAATATGCAATCAATATATATTTATGAGTTATTGCAATCATATATTCATGATTTGATCAAAAAAGTCAGGAATGGTCTTACGTTTATTCGACTAGAGAGGAAATTCTTCATTACCGTCAATACGTTGGCATGCATAAGAAAACATCTAAGAAGTTGTTCATTCTAGAGCTTGTTGTTTTTTTGCTTGAGAAAAATGAATTGCGACAATGCGAACTAGCGTTGAATATGCTTGATACGATTGTGAAGTCCCAGAGGTCATCAGTGCGCAAAATAGAGCAGTTGCAATCAGAACTTCAAGCATGCGAAGAATAGCATGATTTGACGAGGTCATTTCTACATGACGCGCAGAGAGATTTGTTAGGACCGAGCACAAATTGTCTCCAAAGTGATTTGTCTGTCTTGGATACAGATAGCGGGATGGATGCACAGTCAGTCCAACCTATCAGTGTAGTGTGCAAGTCCACTCTGCTCTCTGGTATGCAAGTGGGCCAAGGTACCAAAATAGCTCCTATTGCAGCTATTGGGACAGGTAAGGAGGCTACTCCCAAACAGCCCACAAAGCGTTGTTGTGATTTCTGTAAAAGGGAAGGGCATTATGGTCAGGTGTTGTTGGAACCTAGGCAGAGGAAATCCTTATGCACATTTTAGGCGGCCTGCCGGCCCACAGAGTATTAATGATAAGAGTTCAAAATGTCCAGTATTTCTGTGTCCATATTTCAGAACAACATGTTCATTACACATTCAGAATAGTGAAAACATGCATGCTGAGAGAAAATAGAGCCACTCTACGAATTACTAACCGACATAAGGTGGGGAACAATGGGCCTTCCATGCCTTCAGAGAAGGGCTAAGGATTTATCAAATGATGATTATAATAATATAATAATAATGATAATGATATTATTATTTTCAATGATGTTCTGATTTAATCTCGTAAGTTTTTGTTGGATATGACTAACTACTCTACAACCATTCTACGTGCATGGCTGCATGGGGGCGCACTCTTTCGGGAGGATTCTGCTCTCCGACCGGCTAGATGCCCTAATGCAGTGTCCCAACTCCAGTCCTCGAGTACCCCCAACAGACAAAAACACATGATTCAACTTGTCAAGGGTTTGATAATTAGTTGACAAGTAGAATCCGGTGTGCTTTTCTGGTGCCACAACAAAAATATGTACTGTTGGGGAAACACGGCCCTAATGGATGGAGCTGCCTACCTGTGTGCTGTGTGGGAGAACTGTGCTACCAGCTACTGTTTTTGTGTGTGACTTTTTGTGTCAGTGTGAAAATGGAACCAAAGGAGGCCTTGAGGATGCATCTCTCACACAACCGTGGGCCTGCTGTGTGCCTGCAGAATAAAGTAATGGACATGGTGTTTTGCTATGACTTCTACAACACTGCCACCGAGAGTTTCACCCTGACGGACAGACGAATGGACTTCATTAACAACAAGTAAAGGTGGATCTAAATGCATTTTCCTTTGTAATTTGCGGGTTAACGTCCCTTTGAATGCATTTGCTTTATCAAGCTGGAATTCCATTTTGTCGAGACATATTTTTGATGCTGCAAACTGCATTTTTCAGTCATTTTGATTGTTAATATGAAAGTTTCGTTAGAATCGTATTTATTATACTGTATATCACTCAATGGCCAGTTTATTATGTATACCCATCTAGTACCGGTTAAGACCCCCCTATGCCTCCAGAACATCCTGAATTCTCAGGGGCATGGAAACGTTGCTCAGTTGGTATCAAGGGACCTAACGTGTGCCAGGAAAACATTCCTCACACCACCACCACCAGCCTGTACCGTTGACACCAGGCAGGATGGGGCCATGGACTCATGCTGCTTACAACAAATCCTGACTGTGCCATCAGCATGATGAAACAGGAACCGGGATTTGTTGGACAAGGCAATGTTTTTCCACTCCTCAATTGTCGAGTGTTGGTGATCGTGTGCCTACTGGAGCCGCTTCTTCTTATTTTTAGCTGATAGGAGTGGAACCTGGTGTGGTGGTCTGCTGCAATAGCCCATCCTTGACAAGGACCGACGAGTTGTGCATTCCGAGATGCTGTCTGTAGGAGCGAACCACTTTCGTGAACTGGGTGGTGTATCTAATAAACTGAGTGCATATGTGTGTGTAATAATATTTCACATAATAATATTATCATGTGTGTTTGTGTGTGTGTGTTTGTGTGTGTGTGTTGGTCTTTTAGTGCCACCTACCTACGGCTGAGCTGAGTTGAGCAGTGTGTAATTTTGTCAGATGATATGAAATATGCCGCCATCAGAAGCTATCGCTTGTGTATCTTGGCTACATTGGTATTTACATTTGGTGAAAATTGTTTTACAATTTCAATGAATACCCTATGTCACTCTGATTGTTGGAGCTTTCTGTTGTATGGTGAATTTGGACTTTGTGAGTAAATCTGGCTTTGATAATAGCCAGTGCCTACCCATCAACCGACGTCAACGCACGTTGAGGTCAACCGACCTCAACGCATGTCACTTTGAAGAGTGCCCATATCATCAGTATCTGCAGTGGAGGGCCTCACACATTTAGTGTCATTAGATACTGTATATCCTGATTATGGAAGGTCAGCGTTTTGGCCATGAGATGGAGAGCAAAGTTCACCACTGTCATTCATCTGAGCCCAATGTGTGGTAATAGCATAATAGCACTTAGAGCGCCACGTCGTCCATATGCAAATACAAAGTGACAGGAATCAATATACGGGAATGAGAGATAGAAGGAAGATTTAATCAAGAGAAAGCAGCTGGTTAGTCATGGCGGTGTCATTTTCAGGGTAATTTATACGCTCATATTTTTGTCTTATCTGCCACAGCCAAAGGAGAATCGAAGAGAAACAATCCGCCACAGGATAGCATCACTTCCAATATGAAATTCGGTCGCTCCCTCTGCAGTGACACCATCACTTAAGGAGACTTGTAGACATGCAGATGAGCAGTGTGTGCGTGTATGTGTGTGTGTATATGTATGTGTGGGCGTGTGGTGCGTGCGTGTGTGTGCATGCATGTTTGACAGCAGATAAGAGAAGTACAACTTTGCAAAGTGACAGTATCAACTTGACTCGGGTAGCCTACACTTCATGTACTCCACAATCCTATTGTCTCAATGTTGCCTTGTCTTGCTGCACAAAGGCTTCAATGTCAAAAGTAATTTGTGGATGTCAGTAAAAAAAGTGTACAAGATCATACTGAATGAAGTCTGGGGGTTCAGGTTAACATGTTTGCTCTAATGTCTCTCTGTATCCCAGAGCAGAGCAGGATCCTCTGTGGATGGACTGCATTAACAACAATACAGCGTGATGGGGCGGTGTCTATCCCCACAATAACCTAATAATAACCCATGGCGAACCTCAGAAATGGGATATTGGGATATTTCAGAGAGGGCAGGGATGAATAATCCTTTCTAACTCTACTTTGGGGCGGCAGGTAGCCTAGTGGTTAGAGCGTTGTGCCAGTAACCGAAAGGTTGCTAGATCGAATCCCCGAGGTGACAGGGTAAAAATCTGTCGTTCTGCCCCTGAACAAGGCAGTTAACCCACTGTTCCTAGGCTGTCATTGTAAATAAGACTTTGTTCTTAACTGACTTGCCTAGTTAAATAAAGGTAAAATAAATACTGAGATGTCGCTTGATATTGTTACTTAATTAAATGTTAAATGAGTCCCATGCCACCATAGAAAAGCAGAAGAGAACTATAATGATTCCATTCGGTGCTCGGTCCTCAACCAGGCCCACCCTGATCCCCAACCTCTACACCACACCCCTCTGTCTGTTAAACAACCGCTAACCAACCACAGCTAGATCCATACAGCAAAGGGAGGGCACCGGATGTATCAAGGAACTACATCTGTTCATAACCTCCTCTCTGGCTGACTTGCTCTCATGACATGTAGCCTGACTGTACTGAAGCTAGTCTCTCTAATTAACTCAGTCAGAAGAACCACCGCACAGCATCACCATGGCAACTGTGATAGGTCGGGCACAGACAGGACCCTGTGTGGGCTGTGTGTGGAGTCAGTGTCACATTTACTCTGCCATCTCCTGAACTGTGTCTGTGGAGTCGGAGGCCCCGGTGCACAACTGAGCAAGAGGACAAGTACAGAAGGCCAGCATCCCGGAGTCGCCTCTTCACTGTTGAGACTGGTGTTTTGCAGGTACTATTTAATGAAGCTGCCAGTTGAGGACGTGTGAGGCGTCTGTTTCTCAAACTAGACACTCTAATGTACTTGTCCTCTGCCCAGTTGTGCACCGGGGCCTCCGACTCCTCTTTCTATTCTGGTTAGAGACAGTTTGCGCTGTTCTGTGAAGGGAGTAGTACACAGCCTTGTATGAGATCTTCAGTTTCTTGACAATTTCTCGCATGGAATAGCCTTCATTTCTCAGAACAAGAATAGACTGACGAGTTTCAGAAGGAAGTCTTTGTTTCTGGCCATTTTCAGCCTGTAATCAAACCCACAAATGCTGATGCTCCAGATACTCAATTAGTCTAAAGAAGGTCAGTTTTATTGCTTCTTTAATCAGGACAACAGTTTTCAGCTGTGCTAACATAATTGCGAAAGGGTTTTCTAACGATCAATTAGCCTTTTAAAATGATACAATTGGATTAATTGGAACACAGGAGTGATGGTTGCAGATAATGGGCCTCTGTATGCCTATGTAGATATTCCATTAAAAATCTGCCATTTCCAGCTACAATAGTCAAAAAATATGCTTTTCTTTCAAAAACAAGGACATTTCTAAGTGACCCCAAACTTTTGAACGGTAGTGTAGCTGTTCCTGAAAGAGCCACAAACTTGAGAGGAACATATATCTTCCTCAACGAGGACTATCCTGAAGCTGTGCGCCAGAAGAGGAAAGAACTTATCCCAGCCATGAAGCTGCCAGAGCAAGTGGGGATATTGCTTACATCCGCTATGACAGGCTCATTGTCCACCCTCCCTCCCAAAAGCCTGGAAGGAATGAGAGAGCCAAGCCTATGGGTTCGAACCCCGCAGCAAACACACAACCTCCCAGCGCACACCCTTACACACACCAACTGATGAATGGACTTCTGAATGTATATATTTTTAGTCGTTGTTTGTTTGCTCTTTCCATATTATGTCTATTTCTGATAAGCTACCCATGAAAGGGCTGAAAATAGCCCATAATAATATATGTAGCCTTAGAAATAAGGTTCATGAAATCAATAACTTGCTAACATCAGATAACATTCATATATTAGCCATTTCTGAGACTCAATTGGATAATTCATTTGATGATACAGCAGTAGCAATACAAGGATATAACATCTATAGATGAGACAGGAATGCTTATGGGGGAGGTGTTGCTGTATATATTCAGAGCCATATCCCTGTAATGCTTAGAGAAGATCTTATTTCAAGTGTTATTGGAGTGTTGTGGTTGCAGGTTCACCTGGCACATCTAAAGCCTTTCTTTTGGGGTGTTGCTATACACCACTAAGTGAGTATCAGTATCAGTATCTAAATAATATGTGTGAAATGCTTGATAGTGTATGTGATGTAAACATAGAGGTGTACTTTCTTGGGGACCTGAATATTGGCGGGTTTTCATCAAGCTGTCCACTCATAAAGCTGTCCACTCAAGAGGAAGCTTCTCACTGTAACCAGTGCCTGTAAACTGGTTCAGGTTATTAATCAACCTACCAGGGTGTTTACAAACACTACAGGAACAAGATCATCCACATGTATTGATCACATCTTTACTAATACTGTAGAACTTTGTTCTAAAGCTGTATATGTACCCATTAGAAGCAGTGATATGTAGTGGCTATATCCATGAAAGCCAACGTTTCAAAAGCTGGGCCTAAAATAGTGTATAAGAAATCATACAAAAGATTTTGCTGTGACTCTTATGTGGATGATGTAAGAAATATTTGTTGGACTGATGTGATTAATAGGAGCATCCAGATGTTGCACTTGAGGAATTTATAAAATTGCAAATTATTGATAAACATTGACCTGTTAAGAAACTGACTGTTAGAACTGTTAAGGCTCCATGGAATTAATTGAAAAAACGTATGGCTGAAAGAGATTGGGCAAATGGAGTGGCTAATAAGTCTGGCTGCACATCTGAATGGCTGACTTACTGCAAATTGAGAAATTATGTGACTAAACTCAACAAAAAGAAGAAGAAACTGTATTATGAAGCAAAGATCAATGATATAAAGAATGATGGGGGAAAACTTGAGTACTTTAAATGAAATTTTGGGCAGAGAGACAAATTCAATGGCTTTTTTCATCGAATCAGCTTATTCATCACTAAACCACTTGATGTTGCCAATTATTTTAATGATTACTTTGTTGGAAAATAGGGCAAATTTAGGCAGGAAATACCAACAACAAGGATGGTAGCTAACTCTATAGCCACTCCTATCTGTCATGTATTTAGCCTAGAGGAAAGTCTTTGTCCTCAACCCTGGAGGGAAGCCAGTCATTTCGCTACCCAAGAGGGGTAAAGCGGCCTTTACTGGTTCTAACAGCGGACCTATCAGCTTGCTGCCAGCTCTTAGCAAACAGCTGGAAATAATTATGTTTGACCAAATACAATGCTACCTCTCTGTAAACAAATTAACAACAGACTTTCAGCATGCTTATAGAGAAGGGCACTCAACATAATTACTGATGATTGGTTGAAATACATTGATAATAATAATAAGATTGTGGGAGCTGTACTGTTAGATTTCAGTGCAGCCTTTGACATTATTGACCATAACTTGTTGTTGAGAAAACTTATGTATTATGGCTTTTCAACCTCTGCCATATTGTGGATTCAGAGGAATCTATCTAATATAACTCAGAGGGTTTTCTTTATTTGAAGCTTCTCTAATGTCAAACATGTAAAGTGTGGTGTGCCGCAGGGCAGTTCTCTAGGCCCTCTACTCTTTTATATTTTTACCAAAGACCTGCCACTGGCATTAAACAAAGCATGTGTGTCCATGTATGCTGATGATTCAAATATATACGCATCTGCAACCGCATCTAATGAAGTCACTGAAACCCTTAACAAGGAGTTGCAGTCTGTTTTGGAATGGGTGACCAGTAATAAACTGGTCCAGAACATCTCTAAAACTAAAAGTATTGTATTTGGTACAAATCATTCCCTAAGTTCTAGACCTCAGCTGAATCTGGTAATGAATGGTGTGGCTGTTGAAAAAGTTAAATGACTTGGTGTTACCTTAGATTGTAAACTGTCATGGTCAAAACATATATATTCAATGACTGTAAAGATGGGGAGAGGCCTGTCCGTAATAAAGCATGTCTTGCAGGCTCTAGTTTTATCTTATCTTGATCATTGTCCAGTCATATGGTTAAGTGCTGCAAAGAAACACCTACATTAGTTCAGCTGCAGCTGGTCCAGAACAGAGGGGCATGTCTTGTTCTTCATTGTAATCAGAGGGCTAATTGTCACACCTACTCCTGTTCTTCCCCCCTGGCGCTCGAGGGCGCCAGGCTGCCCTGCATTACAAACTCCTACCACCATCATTACGCACACCTGCCTTCCCTCGTCACGCGCATCAGCGATTCATTGGACTCACCTGGACTCAATCACCTGTTTTATTACCTCCCCTATATCTGTCTGTTCCCCAGCTCCGTTCCCCGGTTCTGCATTAACTGTCTTACGTATGTGTATTACCCAGTTCTGACGCTCTTCTTGTCCTGTTCCATGTCTGTTCAAATACTCATATTAACTGTACTATTTGTGACGTAAATTGAGTATGTAGTATGCTTATTGGTAATAGTATGGATATAGTCAGTATGCTAAAACTTCCCAGATGTCGTACTACATTTGCCAAAATATGAAGAGTGCAAGCATTGGACACTATCACCGATGTTGGCTAACAATTTGTTAGCTAAGCTAGCCTTACGAACCACATAGCATATCATTACCACAGTTGCTTGTATGTACCGGTATGTTAGCTAGCTCCCTAAGTTAACGTTTGTTGGCCACTAATACATCGAACTTGCCAGTATATTAACTATATGCTGTCTAGCTAACTACCCAACGTTTATTGACATGATTATTCACGTCACTCTTAGCTTAGCTAAGTGGTACAGTTGTTGTGCGTTCTCAATGGAAATTGTTAATGAAGTCGTAAGATGTCTAGCTAGTCATTTGTTAGCTACTGTGTGCTAACAAGCTAGCAAGAAGTTGCATAGCAACAGCATCAACTTCTCGTAGACAGGCAAAGCACTAGTACACTCAACTGAAAGGATACTGTTCGTATTACAGTATACTAAAATGACCTTATAGTATGTAGTATATACAGTATGTTAGTATGGGTATTCGAACACAGCTCTAGCAGGACATATAGGATAAACATAACTGGTTCAGAGAAAAGCCTGGCGACATGATGGTATCATGCCTGTTGTATTACAGTACAGCACATACAGCACAGACCATATGATCTTACCAAACAACCTGCCATCATACTGAGAATGACAAAATCACTTGTGCACAATACTTATAATAAAACAAAATCAGAAATGTGATTAGCAGTGTGTGTGTTTTGAAGGAGGAAGGGAGTGGGTGGCAAGGTCAGAATAAGCTTTGTGTAGTGTTCCTCTCCCCTCCCCTCCCATCAGGAACATATGTCTCCCCAGCATGTGTCAGGACTGAGTCTGGCAGACTGTGTCTGGCACTGGGAACTAAGGCTTTAGACTAGAGAGACGCTCTGACCAAAATGGCATCCTATTCCCTCCATAGTACACTACTTTTGACCGGGACCCATAGGGCTCTGGTGAAAAGTCAAAAGTAGTACCCTATATAGAGAATACAGTGCCATTTTGGACGCAATCTAGGACAGAGTCGGGACTAGTTTTCTCCACTCAAAGGGTCATTCATAGTACCAACATTAGGTAACGCTTGCTTTGAATGTTGCATCCATAAAGCATGCATAACCTTGTACTATCATAATGTCTAATTGCCTGCTACAAACGTACTGTACTAAAAAATACATGAACGTAATCACACACAGATATACATGTATACTGAACAGATGTACACACATACACGGCAGGTAGCCTCGAGGGAAGAGCGTTGGTCCAGTAACCGAAAAGTCGCTGGTTCGAATCTGACAAGTTGAAAAATCTGCCGCGTGCCCTTGATCAATGCACGTAACCCCAATTGCTCCACGGACGCTGTAAATAATGGCTGACCCTGGCTGTGACCCCTCTTGCCAAGGGTATCTCAGGGGGAGTTGGGATATTAAAAAAAATAACATTTCCATTTCACACAAGTACACACTTGTGTGAAGTAGGACAAATATAATGTGTGTGTGTACTCTCCCCCTAAGTATAAGCGGCTCACTGAGGTGTGTCATTAAACTGTCTTTATAGTTTATTATCTTCTTCCTTGGTAAATTTTTCCCCCAGATGCACATGCTTCATCTTTCCTCATTCACACTGACACACATGGATACGAGCCTGGATGCTGCTGTAGCCTCTAACTAGGTCCCTTCATGCACACACACACACGCATGCACAAACCCGTGCCTTGCAAAAAGACATGTTCAAAAACAATTTTTGACACAAATAGGATTCACAAGCACACACAAACACGCAGTCACATTCTCTCACAGCTCCGACACCCTCCTGCTCATTACCAGCGATAACTTCAGCTTTCATCATCTGAGCCTAACACACTGAACACCACACGGCAACCCCCCCCCATACACACCCTTCCTCTCTCCTCTTCTTCTCTTTCTCTCATCTTCTTCCCTCGCTCCTCTCTTCGCTGCTGTAAAAGACTTTCATTTCTGACTCTCACCCAGATCATGTTGTATTACATCCATGCCAGTATGAGACCCGTTGGGGCCAGAAACAACAGGAGGAGGGAAACACGCTAGTTATTAGAGGTATGTTGAAGTTTACCTGCGGCCTTTTGTGTTGTGCTTTACCTTTGTCCTCTGCTTAACCCGCAGCCGCAACACAACACAGCTCTCGTCGTAGAGATTCTGTACCACAATAGAAAACGTGATACGTTTCATAAAAATGACTATCCGCTCACTGATAGTGTCCCAAAAGGCTGTTGACTTATTCTATAATGTTCAGCATGTGGACACTGCATTGCTTGAGCTTCGGTGTACAGTACTGTACTTGGACAATAATGTCAAGGGATGATTTGATCTGTCGGCCTATCCACCAGACCACAGATAGATAAAGTGCCTTCAGAAAGTATTCATATCCCATTACTTATTCCACATTTTGTTGTGTTTACAGCATGAATTCACATTCATAAGGCTTTAGACTAGAGAGACGCTCTGACCAAAATGGCATCCTATTCCCTCCATAGTACACTACTTTTGACCGGGACCCATAGGGCTCTGGTGAAAAGTCAAAAGTAGTGCCCTATATAGAGAATACAGTGCCATTTTGGACAGATTTATATTTTCTCACCCATCTACACAATACCACACCATTTTTTGCAAATGTATTGAAAATGAAATATAGAAACGTCTAATTTTTAAGTCTTATCATAGATTTTTAAGCAGATTTAAGTCAAAACTGTAACTTGGCCAATCAGATACATTCATTGTCTTCTTGGTAAGCAACTCCAGTGTAGATTCGGCCTTGTGTTTTAGGTTATTGTCCTGCTGATAGGTGAATTCATCTGCCAGTGTTTAGTGGAAAGCATACCCATAACATGATGCAGCCTCCACTATGCTTGAAAATACAGAGAGTGGTACTCAGTAATGTGTTTTATTGGATTTTCCCCAAACATAAAACTTTGTATTCGGGACAAAAAGTGAATTGCTTTGCCACTCACACAATCACTATCAAAAACAATTAACACTCAACACAACAAATAAGTATTTAAATTGTAGTAAATTTGACCAAATTACTCAAAATGTATCAAGTGTAATATACTATACTTAAAAATAAATATTATTTACATATAAATGAATACAAATATCGAAAATGTGACCAGAAGACAATATTCAGAAAGTATTTCAAAACCCACAAGAAGTACTTACTTCTGTAACAATGTAAAAATGAAAACAACTATTCAGACTATTTCAAAATGTAGGTAAACTCTTTCAATAAGATTTAGTACAGACCAGGCCTGACAAAATGTAAAAATGATAGCCTACTTTCCAAACGCAAACAACAATTCAGTGATGCAACTACTATTAGATAGAGATAGATAAAAAGGGAAGATACAAAACACAACAACTGTTCAGAGACAATAAAAGATTTGTAGGACAAATTCATATTTCACACTGTCACTTTATTGTTTGCATTTAGCCTACAACATGCCATTGAACATCTGGATGCACTGCCCCATCCTGCAAATGTGTCACGGCTTTCTTCCTGGGATGAAGGAGAGGACCAAAATGCAGCGCAGTTAGTGTTCAACATGTTTAATTAAACAATAAACAATGAACATTAACAAATAACAAAATAACAAACGTGAAAGCCGAGACAGTCCTATCTGGTGCAGAACACAAACACAGAGACAGGAAACAACCACCCACAATCCCCAACACAAAACAAGCCACCTTTATATGATTCTCAATCAGGGACAACGATTGACAGCTGTCTCTGATTGAGAACCATATTAGGCTGAACACAGAAACAGACGAACTAGACACACAACATAGAATACCCACCCCAACTCACGCCCTGACCAACTAAACACATACAAAACAACAGAAAACAGGTCAGGAACGTGACAGAACCCCCCCCCCCCCCTCAAGGTGCGAACTCCGGGAGCACCCCTAAAACTCAAGGGGAGGGTCTGGGTGGGCATCTGTCCGCGGTGGCGGCTCCGGCGGTGGACGAGGACACCACTCCACCACTGTCTTTGTCCCCCTCCTTAGCGTCCTTTGAGTGGCGACCCTCGCCCCCGACCATGGTCCAGGAACCTTCATCAAGGCCCCTCCTAAATAGAGGAGACAACTCAGGACCGAGAGGTAGCTCAGGACAGAGAGGTAGCTCAGGACAGAGAGGTAGCTCAGGACAGAGAGGTAGCTCAGGACAGAGGGACAACCCTGGACTAATGGCAGCTCCGGACTGAGTGGCAGCTCATGACTGGAGGGCAGCTCATGACTGGAGGGCAGCTCATGACTGGAGGGCAGCTCATGACTGGAGGGCAGCTCATGACTGGAGGGCAGCTCATGACTGAAGGGCAGCTCATGACTGGAGGGCAGCTCATGACTGGAGGGCAGCTCATGACTGGAGGGCAGCTCATGACTGTAGGGCAGCTCTAGACTGTAGGGCAGCTCTAGACTGTAGGGCAGCTCATGACTGGAAGGCGGCTCATGACTGGAAGGCAGCTCATGACTGGCTGGCGGCTCTGACAGCTCCTGACTGGCTGGCGGCTCTGGCAGCTCCTGACTGGCTGGCGGCTCTGGCAGCTCCTGACTGGCTGGCGGCTCTGGCAGCTCCTGACTGGCTGGCGGCTCTGGCAGCTCCTGACTGGCTGGCGGCTCTGGCAGCTCCTGACTGGCTGGCGGCTCTGGCAGCTCCTGACTGACGGACGGCTCTAGCGGCTCCTGACTGGCGGACGGCTCTAATGGCTCGGGACAGACGGGCGGCTCTGAAGGCTCGTGGCAGACGGGCGGCTCAGATGGCGCTGGGCAGACGGATGGCTCAGATGGCGCTGGGCAGACGGATGGCTCAGACGGCGCTGGGCAGACGGATGGCTCAGACGGCGCTGGGCAGACGGATGGCTCAGACGGCGCTGGGCAGGCAGGCAGCTCAGACGGCGCTGGGCAGGCAGGCAGCTCAGACGGCGCTGGACAGACGAGCAGTGCAGGCGGCGTTGAGCAGACGAGCAGTGCAGGCAGTTCAGACGGCGCTGGGCAGGCAGGCAGCTCAGACGGCGCTGGACAGACGAGCAGTGCAGGCGGCGTTGGGCAGACGGCCGACTCTGACCTGCTGAGGCGCACAGTAGGCCTGGTGCGTGGTGCCGGAACTGGTGGTACCGGACTGGAGACACGCACCTCAAAGCTAGTGCGGGGAGCAGGAACAGGGCACACTGGACTCTCGATGCGCACTAAAGGCCTGGTGCGTGGTACCGGCACTGGTGGTACCGGGCTGAGGGCACGCACCTCAGGGCGAGTGCGGGGAGAAGGAACAGTGCGTACAGGGCTCTGGAGACGCACAGGAGGCTTGGTGCGTGGTGCCGGAACTGGAGGTACTGGGCTGGAGACACGCACCACAGGGAGAGTGCGTGGAGGAGGAACAGGGCTCTGGAGACGCACTGGAAGCCTGGTGCGTGGTGTAGGCACTGGTGGTACTGGGCTGGGGCGGGAAGGTAGCGCCGGATATACCGGACCGTGCAGGCGTACTGGCTCCCTTGAGCACTGAGCCTGCCCAACCTTACCTGGTTGCATGCTCCCCGTAGCCCGTCCAGTGCGGGGAGGTGGAATAACCCGCACTGGGCTGTGTTGGCGAACCGGGGACACCATGCGTAAGGCTGGTGCCATGTACACCGGCCCGAGGAGACGTACTGGAGGCCAGATATGTAGAGCCGGCTTCATGGCACTTGGCTCAATGCTCACTCTAGCCCGCCCAGTGCGGGGAGGTGGAATAACCCGCACCGGGCTATGCACCCGTACAGGAGACACCGTGCGCTCTTCCGCATAACACGGTGTCTGCCCGTACTCCTGCTCTCCACGGTAAGCATGGGAAGTGAGCGCAGGTTTCCTACCTGCCCTCGCAACACTACCCTTTAGCCCCCCCCCCAAGAAATTTTTGGGGTTTCTTCACGGGCTTCCAGCCCCGCTTCCGTGCTGCCTCCTCAGACCACCGCTCCTGGGCTTTAGCTGCCTCCATCTCTTCCCGAGAGCGGCGATCTTCTCCAACCTTAGCCCAGGGTCCTTCTCCGTTAAATATTTGCTCCCATGACCATTCCTCCTGGTACCGCTGCTGCTGTCGCTGCTGCCCGTTGCCACGCTGCTTGATCCTTGTTTGGTGGGTGGTTCTGTCACGGCTTTCTTCCTGGGATGAAGGAGAGGACCAAAATGCAGAGCAGTTAGTGTTCAACATGTTTAATTAAACAATAAACAATGAACATTAACAAATAACAAAATAACAAACGTGAAAGCCGAGACAGTCCTATCTGGTGCAGAACACAAACACAGAGACAGGAAACAACCACCCACAATCCCCAACACAAAACAAGCCACCTTTATATGATTCTCAATCAGGGACAACGATTGACAGCTGTCTCTGATTGAGAACCATATTAGGCTGAACACAGAAACAGACGAACTAGACACACAACATAGAATACCCACCCCAACTCACGCCCTGACCAACTAAACACATACAAAACAACAGAAAACAGGTCAGGAACGTGACAAAATGTAAGTTAGGACTGAGTCTGGACCACTTAGGAACACTCAACACCTCTTAGAAAGTCAATTCTGGTGTGTCTTTGGCATTGTAAATTGGGTAATTGTCCCGCTGATAAACTGTAGGTTTTCAGAAGACTGAGACGGGTATTCTCAAACTTTTTATTCTCTCTCTCTCTCTCTCTCTCTCTCTCTCTCTCTCTCTCTCTCTCTCTCTCTCTCTCTCTCTCTCTCTCTCTCTCTCTCTCTCTCAGCAAATTCTCTCTCTCTCCCTCTCTCCGCAGATGAGCATCCCTTTGGCTCAGTGTTCATAGAAGCTGACATATTTGGGGCATTGCCCTCAGTACTCCACTAATGAGCAGAGATGTCACAGGCTACTGCCCAGATACCCAATTAGCTATGCCTATCTCCCAATCATGAAGCCAACCTATTAGACATTAGGAGGAGCCTGGGTCAAATGAAATCATGCACACACACACACACACACACACACACACACACACACACACACACACACACACACACACACACACACACACACACACACACACACACACACACACACACACACAGTAGTGTATTTTCTGAGAACTGGAGAAGAACATAAAGATGTATGATCATTATTTTCTACACTCTCATATTAAACCACAACTACGGTGACCTGCTATACTAACAGCCACTGCAACAGGAGACAAATCAACCCAGTAGGGATACAATCAAGTTGAGTAGAAATTCACCAGCGACACTAGATTAATCAACGTGACAGAGAGATAAGGGTAATGTAGGGAATGTGTTGTGCTAGCCAATTGTCCAGGGTTCAGTACTGGCCTAATCTCATATTTCTCCTGCACAGTTTTTCCTCTGCATTCCTTTGTCTCCTCCTGTGCTGCACAGATCTCTCTCTTGCTTGTGTGCTCATTTTCTCTCTCTCCCACGCTTGCTCACTCACTCGCTCATCGCTGAAGGGAGGCTGAACAAAGAAAGGGCTCCTACTCTCACAAACACTACATATTTTGAGTCACACACAAACACAATTTTTTATTTAACTTGGAAAATAAGTTAAGAACAAATTCTTATTTACAATGACGGCCTAACGGGGAACAGTGGGTTAACTGCCTTGTTCAGGGGCAGAACGACAGATCTTTACTTTGTCCGCTCAGGGATTTGATCCAGCAACCTCTCGGTTACTGGCCCAATGCTCTAACCACTAGGCTTCTTGCCATCCCAAAACATAAACATAAACTACACAAATTATACACAATACTACATAACCATATTGTCGAGATCCTGCTCATACTGCATTCACACATTTAGAAGCTAACACAGCCCTACACACATATATGAATACACATGCTCACACGCACACAATAACGACACACTTACACAAGAACGACACACTTACACATACATGAATACATGTATTCCCCCTCCCTAACACACACACAGTCATACGAACACAACAGGAACACATTATTGCAATAAAAAAAGTCATTATTTTTCCTCTATTTTCCCTGTGTTGTTTTTTATTGTTTCATTTGCATTAGATATGGCACCTCGGAAATCCCCCAAAATGCATTGGAATACACATAAACGAAATCATGCCTGCCTATTGATGTTACCCCGATGCAATTCATTTTGATTTATAACATTACTCGTTCAAAGATCTGAGGTTATCTCATTGGGAAAGTCATTAATTATACTGTCCCTCTAAATGGAGTCCCACAGATGTAATATGCTTTTTTATCTATGACTGATTTTATTGCATTCACATCTGTTTCAGCTCCCCACACATGCATAAGCATGGTTACACACACACACACACACACACACACACACACACACACACACACACACACACACACACACACACACACACACACACACACACACACACACCGGGGTCCGAAATGATTGACACTCTTGATAAAGATAAATAATGTCTGTATAAAAGAAATACTGAGCATATATAGTATGCAAAAAAAACATGGGGAAATGTTATTTTATACTAATACAATTGCTCAGAGAAAGAGAATTTGTTAACCGTTTTTTTTTATTGCTTTGGTTCTATTTTCACAAGTGTATGATACTTTGTCACAACTCTTAGTACAAAACTCCAAACTGGTCACAACCAGTCTTTCATTCAAAACTTGCCATTGTTCCTTCATGTGGATTATAAACATCTCTCCACCCCACAACCATTGATTCAAAATACACGCTTATTGTGAAATGTAATGAGAACATTGTTTCATAACAAAACGCCACATAACGCTATCTTTTCAATTTAGTCGTTAGTCCTTCTAATCCAATAGCAAACAATGCAAGACACGGGTTTAAAATCACCCTTAGAGGTGCTGAAAGTAATATGCTACAGTACTGTGAATTACAGTAGATTACACAGTTTTCACATTAGGCAATACACTTACATTATCCAACAAAATGTACAGAAAATCTATTATTTTTCACCATGTCTATCCAATGTGTAATCAAAGGTGTGATCAATGAAGGTGTCCTCTAAAATCATTCATGCTAAAAAAACATTTTATTTTTCAAATATAATTTCAAAATAGGTGTACTGTCTGTAATCAAATAGAATAAATGAAATGAAACAAATTAAATAAATGAAAATAAATCGTAACGTTTAGAACGCATTCGTTTGCGCCGAGCCTGTCTTGAAGATTTGGCCATAAATTCTAATCCACATCACAGTGAATGTCCTCATTGTTCATGCACCGCAGGAAAAACCTTTTGCCATGGGGAATCCAAGCTTGTCATTGGTCTTCATTGACGTCTTTACATGCCTCATCCATGGCCAGAAGGAGGCAGGCCCGCTTATTGCGATCGTACACCTTCAAACCCCATGCTGAAAAACAACCCTCAATAGAATTGAGGAAAAGAGAGTACGGGGCAGGTATAGGATCATAAATTGGGGATGGGCCCGAAACCATGCCTGACCCACCTTTGCATGGTGGAACCTCTCATTGTCCCACACAATGACATATGTGACCTCTTCACCTTGTCAGGCCTGTTCAACTTCATTAAAGAAACACAATGAGATGTGCAGCGTTGTAGGATCCAAATTATGGCCTATATCCTACCACACCATCTTCAGAGATAGCTGCCCACCGGGAGATGTTATCCCCACGTTGTCCAGGCACATGGACGGTCGACCGTTGGCCGATGAAGTTCCGCCCACGACGCCGAGTTTTGGCCAGGTTGAAGCCCGCTTCATCAACAAAGATACTTTTGTTGGTGCACAGCGGCATCATGCACCATCACCCTCTAAAAATATAATCTAGGTAGTTATTTTTACAGTATAGTTCCAATATGTGCTTCAAACAGTAACAGTAATACAGTATATAGTGCTGTACCTGAACATACTCGGGCCGCAGTTGTTTCCCCCGGTTGTTGTTTCTCTCAAAAGCCACATGGTGAATGTGTTTTATAGATACCTGGTGCCTCTTCAAAAGGCGGGCGATTGTTGGTAGGCCGATGAATGCCACATTGGCAAAGGTGTCATCGTTCTCCTCAATGCCCTGCTTCATTACTGACAGCCGTATGTTATTCCTGGCCCTCACCATTTCCACCACTGTCCACTCCTGCTGGTCGATCAGCACACGGCCACAACCATTCTGTCAATCCTAAGGGTAGAACAGAGTATACTGTCAATAGATCACACAAGTAAGAATACTTTAACATGTTATGTGAATTTACATGAATTATAATATGTAATTTACTGTAAATGTAATGGTAAAGCATAGTGCATATCCTGCAGACTTAACTGTTTTCTTGGCCAAATGTTGTCATGATCGAATTGACGCTTGATCTTTTCAGATTGAGGTGAACTAATCTGGCAGCCTCTGACATGGTAAGGCCTCTGTTTACCAAATGGTCAACGACAATGGCCCGGACTTCATAAGACTCAACAGTTCCCTACCGTGAACTAATCCCTGCCTCCCTCTCTCTGATGTCCACCTCTTTGACAGGGCCAATTTCCACCTCTTTGACAGGGACTTGCTCAACTCTTTGTCCTCTTTGATGAGTCCCAAGCCCACCTCATTGACCTCTTTGATGGGGCCCATGCTGACCTCTCTGACAGGTCTCTTTTCCACGAGCTCTTTGATTTCTTCCTCTCCCTTGTTGTCTATCCTGCTCCATGTTGAAAGAAATTGCAAGTGTTCACACATACCCTTTTTATACAGTGCATATGGAAAGTATTTAGACTCCTTGACTTTTTCCACATTTTGTTACATTACAGCCTTATTCTAAAATGTATTAAAATGTTTTTTCCCCTCATGAATTTACACACAATATCCCATAATGACAAAGTAAAGTAAAAACAGGTTTTTAGAAATCTTTGCAAATGTATAAAAAAATAAAAAAGTGACTTGTCACAACTAGCCAGCAGCATACCACCCTGCATACCACTGCTGGCTTGCTTCTGAAGCTAAGCAGGATTGGTCCTGGTCAGTCCCTGGATGGGAGACCAGATGCTGCTGGAAGTGGTGTTGGAGGGCCAGTAGGAGGCACTCTTTCCTCTGGTCTAAACAGAGATCCCAATGCCCCAGGGCAGTGATTGGGGACACTGCTCTGTGTAGGGTGCCGTCTTTCGGATGAGACGTTAAACGGGTGTCCTGACTCTCTGAGGTCATTAAAGATCCCATGGCACTTATCGTAAGAGTAGGGGTGTTAACCCCGGTGTCCTGGCTAAATTCCCAATCTGGCCTTCAACCATCACGGTCACCTAATAATCCCCAGTTTACAATTGGCTCACTCATCCCCCTCCTCTCCCCTGTAACTATTCCCCAGGTCGTTGCTGCAAATGAGAATGTGTTCTCAGTCAACTTACCTGGTAAAATAACAGATAAATAAAAAATAAATAAAAAAAGCCACTCCTGTCTTGGCTGTGTGCTTAGGGTCGTTGTCCTGTTGGAAGGTGAACCTTCACCCCCGTCTGAGGTCCTGAGCGCTCTGCAGTAGTTTTCCATCAAGGAACTCTCTGTACTTTGCTCCGTTGATCTTTCCCTCGATCCTGACTAGTGTCCCAGTCCCTGCCGCTGAAAAAGATCCCCACAGCATGATGCTGCCAGCACCATGCTTCACCATAGGGATGGTGCCAGGTTTCCTCCAGACGTGATGCTTGGCATTCAGGCCAAAGAGTTCAATCTTGGTTTCATCAGACCAGAGAATCTTGTTTCTCATGGTCAGTGTCCTTTAGGTGTCTTTCGGCAAACTCCAAGCGGGCTGTCATGTGCCTTTTACGCATAAAGTATTTACTGTGTTATTCACATGTTTTTAAGTACTGCATGCATTCTGATTCTTGCATAGATTCCAATTGACACATATGATGTGTATAAAATACTTTCTTGAAGGTTGCACTGATTATGATGAGCTAATGCTAAGATAATTGTCAGCTATGTGTGGCGCCATGTTTGTTGACATCATGCAATGCATTCTGGTTGTCACGTAAACATCTGTCAGACCAAAGATGTTATAACAAAAGAAGGTGAAGGGATTGAGTACATTGAGGACATAACGTTGTAAAGACTGTGTTTGTGCAAAATGTTTTATTATATAGAAATACAGGAAATGAGCTTCAATTTTCATAGCATTACCTGGGAATCACTAAAACTCAAACCCTGGTTATAGCCCTGATCACACAAACCCAGTTACAAGAGAAGTTGCGCTCCAGGTTGGAGATGTTGCACTTGTGCACGAAGACAAAATCCCACATCAGCAACAAAAAAAAACGTCCCTTTTTCAGGACCTTGTCTTTCAAAGATAATTCGTAAAAATCCAAATAACTTCACAGATCTTCATTGTAAAGGGTTTAAACACTGTTTCCCATGCTTGTTCAATGAACCATACACAATTAATGAACATGCACCTGTGGAATGGTCGTTAAGACACTAACAGCTTACAGGCGGTAGGCAATTAAGGTCACAGTTATGACAACTTAGGACACTGAAGAGGCCTTTCTACTGACTCTGAAAAACACCAAAAGAAAGATGCCCAGGGTCCCTGCTCATCTGCATGAACGTGCCTTAGGCATGCTGCAAGGAGGCATGAGGACTGCAGATGTGGCCAGGGCAATATGTCCGTACTGTGAGACGTCTAAGACAGCGCTACAGGGAGACGATGGACAGCTGATCGACAGGACTGGCAAAAAGTGCTCTTCACTGACGAGTCGCGGTTTTGTCTCACCGGGAGTGATAGTCGGATTTGCGTTTCTCGTCGAAGGAATGAGCATTACACCGAGGCCTGTACTCTGGAGCGGGATCAGTTTAGAGGTGGAGGGTCCGTCATGGTCTGGGGCGGTGTGTCACAGCATCATCGTACTGAGCTTGTTGCCATTGCAGGCAATCTCAATGCTGTGCGTTACAGGGAAGACATCCTCCTCCCTCATGTGGTACCCTTCCTGCAGGCTAATCTTGACATGACCCTCCAGCATGACAGTGCCACCAGCCATACTGCTCGTTCTGTGTGTGATATCCTGCAAGGCCAGCGATGAGCCCAGTTCTCAATCCCATTGAGCACACCTGGGACCTGTTGGATCAGAGGGTGAGGGCTAGGGCCATTCCCCCCAGAAATGTCTGGGAACTTGCAGGTGCCTTGGTGGAAAAGTGGGGTAACATCTCACAGCAAGAACTGGCAAATCTGGTGCAGTCCATGAGGAGGAGATGCCCTGCAGTACTTAATGCAGCTTGTGGCCACACCAGATACTGACTGTTACTTTTGATTTTTACCCCCCCTCTGTTCAGGGACAAATTATTCAATTTCTGTTAGTCACATGTCTGTGGGACTTGTTCAGTTTATGTCTCAGTTGTTGAATCTTGTTATGTCCATACAAATATTTACACATGTTAAGTTTGCTGAAAATAAACGGAGTTGACAGTGAGAGGAGGTTTCTTTTTTTTGCTGAGTTTACGTGGAAGATGGGATGTATGGAAGAGGTGTTCACAGGAAGAGATGGTAAGGTACGCTCATGTAGCATCAGAATGCCATCGAACAGTCTCCTAAAGAGACCCATTCAAATGTTGTGCTTGCTCGAGCTGGACTAATGGATGAACATGGAGAGGGCCAAGTTCATCGGGCCGGAGTTTGTTTAAGCTATTTAAGCACCACGGTAGTGAAGAGCATCACTGTAGCGGGCCATGCCCAGCCCCCACCTCGCTCCTAACTGTCTTTTTTTTTGCAATCGAGAAAACTAATTTAGTTGTAACCAGTTGACACCATTTTTTTAGGTTAAGCCAAAGGGTCATTTTTTTACAGGGTAGTCCTGTCACACTCACTCACCTTGATATGAGTTTATAGAATTGGGGACATGATGAGATGGAGGAGGGGTGGAGGAGGGGGGCGATGGATCTACTGCACCTCAATCAATGTGCATTGTGGGATCAGAAAGAAAGCTCCAGCCAATCACTGGGGCTCTCTGCCATGCGATCATTGGTGTAAAGTACTTAAGTAATAATAATTTAAAGTACTACTTAAGTAGTTTTTGGGGTATCTGTAGTTTACTTTACTATTTATATTTTGACAACTTTAGCTTTTACACTACTACATTCCGAAAGAAAATAATGTACTTTTTACTCCATACATTTTCCCTGACACCCAAAAGTACTCTTTACATTTTGAATGCTTAGCAGGACAGGAAAATGGTCCAATTCACACACTTATCAAGAGAATATCCCTGCTCATCCCTACTGCCTCTGATTTGGCATGCTCACTTCATTTGTAAATTATGTCTGAGTGTTGGAGTGTGACCCTGACTAACTGTAAATTTAAAAAACAAGAAAATATTGACGTCTGGTTTGCCTAAGACAAGGAATTTGAAATTATTTATACTTTTACTTTTGATACTTAAGTATATATGTTTAATTACATTTACTTTTGAAACGTAAGTATATTTAAAATCAAATACTTTTAGACTTTTACTCAAGTAGTATTTTACTGGGTGACTTTCACTTTTACTTTAGTAATTTTACTGCATGCGATTTACAGCCTCGCGGGGAGAGATGTAAGCCATCATATCCACAACCATCATCGTTTTTGTCCCCATCATCATGGCCATCATCATCATCATCATATATTGTCTCTCATGTCAACGTCTGTTTCTAATATGTGGGCTGTTATGGCCGGATAGGTACCGGTCAGAATGGTGATAGAAAAGATGTCCACAGTACAAAAGGGGACAATTCCACATCTGTTCCTTTGTTGCCTTTCACCCATTTATTTTACACATATCTCTCTCTCTCTCTCTTTCCTGCAACCCCCTTTTCCACATCACTGTTTGGCGCTGGCTGGCTATTAACTTTATGCACCTCGGCAGTATGTATCCATCTGTGTGTGTGTATATGTGTGTGTGTGTGTGCTTGCATGCATTTTTGTGTGTGTGGATGTGTGTGTGTGTATATATAGGTGTGTTTGTGTGTGTGTGTGTTTTTCCCTCTCACACCTCAGCAGAATGTGTGGGGGTTAAGATATGAATGCAAAGAGCCCTGCGCTGTATCAAATTGACAGCAGATTAGGTTTTCAGTCCCTCATCTTGGTAGATCCCATCTCCACACGCAATAACCATTGTCTGCCACACACACACACACACATACACATAACCATAACAAGGCGCCCAGCATGACAAGCGGAGGGGAAAGAAGGACATCCTGGGATACCCTTGGCTGATGACACAGTGACAGGACCAGCAGCCAGGACAAATGGGCCATATTACTGCATGGGAACACCGGTGATGGGGACATGGTATAGGGAATGGAAAATACGGAGCACAGAAACTTTATTCGACTTCATCTTCTCCTTCACCTTATCTTCATCGGGAAATACTTCTTTTTTTTACCAGTTCCCTCCATGCCCCTAACCCAGCCTCCAAATAAGGTATTATCTCTCAAGTCAATCTTACGTTAAGATGGCACCAACAGATATGGCAGCTCTGCTTCTAGCTCCTTAGCAACTTTGCAGTATTTTGTTTTTTTGTGTGTTATTTCTTACATTATTAGCCCAGATTTGTTTTTTGTGTTATTACATACAGCCGGAAAGATATGGCAGCTCTGCTTCTAGCTCCTTAGCAACTTTGCAGTATTTTGTTTTTTTGTGTGTTATTTCCTACATTATTAGCCCAGAATGTTTTTTGTGTTATTGCATACAGCTGGACATAACTTTTGGATATCAGAGCGATGGTAATGACCAGGAATATGACTTTGCCGAATTGGATCCTTTGTTCGTACACCCAGGGCAATTGAACATATTCCAGAGTCTGCTCCAAAACACAGCCGGCAGAGAAGAGGTATTCGGAGTGGACTTCTAGTCCGACTCAGGAGGAGTGCACACCATCCACTGCTTCTGAGGATATTACCCGCTAATGTTCTGTCTCTTGATAATAAAGTAAATGAGCTCAGGGCGAGGATCTCCTTCCAGAGAGACATCAGGGATTGTGACATACTCTGTTTCACGGAAACATGCCTCTCTTGGGATATACTGTCCCCGTACATATAGCCAGCTGGGTTCTCAGTACATCGCGCAGGCAGGAATAAATAAAACTCTGGGAAAAAGAAAGGCGTATGGGGTATGTATGTTTCATGATTAACTACTCATGGTGTGATTGTGATAACATACAGAAACTCAAGTCCTTTTGTTCACCAGACCTAGAATACCTCAAAATCAAATGCCGACCGTATTACCTCCCAAGAGAACTCTCTTCGGTTATAGTTACAGCTGTGTATATTCTCCCTCAAGCCGATACCATGACGGCCCTCAAAGAACGACACTGGACTTTATGCAAACTGGAAACCACATATCCTGAGGCTGCATTTATTGTAGCTGGGGAATTTAACAAAGCAAATTTGAAGAAAACGCTACCGAAGTTCTACCAACACATTGACTGTAGTAAATTGTCTGTAATAAAAACATTGGACCACTGCTACTCAATTTTTCTAAATCCCTACAAGGCCCTCCCCCTCCCGCCCTTCAGCAAATTTGATCATGACTCCATTTTGCTCTTCCCTTCCTATAGGCAGAAACTCAAACAGGAAGTACCCGTTCTAAGGTCTATTCAACGCTGGTCTAACCAATCGGAATCCATGCTTCAAGATTGTTTTGATCACGCAGACTGGGATATTTTCCGGGTAGCCTCTGAGAATAACATTGGCGAATACATGGATATGGTGACTGAGTTCATCAGGGACTGTATAGGAGATGTTGTACCCACTGTGACTATTAAACCTACCCAAACCAGAAACCATGGATAGATGGCAGCACTCGCGCAAAACTGAAAGCGTGAACCACCACATTTAACCATGGCAAGCTGATTGGGAATATGGCCGAATACAAACAGTGTAGTTATTCCCTCAATAAGGCAATCAAACAAGAAAAACATCAGTACAGAGACAAAGTGGAGTCGCAATTCAACGGCTCAGACACAACGTGTATGTGGCAGTGTCTATAGACAATCGCGGACTACAAAGGGAAAACCAGGCATGTCTTCCTTCCGGACAAGCTAAGCACCTTCTTTGCCTGCTTTAAGGATAACACAGTGCCACCGACGCGGCACCCTACCAAGGACTGTGGGCTGTCCTTCTCCGTGACAGACGTGAGTAAGACATTTAAGCTTCTCTAGCCGCATCCTCAGAGCATGCGCAGACCAGCTGGCTATTCAATCTCTCCCTATCCCAGTCTGCTGTCCCCACTTGCTTCAAGATTTGGTATTTGGTAATTTATTAGGATCCCCATTAGCTGTTGCAAAAGCAGCAGCTACTCTTCCTGGGGTCCACACAAAACATGAAACATAAGACAGAATGACACAATACAGAACATCATTAGACAAGAACAGCTCAAGGACAGAACTACATACATTATTAAAAAGGCACACATAGCCTACATATCAATGCATACACACAAACTATCTAGGCCAAATAGGGGAGAGGCGTTGTGCCGAAAGGTGTTACTTTATCTGTTTTTTTAAAACCAGGTTTGCTGTTTACTTGAGCAATATGAGATGGAAGGAAGGTCCATGCAATAAAGGCTCTATGTAATACCGTACGTTTTCTTGAATTTGTTCTGGATTTGGGAACTATGAAAAGACCCCTGGTGGCATGTCTGGTGGGATAAGTGTATGTGTTAGAGCTGTGTGTATGTTGGCTATGTCAACAATTTTGGATTTTCAACACATGAATGTTTCTTATAATAAAAAGAAGAAGTGATGCAGTCAGTCTCTCCTCAACTCTTAGCCAAGAAAGACTGGCATGCGTAGTATTTATATAGGCCCTCTGATTACAATTAAGAGCAAAACGTGCCGCTCTGTTCTGGGCCAGCTGCAGCTTAACTAGGTCTTTCCTTGCAGCACTGGACCACACGACTGGACAATAATAAAGAATTGGACAAAACTAGAGCATGCAGAACTTGCTTTTTGGAGTGTGGTGTCAAAAAAGCAGAGCATCTCTTTATTACGGCTAGACCTCTCCCCATCTTTGCAACCATTGAATTTATATGTTTTGACCATGACAGTTTACAATCTAAGGTGACACCAAGTTATTTAGTCTCCTCAACTTGTTCCACAGCCACACCATTCATTACCAGATTCAGCTGAGGTCTAGCACTTAAGGAATGATTTGTACCAAATACAATGCTCTTAGTTTTATATATGTTTAGGACCAGTTTATTACTGGCCACCCATTCCAAAACAGACTGCAACTCCTTGTTAAGGGTTTCAGTAACTTAGCTGTGGATGCAGATGCGTATATGGTTGAATCACCAGCATACATGGACACACATGCTTTCTTTAATGTCAGTGGCAGGTCATTGGTAAAAATATAAAAGAGTAGAGGGCCTAGAGAGCTGCCCAGCGGTACACCACACTTTACATGTTTGACATTAGAAACGTATACATGAAAGAAAACCCTTTGAGTTCTATTAGATAGATAGCTCTGAAACCACGATATGGCAGAGGTTGAAAAGCCATAGCACTTAAGTTTTTTTAACAACAGGTTATGGTCAATAATGTCAAAGGCTGCACTAAAATCTAACAGTACAGCTCCCACAATCTTCTTATTATCAATTTCTTTCAACCAATCATCAGTCATTTGTGTCAGTGCAGTACATGTTGAGTGCCCTTCTCTATAAGCATGCTGAAAGTCTGTTGTTCATTTTTTACAGAGAAATGGCATTGTATTTGGTCAAACACAATTTTTTCCAACAGTTTTCTAAGAGCTGGCAACAAGCTTATAGGTCTGTTAGAACCAGTAAAGGCCGCTTTACCCCTCTTGGGTAGCGGAATTACTTTGGCTTCCCTCCAGGCCTGAAGACAAAGACTTTCCTCTAGGCTCAGATAAAATATTTGACAGATAGGAGTGGCTATAGAGTCAGCTACCATCCTCAGTAGCTTTCCATCTAAGTTGTCAATGCCAGGAGGTTTGTCATTATTGATCGTTAACAGTAATCGTTCCACCTCTCCCACACTAACTTTACAAAATTCAAACTTGCACTGCTTGCCTTTCATTATTTGTTTTTTATGCATGAATATAATTGCTCACTGTTTGTTGTGGGCATTTCCTGCCTAAATTTGCCCACTTTGCCAATGAAATAATCATTAAAATAATTGGCAACATCAAATGGTTTTGTGATGATTAAGTCATCTCATTTGATGAAAGATGGAGTTGAATTTGTTTTTCTGCCCATAATTTCATTTAAAGTACTTTTTCCATCATTCTTTATATCTTTGATCTTGGCTTCATAATACAGTTTCTTCTTCTTTTTGTTGAGTTTAGTTACATAATTTCTCAATTTGCAGTAAGTTAGCCAGTCAGATGTTCAGCCAGACTTATTAGCCACTCCTTTTGCCCCATCTCTTTCAACCACACAGTTTTTCAATTCCTCATCAATCCATGGAGCCAGTCAGTTTCTTAATTAACAGGTGCATGTTTATCAATAAATGGAAGAAGCAATTTCCTAAATGCATCAAGTGCAGTGTCTGGATGCTCCTCATTAATCACATCAGACCAACAAATATTTTCAACATCATATCTACCATTGTTCCTGTACCCAAGAAAGCAAAGGTAACTGAATTAAATGACTATCACCCCGTAGCACTCACTTCGGTCATCATGAAGTGCTTTGAGAGGCTAGTCAAGGATCATATCACTTCTACCTTACCTGACACCCTAGACCAACTTCAATTTGCTTACCGCTCCAAAAGATCCACAGAAAATGCAATCACCATCGCACTGCACACTGCCCTATCCCATCTGGAAAAGAGGAATAGCTTTGTAAGAATGCTGTTCATTGACTATAGCTCAGCATTCAACACCATAGTACCCTCCAAGCTCATCATTAAACTTGGGGCCCTGGGTCTGAACCCCCACCCTGTGCAACTGGGTCCTGGACATCCTGACGGGCCACCTCACAGGTGGTGAAGGTAGGAAACAAGACCTCCACTTCGCTGATCCTCAACACAGGGGCCCCACAAGGGTTAGTGCTCAGCCCCCTCCTGTACTCCCTGTTCACCCATGACTGTGTGGCCACGCACATCTCCAATGCAATCATTAAGTTTGTAGACGACACAACAGTAGTAGGCCTGATTACCAGCAATGACGAGACAGCATACAGGGAGGAGGTGAAGGGCCTGGGAGAGTGGTGCCAGGAAAAATAACCTCTCATTCAACATCAACAAAACAAGGGAGCTGATTGTGGACTTCAGGAAACAGCAGAGGGAGCACACCCCTATCCACATTGACTGGACCACAGTGGAAAAGGTGGAAAGCTTCATGTTCCTCGTCGTACACATAACTGACGATCTGAAATGGTCCACCCACACAGACAGTGTGGTGAAGAAGGCGCAACAGTTTCTCTTCAACCTCAGGATGCAGAATTTTTTGGGGCTTGGCCCCTAAAACCCTTACATACTTGTACAGATGCACAATTGAGAGCATCTTGTCAGGCTGCATCACCACCTGATATGGCAACTGCACCGCCCACAACCGCAGGGCTCTCTAGAGGGTGGTGCGGTCTGCCCAACGCATCACCGGGGGCAAACTACCTGCCCTCCAGGACACCTATAGCACCCGATGTCACAGGAAGGCCAAAAAGGTCATCAAGGACATCACCCACCCAAGCCACGGCCTGTTCACCCCGCTATCATCCAGAAGGCGAGTTCAGTACAGGTGCATCAAAGCTGGGACCGAAATATTGAAAAACAGCTTCTTTCTCAAGGCTAAGGTTAAATAGCCATCACTAGCCGGCTTCCACCCAGTTACGCAACCCTGCATCTTAAATGCTGCTGCCCTATCTATATACATAGACTTGGAATCACAGGCCACTTTAATAATGTTACACTAGTCACTTTAATAATGTTTAAATAATGTTTACATAATGCTTTACTCATATGTATATACTGTATTCTATTCTACAGTATTTTAGTGAATGCCACTCCAACATTGCTCAATCTAATATTTATATATTTCTTAATTCCATTCTTTTACTTTTATATGTGTGTGTATTGTTGTGAATTGTTAGATACTACTGCACTGTTGGCTACACCCACAATAACATCTGCTAAATATGTGACCAATAAAATTTGATTTGTCCCATGTCTCCAGGCTGTGTCTCTCGCTCTCTCTCTACAGAATTTCACACTTCACTGGACTTAGCAGGGACACAAAAGTTTTTCCTTTGCTGTGTGCACGTGTGTGTGTGTGATCGATACGAGCCATGGTTCTAGGGCCAACACTTTAAATTAGAATGTAATACCCTATTGTAAATTGAGCAAAATACATTATATTTATGTAAATGTAAACATTCAAATGAAGGAACTTTGTGTTCAGCAATATAATATAATACAATAAACTGCTCAAGTACAGTTAAAGTTTAATTTACAGAAAGGGCAGGTTTCCACTTTAAAGTACATACATGTACAAACTGTAGAGCAATATGTCTCCACTATCAGTGATAAATAAGTGTTCACATAGAGGTATTCGGGTTAAACAGGGAACGTAAGCGCCAGCTCCCGATTCAAAGCTTGTGACCTCCATCCCAGCTCTGTTGAAAAACCTGTTGTGGAAACTCTTACACAGGGACACTCGAAGTCAATCTTAAATGAATCATTGTTTATTATCAGTGCGCTGGAGAGGTTCCAACAAACTTGATTCACCATAGTGAAAGTCTCAGCAGTTGTCTCATATACGGCAATACACAGACAAATTATATTTGCATGATTTAGCATAATTAATTAATCATTACCGTTTTGTTTCATTCATGTGACCGACCAATACTGGTTCATAACATGTGACAGACCAATACCTCACAAGGCTTCTTTGTTCTCAAAACAAAGGTCTGGGTGTACTGCCGAACTGCAGCTACTGATAGTGAGGATTTGTTCAATCAGTCACTTGCATGAACACAGAAAACGGTTATTAGAAAAGCACATGAGTTGAACACAGAAATTTGTTATTACCCTCCTCTTATCACTTAATCTGTGGTAATTATGAATACATTTTCATGTAAGCATTTAGGTTTTAGCTTCTATAACAAAATACATCCTTATAATAAATCATAATCAAGGTTATACTTCCATCAACGGGAGTGAAATCAACACATAAAACTAGACACTTCATAATTTGTGGCTCCCGAGTGGCGCAGCGGTCTAAGACCCTGCATCTCCATGCTAGATGCGTCAATACAGACCCTGGTTTGATCCCGGGCTGTATCACAACCAGCCGTGATCAAGATTCCCATAGGGCAGCACACAATTGGCCCAGGGTCGTCTGGGTTAGGTGAGGGTTTGGCCGGTGTAGCCTGCCATTGTTATATAAAAGGTTAAATATTTTGTATTTACTTTTTAATTCAAGCCCTTCATTCTAGGTTATCATCAACAGGGCAATGTATTCGGCGAGATCAGTCATATTAGAAGAGTGATTTTGGACAAAAGTACACCATTCATCGCCAATGATTGCACAAGTGTCCCCTTGACCTGCCAAAAGATGGTCAAGAACCTCTCGGTTTTGCAGAACCAATTTACACTATTCTTTTAGCATTGCCAATTTTCTCTATGTCTCTAGAGATCTCCCGAATTTGGTCTAGGGCACATGCATATTGACTTTCACAGGGAAAAGAGAGAGCACGTGTTATAACAGTTTCACACCAACCTTGATAAAAATGAGATTGGGGCAATGCTTGCCCAAGTTTCAAACTAGTGGCTCTCCTCAAAATGTAGGGGCATAGCTCTGTCTCTAGAAGCCTCGTCTTTCCAAATCATAATTATAACTATTGATAAATGATCCAACACAAATTTTGAATGACAGTCCTTAGTCCCTCATGTTGGTTCTATCACTTTAATTTAAGACCTTCAACTTAGCACACACCAATACTGGCAGAATGTACATTTACATTGACATACAGTGTATTCATCTTATTTTCCTAGCATGAACTTTTCTCATTACTTGTGGTAATGACAGATTGGTATGGCAATGCATTCTTAGTCTAAATTACTATAAATTGTGTGCAGTGTGCAATGTGCAGACCTCCACAATCTACCTGATATCACAAATACATCATTTTGGATAAGCCTAAATCAATTATGTGCATGGTTGACCTGACCACCCCTCTCCCTCCCGGCACTCATACTTCTGCCGTTTCTTCATGAGATAGTGTTTCATTTCGTCCTTTTAATGGCACATGTTCAGGGCGGATGGCCCTTGATAATGTCTCTCACCTAAGCCTCCACTGTCCTTTAAAGTCCATTATGTCATGTCCATTTTCCTACCAGTACACCAGCAGCATGAGAGAAGTTCGGATGGGATCTCTCTTCATGCTCAGTCCACGTGGATTCATGTCGCACTCCTGAGAGAAAAGACATCCGAGAAAAGGCAGTTGATAGCTTCGACTGGATGCTGTGTACAGGTTGCTGGCTCGGACTCAGATCTCACGGTAGAAGTGGTGAAGGACCATACTGAACACCATTGTCACCATTGTTAAAGGGGGTGTGAGGTTCACACTGTTCATGGTCAAATTATCCTTTCCATGCATCTAGACACCATCTGTGGTCACCTTCGCCATAACCTCGAGAGATGACAGACCAGAACAACATTTTAGTTTAGGGCATTTCTGATTCAGGAAATCCAGACAAATGATTTACTGTATGACAAATTGTGACCCGTTTCAGGAAACTAGGCATATGTCGCGGGTCACTACTATACACGAGAGCCATTTGAAAGTAATATTTAATTTTTTTCAAAATGCTTTTTTTTGGCAGAAATGCCTTCTGGAACATGTGAACTTTCATGTGCCTCAATAACAAACTAGTATGCCATCTGTAAATATGAATACAATTGTTAAATTACGAACCTAGTTGGTTTAGCCACAGAAAAAGTCAGCAACTTTTCCGCTAACCATGAGTGGGCCGGACATGCCGAGAGATGAGTTCGGATTGCCATATAGTACACTTCGGTCTATTTGAGCTGTTTAGTATGTGTAAGTAATCCTGTCTAATGTGAGCTTAAAAAAATGATTGCTTAGTAGAACTGCATAAGCTTTGCTCCCCACTTTCTGGAGGACTGAGTTTTGAAATCAGTGGAATTAGTGTATGATAGCTAAGGAGATGGAGAAAACACCTGTCTCCGGACAGGAGTACAAGACTTACAAGACTTGTAAGTCTGCAAGGGCAGCAAAGAAGCCACTTCTCTCCAGGAAAAACATCAGGGACAGACTGATATTCTGCAAAAGGTACAGGGATTGGACTGCTGAGGACTGGGGTGAAGTAATTTTCTCTGATGAATCCCCTTTCCGGTTGTTTGGGGTATCTGTAAAAAAGCTTGTCTGGAGAAGATAAGGTGAGAACTACCATCAGTCCTGTGTCATGCCAACAGTAAAGCATCCTGAGACCATTCATGTGTGGGGTTGCTTCTCAGCCAAGGGAGTGGGCTCACTCACAATTTTGCCTAAGAACACAGCCATGAATAAAGAATGGTACCAACACATCCTCCGAGAGCAACTTCTCCCAACCATCCAGGAACAGTTTGGTGACAAACAATGCCTTTTCCAGCATGATAGAGCACCTTGCTATAAGGCAAAAGTGACAACTAAGTGATTCAGGGAACAAAACATCGATATTTTGGGTCCATGGCCAGGAAACTGCCCAGACCTTAATCCCATTGAAAACTTGTGGTCAATCATCAAGAGGCGGGTGGTCAAACGAAAACCCACAAACTCTGACAAACTCCAAGCATTGATTATGCAAGAATGGGCTGCCATCAGTCAGGATGTGGCCCAGAAAATAATTGATAGCATGCCAGGGCGGATTGCAGAGGTCTTGAAAAAGAAGGGTCAACACTGCAAATATTGACTCTTTGCATCAACCTCATGTAATTGTCAATAAAAGCCTTTGACACTTATGAAATGCTTGTAATTATACTTCAGTGTTCCATAGTAACATCTGACAAAAATATCTAAAGACACTGAAGCAGCAAACTTTGTGGAAATTAATATTTGTGTCATTCTCAAAACTTTTGGCCACGACTGTACTGTTTCCTTTTGGAATTAAAGCTTGCACACCATTCTGTCAAACTGAATTCACACCTGGCAACATTATGCACCGAAACTATGGTGGGTGATATTCAAGTAAAGGTCACAGAGATGAAGAGAAAGAGGGAGCTACTTACCTTACTAAGAAAAGCAGGACAACAGTACCTTGTTACGTTCGATAGTACCGGTACTAAAAATAATCATGTAGTTAATATTTTGGCAAATTATGTGATACTACTGAAAAAGTTCAGAGACACATTTATAGTAGTGTTGCATGGTATACTAAAACTTTGTGTTGGTTAACTTAAACTACATTGGTGCTGAAAGGTCTCTCTCTCACTCACCATCTCCTCAGGCAAGAACCCCGACTTGTACTACCAGCCTTTAGCCATTAGGCCAAAAATGTTGATAGACAATGTGAATTTTGTTCATTCAAAATAGTGATTTTAACATTATGTCTCTGATGCGTTTCTTCATCCCCAACAGAAAAGACAAGTGTAGCCCTTTCCTGCAGTCAAATGTCCTTGTGGCCTCATGGGTGGAATGTTATTCATGATTTCATAATTAATAAACATACTGTTGAAGTTTACATACACTTAGGTTGGAGTCTAAAACTCGTTTCTCAACCACTCCACAAATTTCTTGTTAACAAACTATAGCTTTGGCAAGACGGTTAGGACATCTACTTTGTGCATGACACAAGTAATTTTCCCAACAATTGTTTACAAACAGATTATTTCACTTATAATTCACTGTATCACAAATCCAGTGGGACAGAAGTTTAAATACACTGAGTTGACTGTGTCTTTAAACAGTTTGGAAAATTCCAGAAAATGATGTCATGGCTTTAGAAGCTTCTGATAGGCTAATTGACATCATTTGAGTCAATTGGAGGTGTATCTGTGGATGTATTTCAAGGCCTACCTTGAAACTCAGTACCTCTTTGCTTGACATCATGGGAAAATCAAAAGACATCAGCCAAGACCTCAGAAATAAAATTGTAGACCTCCACAAGTCTGGTTCATCCTTGGGAGCAATTTCCAAATGCCTGAAGGTACCACGTTCATCTGTACAAACAATAGTACGGAAGTATAAACACCATGGGACCATGCAGCCGTCATGCCGCTCAGGAAGGAGATGCGTTCTGTCTCCTAGAGATGACCGTACTTTGGTGCGAAAAGTGCAAATCAATCCCAGAACAACAGCAAAGGGCCATGTGAAGATGCTGGAGGATACAGGTACAAAAGTATCTCTATCCACAGTAAGACAAGTCCTATATCGACATAACCTGAAAGGCCGCTCAGCAAGGAAGAAGCCACTGCTTCAAAACTGCCATAAAAAATGCCAGACTACGGTTTGCAACTGCACATGAGGACAAAGATCGTACTTTTTGGAGAAATGTCCTCTGGTCTGATGAAACAAAAATAGAACTGTTTGGCCATGATGACCATCGTTATGTTTGGAGGAAAAAGGGGGAGGCTTGCAAGCCGAAGAACACCATCCCAACCGTGAAGCACGGGGTGGCAGCATCACATTGTGGGGGTGCTTTGCTGCAGGAGGGACTGGTGCACTTCACAAAATAGATGGCATCATGATGCAGGAAAATTTTGTGGATATATTGAAGCAACATCTCAAGACATCAGTCAGGAAGTTAAAGCTTGGTCGCAAATGGGTCTTCCAAATGGACAATGACCCCAAGCATACTTCCAAAGTTGTGGCAAAATGGCTTAAGGACAACAAAGTCAAGGTATTGGAGTGGCCATCACAAAGCCCTGACCTCAATCCTATAGAAAATGTGTGGGCAGAACTGAAAAAGCGTGTGCTTTACACCAGCTCTGTCAGGAGGAATGGGCCAAAATTCACCCAACTTATTGTGTGAAGTTTGTGGAAGGCTACCCACATTTTTTGACCCAAGTTAAACAATTTAAAGGCAATACTACCAAATACTAATTGAGTGTATGGAAACTTCTGACCCACTGGGAATGTGATGAAAGAAATAAAAGTTGAAATAAATCCTTCTCTCTACTATTATTCTGACATTTCACATTCTTAAAATAAAGTGGTGATCCTAACTGACCTAAGACAGCGAATTTTTACTAGAATTAAATGTCATAAATTGTGAAAAACTGAGTTTAAATGTATTTGGCTAAGGTGTATGTAATCTTCCGACTTCAACTGTATATTATTATTTTTTAAGCCGAAAATTCGGTGTTTCTAGGTCAAACGTTTTTGTTATATTTCAGTCTTCTGTGATGTATATAAAGTGTAATACTGTAATGCAAAGTCAAAATTGAATACATTTCAACTCTATATCTGACATGGTACAGGTGGTCTTATTTTTTAAGCGCATGTGTGAGGGGAATACTTTTGTTTCAAAGTAGATTTGTTTAAGACTACCAAGAAACACTCTTTGTGCACTTGACTTATTTCCCTCCTACTAGCACTGACTTTGCTGATAACTACTTTATCGAGGAAAAATGTACTTACTATGACTGAGATAGTATGTGGTTGTCCCACCTAGCTATCTTAAAATGAATGCACTAAATGTAAGTTTCTCTGGATAAGAGTGTCGGCTAAATGACAATTTAATATATATATATATATATATTTTTTAAGTATATTTAGTAAATGCACTGAACATGCTCATCAGTTGATACATATTTGAACGTGAAGTAGATAGTCTGTATGTCACGACTTCCTCCCGAAGTCGGTCCCTCTCCTTTTTCGGGCGATGTTCGGCGGTCGACGTCACCGGTCTTCTAGCCATCGCCGATCCACTTTTCATTTTCCATTTGTTTTGTCTTGTCTTCCATCACACCTGGTTTCAATCCCATCAATTACATGTTGTGTATTTAACCCTCTGTTCCCCACATGTCCTTGTCCGGTATTGTTGATTGTAAGATTTTGTGCACGTTATGTCTGGCGTGCGAAGGGTTTGGTCCCATTGTATTTATTTATTTGTGTTTGTTCACAGTGATTATATTTTTAAACTGCACCGTTGTAACATAGTCTTTGCTCTCCTGCGCCTGACTTCTCTGCCGCCAATACGCACACATTACACTGTAGACCATCAACTAAGCTCAACTTGTGTTTCACTTCATTTGGATAGTTCCAAAGCATATCTATGGATAGATACCAGAATAACAACAAATATGCTGTTAAATTGAGATGCTACTGATAGTCTCCTGATTGTTTCTTGATCATCTATAGATGAGCTTGGCATTTGTGCAAGTGAGAGGATACTGTTGAGATGCTACTGAAAGGCTCAATGCATGCTGTTGAAATGCTGCTGATAGTATACAGATGTTGAGGATGTTGAACATGTGTTCTTTATGACAGAATGTTAACATTTGGTGAAATAAATCGTTTTTGCTCAAACTACACTACTCAAACGGCTCTCTTTTGGTGAAATGACCCAGCTATCTGTAAGACACAGGTGTAATTAAGTGATAATGCCAGAGAAGCCAGTGTTTGGAAGATATATTGGCACGAGTGTTAGCAAACCGTGCCAAGGGCATTATCACTTTTATACGGGTTACCAACATATTCAAATAATGATTGACATTATTTTCATTTAAAACATTATTTTGATGAATTTATTCATACTATTTCATCCTTCCACGAGATATACACAAATCAAGCCGACTGGTTGTTCATTCTAGCGGTTAGGTTGCCAGAGTCGTGAAGTCCAGTCGTGTGGTCTTTTTGTTCCATATCTATGGACGCGACCCGTAGCTGCACTTGCATTTGTTCAAGCTGTTTTCTAGTGATATTTATTTGGATACATACATAATAATTAGCTAATGAGGCACGATTTCGCCTGGCATAGAAAATGTTCTCTCTCATCAAGACACTATTGATATTTCTTTGTATATATCCATAAGAATGATGCTGATTCATTCATTGACTGGCTGAGAAAAGATATCTGTCTCGTTCTGACAAGTTAATCCTCAGTCAATGGGACAGTGGAGATCGAAGGTCAATATTGAAGCAATGTTGCAAAGTTCAGCGACAGACAGCAAGGTTTACACAAATCTCCATTTCTGAAAGCCAAATGCTAGTCTAAAAGAAAGTGAAGATAATGCCTAGATTATTTTTTTACAGTGGAGATCAAGTTTATACATTTCCTGGTTGGGCTGATGAGACCGTGGATTGCGAGTTAGATGGCACAGTAAATAGGCATTTCAACGTCATATCCTTAGCCGGTGGTAACTTGGGGAATAGACACCGGCTAGAACACGGTTATAACCAATCAGCATCTAGGATTAGACCCACCCGTTGTAAAATGAATTACAATCAACAGATGATCTCATTGATTCTGCATCAATGATGAGCCCTCATAATGATGGTCGTCATAGATGTTTGGTGATCTTAACCTAAGAGAAGAAGCCTTTTTGTTACCCACAGCAGTGAGTGTAAAGCAATTCTATTGTTCAGGTGCAGAGCTATCACATGCAGCTAATAATGCAGTACAGGAGCATCTCTATTCCCCCATTCAGACAGAGTGAGAGTGGAATCAGAGATATGAAAACAGAGAAATGCGTGGTCAGGGAACACTGGGTCCTGTGGATAGATGGGCTTTTGGGCCCTCCTGATGGCATCGCACAGATTATTAGTTGTGTTTTCAGATCCTATCATGAGGGAGCCATAAGAGATAAGCTGTGTCTTGACGTAAGTGTGTGAGTGTGTGAGTGTGTGTGTGTGTTAAAATAAAACAGGATCCAGCAGTATAATGTAGAAGGGTTCGAGCACAAGAGAGCAACCAGAGATAACATGGTACAAAATTAAGGTTTTATTTACAAGTGTAGGTGAATATAGTGCAGGTCAATATATTTACAAAAATGGTACTGGATGAATCCAAAAATAACATTCAGGTATTGCAGTCGACAAAAGACAAAAACACAAAATGTTCAAATAATGAACAATAGCGATAGTAGAAACTAAAGGGCTACAAATGCCAAAAAGCCTATATCAGGCCTAGAATACTCACTGAACTGATCATTTGATCATATCAAAACACATGTTACCTTCAATTGCAGTCCTCAAGAGAATGGGAAAGAACGGGCATATACTGTATACCCACAATATACCGGCGCATATTGCGCGAAGAGAAACCCTACCAATGTGCATGCACTTTACATAGGTACATTAATATATATAATTGTTTATGGGACTTTCTATAAATAATGTGGCCTATGTGTTACATTGGGATCAACATTTGTAAATATATATATTTTTATGCAGTTCCACAAAAAATAAATGAATGATAAATAATGTATCGGGCCATTTTGGAGTCACTCTTATTGTAAATAAGAATAGAATATGTGTCAACATTTCAACATTAATGTGGATGCTACCATGATTATGGAAAGTCCATGATTATGGAGAGTAGTGATGAATGACAAAGTAACAGACGCACAACTATCATACCCCCAAGACATGCTAACCGCTCACCATTATTTTTTGGAAGGGTATGATATTTCTCACTCATTTTTAAGACTCCAAAATGACACAATACACTATTTACCATTCATTTCTATTGGTGCACAAAATCATCTGTAACAGAACCAAAACAAACATCAGATGGATCCAACAAGTTTGTAGAGTCGCAAGCTTGATGTAATAATTGCATGTTTGGAATATGGGACCAAATACAAAACTTTGGACTACTTTAAAAGACATATAAATGAATTTGTCTGTTCGTCGTTTCACTTGACCGTCATTTCGAAAATTCCTTCCTTCCTGGATCTGCAAATATCACGGAGTACCTAATAAGCTGGACACCAAATGCGCATCCAAAAGTATTAGCAATAATTATTGAAGAACCACATTAATGACAGTATCAATTTCGTTTTTAAGTATCAAGGTAAGGTAACTCTTTTGGTTAGAAGCATACATAATTGTGACTCGTTTCAGGAAACTAGGCGTATGTCGCGCATGACTAACATTACTTCACAGGAGAGCAATTTCAACTTTTTTTTTTACTGACACCGGCCATATTCAATGGTTGTTGAGTGTTTGTAAATTCGTCAGTTATTCTGCACTCTGGCACACTCGGACGAGAGTGCTCTGAAATCGAAGTAGATAGACAGAGCGAATTTAGCAGCTACGTCTATCAAGAGTTGTCCAATGACATCATTAACATTATATTGCTAATGTATAATGGTTACTTGCATAGTGGAGTCTTTGGTTAAGACGTACTTTTATCCAATGAAAAAAACACAATTTCAAATTTTGCTACTTAAGATCGAGCCGGTCGGTCACAAGTTTGGATTTGTGTGCTCATGTTTTCACCCCGTAACATAATATGACATGAAATGTTACGTTGTTACACTACATTTCTAAGATCTCTATACAAAAACACTGTCCGACAGCTATATCCGAGATTCTTACAGGGTTCAAGTTCAATGTCTAATTTAACTGAATAATGGCTAATATATGATACAACAGCAACTTACACAGCCATAAATGCAAGGGCAGAAAAGTATTGTTTTATGTCACACGATTTTGGACAAATCCGTCAAGAGTGTTCTGGGAACGTTCTTGCAACATCAGGCGAATGTTTTATACAAACATTGTATAATCATCAGCACAACTGGACATCTGGGACAACCTAATGAATGTTCTGGGAACATTCACAGAACCTATTTGGTTTGCTGGGGAGAGAGCAGTAGTGAGCTCACATCACAGTGTGTGAGATGAGAGGTACAGTATGTTTTTACCTGTGGCCCTGAACTAGAACTTTCCTAATGACTCCTGGTTGTTTGATCCAATAACAGACCTCCTGTCTCTCTGTGGATAGTATAGTGTACCTGGCCTGGGGTGCTCCTGTGTTTGCCATACCTCTCCTCACTGTCTCACGGTAAAACCTTCTATGAAGAAAACATGAGGTTCTTATAATAGGGCTTCGGGCTACATGCCTTATACCTGGAATGAAAATCTGTTCTTCTGCTTCAACCAGTGGAGGCTGCTGAGGGGAGGACGGCTCATAATAATGTCTGGAACGGACCTAATGGAATGGCATCAAACACATAGAAACCATGTGTTTGATACCATTCCACTCCAGCCATTACCACGAGCCCGTCCTCCCCAATTAAGGTGCCACCAACCTCCTGTGTCTTCAACATTATAAATAATTCATGCCCACCTACTTTAGCAGGGAGAGTTAGAGAGAGAGCGAGAGACTCTACACTGAACAAAAATATAAAACGCAACAATTTCAAAGATTTTACTGAGTTACAGTTTATATAAGGAAATCAGTCAATTTAAATAAATTCATTAGGCCCTAATCTATGGATTTCACATGATTGGGAATACATATATGTATCTGTTGTCCACAGATACCTTAAAAAAAAGGTAATGGCGTGGATCAGAAAACCAGTCACTATCTGGTGTGACCACCTTTTGCCTCATGCAACTTGACACATTTCCTTCGCATAGAGTTGATCAGGCTGTTGATTGTGGTCTGTGTTGTCCCACCCACTCCGCTTCAATGGCTGTGCGAAAATGCTGGATATTGGCGGGAACTGGAACACGCTGTCGTACATGTCGATCCAGAGCATCCCAAACATGCTCAGTCAGTGACATGTCTGGTGAGTATGCAGGCCATGGAAGAACTGGAACATTTTCAGCTTCCAGGAATTGTGTACAGATCGTAGCGACATGGGGCTGTGCATTATCATGCTGTAACATGAGGTGATGGTGTGGCAGATGAATGGCACAACAATGGGCCTCAGGATCTCATCACGGTATCTCTGTGCATTCAAATTACCATCGATAAAATACAATTGTGTTCGTTAGTCCGTAGCTTATGCCTGCCCATACCATAACCCCACCACCACCATGGGGCACTCTGTTCACAACATTGACATCAGCAAACCGCTCGCCCACACGACATCATACACACTGTCTGCCATCTGCCCGGTACAGCAACCTTCTCCAGCATGCCAGTGGCCATCGAAGGTGAGCATTTGCCCAATGAAATTGGTTATGACGCCAAACTGCAGTCAGGTCAAGACCCCGGTGAGGACAACGAGCACGCAGATGAGCTTCCCTGAGACGGTTTCTGACAGTTTGTGCAGAAGTTCTTCGGTTGTGCAAACCCAAAGTTTCACCAGCTTTCCGGATGGCTGGTCTCAGACCAGGTCCTGGGCTGTTGTGGTTACACGTAGTCTGCGGTTGTGAGGCCGATTGACAAAACTGCACATTTAAGAATGGCCTTTTATTGTCCCCAGCACAAGGTGCACCTGTGTAATGATCATGCTGTTTAATCAGCTTCTTGGTATGCCACATTTGTCAGGTGGATGGATTATCTTGGCAAAGGAGATATGCTCACTAACAGGGATGTAAACAAATGTATGCACAACATTTTTGTGTGTATGGAACATTTCTGGGATCTTTTATTTCAGCTCATGAAACATTGGACTAAAACTTTACATGTTCCGTTTATATTTCTAAGATAATATTTCTCTCTACATTACAGTCCAAAGAGATCCTTCTGTTTTTACTAAATAGTTTGTGTGTGTGTGTGTGTGTGTGTGTGTGTGTGTGTGTGTGTGTGTGTGTGTGCGTGTGTGCGTGTGTGCTGCAGGTCATTGAGTTTCATGTGATTTCTCTGGATGTTCGGGAAATAAGTTCCGTAATCAATCACGCAATTCAGGGGATTTTTCACGTTAAAGCTACCCAGAAAAATACATACTTTTGATTCAAAAATAGTTATTTTCACTATAGTATGGTTTGGCACTAGTACTCTTACCATGAGTCAATCTGAGAGGCAGTGTTCTCAAATAAAACCAAGCTAGCCTAAACCGCAGACGGTGGGTTACTTCATGCTTTTCATTTGGTTCACATGCAAGTCAGGAGAACCACAGGAGCACGCTAGGGCAGCAACTGCCAACAGAAACTTGCCTGAGACAGTTACACAACCAATCTGTTATACCAGTCCTGTGACAGTAGTAAACACAACCACTGCAGGAACAACTGGCTCTGACACACAGGCGGGGTGGGCAGGACTCAGTAGAGGGGAGCTGGTAGGAGGGAATGGAAGAATAACAATACATGCTTCTCTCTCTCTCTCTCTCTCTCTACCCCCCCCCCCCACCCCCGTCCCCCCTTACCCCCATCCCGCCTCCCTCGCTCTCCCCCCTTGCCTCGCTCTTCTGAGAGCATGGCCTTCTATAGCCAGAGATGTCTCACTAAAAGCAAACAAAAAAACATATGTTCAGCCAAACGCCTTGAATTTAGATTTCACTACTAAAACGATGAAAATAAAGGAATCTCACTGAAAGGCTCACTTGAAGTAGATGAGATTCTATGGCTCTGCCTTTGATGAGTTTGGTTGAACCCTAATAAGAATGGCCTTTATTCAGATACAGCACAGACCTATTCTCCTCCCCTGCTAGTTTGATCTCCGCTATTCTTTTCTCACTCTCAGAAAACTAGAACATGACCCAATTCTTGCATTTTTGAAGGAATCGGCGGGGGCTGTCTGGATGGGTTAGATAATGTTGACTGTCAGCCTAAGCCTAGCCCACTATAGAGAGAGGAAGGCTGCTGCAGATTTTCTATCTGTGTGTTCATTCGAATGGACCAACGTATTCGTCTAGTCTGTAAAACATTCACATGTACTATTGATGCAGAGTTTCATCACTCTATAGACTATAGTAAGGAAGACCATTTCTCCTGCAGGAGAAAAAGAGAGGGGAAGGATGGGAGAGAGGTGTGTGACAAAGTAGCTGGGGGTCTGTGAGCCTCTGTTACAAACCCCTCTCTGACACTGCCTCCCTCTCTCCCTCCTCCATCCCTCCCTCCTCCTCCCCCCAGTGCTGAGGTACCTTTCATGTCCATCCCTCCTGCCGTCCCTACTGCTGTTTCTCCCTCATTCTTCCATCCCTTTATCCATCCATCTATCCCCACCTCCATCATCACTGAGACACCATGCCGAGTCTGAGATGCTCTGTCTTCTTATTCTGTTAAATACTCTCTCTCCTCGATCCCTTCATTCTCTCAGAAGGTAATGGTTGAGTCCCAGGGCGAGAGAGAGAGCGAGAAAGAAAGAGCGAGAGAGAGAGCGAGAGGGCAGCATTGTGATGGATATAGAGATAGGGTGCAGGGCAGAGGGCATGGTTGTGATGTGAATGACTCCCCTGTTGTGTTTAATGTCTCCTATGCCTTTGGTTGAGGTGAGTAGCGGTCTCGGGCGTTAGAGCCATATTGTGTATAGAAATTGTATGAAAACTGTTTATTATTTATGTGGAATATCCATTTATTTTCTACAGTGACACCTAGTGGCCAATTGATGGTTTTCTCCTAGAATTGTATTCCCTTTGAAAACGGCCTATGTGGCATCGATATGAGTCAAAAACATTTATTCTAGTGTCAACATTTACTACGAAGTGTAAATAGGATAATTTTAGTCATAAAGTAATTATGTCTAAAATTGCATCACAAACTCAGTGCATCACAACAAGTAAATGAAGGTTTGGTTTGGACTACAATTGTCAAGAAATCATGCCCCCTATTGCCAAGATCCACGTGCAAATCATCCCCTCCACCCATTTCATTGAATGGGGCCCCCAACCAATGCGTTCAAAGGATCATGGCCATTTCAAACTGAAAAGCCCCTATATGGATTGACCATGCAATCAATGCATGCTTCCAGAAGGATTCACAACCAACAACTATGGTTTGCATGCCCTGCCGAAGGACCCTATCATACAGAGGTGGTTGGTAGTGATGGGCATTCCGTCAAACAGTCAAACAGTTTGCGATAATTTGACTATGATTGGGGTTAAAACAATTCTAATTAAATTATTAAATGAAATCATACTCTACCTTAACCACAATGTATTTAAAAATGCATTGGTTTGTTATGAAAAAGAATGCTATTAAACATTTGCATTTAAAGTATAACTTTTTAATATATATAAACAAAGTGCATATAAATCTAACCATTCAAAACGAATACAATCTGAACAGCATAATAATAGAATATTGCACCATATCAAAGAAAAATAAATAACAATGTGCAAAACTGCAGCATCCCACTTAAAACATTAAACTGGTCCCTCTTTTCTCTCTCTTCTTTATTGCCATGTTATAACCAGCAGCACACAGCAACGCTGACCATATGTTGCTTTTATGAGAGATTTGCATTCAGAAATCCAAGCTTCCTCACTTTCGAGGGGCTGATGCAGTTTCTTCTCTCAGTAATTATTTGTCCCGTTTTCGAGAAGGCCCTCTCAGAGGGAACGGATGTGGACACTACGCAGTCTCCCTGTCATGAGGGGCTCCTCCAAATAGGATCGGACCTCCATTATGGCATCTGCTGAGGGATTCCTTCGTTCTGCATCCCCAGTTGCTCTCTCCTCGAACAGCATCCAAACAGCAGAAGTTTGTGGCACTACTGCTGGTGCTTCTGCTCCATCTGATCCCTCTTCTTCCTGTTGCCCTGGTGCCTGAGCCAGCTGACAGCTGGGGCTGTCCCTACCTGCTGCTGTGGTTATTCTTTGGAGAGCCTCATCAATCGCTCTGGCATCACTGAAGGCTAACTTCTTAAACCTGGGGTCAAGTGCAGCGGTTTCTGATAGCACGTGATTATATTCCCTTCTGTGGAACTTTCTGTCCATTGATGAACATAGGGTGTCCATCAACTCTGGCACATGTCCTGTGGTTACATTTGCTTCTCTCTGGCGGCTGGCTGTGATTCGCTGCAGTCCCTTACACAGGAGTACGATTCTACATTCTCATCTACTGCTCATATACATATATAATACTGGATTAAATAATGATGTAGTAATAACTGCTTACTGTACCTCTCTTCACTGATCTCCACAGTGACCTGCGCAAAGGGTTCCAGGACTCTGCACACCTCCTCCACCACCTCCCATTCCTCTTGGGTCAGAGCATCAACAGGTGCATTGACAATGGCCAGGGTAGAGATGGCATCCTTTGACTCAAGAAACCGCTTCAACATATAAAATGTTGAATTCCACCTTGTAGTACAGTCTTGTTTAGGCCTCAGCTCAGGTATCCCCACCTGGTGTTGTGTAGACTTCAGTTTTTCCGCACCTACTGTGCTCATGTGGAAGTATTCCACAGCTGTTTTCACTTTGTCCACAGTGGGCTTCATCACCTTCAGAGCATCTCTTACAATCAGGTTGATTGTGTGGTCAAGACATGGAGGATGGGTCCATTTTTAAATGTCCATGCCTTAGGTTATGTTAGCTGCATTGTCGCTAACACAACAGACCACTTTTCCATCTACTTGCCATTCTCTGGCCACTCTCAACAGTTCCTCTGCCAAGTTCTCTGAGGTGTGTCTGTCGCTGAACTCATAGCAGTCCAGAAGACAGCTAGACATCGAAAAATCTTCAATGAAGTGACATGTAACCGACATGTAAGAAGTGGTTACCCTTGATGTCCAGCAGTCAGTGGTAAGGCAAACTGCTGTAGCTTTTTGGACTCTTTCCCGCACTGAAGCCTGTGTGCTCTCGTACAGTTGTGGAATAAGTGATTTTGAAAGGGTTTTCCTGCTTGGAATTGTGTACATTGGATTTAGACTATTGCTATAATATCTAAAAAACCTCTGTCCTCCACGATCGAAAATGGATGGAAATCGGTGGCAATCATTTTAGCCAATGCAATCGTTTGGCATCGTTTTGCTACAGACATAGACTTTGTCATAAACTGATCCATAGAAGACTGCGTTGCTGTGGGTCGCGGAGTAGGCCTACTTGACTGAGTGGATACATCTCCACGTGTGGAGGTGCTGGCTCCACCACTATCACTAGCAGGCCCGCTAGTTTCCCGAAGCTCCGCTACAGCTAGCTTCACAGTTGGGTGCACAGTTTGTAGGTTGTAGGTTGTGCATAGAACCGGCTTATATTAGATTTTGTTTTGGCAAATTCTACACTGTTCGCTAACATTGTCTACATTATTAAAATGCATCCAAATGCCACTGTGCTTCCGACTCATTTTCCAGCTGTTGTTTTCACAGCTGTCCTTCCTCTCTCTCCTCGGCTGCTAAGTGTGTGACTGCGAGAGAGTTGGCTCAGCCCTCCCTCACGTATTTTTGGTTCATTGGTTGACACTGCGTGTCTGATTGACAGGAACAATAGATGAGGTTGTTAGTCTGAGCAGACAGTCAGAACGAATGTGTGTGCGCTTGAGCATTTAGGCCTATATTATATATATTTTTTAAATGTTTTCGTTCTTTGAATTAGTTAATTCTATTAATTTAAATGTTTTGATTATTCATATCACAAAAAAAAAAAAGATACATAGATTCGGCTCTTCTGATATGCCGACTCGTTCGCGAACGACCCATCACTAGTGGTTGGTGTTTGTTGGTCCACAGTGGTGGTGAGTATAATGGTAGCTAGACCATAGACTGCTGGCTACGTATATATTGAAAATCATTATCATCGCTAGAATAGCTGACGTTACCAACTAGTTAGCTGGCTAACGTTAGCCTACCTCAATACAACTCGGATTGGGCTTGGAAACACGATTTCATTTCAACATTTCAAAAGAAGGCAAATAATTAGTAGGAAATCTGTTTGTCATGATTGTGATGTTGCCAAATCAACTTAAGATGTAGTAACGTATAATGTTAGCCAGCTAAGATCTAACTAAAGTAAATTTGACGTTATAATAAATTTGACATTTTTTCCTACTAATTATTTGCCTACTTAGCAATGTCATCATATTTCCATGCCATTCTAAATTTGTGTAATTTAGACGAAACAGTCACATTAGCCTCTGAGGTGCAACCCATGTCTATGGCACAAATAAATATTGGATACAGCTATGGGGGTACTAGCTAACTCATGTCTGACTACAACAGTGTACTAACTAGCAGCAACAAACTCAAATAAACCCAGGGCCATACCAAAACATGTCACAGTTAGTTGCATAGGGTGACGGCGTCACCGGCCTGAATCTAATCCAATCTGGATTCAGTCAGTCTACATCTGAAAAGCACAGAATTAGCTTCCAAACAAGATTACGCTATTTCTCGAGCTATGATAATAATTGAGGGATGATGACAATCGTTAACCCTGTTTTTCTGTTAGACAGTGCACAGTTGAGTGCCAGACTGATCCCATGGTCATGAATGGATGCCGGATCCTACCAGAAGGAGCAAAGGTGGGTATCAATGTGATTGCAATGGTTTAGCGACCTCAAAATCATTTCATGCACAGTTCACTTGCTACTTCCCCTGCTGATCAGGCAAAACCTCAGAAAAAAAGTTTGTCATTTGACAGAAGTACCTTTTGTGGACACCTCCTCCATTGTTGCCAGGAGTCTCCCTTGACTCCTATGAAAAGGACACACCATTGTCACGAATCCCGCCGAAGATGGTGCCTCTTCCTGTTCGGGCGGCGCTCGGCGGTCGTCGTCACCGGCCTACTAGCTGCCATCGATTCTTTTCTTTTTGTTTCTGTTAGTTTGGGCTGATTGGGTGCACCTGTTTTGAGTTTAGTTTGGTGGGTAGGCTATTTAAGGGCAGGTAGCCCGCTGGCTTTTGTGCGGGCTTGTTTATCTGTTATTTGGTGTTGGATTGTTATGTGGATTTTATTATTTTCTCGGGACAGTTTAGTCCGGTGTTTTTGGACTCGTCTTTTCATGCGCCCGTGTGTTTAGGGCATGATCGTTTTCCCTGTCAACTGGAAAATAAATCCACTTTCTTGAAACCCTGCTCTCTGCACTTGACTCCTCCACCCAGTACTCCTAGCAGCTCTGACAACCATCATGAGGCCTCTGATAGTGACACAAGTTAATGCCCTGATAACTGAGACGTCTTCATCAACAACAATAGGTAATGTGAGTTGTGAAGAGTTGTATGAAAAAATTACACATTGGTTTCCTTACCCTGTAAGCAGTCTATGGACAAGCTATGACAGCAATCCAAATCAAATCAAATCAAATTTTATTTGTCACATACACAGATGTTAATGCGAGTGTAGCGAAATGCTTGTGCTTCTAGTTCCGACAATGCAGTAATAACCAACAAGTAATCTAACCTAACAATTCCACAACTACTACCTTATACACACAAGTGTAAAGGGATAAAGAATATGTATATAAAGGTATATGAATGAGTGATGGTACAGAACGGCATAGGCAAGATGCAGTAGATGGTATAGTGTACAGTCTATACATATGAGATGAGTAATGTAGGGTATGTAAACATAAAGTGGCATAGTTTAAAGTGGCTAGTGAAACATGTATTACATAAAGATGGCAAGATGCAGTAGATGATATAGAGTACAGTATATACATATACATATGAGATGAGTAATGTAGGGTATGTAAACATTATATTAAGTGGCATTGTTTAAAGTGGCTAGTGATACATTTTTACATAATTTCCATCAATTCCCATTATTAAAGTGGCTGGAGTTGAGTCAGTATGTTAGCAGCGGCCACTAAATGTTAGTGGTGGCTGTTTAACAGTCTGATGGCCTCGAGATAGAAGCTGTTTTTCAGTCTCTCAGTCCCTGCTTTGATGCACCTGTACTGACCTCGCCTTCTGGATGATAGCGGGATGAACAGGCAGTGGCTCGGGTGGTTGTTGTCCTTGATGATCTTTATGGCCTTCCTGTGACATTGGGTGGTGTAGGTGTCCTGGAGGGCAGGTAGTTTGCCCCCGGTGATGCGTTGTGCAGACCTCACTACCCTCTGGAGAGCCTTACGGTTGTGGGCGGAGCAGTTGCCGTACCAGGCGGTGATACAGCCCGACAGGATGCTCTCGATTGTGCTTCTGTAGAAGTTTGTGAGTGCTTTTGGTGACAAGCCGAATTTCTTCAGCCTCCTGAGGTTGAAGAGGCGCTGCTGCGCCTTCTTCACAACGCTGTCTGTGTGGGTGGACCAATTCAGTTTGTCCGTGATGTGTACACCGAGGAACTTGAAGCTTTCCACCCTCTCCACTACTGTCCCGTCGATGTGGATAGGGGGGTGCTCCCTCTGCTGTTTCCTGAAGTCCACAATCATCTCCTTTGTTTTGTTGACGTTGAATGTGAGGTTATTTTCCTGACACCACACTCCGAGGGCCCTCACCTCCTCCCTGTAGGCCGTCTCGTCGTTGTTGGTAATCAAGCCTACCACTGTAGTGTCGTCCGCAAACTTGATGATTGAGTTGGAGGCGTGCATGGCCACGCAGTCGTGGGTGAACAGGGAGTACAGGAGAGGGCTCAGAACGCACCCTTGTGGGGCCCCAGTGTTGAGGATCAGCGGGGTGGAGATGTTGTTACCTACCCTCACCACCTGGGGGCGGCCCGTCAGGAAGTCCAGGACCCAGCTGCACAGGGCGGGGTCGAGACCCAGGGTCTCGAGCTTGATGACGAGTTTGGAGGGTACTATGGTGTTAAATCCTGAGCTGTAGTCGATGAACAGCATTCTCACATAGGTATTCCTCTTGTCCAGATGGGTTAGGGCAGTGTGCAGTGTGGTTGCGATTGCGTCGTCTGTGGACCTATTGGGTCGGTAAGCAAATTTGAGTGGGTCTAGGGTGTCAGGTAGGGTGGAGGTGATATGGTCCTTGACTAGTCCCGTGTGGCTCAGTTGGTAGAGCATGGCGCTTGCAACGCCAGGGTTGTGGGTTCATTTCCCACAGGGGGACCAGGATGAATATGTATGAACTTTCCAATTTGTAAGTCGCTCTGGATAAGAGCGTCTGCTAAATGACTTAAATGTAAATGTAGTCTCTCAAAGCACTTCATGATGACGGAAGTGAGTGCTACGGGGCGGTAGTCGTTTAGCTCAGTTACCTTAGCTTTCTTGGGAACAGGAACAATGGTGGCCCTCTTGAAGCATGTGGGAACAGCAGACTGGGATAAGGATTGATTGAATATGTCCTTAAACACACCAGCCAGCTGGTCTGCGCATGCTCTGAGGACGCGGCTGGGAATGCCGTCTGGGCCTGCAGCCTTGCGAGGGTTAACACGTTTAAATGTTTTACTCACCTCGGCTGCAGTGAAGGAGAGCCCGCAGGTTTCGGTAGCGGGCCGTGTCAGTGGCACTGTATTGTTTTCAAAAAGAGCAAAAAAGTTATTTAGTCTGTCTGGGAGCTAGACATCCTGGTCCGCGACGGGGCTGGTTTTCTTTTTGTAATCCGTGATTGACTGTAGACCCTGCCACATACCTCTTGTGTCTGAGCTGTTGAATTGCGACTCAACTTTGTCTCTATACTGACGCTTAGCTTGTTTGATTGCCTTGCGGAGGGAATAGCTACACTGTTTGTATTCGGTCATGTTTCCGGTCACCTTGCCCTGGTTAAAAGCAGTGGATCGCGCTTTCAGTTTCACGCGAATGCTGCCATCAATCCACGGTTTCTGGTTTGGGAATGTTTTAATCGTTGCTGTGGGTACGACATCGTCAATGCACTTTCTAATGAACTCACTCACCGAATCAGCGTATTCGTCAATGTTGTTGTTGGACGCAATGCGGAACATATCCAAATCCACGTGATCGAAGCAGTCTTGAAGCGTGGAATCAGATTGGTCGGACCAGCGTTGAACAGACCTGAGCGCGGGAGCTTGCTGTTTTAGTTTCTGTTTGTAGGCTGGAAGCAACAAAATGGAGTCGGGGTCAGCTTTTCCGAAAGGAGGGCGGGGGAGGGCCTTATATGCGTCGCGGAAGTTAGTATAACAATGATCCAAGGTTTTACCAGCCCTGGTAGCACAATCGATATGCTGATAGAATTTAGGGAGTTTTGTTTTCAGATTAGCCTTGTTAAAATCCCCAGCTACGATGAATGCAGCCTCAGGGTGTGTGGTTTCCAGTTTACATAAAGTCAGATAAAGTTTGTTCAGGGCCATCGATGTGTCTGCTTGGGGGGGAATATATACGACTGTGATTATAATCGAAGAGAATTCCCTTGGTAGATAATGCGGTCGACATTTGATTGTGAGGAATTCTAAATCAGGTGAACAGAATGACTTGAGTTCCTGTATGTTGTTATGATCACACCACGTCTCGTTAATCATAAGGCATACACCCCCGCCCCTCTTCTTACCAGAAAGATGTTTGTTTCTGTCGGCGCGATGCGTGAAGAAACCAGCTGGCTGCACCGACTCTGTTAGCGTCTCTCGAGTGAGCCATGTTTCCGTGAAGCAAAGAACGTTACAATCTCTGATGTCTCTCTGGAATGTTACCCTTGCTCGGATTTCATCAATCTTGTTGTCAAGAGACTGGACATTGGCGAGTAGTATGCTAGGGAGTGGAACGCGATGTGCCCGTCTCCGAAGCCTGACCAGGAGACCGCTTCGTTTTCCCCTTTTACGACGTCGTTGTTTAGGGTCTCCGGGTGGGATCAGATCCATTGTACTGGGTGGAAGGTAAAACACAGGATCCGCTTCGGGAGAGTCATATTCCTGGTTGTAACGATGGTGAGTTGACGTTGTTCTTATATTCAGTAGTTCCTCCCGACTGTATGTAATGAAACCTAAGATTACCTGGGGTACCAATGTAAGGAATAACACATAAAAAAAACAAAATACTGCATAGTTTCCTAGGAACGCGAAGCGAGGCGGCCATCTCTGTCGGCGCCGGAAGTGCTTTGGTTTAATTTCCCTGGCACTGTTTCCACATGCTGACGTTTTAGCATTTGTTGCACAAATCATATTCAAGTCATGGGACCTATATTAGCATTTTTCATGCATTTATGTCCAAATCATCCGACAGTATCTTAAATTCATCGTGAAGCTCAACAGTCAGATGTTTTGAACATGAAAAATTCAAAACAGTGAAATCCACTCATTTGAAAGGGTGTCCACATACTTTTGTTTATATATAGTGTATAGTGCACAATGTCTCAGGAAAGACTGTCTAGGTTGATAATACTCAGTATACTCTTAGAAAAAAAGGATCTGGATAGAACCAAAAAGGGTTCTATTGCTTGCTTCATATATGGCACCCCTAAAGGTTCTATATAGAATCTTTTTGTAGGGTTATTTGATCATAACTCCATGGGTTATTTTTCACTGACCACAAATTGGTTCTATATAGAGTAGAATATTAAGGTGTGCCATATATGAAGCAAGCATTGAACCCTTCTTGGTTCTATCCAGAACCTTTTTTTCTCAGAGTAGAAATCGGGCCGCAATCTGGACCTACAGGCCATGGTGAAAACATTTGCAGAGAAACTGCGTTATGCCAGTGGCTTGCGGATGCTCCAAACGGAACTCTCGTCATTCTCAGAGTATACATCTTGATTTCGTAATTTGACAATGGGATTTGTCTGTCCATTTCGTTTAGTGAGATTTGCGGAAATGCTTTCGTGATGTCTGCCATTACTGCTACCCTGTGCTACCTGAACTTAATCAGAATACTCAACAGGTCGGGGTTAGGATTTGGTCCTGTTTGTAAGTAGTCGTTCGTTAAATGACTACTTATCTATCTCATGCGAGGATGCAACAAACAGTACTCTGTGCTTGGTAGTTGTCCTCCTCCTTGATCACTGTGTGATGCTATAACCCAAACAGCACACATACATCTCACCGAAGTCGACCTGACCGCGTTATATCGTTAGTAGATCGTGTTCCATTTAGAACGTTGGCGGGAGGGCGGCTGTGAGTGTGGTAGGTCGAAATGCATGCTTGCTGCACCGTTACATGCCCACTCAGCAGCACAATCGGAAAATATCAAAAAAATATGTATAAAGCCTATGCTTAAATTAATTAATAAAAGTGCGTGTGTCAATTATAAACCAAGTGGCCACCTCTACTGCACTGTGTAGAAGATGAGAAATCCGGAAAGATGAGTTTGCAATGTGAAATTAAATCACTGAATCATCCATTCACATTGCGTCTCATAACAATGCTTTAACACTTTGGAGAAGTCAATGGGTTCTCAAACAGGATTCGCAAAGGAGAGACCACAGTTTAAATCCACCAGTTTCACATTTTACTCGTATTTTTTTTTAAATTATCATGCAAATCTTAAAATTACTAAAAGATGCTGTGATGACAAATTGCTTAAAATGAATCGAACGAATCAATAAACAGTCAGACATCGAAGATTATGTTCTCTATAATATATAAGGCGATTAGGGTATAGGCCTACATGAGGGGATTTGATGGAGGAAGACATGTAATCAATAAATGGGGAGATCTGGACAAGGATTAATAAAGACATTTAACAAAATAGGCTGGAATTACAAACTGACCCAGTATAGCATGCATGCAGCCACCACTTCAAATGATACATTCATATAATTCCAATAAAATAAATGTATGAAATATAAAAATAAATTGAGGGTTGTTGTCTATATTGAGGTAAATAGAAGACTATCAGAAAAAGATCAGTACAGCTGTCACGTTCTGACCTTTATTTCCTTTGTTTTGTCTTTATTTAGTATGGTCAGGGCGTGAGTTGGGGTGGGCAGTCTATGTGTGTTTTTCTATGTTGGGGTTTTGTGTTCGGCCTGGTATGATTCTCAATCCGAGGCAGCTGTCATCCCAAACAGCTAACCGTTGTCCCTGATTGAGAATCACACTTAGGTAGCCTGGGTTTCACTTTTGGTTTGTGGGTGTTTGTTTCCGTGTCAGTGTTTGTCGCCACACGGTACTGTTTCGTTTGATCAGCGTTTATTGTTTTTGTTCCTGTGTTCAGTTTTTGGATTTATATTAAAGACATGAACACTTACCACGCTGCGCTTTGGTCCGATCCTTCTACCACCACAGACGATCGTTACAACAGCTATGATCAATGCTAGTGTGAGAAACTAATGTTACATGGATCATAGCAACCTTAATTATACCTAGCGCACGCACACTGGCAAGGCTCAGAATTATATGACCGTTGGTTTGCCTGTGTTGCCAGTAACGTTAGCTACTAAACTGAAGAAGCTAATGTTAAATGTCAAATTGGGTAATTATCTATTATTATTATTTATTATTATTATTATTATTATTATTACTACATCTAATTGTCACTGAATTTAACTAGCTACACGTTTGTAAATGCTGAATAACATAAAAATATTGCTAAAGTTATATCATCTACTAGCTAACATTACCGTGCCGTCGGTCGCCTATAGCTAACGGTAACGTGTTAGATTAATTTGCAGCTAAAGCTAAACTAATGCGGTAGTTAGCTAGAAAACTATTGCACAGATTAGATTAAAAAGTTGTAACGGTAACGTTAATTTAAGGACGGTTGCTAGCTACAGTAGCTAATGTTAGCTAACGCCGGTAACGTTAGCTATCTAAAATGTTGGACTGGAGAACAGTTATTGTTGCTGGTTATTGAATTTACTCACCATGCAGGGCCGCATGACAAGCTCATATTGTCGTTGTTCATTCCATTGAATACCTAGCTAACCGTAGCTACATTAGGTTCCCGGTGTAACGTTCGTCGTCTGAAGAAGGATCGGACCAAAATGCAGCGTGGTAAGTGTTCATGATTATTTATTAAAACTGAACACTGAGACAAAATAACAAAAATAAAACAACATGAAACAGTTCTGTCTGGTGCAGACACAAAACAGAAAATAACTACCCACAAAGCATCGGTGGGGAAAATCTACATAAGCATGGTTCTCAATCAGAGAAAACGATAGACAGCTACCTCTGATTGAGAACCACACCCGGCCAAACACAAAGAAATACAAAACATAGAAAATGAACATAGAATGCCCACCCAAATCACACCCTGACCAAACCAAAATAGAGACATAAAAAGCTCTCTAAGGTCAGGGCGTGACACCCGGCGAGATAGATCGAAATGTCATAGTTTGTTATCCATCAGTGCAACAAGGGAAACGTTACAGATGAGACTTACAATGTTTCTACCCTATTCTCCGTATAGTACACCATTTTTGACCACGGTCTATAGGTTTCTGGTCTAAAGTAGATTACTATGTAGGGAATATGGTACCATTTGGGATGTGACCTCTGTATTCATGTAGTCTTCTAATGTAAGTGGGAGTAGTGCACATGTAGAACGGGTATTCAAAACTAGCCCTGCCTGCCACTCCATAGACTTTCACTGTGTCCTCTATATCATATCATATAATGCTTTCCATTAAACTAAAATCATTCAGTCTGGCAGGATATAGGCTTGCTTCCAATAGGTCTTTTTTTCGATATGTATTCATGTGTTTTTCTCTCCATTCCTTCAAGAAGCGACCATCATACCTCTGACTCCAACCCTTGGTTATCCAAACCTGTTCCTGAAGGTATGTGGTATTGCATGCGTACACCTCGCTTGGCCGTCCATAGATCTGGAAACCATTTAACCTAAACTTTTCCGCTTTTTTGGTCCCATACCTACCATGTTGTAACAGCGTGAACCCCTACACATCCACAAATACTTTAGATTTTCCTAGTGGTTGTCAATTTCATCTTCAGGCAAAGAGACAATGGATGGGCAAGAGACAATGGATGTGTCGTGTCCAAGAGGCCATCTTTAGGTGTATGCCAAATGCAAGGCATGGGATACTCTTGATGGGTATAATACTCTTGAATACTCTTAGACCAGCTGTGCGTAGAGAGTTTTATTCAACAGTTACAGTACCGTACTGAACGACCACAGGGTGATTGTGTATGGTGTGCTGAACACGTTTTGTGATTTCTAATGACCACACCCATATTAATCAGGCCACACATCGCCACACCCACCAAATGGGAACAAGCGTACCTCAAAAGCCTTTTTTTGAAAATTTGTCTCTGTTACAGAAGTACAACAGAGTAGAGTATAAGTTCTGTACAGTAAAGATTAGCATAGTAGCAGACACTTAAGTAGAACAGTATAATTTACTGTATTCTGCTGTACTGTAGTTCACTGTACTGTACTAAACCATACTGTACTGTAGCCTACTGTACTGAACTATACTGTACTATACCAAATTGTACTGCACTGTACAGTGCCAAACTATACTGTACTGTGTCCTACTGTGCTGTACTCTGTGGCAACCTTGTGATTGTGACTTGTGTTTATTAAGTGGGTGGTTTGGAATTCCCATTGTTAGAGCCTCTCCTGCCCATGATATCTGAGACAACGTACACATGGCCACGTTCATATAAAGTGACATCGTGAATGTAGTATCACATTTTGTTGAAAATGTTGGTTTGGGAAATAATCTAGATTTGTTTTGTTTAAAAGCAATAATACACTTGAGGACATGTGTTATGACATTTTTAAAATGTCATAACACATGGCCTCGAGTGTATTATTGCTTAATTGTCTGTGATTGGTCCGGTCCGGACCAACCAATATATGGTCTTGTTTTGGGGCAGGTCTCAATAGAATAATAGCCAGTGCGTAGAATAATACCCAACCATGCAGAGGAGAATATTACATTTTTCTACCTTTGTGTACCTATTCAGGATACATCACCATAAAGAGAATGTCATGCATAATTATGCATTTCTGTGTAGTACAGACCAGGGACCAATGATGTCATTCTGTTAGTTATTCTGTTACCAGGTGTTAATCATTCAGTGATCATTCCATAATCTGTGTTTGTAAAATTAAACTACCTAAAGCACCACCCAAATTGATTTATTTAAGACGATGTAAAATGTCCTCCTTTTCCTCTGCTTGCAGCCTCTCCGTCCACCAAAGCCTGTTTCCTGAGCTGCCCTGATCTGCAGTTCCAAAATACAGCGGGCAGTTTCCTGAAAATAATTGTATCAATCCACACTGTCTTGTCTCTGGATCTTTTAACCTGTACCAGGTAGTATAATCAAGTCTACCCAAATAGTTACTGAATGAAATGTTTTTGTATTAGATATGTACCTCATTGTACTATTTGTGAAGGAAAACAGAACTGGACCAGTGGCACAGGAGTGGTTTAAAGATGGGCTGGCATGGTGGCCTCCTTATGTGGACAGGAATACAATTATGTTAGGAAAAGGTTAACTCCAAACCCCACAAAAGGCTGGAAGCAGTTTGCTGCAAGCATGCTCTTCGAAACAGGTCATTCCAAAAAGGCTCAGTGTACAGCCTTTCTGATGTTGTTTGGATGTCCGGATGTCGTTCTGAAATTGTCACTTGTTAGTATCACTATACACACCCACTAGTTTACATAATAGTTGGTGTCTGGCGAAGACATCTTCATTCATGCTGAATTGCCCTATGTGTTTTTAACACTTCTATTTACAGAATCATTCAACAAAATTGTAAAGCGGTGGGATATGTCATGTGTGACATCAGACAAGAACACTGACCAAGAAGGCCAAACAGTCATAAAACGAAACAAGTGAGCACATAAGTGTTTGTTGAATAGGAGTTTTTCCTCATTTTAATCAATTTCGTCTACATTGCAGCAAGTGTATTAAAATGCGTTTTTGTTTTTTTTGCATGATGAATGGTTTGCCATAAGTATACAGCCTTCTTTCAATTGCAAAGTGGTATGCATGTGTTAAGCAATGAATTGCCTGACTGGGCTGATGGGACAGTGGATGACTACCTATTGCTATGCTTGTTTTAACAAACCTATTGTATACATTCAAATTATTATGAATTTACATATTTAGACCCAAAAGGCTTAGGACATCATTGTCCTCCTCAGAGGAAGAAGACCCACCCCCAAGTTCATTTTCACCTCCACCACCAACCCCTCCCCCCCCCCCCCAAATAAAATACTGCAGAAGGCCCCTCCCAAAGCCCTGAAAGCCCCTCCTCCTTTACCACTGGTCATGAGACCAACCACCAAAATAATATCAGTGTCAGTAAGCTTGACATGCGTACAAGGGACAAAAAGGGTAAGATATGAAGCAAAAAAATGTAGATCTTTGCGTTCTTCAAGTCGCAACAAAAACTTCCAGGCTTCAAGACATGTCAAGGCGGGCCTCCTTTGAACGTAAGAGATATGACATAGTGAAGAGATGGCATATACTATCAAATACAGTGTGATCAAAAACATGAATGAGCCACAACATCGAGTTGGAGACCAGAGATGGAGACAGCCCCAGTCGGGCATCAATGGCATTTTCAGAATGTGTTTCTTACAGATGGTTTATAGAAGTTAATTCACTAGGCCTTCCACTATCAACTGACTAACCACTTGCTTACCCTAGAGTAAACTTAACCCTAACTATTTACGTATCTGTCCAAATACGGTGTGATCAACAACATGAATGAATGATTTTTGTTCTCTTCAAGCCACGACACCCAGTTGGAGATCAGAGATGGAGACAAACAAGAGCAGCATCAGTTGGGCATCAATGGCCGACCTTTTCAGAATGTAAGTATCCCTTACAGATGGTTTATACAAGTTAACTCACTAGGCCTAGGTTAATGTAACAGGTCAACATTCCCAAGGCCGCAGGGCCAGACGGATTACCAGGACGTGTACTCCGAGCATTCGCTGACCAACTGGCAAGTGTCTTCACTGACATTTTCAACCTGTCCCTTAATGAGTCTGTAATGCCAACATGTTTCAAGCAGACCACCATAGTCCATTGCCAACACCCAACGATTATCCAATCAAATTGCACTGCTATATTTGGCCTAGTCTTTCTATTGAAATCAGAAAACTGCTGTGGTTTAGGATTAGTACTAATGGAACTGTTTTCATCTAACCCTAGTTGAAAGGATCATCCTCGAACAGCTGGGGAAGCTTCACCTCAAGGTGGAGCATCTGATTAAACTTGTACAAACAATAAGTGCAACTGCAAGAGCTCTGCCGGACCAAGAACCCCAGAGGGATGAGGAGGACGGGGAACCCATACTGCCAATACCTACATTGGAGGAGCTCAATGACTTCGATGAGAGACTTGGCCGGGACAGCCATTTCAACAACAAAAAATGGAATGCTCTCTAACACTTTCATGGGCTACATAGAGAGATTCATAAAAACTCTGTGTTATAGTATAATTAAACAATAAGGCATGAGGGAGTGGTATATGGCTAATATACCACGGCTAAGGGCTGTTCTTATGCATGACGCATCGCGGAGTACAGCCTAGATACAGCCCTTAACCATGGACTATTGGCCATATATCACAAACCCCTGAGGTGCCTTGTTGATGCTATAAACTGGTTACCAATGCAACTAGAGCAGTAGAAATAAATGTTTTGTCATACCCATGGTATACGGTCTGATATACCACGACTGTCAGCCAATCAGCATTCAGGGCTCGAACCACCCAGTTTTTAATTCTTAATAACCTTTGTGTTCTAGCACAGGATTTTTCTCGACCCAGTCAGGGTCCATCAGTTGTTCCATATATTTGATATAACTTAACACTAGCACATCCAGCAGCAGTTAAAGTGTGCATAGTTTTGGAATACAGTACATTTGAAATGGCTGCAGCGCCCGGGGAATGGGTTAAGAAAGGCTGTTCTAGCCTACCTCAAAACACACCTGATTCAACTAAAATGAGGAGCTAATTACTTGAGTCAAGGTGTTAGCGCTGGGTTGGAACTGTATTAGTGTGCAGACACATATCTGGTAAGACTTCAACTAGTATGTTCTGAAAGTATAAACAGGTAGATTTAAAAGACAATATAATTGTCTGTATTAACATTATTTTAACTTCAGATCTCAAAGTTACCCATAACTGGGGGTAACGATGTAAAAAAGACTGTGGCGGGTGTGCGGGAAGGTTTTCGGACCTGACCTAGCCACCCAATTAAATTGGTGCGGGAGAGGACAGAAGATTGGCATCAGGACGCGACCAGTGAAGGACATCATAGTGTGTAGGTTCAACCATTACTGTGATATTTTTCTGTTTTAGGATTAGTAAGTGAAAACAAAGACCTTGGTAAAATCAAATGGGTGTTATAATACAGAAGCTCTTAGAAATCAGCTAGTGTAAAGACAACAGAGAGAGCCCACCCACAGCACCCGCTGCTCTAACAACCACAACACGTGGTATATTCCACCTTGCCTTATCCTCAATCATTTTGTTATGCATGTTCGGTTGTCTCCGGCTGGAGCGGCCTTGTACTTTTTTAATTGTCAAATAAATTAAATCAATCAATCCCTCCAGCCAATACCCACACCAATTCAATGCCTTTAAAACCCATGAGAAGGAGTGTACAAGTGCATACTTTTGGAAAAGTGTGGAGAATTGGGATGCAACCCATCACCACTCTTGTTAAATAGAAATGTACTGATACTTTTTTGCTTAATATTTTCCCTTCTGGTGTCAGTTCTTAAAAATACAGCTCTGTTAGAAATGACAGAGGCTGATGTAGAGAAACCCATTCGAAATTGGCTTAGGCTGAGCCAAGACAGAGCAAAAGGGAGGTGAATAAGGCCTAGTGGAAGAGAGAGCAGAACAAGAAAGTGATTAAAGGTAGGGCTACTGAGCAGAGATGTAGCTTCTCATATACCCATCTACAATAAGTTCTTGTTTGTCTCCCTTTCAAACAGGCTGTCATTTCAAGTCTGCCAGCGGACTCTTGTTGAATCCCGAACTAACCCCTTTCCCCTACCAACTTGCTCGGGGGGGCCCTCTGTTGCTGACGAAACTGAGGGTGACTTCCTGAAAGTGGCAAGAGGATTAATAAACCCTTCAACTTCGGGACACACTTGTGACTTGAATGAGTATAAATGTAGCTCCACTGTGATGAGACTGCAACGCTGACATGAGGGAGGTGCCAGAAATGTAGCCAAACTTTAATGAGACTTTTAATTACAAAAATATGGTTTAGCCTAAACACCAGTCATGTTTGACAAATTATGTTAACAAACATCGTATTGATTCTGTCGACGTAGGCAAGGCACGGTTTGTTAAGATCAACTGGTCACAAGAACGGAGAGAAAGGGCCGTGCCAATTTTATTTATTTTTATTTAACTAGGCACGTCAGTTAAGAACAAATTCTTATTTACAATGATGGCCTAGCAAAAGGCCTCATGCGGGATGGGGGCTGGGATTAAAAGTAAAAATAAATTAAATCAAAATATAGAACAAAACACACATCACGACAAGAGAGACAGCACAACACTACATAAAGAGACCTAATGCGACAACATAGCATGGCAGCAACACATGGCAACTCAGCATGGTAGCAACACATGGCAACAACATGTTGCAACAACATGGTAGCAGCACAAAACAGGGTACAAACATTGTTGGGCACAGACAACAGCACAAAGGGCAATAAGGTAGATACAACAAAACGTCACGCATAGCAGCCACAACTCAGTAAGAGTGTCCATGATTGAGTCTTTGAATGAAGAGATAAAACTGTCCAGCTTGAGTGTTTGTTGCAGCTCGTTCCAGTCGCTAGCTGCAGCGAACTGAAAAGACGAGCGACCCAGGGATGTGTACTTTGGGACCAGAAATTAATGTGGCTGGCAGAACGGGTGTTGTATCTGGAGAATGAGGGCTGCAGTAGATATCTCAGACAGAGGGGAGTGAGGCAATAGCACATCACCCACCTTGAATTCTGAGCGGAGGGAGTACAGTACCTGGACGTTTTATGTAATTGCATGAGGCATGTCCTACCTTGTTTCAAAGTAGCCTAACCAAAATCCAACCGTAGGCTAAGCATGTACTCATTAACATTATGCCATTGAAACCAGCATTTTCTCTTGTTCTGTTGGTTTTCAAATAAACTGTATTGTCGATGTCCAGAAGCCAAACACACAATCCTAATCATATTATCAACTCATGCTAGTTGTTAGATCTTACTTCTTTACATTTCTCACGAATATTGGTAACCCGGTCACATGAAACCACTGGCATTTGAGGCAGCAGTGCGCTTTGGGAGAACGGTGCGCTTTGGGAGAACGGTGCGCTTTGGGAGAAAGGTGCGCTTTGGGCAAAGTTATTATTAGTTCTGTGCTTGCAGGATGCAAAGCACACTATTGTTATTGCTCAAATAAGCTAACATTGAATATCCCTTTGAGCATGGTGAAGTTACTAATTACACTTTAGATGGTGTATCAATGTACCTAGTCACTACAAAGATAGATGTCCTTCCTAACTCAGTTGCAGAGAGGAAGGAAAACAGCTCAGGGATTTCACCATGAGGTCAATAGTTACTTTAAAACAGTTAGAGTTTAATGGCCGTGATAGGAGAAAACTGAGGATGGATCAACAACATTATATTTAACTTCTTGAGAATATAGGGGGTGCTATTTCGACTTAGTGAAAATTGGTCTCCAAATTAAACTGCCTCGTACTCAATTCTTGCTCGTACAATATGCATATTATTATTACTATTGGATAGAAAACACTCTCTAGTTTCTAAAACCGTTTGAATTATGTCTGTGGGTGAACCAGAACTCTTTCTGCAGCGAAATCCATGACAGGAACTGCGAAGGTCTGAAAATTAGGCTCTGTTCTCAGATCAGTTTAAAGCTCTGTATGTATCCTATGGGTCGACATGAACTGCACCCGCCTTCCCCTGGATGTCAGTAACCAATGAGAAGTGGAATGGAGTGTCTACGTAGCTCTCAGAGTTTATAAAAGGCCAAGGAACGAGGGGACCTCTCTTTTCGACGTTCGTCATGGCGCAAAGCAGGACCTCAGAATGGCATTTGAAACGCTCAGTTATCGACCTTAGATATATCCGTCTGTAATTTAATTCGATATAGGTGTTAGAAACATCATAACGAAGTTATTTTAAACCGAGTTATATCAGTTTATGCGAGTATATTGCTATTTTCGGAATTTCCTTAGTATTGCGTTTGGAGGATTTGGGCATGCTGTGGCCACATAGCTATTCTTAGCTGCTAATTCCGAAGTTGAAGACGACGTTTTACAACCAAGCAGCGATTCTTTTGGACAAGGGACCACTTGCACAAGATTCTGATGGAAGCTCGTCCAAAAGTAAGAGCTATTTATGATGTTATTCCGTATTTATGTGGAAAAATGTAAACGGATTTGTCCGCCATTATTGCGGCACTAGTCTGGCTGTAACGCACACTGTATGTCTAGTAACGTTAATTTTAAAAATCTAACTCAGCGGTTGCATTAATAACTAATGCATCTTTCATTTGATGTCCAACCTGTATTTTTTAGTCACGTTTACGATTATTTATTGATTAGATTAGGTGCCTTTCCAAGATGGCGCCGGCCAGAATGCATGACCTGTTGCCACTGATCACATTGTATAACCACGATTTGTGCTGCTAAATATGCACATTTTCGAACAAAACCTATATGGATTGTGTAATATGATGTTACAGGACTGTCATCTGAAGAATTCTGAGAAGGTTAGTGAAAAATTAATTTATTTTGGTGGTGAATACGTTATCGCTGTGTTTGGCTGGAATCAATGCTGTTGTCTGGTTTGCTATTGTGGTAAGCTAATATAACGATATATTGTGTTTTCGCTGTAAAACACTTAGAAAATCTGAAATATTGTCTTGATTCACAAGATCTGTGTCTTTCAATTGCTGTACGCTGTGTATTTTTAAGAAATGTTTTATGATGAGTAATTAGCTAATACACGATGGTCTCTGTAGTTATTCTAGTCATTTTAGTGAGAGTTGTGATGGGGGCTGCAATTGTAAACTATGATTTATACCTGAAATATGCACATTTTTCTAACAAAACATATGCTATACAATAAATATGTTATCAGACTGTCATCTGATGAAGTTTTTTCTTGGTTAGTGGCTATTTATATCTTTATTTGGTCGAATTGGTGATAGCTACTGATGGAGTGAAAATATGGTGGAGCAAGAAAAATGGTGTCTTTTGCTAACGTGGTTAGCTAATAGATTTACATATTGTGTCTTCCCTGTAAAACATTTTAAAAATCAGAAATGGTGGCTAGATTCACAAGATCTGTATCTTTCATCTGGTGTCTTGGACTTGTGATTTAATGATATTTAGATGCTAGTATTTACTTGTGACGCTATGCTAGGCTATGCTAGTCAGCTTTTTTACTGGTGGGGGTGCTCCCGGATCCGGGTTTGGGAGGCACTAGAAGTTAATCCACAATACTAACCTAATTGATTGAGTAAAAAGAAAGAAGCCTGTACAGAATAAAAAATATTCCAAAACACGCATCCTGTTTGCAACAAGGCACTAAAGTAATACTGCAAAAAATGTGGCAAAGCCTGAATTCAAGTGTTATGTTTGGGGGTAAATCCAATACAACACATTACTGAGTACCAGTCTCCATACTTTCAAGCACTGTGGTGGCTGCATCATGTTATGGGTATGCTTTTAATCGTTAAGGACTGGGGAGTTTTTCAGGATAAAAAAATTACGGAATTGAGCTAAGTACAGGCAAAATTCTAGAGGAAAACCTGGTTCAGTCTGCTTTCCACCAGACACTGGGAGATTAATTCACCTTTCATCAGGACAATAACCTGAAACAGAAGGCCAAATATACACTGGAGTTGCTTACCAATAAGACAGTAAATGTTCCCGAGTGGCCGAGTTACAGTTTTGACTTAAATCTACTTGAAAATCTAAGGCAAGACTTGAAAATGATCAACAACCAATTCTGAAAAGAATAATGGGCAAATGTTGCACAATCCAGTTGTGGAAAGCTCTTAGAGACTTACCCAAAGTTACCCAAAGTTGCTTCTACAAAGTACTGCATGCTTTCCCATGATGTCTTGCATAAAAAGGTTGGATGAAAACCTAGTTAATGTCAAGCCATTTTGAGGATGATGGAAGTATAGCGTATTTTTTGAAGAACGTGAGTATGCCTACAGGAGACTTTTGTCTAGACTAATCAGATTAGAACATTGGGACTGATTGTGTTAATGCAACATATAAAAAGGTAATTCATTTAAAAAAGTTAAAGGATTCATATTTAGGCTATATTGATGTGTTAGGTTCTAGGTGCGCGATGAATAGCCACTGGGATTGGAGAGGAGGCAGAGCGCGAGTTAAGCTTTCCTGAATAACTGGGCCTGCCGGGAGCATACAGTATGTGGCCACATTATTACAGCAGGACTTGGGAGAATGATCTGAAACAGACAGCGCATTCAGTATCAGAAGTAAAAATAAAGCCAAACTGGCCTGCTAGTGTTCCTTTCTAGACCCTATAAATTGTCGAGAGTAGACCCACAACTGATCCAAATGGAATGAAACATTCATATCACACGGCTTTTGCACCGCTATTCGAATGACATTTTCACCCTCATTGTTGCTGGAGTTCTTCGGGGAACTTCGCAATTGCAACTGAAAACACTCGTACCAAGTTTGAATGAGACAACAGTTAAAAAGGTAAGTTGGGTTGATGTTTGGCTTTGAAAAATAAAATTCTAATGAATAACAAAGACAATTATGGACTTCTGTGAATAGCTTCCATAACGTAACTATGGCCATAGTTCAGAAGAATTAACGTAAATATTAGAAAGCCGGGTTTGACCGTTGGCGTTGTATGAGCTAATTTACAGTACAGTAACGTTAGCTAGCTAGCTAGCTAGTTAGTTATGTCCTAACTAGGCAGAACTAGGTTTGTATTATTTCCTGAACTATATTCTGTCCCATATATTGTATATCGTTTCCATAAAGCCAACATGGCTTTACACTCATTAACTTACATTTCCAATCTAGAGCAGTTCTCACTTTTGTTGAGAATGAACTAGCTAACGTTAGCTAGCTAGCTAATGTCAACGAAGCTAACTAACCAACAAACGTTAACTAACTAACTAACTAACTAAGGATGGTGACCTGTCCAGACGAGATGTTACAATGAACTGAATCGTCAATGGAGGGCTTCCTCTTTATATAGCTACAGCATGCAATATTATTAACTCACAAGGGGGCATAACATTACATGTACAACACTATCCCATTTTGGAAGCATTACATGTATGCCCCCTTGTGGAGGGAAATGAATAGCTTAGATGGTAGCTATAGACGAGATTCAAATGCATAATGCATAATGGTATTAATACAGTGACTAGACTACCTCTTTTGTATAAATGCATGCCCTTCAGAATCCAAACACAGTATTGCCACGCAGCCAAATGTTGCTTATAATCTTTCAAGTCAGCCTGATAAAATATTGAACAATTGGTGTACAAAGATAGCTTCAAAATGTATATTAGGCCTGTATGGCAGTACTTTTACTGTATGGCGGTACTGTATTGGCTAGTGCTTTCTCCAATATGTTCTTCTATTTTGCATTAAATTGTATGTCGATGCCATTGATCTTTCAATATTTATTATATATATATATATATATTAATGCTCGTGAGACTATTCTTTGACACATTTTCTCTTCCTTTGAAATTCTTATAGGATAGAACATGGACACAATGCAATTGGGATCAAGAAGAAGGTACGGATATGTTGTAGGACAGCTGCATGTGATGTGTACATTTAACCTACATAGTCAATACAAACTGAAATCTATTAGCATACAAATGTTTGCAAATTATATTTTCAGATCTTCTCAGAAATGAATCAAGTCCGTGGAATGGATATAGACAAAAATATAATTCAAGGACTAGCAGAGGTAGAGAGGCGAGGCAGGAGTGAGGACATCATCCTGCTATTTTGACAGTCCCTTAAGGACAATACAGATGAGGTATTTGCTCTTATTCCTTCCATTTCTCTAATGTATTTTGTAATTAAATTAGCAAGTGTAGTAAGATCATTGCTTTACTTTACTAGGACTCGACACCACAGCAGCGATCCTGCTCTTGCCCTACCTCTTCAATGAGGACCCGAGTGGCCTTTATGTCCGTGACAAGGTATGCCTATGCACAAATAATCTGTTTCTTCGTAAACATAAGTGTGCATGCTTATATAAAACTACAGCTGAACATTTGTTATGTTCTTTGTTAAATGTATGTGTATTAATCTTTTCTTACTGTTGTTAACACAGATTTCACCGCTCCCCACTCCTTTACTGCACATCAGCAGAAATCCATTTCACCATGACAGTGAATTCACACTGTTCTGAAGTTACTGTGTTCTGGGGATAAGAGAAGTTGGGGTGAAGTTACCAGGGCCGGTCATAAAGATGGCAAACTTCCTAACATAACTAAGTGGTTGTTGGACACACACACACACACTAAAGCTACAAATCTGTATTTAGCATCAAGGCTACAATATTGTTAGTTTACCTATGATTCATTTTTAATGTATTTTGTTTATATTGTACATCATTATTGTATTTTTTTTATGTAATGAAAGGACTATACAAATTAAATGTGTTATTTATTATGGTCTGACATGTTTTCAAAGGTTCTTCGAATAACTTTTAGGGGTTCCCCCGCAGTTTCAATTTGAAGAACCCCTAAAGGATACTCCAGGTACCTTTTCTTTTTAGAGTGTAGACTATACTGACCGGTTGTATAGTAAAAGTTAGTGCGGAAAAGCATAGTGCATAAGGGAAGTACCAAAACATCTTGATATAGGGGAGGCTCGCAAAGCAACAAAACAAGTTTGACAACCCTTCCCTATTTTGGAGAAAGCGCTTGCTTTTCTCCACCACTCACGTGCATTACTCCAATGTCTTGAGATTCAGTTGTGATTGAATGTGCTCTCCAAAGCCACTAGGCCTTCATCCAGTCTTTCAATTCTTCCCGTCACAATTTTCCAATAATTGTCACCTCTTATTAGAATAGATAGCTAACTCTTTTGTGTCCATACCTCTGATTGGGATGTTGGCCACTCATCTCTCCTCGAGGTTTCTTCTCGTCTGTTCACTTTCATATTCAACCTATACACTCAGGATGTCTCCAATAACTGTATATCTACTCCTTGGCTACAGGATTTCTCAAACACACCCCTACTCTTCTGTAGGTTATCTTAGTGGGTGTAACTGAGCCAAATGTATGCAAATTCAACACTTCCTGTCCTACTACTGCTAAGTTAAGTGAAATGTGTTCTCTACTGAAACTGCTTTGGCTGCCTCCATCTAGTAAACACCCGCCTACTTGACTCTGTTTAGGCGTTTCTATAAACACTGTAGCTGTTTGCAGTGTTACTGTGCTACCTTCACTGTTACCTGGTGAGATAGAAACTACATTATCTGTGTCCATGCTCTCTCCATGGCACATCTCTGTGCTTTATGGGTACCCTGGGCTCTGATTGGTTGATAGAGTGCAGATTGTTCGGTGCCAGTGGTGTCATTACAGTCTTTGGATTTGTGACCCATTCTGTGACATAATATGCATTTTGACTCTTCCCTTTCACGTGTGTGAAACGTGAGAATGTGTTGGGCTTTCTTCTCTCGGATGTTCACCTCTCCCATGTCCTGTATCGCGTTCCTTCTCTGCAATGGAACATTCTTCTGCTTTTGTGTCCATGGCAGATTAGCGTTCTCTCTCGGCAGGAAACTCATGAGATCTTACACACTAGCTAGGTTTCCATCCATTTGCAACAGATTTTCATGCGAATATTCAAAAATCTCCAGAAAATAATATGCGCATTTTCCTACTACGGATGTGTTTACATCAAATTGATTTAATGCAGATAGAAGTCAGTGCCTGATGAAGTAGTGCACATAAAAATAACATTTGCTGTTAAATTCCCAATGTAACAAATGAAAGATAAGTGTTAAATAGGTTTCCATCACATTTTGAACTTTACTGATGGTTTTAACACAAAAACTGTTGTGTTATATGGCAAATGTGCCCACTCTGGTCATGTGCGCTCAAGCCAACTGCTCAACAGCTTGCACATGCAGTGCTGGTAGGCTACCTACATTATATTATTATGGATAAGAGCGACATTATTTTTAGTTGTCAAACTACAGCCACGTTGATAATCAGTATAAGCCCCTAGATATTTATTTGAAAGGTGCATCAAGCTCATCACATGCACTTTCACCACCCTGTGAAGTTCATAATAATTTATTCTCTAGCCTAATAAACTGCATGTTGTCTCGAGTCATAGTGGGAGGACCACACAATTTATCATCGCTTGACGCCAAGTTTACCTTGCCACAGGGGAGGAGCGCATGCAAGCAGATTAGGACATTTGGCTAGGATGGAATAAATTATATAGTAAAACCTGCAACAGTGTGAAATAAACCAGGGGGGAAAACCACTACCCTCCCCTGTGCCCAATAAAAAAAAAACACAACACTCCCCAAAGCAACAAAAAAAAGTTTTGACAATCGTCCCCTATTCTAGACTAATAAACTGCATGGTTTCCGGAGTCGTAGTTGGAGGACCACACAATTTATCACCCTGTGACTCCAAGTTTATCAATATTTGCGCATAAAGGTCTTTCCAGCGCAATTTCAAGCATAATTAATTTTACTGACACAAAAAGATCCCACCATGTCGAACGAATTGTCTGTCGGCTTTAATAAAATTAGACCGGAATATCCTGTTTCCATTAACCTGGTCGTGACTTTTTTAATGCGTCAGGTAAATCATCCACATGAAATGGTTGGATTGGAAACCTGTTATCCAGGTCAGAAGACTGCCGGTGGGGAGAAGATAAAAACAGCGCTCTGTCTCCTGTCGGAGTTTAATTTGCAGATGCCTATTAACCTGTATTCTGCCAGGCTCCTGCTCTCATCAACGTGCCTGGTTATAACAGTGATATGGTGTGTAATCCGCGGAAGGAGGGTATGGTAGGTGGGGGGTAACTTCTCGATTTGTATCTCCATTGAGTTAAACCTCGATATCCAACAGGCTTTCCCCCATTCCCTTCCTTCCATAATAACAGCACAACACAGGGGCCTTATTTATCTGCAGGCAGCTGTGGGTAGGGGGAGACATCGAATGGCTCCCCAGAGGGTGGTGCGGTCAGCCCAACGCATCACCTGGGGCATGCTGCTTGCCCTCCAGGACACTTGCAGCACTTTGTATCAAAGGCCAAGAAGATCATCAAGGACCTCTAGCCACCTGAGTCACGGTTTGTTCACTCCGCTACCATCTAGCAGGAAGAGACGGTACAGGTGCATCAAAGCCAGACAGACGAAAGACAGAAAAACAGCTTCTATCTTCAGGCCATCAAACTGTTGAACAGCCATCATGTAGTAAGTGAGAGACAAAGATAGACTCACTCACACAAACAGACACACAAACACAGCAAACTAATATATCTAGTACTGTACATTGCATTTTTGTTACACTGTTTATACACACCACATATTTACTGCATATAGTTGATTCTTATTTATATACTGGATTATATACCGGATTCTTACTTATTCATATACTGTATTCTTCACATAGCTCATTCTAATATATCTACTACTCAGTGGCGGTCGGTTACGTTTAAGATTAGGGAGGACCATTTTTTTTTTATGAGCACGGCCTTATTTCTATTACAGCATATTGGATGACTGTCATTCATGTTCCATTCACCCAGCTCAATGTAACATCGATAGGTTTAGGCTGCTACATGATACTCGAATTTGCCCTATACCAGTCACGAGGTTAATTGCTATAGCCTAGCCTACATATGACAGTTTATAATGTAGGTGCACAGTTCGAGAGACATATTGGAATAATCAAGGTGATAGTGACACATTCAATAGCTCCTGTGTCTAGCGTTCTGTTTTCCAACTAAAACTAAAGTTTCCATTGGACAAATTCAGGTAGGCCCATGCCCGTTTCGTTCCGTTAACTTCCGTTTAAGAAAGGTTTTGCATCAGAACTGGCGGAATGAATACACCCCTGTATCAAATCAAGTTTATTTTATATAGCCCTTCGTACATCAGCTAATATCTCGAAGTGCTGTACAGAAACCCAGCCTAAAATCCCAAACAGCAAGCAATGCAGGTGTAGAAGCACGGTGGCTAGGAAAAACTCCCTAGAAAGGCCAAAACCTAGGAAGAAACCTAGAGAGGAACCAGGCTATGAGGGGTGGCCAGTCCTCTTCTGGCTGTGCCGGGTGGAGATTATAACAGAACTATGCCAAGATGTTCAAAATGTTCATAAGTGACAAGCATGGTCAAATAATAATCATGAATAATTTTCAGTTGGCTTTTCATAGCCGATCATTAAGAGTTGAAAACAGCAGGTCTGGGACAGGTGGCGGTTCCATAACCGCAGGCAGAACAGTTGAAACTGGAATAGCAGCAAGGCCAGGTGGACTGGGGACAGCAAGGAGTCATCATGCCCGGTTTGCCGTGACGTATGGTCCTAGGGCTCAGGTTCTCAGAGAGAGAGAAAGAAAGAGAGAACGAGAGAATTAGAGAGAGCATACTTAAATTCACACAGGACACTGGATAAGACAGGAGAAGTACTCCAGGTATAACCAACTGACCCTAGCCCCCCGACACATAAACTACTGCAGCATAAATACTGGAGGCTGAGACAGGAGGGGTCAGGAGACACTGTGGCCCCATCCGATGATACCCCCGGACAGGGCCAAACAGGAAGGATATAACCCCACCCACTTTGCCAAAGCACAGCCCCCGCACCACTTGAGGGATATCTTCAACCACCAACTTACAATCCTGAGACAAGGCCGAGTATAGCCCACAAAGATCTCCACCACAGCACTAACCAAGGGGTGGCGCCAACCCAGACAGGAAGATCACGTCAGTAACTCAACCCACTCAAGTGACGCACCCCTCCTAGGGACGCCATGAAAGAGCACCAGTAAGCCAGTGACTCAGCCCCTGTAATAGGGTTAGAGGCAGAGAATCCCAGTGGAGAGAGGGGAACCGGCCAGGCAGAGACAGCAAGGGCGGTTCGTTGCTCCAGAGCCTTTCCGTTCACCTTCACACTCCTGGGCCAGACTACACTCAATCATATGACCTACTGAAGAGATAAGTCTTCAGTAAAGACTTAAAGGTTGAGACCGAGTCTGCATCTCTCACATGGGTAGGCAGACCGTTCCATAAAAATGGAGCTCTATAGGAGAAAGCCCTGCCTCCCGCTGTTTGCTTAGAAATTCTAGGGACAATTAGGAGGCCTGCGTCTTGTGACCGTAGCGTACGTATAGGTATGTACGGCAGGACCAACTCGGAAAGATAGGTAGGAGCAAGCCCATGTAACGCTTTATAGGTTAACAGTAAAACCTTGAAATCAGCCCTTGCCTTAACAGGAAGCCAGTGTAGGGAAGCTAGCACTGGAGTAATATGATCAAATTTCTTGGTTCTAGTCAGGATTCTAGCAGCCGTATTTAGCACTAACTGAAGTTTATTTAGTGCTTTATCCGGGTAGCCGGAAAGTAGAGCATTGCAGTAGTCTAACCTAGAAGTAACAAATGCATGGATTAATTTTTCTGCATCATTTTTGGACTGAAAATTTCTGATTTTTGCAATGTTACGTAGATGGAAAAAAGCTGTCCTTGAAACAGTCTTGATATGTTCGTCAAAAGAGAGATCAGGGTCAAGAGTAACGCCGAGGTCCTTCACAGTTTTATTTGAGATGACTTTACAACCATCAAGATTAATTGTCAGATTTAACAGAAGATCTCTTTGTTTCTTGGGACCTAGAACAAGCATCTCTGTTTTGTCCGAGTTTAAAAGTAGAACGTTTTCAGCCATCCACTTCCTTATGTCTGAAACACAGGCTTCTAGCGAGGGCAATTTTGGGGCTTCACCATGTTTCATTGAAATGTACAGCTGTGTGTCATCCGCATAGCAGTGAAAGTTGTCATAATTTCTATGTAAGTCTATGGAAGGGGGTGAGAACCATGAGCCTCCTAGGTTCTGTATTAATATTAAAGTCAATGTACAGAAAATAGCTGTCCTCCGGCAACACCATGGTGCTACCCTAGAAGGGGCTGTTGAGGCTACTGCATACCTTCATTGCAAAACAGTGTGTTTTAATTAGTTATTTGGTAACATGAATATACTGTATTTAGTATAGTTTTATCTAAAAAGGATAACTTTAATCTTTCACTATTTAAAAAAAATATATGAAATTCACTGTTTTCTGAGAATCCTCTACTGCTACTACTGTACATTCCATTTTTGCTACACTGTTTATACTGCCTGTATTTATATACTGTATACTTCACATAGCTCACTGTAATATATCTTCATCTGTACGTATCATTCTTAGTATTTATTTTTGGTGTATAAACTCATAGATTGCATTTGGATTATTGATAGTGATTGCTGATACGGTGCTATTTGGGTTGTTAACTGGATTAATCCTGACATTCGTGATTTCTTGTTTTTTAGTTTGGGATTATTGTTTGTGTACTTGTTTGACAGTTTTACTGCATCTTTAGGAGCTAGTAAAACAAGCATTTCGCAGTACCCGCTATAACACCAGCTAAACTGTGTACAAATAAACTTTGATTTTGATTTGAAATGGCTGCTTCCTCAGTTTTTTATTTTAATTCGATTTATTTTACCTCCTTTTTCTCCCCAATTTTGATCTTATCTCATCGCTGCAACTCCATAACGGGCTTGGGAGGCGAACGTCAAGTCATGCTTCCTCCGAAACATGACCCGCAAACCGTGCTACTTAACACCAGTCTGCTTAACCCGGAAGCCAGCCGCACCCAATGTGTCGGAGGAAACACTGTTCACCTGACGACTGAAGTCAGCATGCAGACGACCGGCCAACCACAAGGAGTCGCTAGAGTGCAATGAGCCAAGTAAAGCCCCCCCCGGCCAAACCCTCCCCTAACCCAGACGACGCTGGGCCAATTGTGCGCTGCCCTATTGGACTCCCAATCACGGCCAGTTGTGATACAGCCCCTGATCGAACACGGGTCTGTAGTGACGCCTCTAGTACTGTGATGCAGTGCCTTAGACCGCTGCTCCACTTGGGAGACCCCCGCTGGTACCTCAGTTTGAAGGATTTTCACAAAGTCGCGGAGTCAAAATTCATTAGAGCTGGATGGGGAGCTATGTCATTACATTTCCAGTTGTAGGAAAGCTAAACTGCTTGAACATGTTTTACTCCATTGTAATGATATCAGACATTGTGATCTCACAGAGTTCCTCATTCTGTCATTTGCAACCAATTTTATGAAAATTCTATATAATACATTTAATTTACATGAATCTGCTTAGATTTAATTATTGATTTCAAATAATGGATACCAGTAATTCAGGCCACTGGAACTCTAGAACTCCCATTGATCTGTTGATCCATCAGGATTCTGTTGAGGCCTCCGGTCCCCCCACCCCTCCATGATCTGCATCCCAGCCCGGCCCTGAGTGATGATGTCATAATGGCAGCCTGACCCATGCATCAGTCTCTCTGGAACTCTAGAAGTCCCCATTGATCTGTTGATCATCTCGGCAGTGAACACTCAGAGTACCGAACAGAGCCGAGCAGCATTAGCCCGAGTTAATTGCTTGTAGCGAATACAGCCAGGCCATTTGCTGTCTAGACGAGATCGTAATGCAGGAGTGAGTGGGGAGTGCATTGCGGTGTGAGTGTCGGTCCCCAAGGCCATGGTACAGTGGTGTAATGGTGTAATGTGGGCTGTGCTAGTCTGGGCTGTTGAGGGCCCCACTATGAGCCTCCTCCTGCCACACACACAAATGCACACACACCACCTCATATGGGACACATCCATCAGTCATGCAGGCCTGTCTAGCGAGAGTAACCCTGAGAGAGAAAAATAAGCTTATGGAACAACCCAGAGATACTCTACATAATGACAAGATGGTCTTCTCTCCACCCTAACTATGGGAGTCGTTGACGCAAAGGCGGAAAGGCAGGGGAGAGGAGGCGAGATGAGTTGGCAACATTCTAGCCAATGAGAGGGCAGATACCCGTGTGAACAACAGACACAACCATTTTTTTTGATGCCGCGTCCACTTACTGTATATCAGAGAAAAACGCTCCCGAAGTTCTATCAACACATTGACTGTAGGACCTCTTGCAGGGTGGGGAGGCCAATGTGTCATTTTGTAATTTGGGTGAACTATCCTGTTAATTAATTATTCAATCTATGGGTTTCCCAAATCGAATGCTGTCGAGGGAATTGTGCGAAAACTGTTACAATATTTAGCTGTCAAGGATATTACTTTTTTACTTGCATTAACACCTAATAAAGCCCACCAGAAAGTGTAAAAACATCACCTCCCAGTTAACACATTTAGTTCCTTGGAACTTGATTTTGGTTTCCCATTGGTTCTGAGAACAAAGCCATACATTTCCTCACCGGTAAAACAGAACGTTTTTTAAACGTTCTGAGAATGGAAGTGAAAATTTTGCCTGTTCTGAGAATATACATTTTAGGGTCGCAGGGAGGTTCTGAGAACCTTTTATTATGGTTCCCAGAAAGTTTTCCTGGGAGGTTATATTAACGTTCTGAGAACAGAAATGAAAGATTATTTTGAGTTTTTTTAATAACTTCCTTAACTTTCACGGAATGTTTCAATAAAACTTTGAATAAAACTGCGAGCTTAGTTTGGGTTAACTTTTTGGAACTCCAAGCACATATAGTTCAAATGGAAATTCATTTGCATTAATCATCCAAACACATTTATTTTTTATTGTGGCACAGCGTCAGTGAGATTCAAACCTATGATCTTCTGTTCTCTATCCATGGAATTAGCATGCCATACAAAGCTATTCATTTCAGTCTATTCAAATAGACCCCATTTCAAAAGAAAACAAGTACTCACTAAGATCAGGTGGGCTTGGCCAACACACCTGAGCACACTTATCAAGATAGAGGATAGAGAAAGTTTTGGTGACACTGAGAAAATAATGTATATGTTTTTAAATAACATTCTTAGAACATTAATGTTTTCTTGTGGTTTTTATGAAAGGTTAACTTAATGTTAGATTTAGATTAACACCACAATCATGAGTAGTAAGCCTATACTTTCATGAATGGAACTTCATTAATGGAACAGCATACAGTTTATTATTTCCATGACTAGAAAATAGTTTTTACATAGCACAAGAAACTCTGTTAGTATGGGGGCAATTCACAACACTTGAATGAAAGGATTATACATACACTACCGTTCAAAAGTTTGGGGTCACTTAGAAATGTCCTTGTTTTTGAAAGACAAGCAAATGTTTTGTCCATTAAAATAACATCAAATTGATCAGAAATACAGTGTAGACATTGTTAATGTTGTAAATGACTATTGTAGCTGGAAACGGCTGATTTGTGGAATATGGAATATGGAATATCTACATAGGCGCACAGAGGCCCATTATCAGCAACCATCACTCCTGTGTTCCAATGGCACATTGTGTTTCGCTAATCCAAGTTTATCATTTTAAAAAGCTAATTGATCATTAGAAAACCCTTTTGCAATTATGTTAGCACAGCTGAAAACTGTTGTGCTGATTAAAGAAGCAATAAAACTGGCCTTTAGACTGGTTGAGTATCTGGAGCATCAGCATTTGTGGGTTCGATTACAGGCTCAAAATGGCTAGAAACAAAGACCTTTCTTCTGATACTCGTTAGTCTATTCTTGTTCTGAGAAATGAAGGCTATTCCATGCGAGAAATTTCCAAGAAACTGAAGATCTCGTACAACGCTGTGTACTACTCCCTTCACAGAGCAGCGCAAACTGGCTCTAACCAGAATAGAAAAAGGAGTGGGAGGCCCCGATGCACAACTGAGCAAGAGGACAAGTACATTACAGTGTCTAGTTTGAGAAATAGACGCCTCACAAGTCTTCAATTGACAGCTTCATTAAAAATAGTACCCGCAAAACACCAGTCTCAACATCAACAGTGAAGAGGCGACTCCGGGATGCTTGCCTTATAGGCAGAGTTGCAAAGAAAAATACATATCTCAGACTGGCCAATAAAAAGAAACGATTAAGATGGGCTAAAGAACACAGACACTGGACAGAGGAACTCTGCCTAGAAGGCCAGCATCCTGGAGTCGCCTCTTCACTGTTCACCGTTTGCAGTCGGAGTTCGTTTATTCAGGGTTCCCAGTTGTGTTGAAATCTGCATTCATAACCAAGTGGGAAGGTGGTTATTGCCAGTTGTGAAGTCGTAAATTCCAATTGGATGCATTCACGTGCTTGAGAAAAACTGATTGGCTAATGACCAACAAGTTGCATCAACCATGAACTAAAAGTACTGCTATCACACTTAGTGTTAAAAAACATATTAACCTTTTATGGCTGCAGGGCGGTGCAGGTACACTTATGACAACAGCCCGTCCAAGTGCAGGGCGCGAAATTCATATAAAACTGATTTATAGCTCAAATATGCACATTTTTCGAACAAAACATAGATTTATTGAATAACATGTTATAAGACTGTCATCTGATGAAGTTGTTTCTTGGTTAGTTTGGTTGGTTCTTGGTTAGTTAGGTTGGTTTTGTGCATGCTACCTGTGCTGTGAAAAATGTCTCTCCTTTTTTGTATTTGGTGGTGAGCTAACATAAATATACGTGGTGTTTTCGCTGTAAAACATTAAAAAAATCGGACATGTTGGCTGGATTCACAAGATGTTTATCTTTCAAATGCTGTATTGGACTTGTTAACTTCTTTGGGCTGCAAGCCCGAAGCCGGGCACAATATGACAACAGCCACTTCAAGTGCAGGGCGCGAAATTCAAAATATATTTTTTAGAAATATTTAACTTTCACACATTAACTTCTTCTGGCTGCAAGCCCGAAGCCGGGCACAAAATGACAACAGCCACTTCAAGTGCAGGGCGCGAAATTCAAAATATATATTTTTGAAATATTTAACTTTCACACATTAACAAGTCCAATACAGCATTTGAAAGATAAACATCTTGTGAATCCAGCCAACATGTCCGATTCTAGAACAGAGCATCGATTTCAGATTTTCCACTTCCTGTCAGGAAGTTTGCTGCAAAATGAGTTCTGTTTTACTCACAGATATAATTCAAACGGTTTTAGAAACTAGAGAGTGTTTTCTATCCAATAGTAATAATAATATGCATATTGTACGAGCAAGAATTGAGTACGAGGCCGTTTGAAATGGGCACCTTTTATCCAGGCTACTCAATACTGCCCCTGCAGCCCAAAGAGGTTAATGTGTGAAAGTTAAATATTTCTAAAAAATATATTTTGAATTTCGCGCCCTGCACTTGAGCTGGCTGTTGTCATAAGTGTACCGACGTCGGGCTTGCAGCCAGAAGAAGTTAAACTATATTGAAAAAACATACTTTACGATGATATTGTCACATTCATCAAATAAAATCAAAGCCGGAGCTATTAGCCGTCTATAACAACAGCTTTTCAGAAGCCAATCCGGAAGTCCTTTCCGCGTCTTCCTGAGTAAAGGAAATTGGTGTCACGTCATGCCAAGAGCTCTTATTCGACCTCAGATCAAGATATACACTCCATTTCTTCTCTCACTGCCTATTGACATCTAGTGGAAGGCGTATGAAGTGCATGTATACTAATACATATCAAGCAAATGAATAGGGATGCCCTGGAACAGAGCATCGATTTCCGATTTTCCACTTCCTGTCAGGAAGTTTGCTGCAAAATGAGTTCTGTTTTACTCACAGATATAATTCAAACGGTTTTAGAAACTAGAGAGTGTTTTCTATCCAATAGTAATAATAATATGCATATTGTACGAGCAAGAATTGAGTACGAGGCCGTTTGAAATGGGCACCTTTCATCCAAGCCACTCAATACTGCCCCTGCAGCCCAAAGAAGTTAATAGATGTTCTTTTATAAATAATGTTTTGTTGCATTTAACTGCCTGAAAATGCTGTTATTGAGGTTATTTCAATAGTAGGTGATTTCAGAGGTCAGCATGTGGGAGAAATTGAAGCTCAGGGATGATAGATGCATTTCCCACTAGTAATTACATGTTGGAGGGGCATTCAAGTAGATAAATATCCCCTTCCCACTTGGTTATGAACGCAGCATAAAGCACTGAAGTCTGAGATTTCCTAGCACCCAGTTGTCTTGAACGCAGGTAACACTCAGTGTGATGACAACATGACAAGGCGCCTTGGTGCACAGGATGTCAAAACTGGCAGTTCTTGGTAAAATAGTTATAGAAAAATAACTTTAACTTTGTGAAATGTGAGTATTACATTTGTTTATTTAACAAATTATGTTAAAATGTTCATCAACATACTGTACTTTCATATGAATGTTAAGTGAAATAATTAATTAGGACATACCACACTGCATATCTGTTATATTGCCATGCTGGCATTGTTCTCTCTCTTTTCATGTCCTGACAGTGAGTTGATAAGCTGTGCTTGTTTTATCTGATTTATTTATATGAACCGAGAACTCGAGAACTGTTGTGGACATTCTTTCATTTTTGAAAGGGTAACTGTAATCATACTTTTAAGACTTTGATCTGTACAACTAATAAGCCTAACAATAACTCGCTGTAATTGTGTATCAATTAATGCACCATGCTATGATCATGCTTCAAAGTAATCTAAATAAGCTTCATAGCAGGGGTATTCAACTCTTACCCTAAGAGGCCTGGAGCCTGCTGGTTTTCTGTTCTAGCTACCACTGTTTTGAACAGATTCAATTATACTATTTAGAATGAGCAGTCAGTTAATTCTGAAATAACTTAATATTTCCGACTTGGTCAGACATTAGTTTAGAAAGACTTGAAATTGGCATGGGAGCTAACTAGCTAGCAAGTTACTAGCTAGCTATCTGCATATCAAAACTGGCTAATTCATTTGATCATGCTTTGTTATATACCCGGTTTTATGCAACTTTAGTCCACACATGTCACCCTGTCACCTACAGTAGAACCTTATAAACAACATCAGGGGGGAATATAACATTGTATTTTTGTCCTACCAGATCCACGAAGGTTCTAGCTATTGTATCCCTAGGAACATACAGTTCCTAGGTGTATCCCTCTGTCCTTCGACATGGATGTAGTTGTCTGGTTTATCAGATCCCAGGCTCCCCTTACTGTTATGATGATTTATTTACAAGTTAATTACAATTTGCTTTAGCGCCATCTGTACCTGATAAAGCAGATCTAGTCTCACGTGCGGAAGTAAGCTGTCTGGTTCGAGAGACTCATTGGGAGGAGACTAGAGCAGACCCCTCATCTTGTATTTGCATATTCATCTGGTATTTGGATATGTACCTTCCGACGCTAAAATGAGAGAGAGGCTTCTTCTTTCAAAAACACATTCTGCCCTAGGCTACTAGCTAGCTAGCTAACGTTACCGCGTAGATGTTTTAATAATGACAGATCTTTGGAGTACTCATCTTTTCATCATGGACAACAAGCAAAGTGAAGCTACAGCTTTTCAATAATGTATTGCCCTGAATTCAACTGGTGCCATCGACGACCTAGAGCTCAAGAAAGTCAGAAAAAGTTCATGCCGATTGAGAAAGATGTTTCACTTTCAGTGTTCTGCCATGAATCATTCATCCATACACAGGTAAGAGACTAACATTATTTTACGGTGGCTTAGCTACATGTGCATACATTTTTAGTTCAACTATTTCAAGTCGTTTCCTTTGCTAGCTATATTGTTAGCTTGTAACGGCTGTCTAATTTCTCCTCCTCGAATGAGGAGAAGGAGTAAGGGTCGGACCAAAACGCAGAGTTGTTAGTGCTCATATTGATTTAATCAAAACGAAACTGAACACTTACAAATACAAAAAAAAAAAAACGTGACAAAACCGAAAACAGTCCCGTGTGGCACGAACACTGACACGAGATACAAACACCCACAAAACACACGTGAAACCCCGGCTGTCTTAGTATGATTCTCAATCAGGGACAACGATTGACAGCTGCCTCTGATTGAGAATCATACCAGGCCGAACACAAAATCCCAACATAGAAAATCACACATAGACAAACCCACCCAACTCACGCCCTGACCAACTAAATAAATACAAGACAAAAGAAAACAGGTCAGGAACGTGACATAACCCCCCCTTAAGGTGCGAACTCCGGGCGCACCAGCATAAACTCTAGGGGAGGGTCTGGGTGGGCGTCTGTCCACGGTGGCGGCTCTGGCGCTGGTCGTGGTCCCCACCCCACCATAGTCAATCCCCTCTTCCGTAGCCTCCTCCAAATTAACCCCACTAGATTAAGGGGCAGCACCGGACTAAGGGGCAGCACCGGACTAAGGGGCAGCTCCGGACTAAGGGGCGGATCCTGGCTGGCTGGCTCTGGCGGATCCTGGCTGGCTGGCTCTGGCGGATCCTGGCTGGCTGGCTCTGGCGGATCCTGGCTGGCGGAAGGCTCTGGCTGCTCCTGTCTGGCGGAAGGCTCTGGCTGCTCCTGTCTGGCGGAAGGCTCTGGCTGCTCCTGTCTGGCGGAAGGCTCTGGCTGCTCCTGTCTGGCGGACGGCTCTGGCTGCTCCTGTCTGGCGGACGGCTCTGACGGCTCGGTACAGACGGGCGGCTCTGACGGCTCGGGACAGACGGGCGGCTCTGACGGCTCGGGACAGACGGACGGCTCTGACGGCTCGGGACAGACGGACGGCTCTGACGGCTCGGGACAGACGGACGGCTCTGACGGCTCGGGACAGACGGACGGCTCTGACGGCTCGGGACAGACGGACAGCTCTGACGGTGCTGTGCAGGCAGGCAGCTCAGACAGCGCTGGGCAGGCAGACAGTTCAGACAGCGCTGGGCAGGCAGGCAGCTCAGACACTGGCTGCGCTGGAGAGGAGGAAGGCTCTGACAGCGCTGGACAGGTGGGAGCAACTGGAGAGAGAAGACGGAGAGACAGCCTGGTGCGGGGGGCTGCCACCGGAGGACTGGTACGTGGAGGTGGCACCGGAAAAACCGGACCGTGAAGGAGGACACGCGCTCTTGAGCACCGAGCCTGCCCAACCTTACCAGGTTGAATGGTCCCCGTAGCCCTGCCAGTGCGGCGAGGTGGAAAAACCCGCACTGGGCTATGCTGGCGAACCGGGGACACCATTTGTAAGGCTGGTGCCATGTACGCCGGCCCGAGGAGACGCACTGGAGGCCAGATGCGTTGGGCCGGCTTCATGACACCCGGCTCGATGCCCAACCTAGCCCGGCCAGTGCGGCAAGGTGGAATAGCCCCGCACTGGACTAAGCACGCGTACTGGGGACACCGTGCGCTTTACCGCATAACACGGTGTCTGACCAGTACGACGCCCTCTCACTCCACGGTAAGCACGGGGAGTTGGCTCAGGTATCCTACCCGGCTTTGCCACACTCCGCGTGTGCCCCCCCACCCCCAATACATTTTTGGGTCTGACTCTCGGGCTTCCGTGCTAGCCGTGTACCTTCATACCGCCGGTTCCTCTCTCCGGTTGCCTCTCCTCTCCGAGCTGCCTCCAGCTGTTCCCATGGGAGGCAATCCTTTCCAGCCAGGATCTCCTCCCATGTGTAGCAACCCTTGCCGTCCAAAACGTCCCCCCATGTCCAATTCTCCTTTTTGCGCTGCTGCTGCTGCTGTCGCTGCCCTTTTACACTCCGCTTGGTCCTTTGGTGGTGGGTGTTTCTGTAACGGCTGTCTAATTCCTCCTCCTCGGATGAGGAGAAGGAGTAAGGGTCGGACCAAAACGCAGAGTTGTTAGTGCTCATATTGATTTAATCAAAACGAAACTGAACACTTACAAATACAAAAAAAAAAAAAATGTGACAAAACCGAAAACAGTCCCGTGTGGCACGAACACTGACACGAGATACAAACACCCACAAAACACACGTGAAACCCCGGCTGCCTTAGTATGATTCTCAATCAGGGACAACGATTGACAGCTGCCTCTGATTGAGAATCATACCAGGCCGAACACAAAATCCCAACATAGAAAATCACACATAGACAAACCCACCCAACTCACGCCCTGACCAACTAAATAAATACAAGACAAAAGAAAACAGGTCAGGAACGTGACATAGCTAGCTAGCCAGCTGCATATTATTGGTTACCTCGCTCGCTAGCTGACCAGCAGCTGCATACTAGCAAGCTAGCTAGCTGGGTTAATATTAATTGCTTATATGTTAGCTAGCTAAAATTATCATTTCTATTGCCTAACCCTTATGATAATGGATCATCTGACTAAGCTCAGGCTTTGTGGTCAGATTCATAACTAAATCATCCTGCCTTGTCTAGCTGGTTTGTGACTTTGCTACTTACAGTGCCTTGCAAAATAATTCACCCTCCTTGGCATTTTTCCTATTTTGTTGCATTACAACCTGTAATTTAAATGGATTTTTATTTGGATTTCATGTAATGGACATACACAAAATAGTCCAAATTGGTAGAGTGTAATTAAAAAATATAACACTCTGGAAAGTGGTGCTGTCACGGATGACTAGGAGTGGAAGGTAGGAATCAGGCGCAGAGAAGAGAGGGTTCAAGGAAAAATGGCAAATTTATTCCTTCACAAAAATGGTCCTGCCCAAACACAGGGCGGAAAACACTGACCAACCCCAAACACAGGGTATCACGGTCCAGAGCACAACAATACCTCCAACTCAAAACGTGAACAAAATATAATCCCGCACAAACAAGAGCGGGCTTCACAAACTTAAATAGGCGAGCAAATCAAGAAAACACAAATAGACACAGGTGCAACTAATAAGACCAAACTAACAGAAAAGGAAAAAGGGATCGGTGGTGGCTAGTAGGCCGGTGACGACGACCGCCGAGCACCGCCCGAACAGGCAGGGGAGCCAACTTCGGCTGGAATCGTGACAGGTGCGTGCATATGTATTCACCCCATTTGCAATGAAGCCCCTAAATAAGATCTGGTGCAACCAATTACCTTCAGAAGTCACATAATTAGATAAATAAAGTCCACCTGGGTGCAATCTAAGTGTCACATGATCTGTCACATGATCTCAGTATATATACACTTGTTCTGAAACGCCCCAGAGTCTGCAACACCACTAAGCAAGGGGCACCATGAAGACCAAGGAGCTCTCCAAACAGGTCAGGGACAAAGTTGTGGAGAAGTACAGATCAGGGTTGTGTTATAAAAAAATATCCAAAACTTTGAACATTCAACAGAGTACCATTGATCTCCTCAAGCTCATTAATTATAGAATGTTCATATTCGAAGATTGCCGACAGGCCAGTCTCTTTGGAAAATGCAAGGAGTGGAATGTAATAGCTGAAAAAATACAGCATTTTCTCATGCTTCGTTGATGCTGTTACTAAAACAGCTGTATCTCTTGATTTGTAGAAGTTATTTCTGTTCTGGTTTCTAAAACAGCTTTTGTTCCGATTACAGATTTGAATAGCAGAGAAGTAGAGTAAGATTTCATACACTAACTTTTTGTCTGACCTGTTGGGAGTGTGGTCAAAGTAGCTGATTTGTGTCAAAATTACATTGTTTACAGTGCATAGAATGTTGGAAGTCATGATGTCACAATGGGACCTTTAGTACAATATGTTGAATAAAATGCTGCTGCAAGCCCGCATGTCATCCAACTCTTCTATTGGTTTGGCTACTTTCCAGACCTCAGGCTGCTCTCTCTCTCTCTCTCTTCCTCGCCTCTCCTCCAGCGATTGTTCTCTCAGGCTTGTTTTCTTGGCAGTGTCTCCTATATCTTTGGCTGGGACGTTTTACTGAGTCCGGGTTTCAACAGTGATTTCTTTCCAGAGTGATCTGTTCTCAGCAGGACAGACAGAGACATCTTGGCTATTGCCCTGACAGTTTTGTACTGTGGATTGGCTTGACAAACATTTTAGAATAACTCTAACCCACACTGAGATGTCTGGAACAAATCAATATGTCTAATGACATGAAGAGAGGTTCAGACCTACATTTTTGCTTATAAATCGATATATGGACACCATAGATCAAAATGGTTTGCATTGCTTTTTTTCTTCCAAGATGGCGTAGCAGTGCAGACGTGGTTTGTCGTCCTCTCGTTTCCTTTTTGTATTTTCCGTCTTTTTTGTATATATTTAAATGTATTTTAAATCTCTTTTCTATTTTTAAATTAAATATACCTTCCGGTAACCCGCCTCACTCAATGTGACACGGATCAGCAATTTTTTGGGGGACTTTATAGCCAGAACCTCCATCAGAAGCTAGCCATCAGAAGCTAACCAGCTAATTAGCTACTAGCTATTTAGTCATTGTTAGCCATTGCTATCGGCCTTTACCTTCTGCACAGGCACCAACCGTTTTTTTTGCCTGGATGCCTCCCGGACACGGCTAGAATCCACTACTCCACCGGATACTTACCGTAATCTCTGGACCCTTGAAGCGGATCATCGCTGCTACCGAGTGGCTAACGCCCCTGCCCCGAAGCTAGCACCAGTTAGCCGCGAGCCAGGCGCATCTCCCGGCTTGCAAACGAAATAAGTACAACTACAATACCTCTTTCGCCATCTGGCCTGGACCCTTTGTCGACACGGCGCCCCGCCGTACCACCACGACTGGTCCGCAGACGTAATTCCATCCGCTGTGCTCTCGAACCGGCCGTTGCCGGACGTCGGAGCAGACGCTTCTACTTTCCCCGGCCTGCTAACTTTAAACGCTGTGTCTCCCGCGTGCGAGCGTAGTAAAGACTACCCCGCGGCTTCTCTGTTCCATCTAATGCTGTTCACTGGACCCTATGATCACTTGGCTACATAGCTGATGCCTGCTGGACTGTTCATTTATCACGGTACTCCATTTTGTTAATTATTTTTGTTTCTCTGTCGGCCCTAGCCCCAAACTCAAGCCCTGTGTGTAGTTAACCGACCCTCTCTGCCCATTCATCGCCATTTTCCCGCCTGTTATAGACCCCCCTCAGCTCCCAGCTGTGCCCTGGACACCATATGTGAATTGATTGCCCCTCATCTATCTTCAGAGTTCGTTCTGTTAGGTGATCTAAACTGGGATATGCTTAACACCCCAGCAGTCCTACAATCTAAGCTAGATGCCTTCAATCTCACACAAATCATCAAGGAGCCCACCAGGTACAACCCTAAATCCGTAAACATGCGCACCCTCAGAGATATTATCCTGACCAACTTGCCCTCCAAATACACCTCTGCTGTTTTCAACCAAGATCTCAGCGATCACTGCCTCATTGCCTGCATCCGGAATCTGTCCGCCGTCAAATGACCACGCCTCATCACTGTCAAACGCTCCCTAAAACACTTCTGTGAGCAGGCCTTTACAATCGACTTGGCCCGGGTATCCTGGAAGGATATTGACCTCATCCCGTCAGTCGAGAATGCTTAGTTGTTCTTTAAAAGTAATTTCCTCACCATCTTAAACAAGCATGTCCCTTTCAAAAAATGTAGACCTAAGAACAGATATAGCCCTTGGTTCACTCCAGACCTGACTGCCCTTGACCAGCACAAAAACATCCTGCAATAGCATTGAATAGCCCCCGCGACATGCAACTGTTCAGGGAAGTCAGGAACCAATACACGCAGTCAGTCAGGAAAGCAAAGGCTAGCTTTTTCAAACAGAAATTTGCATCCTGTAGCTCCCACTCCAAAAGGTTTTGAGACACTGTAAAGTCCATGGAGAACAAGAGCACCTCCTCCCAGCTGCCCACTGCACTGAGGCTAGGTAACACGGTCACCACCGATAAATCCATGAATATCGAACATTTCAATAAGCATTTCACTACGGTTAGCCTCGCTTTCCTCCTGGCTACCCCAACCCCGGCCAACAGCCCCCCCCGCAGCAACTTGCCCGAGCATCCCCAGTTTCTCCTTCACCCAAATCCAGATAGCAGATGCTCTGAAACAGCTGCAAAACCTGGACCCGTATAAATCAGCTGGGCTAGACAATCTGGACCCTCTTTCTAAAATTATCCGCCTCCATTGTTGCAACCCCTATTACCAGTCTGTTCAACCTCTCATATCGTCCGAGATCCCTAAAGATTGGAAAGCTGCCGCGGTCATCCCCCTCTTCAAAGGGGGTGACACTCTAGACCGAAACTGTTATAGACCTATATCCATCCTGCCCTGCCTCTCTAAAGTCTTCGAAAGCCAAGTTAATAAACAGATCACTGACCTTTTCGAATCCCACCATACCTTCTCCGCGGTGCAATCTGGTTTCCGAGCTGGTCACGGGTGCACCTCAGCCACGCTCAAGGTACTAAACGATATCATAACCACCATCGATAAAAGACAGTACTGTGCAGCCGTCTTCATTGACCTGGCCAAGGCTTTCGACTCTGTCAATCACCGTATTCTTATCGGCAGACTCAATAGCCTTGGTTTCTCAAATGATTGCCTCGCCTGGTTCAATAACTACTTCGCAGACAGAGTCCAGTGTGTCAAATCGGAGGGCCTGTTGTCCGGACCTCTGGCAGTCTCTATGGGGGTACCACAGGGTTCAATTCTTGGGCCGACTTTTCTCTGTATATATCAATGATGTTGCTCTTGCTGTGGGTGACTCCGTGATCCACCTCTACGCAGATGACACCATTCTGTATACATCTGGCCCTTCTTTGGACACTCTGTTAACTTCTTTGGGATAGGGGGCGGTATTTTGACGTTCGGATGAAAAGCGTGCCCAAAGTAAACTGCCTGTTCCTCAGGCCCAGAAGCTAGGATATGCATATATTTGGTAGATTTGGATATAAAACACTCTAAAGTTTCTAAAACTGTTAAAATAATGTCTGTGAGTATAACAGAACTGAAATGGCAGGCGAAACCCCGAGGACAAACCATCCCCCCGAAATCGTCCCAGATTGCAGTTCCTAGGGCTTCCACTAGATGTCAACAGTCTTTAGAAAGAGTTTCAGGCTGGTTTTTGGAAGAATAAGGGAGAAGGAGTTTTTCTAAGCGGCTCCCATTTTGGCTGTAGTGTTTCCATGCGCATGGCCAAGAGAGCGTGTTATTTTTGTTTATCTCCGGTAAAGACAATAACGATTCTCCGTCTTAAATTTTATTGTTTATTTGCGTATTAGGGTACCTAAGGATTGATTATAAACGTTGATTGACTTGTTTGGATAAGTTTATTGGTAACGTTTGGGATTCATTTTGTATGCATTTTGACCGATGGAAACCGAGTGGATTATTGACTTAAGCGCGCCAGCTAAACTGAGTTTTTATGGATATAAAGAAGAAATTTATCGAACAAAAGGACCATTTGTAATGTAACTGAGACCTTTTGGAGTGCCAACAGAAGAAGATCTTCAAAGGTAAGGCATATATTATATCGCTATTTCGGATTTTCGTGTCGCAACTCCCTGGTTGAAAATTATTTGTTATGCATTTGTGTGCTGGACGCTGTCCTCAGATAATCGCATGGTTTGCTTTCACAGTAAAGCCTTTTTGAAATCTGACACCTTGGCTGGATTAACAACAGGTTAAGCTTTATTTGGATGTGTTGCACTTGTGATTTCATGAAAGTTTAATATTTATAATAGATTAATTTGAATTTGGCGCTCTGCCATTTCACCGGATGTTCGCCAGGTGGGAAGCTACCATCCCACCTATCCCAAAGAAGTTAACTAACCTCCAAACGACCTTCGATTGTCACGATCGTCATAATAAGCGGACCAAGGCGCAGCGGGATATGAAAACATCTTCCTTTTACTTTGACGAAGACGTAACACGAAACTAAACACTCTTACAAAACTAACAAAAACAAACACACGACCGTGAAGCTATAAACGAAAGTGCACACACAAGCTACTAACGTTCCACATAGACAATTACCCACAAACACCTAAAGCCTATGGCTGCCTTAAATATGGCTCCCAATCAGAGACAACAATAAACAGCTGTCTCTGATTGAGAACCAAACCAGGCAACCATAGACTTTCCTAAACACCTACACTGAACACAACCCCATACATACTACAAAACCCCCTAAACAATACACACACCCTAAACTAGACAAAACACACAAACATCCCATGTCACACCCTGACCTAACTAAACTAATAAAGAAAATCAATATAACAGAGGCCAGGGTGTGACATCGATGCCATACAACACTCCTTCCGTGGTCTCCAACTGCTCTTTTAAACACTAGTAAAACCAAATGCATGCTTTTCAACCGTTCACTGCCCGCACCTGCCTGCCCGACAAGCATCACTACCATGGACGGTTCTGACCTAGAATATGTGGACAACTACAAATACTTAGGTGTCTGGCTAGACTGTAAACTCTCCTTCTAGACTCATATTAAACATCTCCAATCCAAAAACAAATCTAGAATCGGCTTTCTATTTCACAACAAAGCCTCCTTCACTCACGCCGCCAAACTTACCCTAGTAAAACTGACTATCCTACCGATCCTTGACTTCGATGTCATCTACAAAATAGCTTCCAATACTCTACTCAGTAAACTGGATGCAGTCTATCACAGTGCCATCCATTTTGTTACCAAAGCCCCTTATACAACCCACCACTGCGACCTGTATGCTCTAGTCGGCTGGCCCTCGCTACATATTCGTCGCCAGACCCACTGGCTCCAGGTCATCTATAAGTCTATGCTAGGTAAAGCTCCTCCTTATCTCAGCTCACTGGTCACGATAACAACACCCACCCGTAGCACGCGCTCCAGCAGGTATATCTCACTGGTCATCCCCAAAGCCAACACTTCCTTTGGCCGCCTTTCCTTCTGGTGTTCTGTTGCCAGTGACTGGAACGAATTGCAAAAATCGCTGAAGCTGGAGACTTATATTTCCCTCACTAACTTTAAACATCAGCTATCTTAGCAGCTAACCGATCGCTGCAGCTGTACATAGTCCATCTGTAAATAGCCCCACCCAATCTACCTATCTCACCCCATATTGTTTTTATTTACTTTTCTGCTCTGTTGCACACCAGTATCTCTACTTGCACATCATCCTCTGCTCATTTATCACTCCAGTGTTAATCTGCTAAATTGTAATTACTTCGCTACTATGGCCTCTTTATTGCCTACCTCCTCACGCCATTTGCACACACTGTATATAGCCTTAATTTTTTCTATTGTGTTATTGACTGTACGCTTGTTTATTCCATGTGTAACTCTGTGTTGTCGTTTGTCGCACTGCTTTGCTATATCTTGGCCAGGTCGCAGTTGTAAATGAGAACTGTTTCTCAACTAGCTTACCTGGTGAAATAAAAATTGAGCAGTAGCCCTGATTCTCGCGGACACAGGAGTATGTATCTTCGTTCTGTGTGAAGCAGGATATGAAATCTGACAGCACTTGGTAGGAGGGACATCCCAGCTTCATTTCATTCGCTCTTCTGACTGTCCATCAACTTCTGAAGGAACCCTACGTCACAGCAAGGCATATGTCTGGAATCCTTACATCTTAATGAAGCAGGAGAGAGTGGTTTTGTCGCTGTAGCACATTCAGAGCTCGATTTATAGCCAGTAATCTAATTGATTTATTTTTAAACACATTCTGTTTATCCTAGACTGCCGTTCATTAATATGAGATTAAGTGTGAGTTCCTAATGAGTTCAGGAAGCCAAGCTAGAGCTCTGTGAGACGTTCACAGCGATGGGGGCAGACATTTTGATCAAGAGAGACCTTTAGAAAATATGCAAATGTTCTCTAACACTAAATATGCAAGTATACATTTTACAGTTATAAGGAAGGTGAAATCTTATCATTGGACATTTTATAAATGCATTATACTATATTTAGAAAAAGATATGTCATTTCAAGCCTTATTCATACAGTTGTGTTGAATAGGAAACATATCACATAAAATATTTCATTTTTTTATTACATTTGTACAGATTTCTTTTGTCACTAATCTACACAAAATACTCCATAATGTCAAAGTGAAAATGTAATAACTAAAATGTAGTTGCTGCATAAGTATTCACACCCTTTGTTTAGGAAAGCCTAAATTTGTCACGACTTCCACCGAAGTCGGCTCCTCTCCTTGTTCGGGCGGCGATCGAAGTCACCGGCTGTCACGGTCATCGTTGCATGAGGAAGGATCGGACCAAAGCGCAGCGTGGTAAGTGTTCATGCTTTTTATTAAACTGAACTCTATAACAAAAACAACAAAGTGATAAACGAAACCGAAACAGTCCTGTCAGGTGCAGAAAACACTAAACAGAAAATAACTACCCACAAGGCATAGGTGGGGAAAAGCTACCTAAGTATGGTTCTCAATCAGAGACAATGATAGACAGCTGCCTCTGAGAACCACACCCGGCCAAACACACAGAAATAGAAAACATAGAAATAAAGAAACTAGAATGCCCACTCAAATCACACCCTGACCAAACCAAAATAGAGACATAAAAAGCTCTCTACGGTCAGGGCGTGACAGTGTCCCCCCCAAAGGTGCGGACTCCGGTCGCAAAACCTGAACCTATAGGGGAGGGTCTGGGTGGGCATTTCTCCGCGGTGGCGGCTCTGGTGAGGGACGTAGACCCCGCTCCACCTCTGGCTTGGCCCACTTAGGTGGCACCTCTAGAGCGGGGACCCTCGCCGCTAACCCCGGACTGGGGACCCTCGTAGCGGGCCCCGGACTGGGCACCCTCGTAGCGGGTCCCGAACGGGGCACCCTCGTAGCGGGTCCCGAACTGGGCACCCTCGTAGCGGGCCCCGGACTGGGCACCCTCGTAGCAGGCCCCGGACTGGGCACTCTCGTCGCGGGCCCCGGACTGGGGACCCTCGTAGCGGGCCCCGGACTGGGCACCCTCGTAGTGGGCCCCGGACTAAGCACCCTCGTAGTGGGCCCCGGACTGAGCACCCTCGTTGTGGGCCCCGGACTGGGCACCCTTGTTGATGGCTCCGGACTGGAGGGCTTCGCTTGAGGCTCCGGACTGGAGGGCGTATCTGGAGGCTCCGGACTGGAGGGCGACTCTGGAGGCTCCGGACGGTAGGGCAACTGGAGGCTCCGGACTGGAGAGCGTCGCTGGAAGCTCCGGACTGAAGGGCGACCCTGGAGGCTCCGGACTGAAGGGCGTCGCTGTAGGCTTTGGACTGAAGGGCGTCTCTGGAGGCTCCAGACTGGAGGGCGTCGCTGGAAGCTCCGGACTGAAGGCCTTCGTTGGAGGCTTTGTGCCATGACTCCTCACTGGAGGCTTCGTGCCATGGATCATCACTGGAGGCTTCTTGCCATGGATCAACACTGGAGGCTTCGTGCCATGGATCATCACTGGAGGCTTCTTGCCATGGATCATCACTGGAGGCTTCGTGCCATGGATCATCACTGGAGGCTTCTTGCCATGGATCATCACTGGAGGCTTCTTGCTATGGATCATCACTGGAGGCTTCGTGCCATGGATCATCACTGGAGGCTTCGTGCCATGGATCATCACTGGAGGCTTCTTGCCATGGATCATCACTGGAGGCTTCGTGCCATGGATCATCACTGGAGGCTTCTTGCCATGGATCATCACTGGAGGCTTCTTGCCCTGGATCATCACTGAAGTGGAGAGACACACAGGAGGCCTGGTTCGTGGAGTAGGCACAACCCTTCCTGGCTGGATACCCACTTCAGCCCGGCACGTTCAGGGCGATGACACAGGACGCACTGGGCTGTGCAGGCGCATTGGAAACACCTTGCGCAGAGCCGGCGCAGGATACACTGGACCATGGAGGCGTACCGGAGGTCTGGGGCGCAGAGCTACCACAACTCGTCCTGGCTGGATACCCCCTGTAGCCCGGCAAGTGCGGGGAGCTGGAACAGGCCGCACTGGGCTGTGCTGGCGAACCGGGGACACCGTGCGTAGAGCTGGCGCAGGATAACCCGGGCCGAGGATATTCTCCCGTCTGTGCCCAGGGTCCCTTGCCGTCCAGGATTTCCTCCCATGTCCAACTCTCCAAAAAACGCTGCTCCCTCTTACCACGCTGCTTGGTCCTTTGGTGGTGGGTAGTTCTGTCACGGTCATCGTTGCAGGAGGAAGGATCGGACCAAAGCGCAGCGTTGTAAGTGTTCATGCTTTTTATTAACCTGTTTGGGCTGCAGCCCGTCACCGGTACACTTATGACAACATCCAGCTCAAGTGCAGGGCGCGAAATTCAAAAGATATTTTTTTTAAATATTTAACTTTCACACATTAACAAGTCCAAGACACCAGATGAAAGGTACACATCTTGTGAATCAAGCCAACATGTCCGATTTTTAAAATGTTTTACAGGGAAGACACAATATGTAAATCTATTAGCTAACCACGTTAGCAAAAGACACCACTATTCTTACTCCACCATTTTTTTACTCCATCAGTAGCTATCACAAATTCGACCAAATAAAGATATAAATAGCCACTAACCAAGAAACAACTTCATCAGATGACAGTCTGATAACATATTTATTGTATAGCATATGTTTTGTTAGAAAAATGTGCATATTTCAGGTATAAATCATAGTTTACCATTGCAGCCACCATCACAACTCTCACCAAAGCGACTAGAATAACTACAGAGACCATCGTGTATTAGCTAATTACTCATCATAAAACATTTCTTAAAAATACACAGCGTACAGCAATTGAAAGACACAGATCTTGTGAATCCAGCCAATATTTCAGATTTTCTAAGTGTTTTACAGCGAAAACACAATATAGCGTTATATTAGGTTACCACAATAGCAAACATCACAACAGCATTGATTCAAGGCAAAAATTGCGATAACGTATAAACCACCAAAATATATTAATTTTTTCACTAACCTTCTCAGAATTCTTCAGATGACAGTCCTATAACATCATATTACACAATGCATATAGAGTTTGTTCGAAAATGTGCATATTTAGCGGCACAAATCGTGGTTATACAATGAGAATAGTGGCCAAAAATTCAAGCAATCTGTCCGGCGCCATCTTGGAGAGGCACCTATTCTAATCGAAAACTATTCATAAACTTGACTAAAAAATACAAGTTGGACAGCAAATGAAAGATAAATTAGTTCTTAATGCAATCGCTGTGTTAGATTTTTAAATGCATGGCGGAATTATTATTTTACATTTGTCAACATAAGTACGAATTAACAGCATAAAGACTGCTTACTATTAGCTGAGCTTCCATCAGAATCTTGGGCAAGGTGTCCTTTCTCCAGAACAATCGTCTTTGGGTTGAAAGATGTCCTCTTCTCCTGTCGAAATAGCAGCTAACGATAGCCACCCACTGGAGACGTGTCCAACTCGTGAAAGCGCATGAGAAAGAAATCCCAGAAAATCGCAATAAACTGCTATAAACTGCTATAAGTCGGTTTAAATTAACTACCTTATGATGTCTTTAACAACTATAACGAATAAAAACATGACCGGAGATATAGAACTACTAAAACGAAAGCGTTTGCAGGACGCCATTGTGATGTCTTCTTGCGCCAGGCGCACCGTTGAAAAGGACGGTACTTCCGTTCCACGGTCTTATATAAGGTCCCAGATTGCGCAATCCACTCCATTCAAATTCTCACCGCTTACTGACATCTAGATGAAGACGTATGCAGTGCATGTAGCCCCATAGCTTACATGGGGACTTATAAACTGACCTCAGAACAGGGACCTCGATTTCTGAAATCTCACTCCCTGACAGGAAATGTGCTGCAGAATGAGTTCTGTTTCACTCAGAGAAATAATTCAAACGGTTTTAGAAACTAGAGAGTGTTTTCTATCCAATAGTAATAATAATATGCATATTGTACGAGCAAGAATTGAGTACGAGGCAGTTTAATTTGAGAACGATATTTTACAAAGTTGAAACAGCACCCCCTATATTGACAAGAGGTTTTAAACTGAACACTATAACAAAAACAACAAAGTGATAAACGAAACCGAAACAGTCCTATAAGGTGCAGAAAACACTAAACAGAAAATAACTACCCACAAGGCATAGGTGGGGAAAAGCTACATATGGTTCTCAATCAGAGACAACGATAGACAGCTACCTCTGATTGAGAACCACACCCGGCCAAACACACAGAAATAGAAAACATAGAAATAAAGAAACTAGAATGCCCACCCAAATCACACACTGACCAAACCAAAATAGAGACATAAAAAGCTCTCTACGGTCAGGGCGTGACACCGGCTTTCTAGCCATCGCCGCTCCATTTTTCATATATCCATTTGTCTTGTTTTCATACACACCTGGTCTCCATTTCCCCAATCAATCTACTTGTAATCTAATCCTCTGTTTCCCATCATGTTTTGTGTGTAATTGTGTGTGAAGTGATGTTTGTTAAGCGCTTTTACTTTATTGTTCCGTTTTTTGAGCGCGTTTGTTTTGTTGTGCTCCCGGTTTGAAACTATAATAAAGTGTGCTTTATTTATTATTACTCTGCTCTCCTACACCTGACTTCGCCTTCATACACACCTTGACAGAATTACACACCGATTGAGTGGAGTCAGCAGGATCAGGTACCCCGGTTAGAGGAGTCGAGGAGCAGGAACATTCGGCCATGCTACATCATCTTGGTGCCATGATGGATCGCGGTGTCCAGACCATGGACCGCTGGGAGAGACAGGAGGTCTCTCCAGGGCCTCGACCAGCACAACCGGGGTTGTCTCCACCCGTTCCATCCGGAGGGGATTCCGGGGAGATACGTCTCTCCCTTTCCAGGTAGTATGATGGAACGGCAGCACAGTGCCAGGGATTCTTGCTACAACTGGACCTCTACCTGGCCACTGTGCACCCAGCTCCCTCGGGAGGGGAGAGAGTGGCCGCTCTCATCTCCTGCCTCACAGGAAGAGTGCAGGAGTGGGCAAACGCCGTTTGGAGAGAGGGAGACACGGCTCCAGACCACTTCGAGGATATCACCCGTCGCTTCAGGGCCGTCTTCGACCATCCACCTGAGGGCAGAGCGGCAGGGGAGAGGCTCTTCCATTTGAGGCAGGGGACGAGGAGCGCCCAGGACTTCGCCCTTGAATTCCGAACCTTGGCCGCTGGAGCAGGCTGGAACGACAGAGCCCTCATCGACCACTATAGATGCAGCCTACGAGAGGACGTCCGATGTGAGCTGGCCCGCAGGGATGCCACCATTACCTTTGACCAACTGGTGGATTTGTCCATCCGGTTGGATAACCTGCTGGTCACCCGTGGATGTCCAGAGGGGGCTCTGTTAGTTCCATCATCCAGCAACCCCGCTCCGGTGCCCATAGAGTTCGGAGGTGCAGCTCATAGGGAGATGGGAGGAGGAGCCATCACGTGCACCATCTGTGGCCGCAGAGGACACACTGCCGGTCGGTGCCGTGTTGGTTCCTCTGGGAGTCGATGCAACAGGCAGGGCACTCTGGCATCACCCCTGGTGAGTTTGTACCACACTCATCCAGAGTCCTCTGTTGATCAACTGTTTGTGCCTGTTTGTTTCCCTGAGTTTTCCCCACATTCCCAGCATAAGGTGCTCGTCAATTCAGGTGCAGCTGGGAATTTTATCGACAGAGCATTAGCCATTAGGTTAGGGATCCCCATTTTTCCTATAGTTAGACCCTTCCCGATACACGCTCAACATAGTCGACCATTAGGGTCCGGGCTAATCAGGAAGGCCACCATCTCCTTGGCCATGGTTATGCAGGGGAATCATGAGGAGAGAATCAATCTCTTTCTCATTGACTCACCTGCATTTCCTGTGGTACTAGGCCTTCCCTGGTTGGCTCTGCATAAGCCCACTATTTCCTGGCAACAGAGGGCTCTCACGGGGTGGTCGCAAGAGTGCTCAGGGAGGTGTGTAGGGGTTCTGGGCTAATAATGTAAGAAATAACACACAAAAATACAAAACACTGCAAAGTTGCTTAGCTATAAGCAGAGCTGCCATGTCTGTCAGCGCCATCTTAAAATGGGCCTTAATGAAGCTCAAGTACTATGTACTGGGGAAGAAATGTACCTTAGTGACAGATCATGCCCCCCTCAAATGGATGGCCACGGCCAAAGATATCACTAGATGTCACTAGATGGTTTTTAGAGTTGCAAGCCTTTAACTTTATTGTGGAGAATGTTGATGCCCTGTCCAAGAGGGATGCATGCTGGTTAATCGACAGCCCGCCAGCCGGCTATGACCTTGGGAGGGTATGTGGCTGCCCGGGGGCCAGCAGGAAGCTACTGCACGAAAGAAGGAAGAGGACCTTGGTCAGCTAGAGAGGCCAAGGGGAGTCAGCAACATGGATAGCTCTACAGGCACCAACTGGGGCTGGTGATTCAACACCAATACTACCCAGTCCAGGTGCTGCAACCAATTGGCACCTGGAATTGGTCCCACCTTTCCCTCATTACCCCAAATGGGTATAAGTAGAGGTGCAGTCACTCGGGCACTTGGGCAGACAGGCAGAGGGTATGCCTAGACCTCAGAAGAGTAGGATAAGCACCTCGATCAGACGCCAAAGAAGATACTAGGCAATGCTTGACTCAACTGTCTCACTCTTCTTTTTCTCTGCCCCAAAGAAAGAGGACCCATTCCCGGGCAGCACGTCACCCGGCACAAGTTGAGAGCAAGTATTGAAACTCATCGCTCTCTCTCTCTTTTGTTCATTAACACAGGTGGTTCGAACAGCCACCACGCCAGACACAGAGTGACCCACCCATTACCTGAGAGGCCTTTCAGTTGTCTTTCTCCCCTCCCCATTCCCCACAACCTTTATTAAAAAACAACATTTGTTTGAGCACTGTAAAATGGTCTCCCGCTGTCTTATTTTATTGTGAGTTTCACCTCTGACTCCCCTGGCCTGCAACAACTACCCTTCATTCAAGTTTACTCGAAACATGAGTGAACCATCCCTTCACCTCATTTTGTTATACCATTTGGTCTGACAGTTGCTTACGTGACACCCAGAATGCATTGTATAATGTCAACAAACATGGCGCCACACATAGCTGGTAAATAGCTTAGCATTAGCTCATCATCAGTACAACCTTCAAAAAAGTATTTTATACACATCATATGTGTCCATTGCAATCTATGCAAGAATTGGAATGCATGATTTGTCACTAGTACTTGAAAACGTGTGAATAAAACAGTAAATGCATTATACTCCAAACATACATATGGTATGCTACAGCACAATATACAGAAAACAAGGCACTTACTTTGATAGGAATGCACACATGTCCAAAGTTGTTATTTGTAAGGAAAACAACAATGAAGGCAAGGCGAACGACAGACAGAAAATGTGCCAGGGAGAAAAAGTTGTCTGCATACTTGATCTGAGGAAACAATGGGGAGTGCTTGGGCTCTCATGGAACAGAAGTTTGTCCAGCTCAGTAAAGCCTCAAACATAGTTGTCCACAACAGTGAAATGGGCTACTTCTATATGAATTAATGAGGAGGCGGAACACACCTAAATTCAAATTGTTGTTAGAGAATAAAACTTGTTAGAAAATAATTTGAAATTGACAAGTTGAAAGATAGCCTATAGATAATTAAGCTTATAGATAATTAGCAGGCAGCGTGTCTTGGGTTGAGGGTAACAATTACATTTTGGAACAGTCACTGCATTCAACATCGCGCGCATGAAAAAAATCACGCTGGGGTGACCGTTAAAGATATTTGGAACTCACTCGTAAAAGGGTTCAAATGGACCACAAAATGGACAGCGCCTCGTCGCCCTCAGGAGGTTCAAAAGGTTTGGCATGGGCTCTCAAATCCTAAAAAGTTCTACAGCTGCACCATTGAGAGCATCTTGACTGGCTGCATCACTGCCTGCTATGGGAACAGCACCGCCCTCGATTGCATGGCTCTACAGAGGGTGACTGTGTCCCTCAGAGACTGGTTCCTCTTTAGCTTTCTTCCTAGGTTCCTGCCTTTCTAGGGAGTTTTTCCTAGGCACTGTGATTCTACATCTACATTGCTTGCTCTTTGGGGTTTTAGGCTGGGTTTCTGTATAAGCACTTTATGACATCTGCTGATGTAAAAAGGGCTTTATAAATACATTTGATGGCTTTATTGAGGGGGGTGTGGACAGCCCAGTACATCACTGGGGCTGAGTTCCCTAACATCCAGAACCTCCATATCAGGCGGTGTGAAAAGAAGGCCCAGAAAATCATTAAGGACTCCAGACACCCAAGCTATAGACTGTTCTCTTTGCTTCTGCATGGAAAGCAGTAACGGTGCATCAAGTCTGACACCAACAAGCTCCTGAACAGCTTCTATCCCCAAGCCATAATACTGCTAAATAGATAACAGAATAGCTACATGGACTACCTGAGTTGACCCCTTGTATTTATTTTCACTCTCTCTATGCACACTCACAGGACTCTACACACTCATGCACACACACACACACACACACACACACACACACACACACACACACACACACACACACACACACACACACACACACACACACACACACACACACACACACACACACACACACACACACACTCTCTCTCTCTCTACACGCTGCTGCTACTCTGTTTATTATATATCCTGATGCCTAGACACATTACCCCTATACATATCTACCTCTATCACTCCAGTATCCCTGCACATTGTAAATATGGTATTGGAACTGACACTGATTACTTACTTCTCATGTTCTTCTTATTTCTTATTTTTATTTCTCGTGTGTTTTTGTTCTACCTTATGTTATTTGTAGTACAACATTGATATTGCTTACTGCATTGTTGGATTTAGAGATTGCAAGAAAGGCATTTCACTGGACTTGTGCACGTGACATTAAAACTTGAAACACAATTTGTGTTTCAACAAAGGCGATTGTACAACAAAAAGAGAGGTTGTGTTAATTCTCCTAACATTGTGAAACCCTTCCAGGCATCACCATTGTGGGGTGTTGCAATGCAAATTAGGCTTTTTTAGGCTTCATCAGGCACCAGCACACACTAAAGGACATCTCTAATTTGACGTGTAAGTCATTTTAAAAATTCATCGTTGACCCCAGGTGTTCCCCTATGTGGCCTACAGTACAGACTCTCTCTCTCTATAGCGTCGGGAGATCTGCCCCTTGTTAGTCCCTGTCATCAGAATGGAGTGGAGAGATGCAGTGTAGCAGGTATTAGCTCCGGGCAGGTTTGAATGAGGGAGGGAGGAAGAAGAGAGGAGAAGAAGTTAAAAACCGTTCTGCACCATTTGAGCTTAAGACGTTTAGGAAGGAGTTTGGAATCAGAAAAAGCTAATGAGGGAGCTTTGGGAATGTAAAAGGATTTGTCATTTAGTAGTCATTTGCATGTACATTTTGGGGTGGTTTTTGAACCAATTAAGAACTAGCCTAAGGACTGTTATTTGATTGATACTGTACATTTAACTGTATCAGTGTAGATGAAGGGGGGATAGGAATTTCTTGTCAATAGGGGGGCGCTGTTTTTACTTTGGAAAAAATCGTGCCCAAATTAAATGGCCTCGTACTCTGTTCTAGATCATACAATATGCATATTATTATTACTATTGGATAGAAAACACTCTGAAGTTTCTAAAACGGTTTGAATTATATCTGTGAGTAAAACAGAACTCATTTGGCAGCAAACTTCCATACAGGAAGTGAAAAATCGGAAAACGAGGCTCTGTTTCAGGGCCTGCCTATTCAACTGGCTTTTATTTATCGATATGTATGCACTTCATACGCCTTCCACTAGATGTCAACAGGCAGTGGAGGGTTGAATGGGGTGTCTAGCTTGATCTGAGGCCGAATAAGAGCTTTTGGAGTGGCAGGTCCGATATTTTGTTTGTTTTCGACGGCGCGCGGGGAACCTCGACATTGTCTTCTGAAGAGCGTTCGGTATACACGGCGAATTGCTCCGGCTCTGATTTTATTTGATACATATGAGAAAAACATCATAAAGTAGGATTTTTCAACCGAGTTTGATCAGTTTATTCAACGTTTATTGGGAATTTTGGAATTTTTCGTTCCATGCGTCAAGAGATGATGGACACGTGAGCTCGACATGGCTAGCCAAAGTTGCTAATTCGACAGAAGAAAAGGACATTCTAAAACCAAACAACGATTTATCCTTGCACAACATTCTGATGGAAGAACAGCAAAAGTAAGACAACATTTATGATGTTATTTCGTATTTCTGTGTAATATGTTGACTCCTATTCTCTGCCGTGTTGGTGAGCGCTGTCTCACAATAACGCATGCTGTATGTTGTGGTAAAGTTATTTAAAAAAATCTAACACAGCGGTTGCATTAAGAACCAGTGTATCTTTCATTTGCCATACAACAAGTATTTTTATGTAAAGTTTATGATGAGTTCTTTGGTCAGATTAGGTGAGTGTCCAAAATATCTCCGGACATTCTGGTGAATCGTTGCTACGTATTCACAATGTATAACCACGATTTGCAGCTCTAAATATGCACATTGTCGAACAAAACATAAATGTATTGTATAACATGATGTTATAAGACTGTCATCTGATGAAGTTGTTCAAGGTTAGTGATTCATTTTATCTCTATTTTGTCGGTTTTGTGCAAGCTATTTTGGCAGGGAGTAAATTGCGTTGTGTGTTTGGCTACTGTAGTGAGCTAATAGAAATATATATTGTGTTTTCGCTGTAAAACACTTAAAAAATCGGAAATATTGGCTGGATTCACAAGATGTTTATCTTTCATTTGCTGTACACCATGTATTTTTCATAAATGTTTCATGATAAGTATTTATGTATTTCACGTTGCTCTCTGTAATTATTCTGGCTGCTTTGGTGCTATTTGTGATGGTGGCTGCAATGTAAAACCACGATTTGTAGCTCTAAATATGCACATTTTCGAACAAAACATAAATGTATTGTATAACATGATGTTATAAGACTGTCATCTGATGAAGTTGTTCAAGGTTAGTGATTCATTTTATCTCTATTTGTGGGTTTTGTGAAGGCTACCTATGCGGTGGAAACATGGTGAAAATATGCCGTTGTGTGTTTGGCTATTGTGGTTAGCTAATATAAATACATATTGTGTTTTCGCTGTAAAACATTTTAAAAATCGGAAATGATGGCTGGATTCACAAGATGTTTATCTTTCATTTGCTGTATTGGACTTGTGATTTCATGAAATTATATTATATGATATCCCTGTCCCGTTAGGCTAGGCTATGCTAGTCAGCTTTTTTGTTGAGGATGCTCCCGGATCCGGGATGGGTATGAAGTAAAGGTTAAAGAAGAAGACAAAAGGTTAAAGAAGAAGACAAAATATTCAAGTGCCTTTTGAATGAGGTATGGTCGGTAGTAGGTGCCAGGCGCACCAGTTTGAGGGTGTCAAGAACTGCAATGCTGCTAGGTTTTTCACACTCAACATATGCCTGTGTGTTTCAAGAATGGCCCAACACACAGCTAACTTCACACAACTGTATTAATATTAGGAAGGTGTTCCTAATGTTTTGTACACTCAGTCTATACATGTATGCACACATGTAATTCAAAGAGTTTGCATCTGTAGGTACAGTTGAAGTCGTAAGTTTACATACACTTAGGTTAGGGTCATTAAAACTCGTTTCTCAACCACTCCACAAATTTCTTCTTAACAAACTATAGTTTTGGCAAGTCGTTTAGGACGTCTACTTTGTGCATGACACAAGTAATTTTTCCAAAAATTGTTTACAGACAGATTATTTCACTTATAATTCACTGTATCACAATTCCAGTGGGTCGGAAGTTTACATACACTAAGGTGACTGTGCCTTTAAACATCTTGGAAAATTCCAGAAAATGATGTCATGGCTTTTAAAGCTTCTGATAGGCTAATTGACATAATTTGAGTCAATTGGAGGTGTACATGTGGATGTATTTCAAGGCCTACCTTCCAACTCAGTGCCTCTTTGCTTGACATCATGGGAAAATCAAACGAAATCAGCCAAGACCTCATAAATAAATTGTAGACCTCCACAAGTCTGGTTCATCATTGGAAGCAATTTCCAAATGCCTGAAGGTACCACGTTCATCTGTACAAACAATAGTACGCAAGTATAAACACCATGGGACCACGCAGCTGTCATACCGCTCAGGAAGGAGAGGTGTTCTGTCTGCTAGAGATGAACGTACTTTGGTGCGAAAAGTGCAAATCAATCCCAGAACAACAGCAAAGAACCTTGTAAAGATTCTGGAGGAAACGGGTACAAAAGTATCTATATCCACAGTAAAACGAGTCCTATATCGACATAACCTGAAAGGCCGCTCAGCAGGGAAGAAGCCACTGCTCCAAAACCGCCATAAAAAAGCCAGACTACGGTTTGCAACTGCACATGGGACAAAGATCGTACTTTTTGGAGAAATGTCCTCTGGTCTGATGAAACATAAATAGAACTGTTTGGCCATAATGACCATCATTATGTTTGGAGGAAAAAGGGGGAGGCTCGCAAGCTGAAGATCACCATCCAAACCGTGAAGCACGGGGGTGGCAGCATCATGTTGTGGGGGTGCTTTGCTGCAGGAGGGACTGGTGCACTTCACAAAATAGATGGCTTCATGAGTCAGGAAAATTATGTGGATATATTGAAGCAACATCTCCAGACATCAGTCAGGAAGTTAAAGCTTGGTCGCAAATGGGTCTTCCAAATGGACAATGACCCCAAGCATACTTCCAAAATGGTGGAAATTTTTACTAGGATTAAATGTCAGGAATTGTGAAAAACGGAGTTTAAATGTATTTGGCTAAGGTGTATGTACGTAAACTTCCGACTTCAACTGTATTTTGAATAATATGTTCTTTTACTTTCTCATGCATGAGATAATGGTACTGTAGATGAATGCATATGTTGAATTGTAAGCAGCTCTCTGGCACAAACACAAACACGCACGTATCCCAAGTCCCTGCCTTTGTTATTGTCTTTCGTCACATATCACAGTCGTAGTAAGTACATTTTTTTCTTCAATAAAGCAAATATTCTTTTTTGGGGGGGGGGGGGGGGTAGACTGAGACTGTGATATCTTATTTAAGATACTTTGAAAAGGTGGGTTTCAGATGTTTTTGGAAGATGGACAGGGACTGGTGTCCTAGCATCAGAGGGAAGCTTGTTCCACCATTGGGTGCCAGGACAGAGACGAGCTTTGGGCCGAGCGGAAGCTGACCCGTAGGGTTGGGTTGGGCGGAACGGAGTGCTCGTGTTGGGATGTAGGATTTGTCCATAGACTGAAGGTAGGGAGGGCAGTTACCCTTGCTGCTATTTAGGCATGCATCATGATCGTGTAGTGGATTTGAGCTTCGACTGGAAGCCAGTGGAGTGTACGGAGGAGCGGGGTGACATGGTAGAACTTGGGAAGGTGGAAACACCTAATGACCTAACGGGCTAAACAGTTCAGTAGAGATACACTGGAATCCCTGTGGTGGGCAGAGGGCATAGTGAATAACATGACTTTCCTTCCCTATCATCTTCATTTCCCTCCTCTCCATTTCTCACCTCTACTACTTTGAAATGGGGACATAAACAAGGGGTGGGTCTCTCTTTCTACTGCTCAAATTGATCTCACTATGTATAGAAGTGGAACTCTGCCAATTGTCTCTCTCTGGCTCTCTCCTTCTCAACTGTTGTCTCCTGGGCTGGCTGAATGAGCATCAGACAGACCCAGATTCAGTCAGCTCTCCTCTCCTCCCTCCGTCCCGCAGAAGTGTTGCATAACATCGCAGCTCTGCAGTATGAGCTTTGTGCACGGGGGCATTGTAATGTTGAAACCGGAAAGGGCCTTCCCCAAACTGTTGCCACAAAGGTAGAACCACAGAATCGTCTAGAGTGTCATTGCATGCTGTAGCGTTAAGATTTCCCTTCACTGGAATTAAGTCGAAGTATAAAAAACAACCCGAGACCAAATAGATGGTGAAGCGTGATTCATGCCAGCCGACGCTTGGCATTGTGCATGGTGATCTTAGCCTAGTGTGCGGCTGCTCGGCCATGGAAACCCATTTCATGAAGTTCCCGACGATCAGTTCTTGTGCTGACGTTGCTTCCAGAGGCAGTTGGGAACCATTTTTACGCGCTACGCACTTCAGCACTCGCCGGTCCCGTTCTGTGAGCTTGTGTGGCCTACCACTTCATGACTGAGCCGCTGTTGCTGAGCTCTTCATTACGGGCTGTTCTACTGCCAATGCTTGTCTATGAAGATTGCATGGCTGTGTGCTAGATTTTATACAACTGTCAGCAACGGGTGTGGCTGAAATAGCCGAATCCACAAATTTGAAGTGGTGCCCACCTCCTTTTGGCCATGTAGTGTATCATATTAATTTGAGTGCCCCGGATTTATGTTTACTATGCTACGTTCAGTCTATGAGACCAGGCTGAGAACATGACTATACTACACACTATACTACACAAGGGAGCTCAACACAGCAGGGAATGGAGAACAACACAGCACAGAACAACAAAGCACAGAACACTGCATAGCTCATGAATCACTAGAACAGCACAGCACATGATTCATAGTGCAACAGATCACAGCATTCCCTCTCCACTCACGCACACAACTGAAACCAGGCAGCAGCCATATAGAGTCTCTTATGCACAAACTCTTTGACATCTTGAAATTAAATTAGGGTGAAAGGCTGGAACTGAAAGTTATATTTTTCACATTACTCTTTTTTTTGTTGATTTTGTCTAAAGAAAAAGTGTCAAAATTTGAAATGTGAAATGTATCTTGTTCCACATCCACACTGATTAAGCAGAGCGGAAACATTTCTATAGACCCTATAGATTCTCTCCATACAGTACTGTACCTTATATAAGGTAAGGCAATATTCCTTTGTGTTTCACTGAAGAATGTTAAACACTGACCCCCAGTGGCCATAAGAGAAAATACAGCTCTTATATATTATCCCACAGACATCATCAGTACAGTAGACCTACCGTGTCAATAGGCAGTTTCTTTGTTCCAGTCACTGCATTTCTGTCCCACCTGTTTCTGATTCCCAGGACACATCAGACTAAAACCAACTAATTTCACACAAACACACACACATATCCTAGCTCCCATAATAAACAGAAGACGATCTGACAGATTCCAATGTAAGATCATTAGACTGCAATAATCTCTGTGATGCCGTGATGGGGCAGAGGGAACAGGGGGCCCACCGGTACTCTGCTGCCTGGTGTCCCAAGTTCCTAATGAGCCAACCATCCAGAATCGACCCCACTCCACCCTCACCTCCAGTTCCCCAGTCTACCCTCCGAACACAATCACACAAGATTGTTTATCCCTACAATCTCCCCAGGTTAATGAGTGTTTGCATCACCAAATATTGCTCATTTCAAAGGCATGAAGAAGAGAGGAGAAGAGATGAGAGGGGAAGGAGGCGGGAAGGAGTGTTGGAAGAGCATTTAGTCCAATTTAAAACGGCTAAATAGGAAAACTGAAAATGATGTGCACTTTGATAGCCGTCATCCATACCACACATAATAACAGACAGAGGTGGAGTGGGAGGACAGACCAACACTGAGAGGAAGGAAGGCTTTCTCCCAGACGGTCTATAACAGGCAGCACTGTGTAATGTAACGAGGGTCTCTGGGTGACTTCTCATACTTGTGGCCCCTGCACTGAAAGGTTCATCCATTTGATCAAACACCATCTAATAACTATAAAAGAAGACCATTCATTCCTACAGAAAACACAACAAACCATGTCTGAGGGAGAAATTGCCAAGTTATGTTTACAAATATCGGTATGATTTTTCAGCGGCTTCGTGGTTCTTCCTCACGCTGTTCAAATTTGGTTAGGATGTGACCTACTGGCTGAGAAAAGATCACTGCTCCCCTCCTGCTCTTTCAGTGTGTGATAGTATATGGTTGATATGTAATCCTTCCCACCTTCCCACCTCGGTGACGGAGATAGCAGAACGAGTTCCAGGAGTAACTTACATAGAGCTACTTAAAGCGTCATGCTTCGAACAAAGCACACCTGGTGCTCTTATGGAGAGTCTGTGTCTCTGAGGTCTCCCGCTGGCTGGCTGCATAAAGCTCACCTCACGTGAGAACAATGAGCTGGAAGAGCAATGGGCCCGGGAGTAATTACCACTGCTGATGGTGGTGAATCACTGGAAAAGACACACACAAAGCTAATGTGAATATTAAGTGGACACACACGCACACACGCATGGCACATGCACAAACACATAGCATACAAAGACACACACAAAACCCCCCCCATCCAACACGAACATATGAGAAATCCCGATAAGATCCACCATTGCATTCGACAACAAAACCCCTTGACACCTTGATTCCATTTTCCCATTGTGTAATAAAATCAAGACTGACCCCTGCCGGCACCGTCTCTCCACTCCTCTCTGTGCGTTTCCTCCAAGCAAGTCCACGGGGACCAGCGAGGATATTTACACAAAGAAAGGCAGAGCTGCTCTCCTCTCTCCATCATGCAGCCAGCCAGCGGGAGACCTCAGAGACACAGACTCTCCATAAGAACACTAGATGTGCTTTGTTAAGAAGGGAGCAGGTTCTCTATATCCTCCTATATCTGCGGTGAAGGCTCAAACAGGCTGAAAGATAGGGTTGGGTAAGTACGTTTCGGTTTCAACACCTAAAGTCCTACAAACAAGTGCTTATTACTCTTAGAAAGGTAATAACTGTGTGATTCGAATAATGGTCAAGGGAAATATAACATTCTTTCTAACAAAGATATCTACATATAGTTAAGGATGTTGTGTATCCCTGGAAATAATCAGAATTCATGTAAACATTACAGTAAAAAAAAAGTATCATAAAAGTGGTCTCATGGCACAACTTGGGCACAACTTGCCCCGGGTATGGGCTAAATTGAGCTACGGGACAGTATAAGTTAAGCCGCCTACAAATTTCTGTCCTGAATTAAATATTACCACTGCCTTCCCAAACACAATTCAACAGAATAACAATCGCTTTTCTTGCAATTTAATGATTTTAATTATCTTTTAACACAGGCTTAACTCCTAACAAACACTTTGCACTTTAAAAAATATACTTTTTTATATATACTTTTTTTTTTTTTTTTTTTTTTTTTTTGCCTAAAATGACATACCAAAATCTAACTGCCTGTAGCTCAGGCCTTGAAGCAAGGATATGCATATTCTTGGTACCATTTGAAAGGAAACACTTTTAAGTTTGTGGAAATGTGAAAGGAATGTAGGAGAATATAACACATTAGATCTGGTAAAAAAATAATACAAAGAAATGCAAGAGAAAGGCCATAATGTATTATTCCAGCCCATGTGCAATTTAGATTTTGGTCACTACATGGCAGCAGTGTATATGCAAAGTTTCAGACTGATCCAATGAACCATTGCAATTTTGTATCAAGACTGCCCAAATGTGCCTAATTTGTTTTTTAATAACTTTTCATGTTCAAAACTGTGCACTCTCCTCAAACAATAGCATGGTATTCCTTCACTGTAATAGATACTGTAAATTGGACAGTGCAGTTAGAATAACAATAATTTAAGCTTTCCGCAAATATCATATATGTCTATGTCCTGGGAAATGTTCTTGTGACTTACAACCTCAAAAGTTGAGTAAGTTGAGCCACAATTGTTTCTAGGAAACCATACAGAAAATGTATAATTTGACCAAATATTTAGGAAGAGGTCGTCATTTCATAGTCTGTGAACATTTTACAAACACTATTTACTGGAAGAACTGTGCAAATGCAAAGTTTGGTAACAGAATTTCGGTAAAATCTCCCTCAGTTATTTATGTGACCATGTTTTCCCAAAACTTTTGATTGAAACACACTTTGAATGGCAGTAACCAACGATGGTCATTGACTTGACAAAGGTGATCCACTTTAACGTGACCATTGATGCAAGACTTTGCTATCACACGGTCAAACAGAGTACCTGCGCATGTGCACGAGTGCGCTTCATGCTGCTTCAACCTGGTAGCTACCGGACCAAAACAGCTGAGAAGTTTCGCCTCACACCACTAAGCTTCTGGTTGTGGCGAAAATGTATCCACTACTACTGTTTACTTCGGTCATCTATGTCATCTCACTGAGTCTACCTTTAAACCTAACTTAATCTGACCCATCACCTTATGCATTACTGGCCCACGGTGACAAGAAGTGACATCCACAAAAACACCTAAACTATACTACCTATTAATGGCTGTTAGCCTCCAATGCATAGGCTACTTTCTGTCCCTAATGCTAAAACTGGAATGAAATAACATAAACACTAAGTAGAAATGTTTTGATAAAACCTAAACTAAATAAAAACTAGTAAAGTGGATGTGAAAACAAATTAAAACTAAACTGATATTATTTTTAAATCTTAAAACTAATAGAAATAAAAACTACAATAAAAACATAACACTTTAATAACCTTGACACATACATACCCTCCCTTCCCTAGACTAGTTATGTGCTGCAGTAAGCCATTCATCTGGATAATGAAGCATACAGTAGTTTGTGTCTGTTAGTGATAGCACTTACAGTTGAAGTCAGAAGTTTACATACACCTTAGTGTCACGTCCTGACCATAGTGCTTATGTGTTTTGCTTGTTTTAGTGTTGGTCAGGACGTGAGCTGGGTGGGCATTCTATGTTGTGTGTCTAGTTGTCTGTTTCTGTGTTCGGCCTAATATGGTTCTCAATCAGAGGCAGCTGTCAATCGTTGTCCCTGATTGAGAATCATATATAGGTGGCTTGTTTTGTGTTGGGGATTTGTGGGTGGTTGTTTCCTGTGTAAGTGTTTGTGCCACACGGGACTGTGACGGTTAGTTTGTTTGTTATTTTGTATTGTGTAAAGTTTCGTGTATATTAAATCATGGAAACTTACCACGCTGCACATTGGTCCTCCGATCCTTCTCGCCTCTCCTCGTCCGAGAAGGAGGAAGAGCTAGACTATCGTTACACTTAGCCAAATACCTTTAAACTCAGTTTTTCACAATTCCTGACATTTAATCCTAAGAAAAATTCCCTGTCTTTGGTCAGTTAGGATCACCACTTTATTTTGAGAATGTGAAATGTCAGAATAGTAGTTGAGAGAATGATTGATTTCAGATTTTATTTCTTTCATCACATTCCCAGTGGGTCAGAAGTTTACATACACTCAATTAGTATTTGGTAGCATTGCCTTTAAATTGTTTAACTTTGGTCAAATGCTTCGGATAACCTTCCACAAGCTTCCCACAATAAGTTGGGTGAATTTTGGCCCATTCCTCCTGCAGAGCTGGTGTAACTCAGTCAGGTTGGTAGGCCTCCTTGCTCGCACACGCTTTTTCAGTTCTGCCCACACATTTTCTATGGGATTGAGGTCAGGGCTTTGTGATGGCCACTCCAATACCTTGACTTTGTTGTCCTTAAGCCATTTTGCCACAACTTTGGAAGTATGCTTGGGGTCATTGTCCATTTGGAAGACCCATTTGCGACCAAGCTTTAACTTCCTGACTGATGTCTTGAGATGTTGCTTCAATATATCCACACAATTTTCCTACCTCATGATGCCATCTATTTTGTGAAGTACACATGTCCCTCCTGCAGCAAAGCACGCCCACAACATGATGCTGCCACCCCTGCGCTTCACGGTTGGGATGGTGTTCTTTGGCTTGCGAGCGTTCCCCTTTTTCCTTCAAACATAACGGTGGTCATTATGGCCTAACAGTTCTATTTTTTTTCATCAGACCAGAGGACATTTCTCCAAAAAGTACAATCTTTGTCCCCATTTGCATTTGCAAACCGTAGTCTGGCTTTTTTATGGCGGTTTTGGAGCAGTGGCTTCTTCCTTGCTGAGCGGCCTTTCAGGTTATATCGATATAGGACTCGTTTTACTGTGGATAGAGGTACTTTTGTACCTGTTTCCTCCAGCATCTTCACAAGGTCCTTTGCTGATGTTCTGGGATTAAATTGCACTTTTCGCACCAAAGTACGTTCATCTCTAGGAGACATAACACGTCTCCTTCCTGAATGTTATGACGGCTGTGTGGTCCCATGGTGTTTATACTTGCGTACTATTGTTTGTACAGATGAACGTCATACCTTCAGGCATTTGGAATTTGCTCCCAAGGATGAACCAGACTTGTAGAGGTCTACATTTTTTTTCTGAGTTCTTGGCTGATTTCTTTTGATTTTCCCATGATGTCAAGCAAAGAGGCACTGAGTTTGAAGGTAGTCCTTGAAATACATCCACAGGTACACCTCCAATTGACTCAAATTATGTCAATTAGCCTATCAGAAGCTTCTAAAGCCATGACATCATTTTCTGGAATTTTCTAAGCTGTTTAAATACACAGTCAACTTAGTGTATGTAAACGTCTGATCCACTGGAATTGTGATACAGTGAATTATAAGTGAAATAATCTGTCTGTAAACAATTTTTGGAAATAGTACTTGTGTCATTCACAAAGGAGATGTCCTAATCGACTTGCCAAAACTATAGTTTGTTAAGAAGAAATTTGTGGAGTGGTTGAAAAACGAGTTTTAATGAATCCAACTTCAACTGTATACTGTAACTTGGCCCGGCTGGCAGGTGCATCTGCATCTGCATCTGCATCTGCATCCACACTAACACACACACACACACACACACACACACACACACACACACACACACACACACACACACACACACACACACACACACACACACACACACACACACACACACACACACACACACACACCAAGCAGGGATGGGAGGACACTCATCTCTCACAGCTACAAGAAAGGTCATAAAGAAGTAATGAAGTACTTCTTGCCATCCCTTAATGCCAGGCTGTTGGCATATTTTGTGCTTGATGACACCCATTCATTACCACAAGGCCTTTTATGCGTATGTGTGTGTGTGTTTACGTGTTTGCATGCGGCCACGCTACCTTCCAATCACCTCCGCGATTTCCCAATTACCTCCCGTCTAATTGATGTTGGACATATTAAAGGTAATGAAGCGTTCGCCCATCTGTTGAGCTGGAGTCACAGAGCTGTACAGAGCCCGGAGAGAAGGAAATACTGGGGAAGCAGAGGGAGCGAAAGAGAGAGAAAGAGACAAAGTAGAGAACTCTCACTGCCAAGGCAACTCTCTCTCCCAAGCCTCTCTCTTCATCTCCGTGCAATCAAAGAAAAGCCTTCATGTCACGTCAAATTGTTTTCTTCCCATATATCTTGTATCCCTTTTTATGGCACTCATATTTCAACTATATGTCTCTATATACAGTGGGTATACAGTATATAACATGATTAACAAGGCTCAACCGGTTCTCTATGTCCAATAAATAAATACAAAATATTTGTATTTAGTCAAATAGCCCTTAAACAGCCTGGAGGTGCGTTTTGTGTCATTGTCCTGTTGGAAAACAAATGATTGTCCCACTAAGCGCAAACCAGATGGGATGGCGTAGCACTGCAGAATGATGTGGTAGCAGTCTTGGACAGTGTCACCAGCAAAGCACTATCACACCATCATACCTACTCCATGCTTCACAGTGGGAACCACACATGCAGAGATCATCCGTTCCCCATACTCTGCGTCTCACAAAGACACAGCGGTAGGAACCAAAAATCTCAAATTTGGACTCATCAGACCAAAGGACACATTTCCACTGGTCTAATGTCCATTACTCGTGTTTCTTGGCCCAAACAAGTCTCTTCTTCTTATCTCTTCTTCTTATTGGTGTCCTTAGGAAGTAGTTTCTTTGCAGCAATTCGACTATGAAGGCCTGATTCACACAGTCTCCTCTGAACAGTTGATGTTGAGATGTGTCTGTTACTTGAACTCTGTGAAGCATTTATTTGGGCTGCAATCTGAGGTGCAGTTAACTTTAATGAACTTGTCCTCTGCAGCAGAGGTAACTCTGGGTCTTTCTTTCCTGTGGCAGTCTTCATGAGAGCCAGTTTCATCATAGCGCTTGATGATTTTTGCGACTGCACTTGAAGAAACTTTCAAAGTTCTTGAAATGTTCTGCATTGACTGAATTCCATGTCTTAAAGTAATGATGGACTGTCGTTTCTCTTTGCGTTTTCGAGCTGTTCTTGCCATAATATGGACTTGGTCTTTTACCAAATAGGGCTATCTTCCATACTACCACTACCTTGTCACAACACAACTGATTGGCTCAAATGCATTAAGAAGGAAAGAAATTCCACAAATTAACTTTTAACAAGGCACACCTGTTAATTGAAATGCATTCCAGGTGACTACCTCATGAAGCTGGTTGAGAGAATGCCAAGAGTGTGCAAAGCTGTCATCAAGGCAAAGGGTGGCTACTTAGAAGAATCTCAAATATAAAATATACACTTTTTTGGTTACTACATGATTCCATATGTGTTATTTCATAGTGTTTCTTTAAAGATAGGGGAAAACCCTGGAATGAGTAGGTGTGTCCAAACGTTGAACTGGTACTGTACACATTACAGACTTATATACTCCCCAGTGCCGGATAAATGTTTATTTGAGATGGAAGTTGGTTGGTTGCTTCTGGCCAGGCTTAGTGGTTGTGAGTGAGCAGGCGCCAGTGGAGGCTGGTTACAGCTCTTCTCTTCCTTTGTTGTGGCTTCATCCGCAATGACTTATCAAAGGGAGAGACCTCTTGGATGAACCAAAGTCACAGCGTGTGTATGTGTGCACGTGTGCGTGCGTGTTTGTGTCTCTGTGTGTGTGTGTGTGTGTGTGTGTGTGTGTGTGTGTGTGTGTGTGTGTGTGTGTGTGTGTGTGTGTGTGTGTGTGTGTGTGTGTGTGTGTGTGTGTGTGTGTGTGTGTGTGTGTGTGTGTGTGTGTGTGTAGGTGCGTGCGTGCGTGTGCATATTTCCTCTTCGCCTTCATGTGCCTTTGAGTTTGTACTTGTATGGAAGTGTGTGTGTATAGCCACACATGTCTGTTAGAGTTGAATGTCATCTAGTCTCTTTGTGTGATGCTGTACCATGCTGTGCTCTGGGGTGAGGTACGCTATAGGTAATGACTCCCTCCCTGGTCTCTGTAACCACACTCAGGCAATAGCAGAGCAGTGATACCTGCTTCTGCACCCAGTGCTTCATACACAACAACACAAATACTGAGGTACATAATATGCAAACGTCACACTAATTGTACATGCTTACGTACATACTTATACAGCTTACAGTGCAGATAACACACAATCACACAGCGACACGGGAAGAAAACAATCATGTTTCGGATGTTTCATACATGCCCCTCCTCATCTGATGTGCTCCTGCCTGGATCAGCTCCAACAGCGTGAGAACAGATCACTCTTAAAACCAGTTAAGCCCGGATTTCGGGCACTAGATTTACTGGTTGTTGCTGATAATATATTTGCGTGACTTATTATATGTGTTTCCCACCGTTTTTATAAGTGAGAACAAAACAAACGAGACATTCCTAAGACAGAGGCTTCTCTGTCGAATAAACGTGTCTCTGGCTTCATCCAGTGGTCGGCTGCGTCATTACAATCCGTTTTGTCACCTCTTTTCCACGTCGTGTCAAAGGAGCAGTCCCTTGAAAAGCTGGTGTGCAGCTTAACCGTGCTATGACATTAACCAGTGTTATTACGTCAACATTACATTGTTACACTACTGTTGAACAGTGCCCTATGCAATATATAGGGAAGAGGATGCAGTTTGGTTCTCCAATGTGTTACCCCTCCAGAGCCACCAATCAAAAGACATTATCCAAACTGGTTCTTAAATGCACGTTTTAAACCCATGATGCCCTTCAGTATTCTAAAGAAGACAAGGCATATGCAGAAAAACAGTATTTCATTTAAACAAATCCATACTAGAACTCTACAATGTTCAAAGCTGTTCTGAGGGGTCATTCTCTGATACAAGGTGATATGGGGTCTCTTTTTCATTGCCCTGCTTAACATTATCCATTTGTGTGAGCGTGTGAGCGTGTGAGGGTTCCTTTGAACTGTAAAGTTTGGTAATGTTCCCTCATATGGATACGTAGACGGGTAGTAAATTGTGCTCCGGGATATAGGAGGAGGCAGGCCAGCTCCCAAATAACACTACTGGAAGCCACGTGGATAAGCCCCTTCACCTCTGAAGCCATGGTTAAATGACAGGCAGTGAGAGAGAGAGCTAGAGAGAGGGATAAGTGGAGAAAGAGCAAAAGAGAGAGAGAGAAAGGGAGAGACAGACAATGACTAAGTGGGGAGGAAGAAAGAGATGAGGAGTGATGTGATGTGGTTACCCATTGTACCACTCCCTGGGCTCTGCTCATCAGAATGAGGTATGGTAAAGTGAGTGGGCCTCGCACCAGCGCTCCCGGCCCATACTTAACATTTCCTCAGGTGAGAGGGGAGCGCGTTAGACAGACATGGGGGAGCAGGGAGAGAAAGCGAGGGAGAGAGAGAGGAGGGCTGAGTGCGAATGTCCAAGCCATTTATTGCATGAGAGACCCCTGTATATCCATCAATCCCCCTCGCACAGTCACACAGTGGAGAGAGGAGAGGAGATGAGATGGAGATAGGAAAGAATTATGTGACTTAAATGAAGGCTTTTAACCACAGGGGGAATTGGTGTTTATGTGTTCACAGCGCTAGTGAACTGTAATCTGTTAACGTTAACAGGCATTTGCAGCAACCGTGTTAGGTTCAATTTACTCTAATTATCAGAATAGGAAATGCATTTACTGCCACAGAGATAGATTGAGAGAGGGATGGAGAATGAGAAGAATAGAGAGGGACAGGGAGGGATGGAGGGAGAGATTAACAGACGGATGGAGGATAAGCGAGAGAAAAAGAGCAAGATAGATGAGGGGGAAAGGAAGCATATAAAGGGGCTTCTCTTAGCTAATTAGTCAGCTTGCTAAGAGTCCTGGGAGAAAGAGAAATGTGAGAAAAAGCTAGGTGCCATGGCGGACTGAACACAGCATTGCAGAATGCCTCAAGATAGAACATTGAATATCTGTAAGTTTGACTAAATATTAGCACTTCACTCCACATACTCGTGGGTAATGACCTTCAATCTGGATAACAACACAAAATAAATTATAGAGAAATGTATCGACCTAAATCCCCAACACAATCAACACCCAAACATGTCAGAGAGTAAGGATGGAGAACCAAATCCCCAAAAGAAAATGAGACTCCTCGACGGACACAGACGATTTATGGTAAGTGTAAGAACTGGCTTGCTAAAGTCGATAAATGATAAACATACTTGAACTAGTCAGTAAAGATATAAAGGTGACGAAAAAGCTGCGACAGTGGAGAAAGAAACAAACAAGCTCAAAGGTACAGTCAATACGATTGAAGCGGACGTTAAAGAACTTAAAAAGGAGAACGGTATTTCTTAAAGCGCTACAGATTCTAGGCGATACTGACGACAAAATCAAACTCGAAAGTGTACACCGTTTCGGACAGAGAGGACAGAGATTTTAAAAAATCCTGAAATTAGGTATGAATCAACATGGTAGGGATAAAAACACAGCAAACAGAGGACATAGAAGGCACAGTATGTGGGTATATGCGGGTGTATTGTGACGGAAGGTGGGGTGTGTGTTTTTGTGTTTGGAAAAGTGTGGAGTTAAGTGAGTGAAAAAGGAAAATGGTTGCAAATTCCAGAGCCCATGTGTGTCTGCGAGCAGGAATTGTGACAGAGAGCTTTCAATTTTGTGCAGATATGGGAATTACGTTTTTTATTATTTATTTATTTATTGTCCTATCATGACGGAACAGTCCCTAACCCTATACCCTAGACTCCCACCTGAGCAACCCATACACTAAGGAGAAGTAGCCTATACGCAGCCAAGACAGAGAGATAAATGCGGTCAGAGACCCACTAAAGCAACACCGCTCCTCAAGATTCTGAGCCTACCTGGCAGGGTTGGTCCTACAAAGCCAAAGCTCCCGGATGGGTGAGCATAATAAACAAGCAATTTCTTAAAGCTGCTAATGAGAAACTTGACAATCTAGTACCTAGCCGGTGAGGATTCCGGTGGGGTGCCCCCACCCAGGGTAGTGTCAGTTCTGGCAACATTAGCTACAGTAACCCATGGGGAGGCGGTCGCACTCAGACAATCAGAGAGGGGGCAAATTATTGTGGCCCTGGTGGTACAAAATAACCAAAGGTCTGACTGTACAGAGATACTTGGGAAAATGGTCACAATGGGGGACCGCGTGTGGGTGTTTCAGGGGAAGGGGGTGTATCTGAGCTCCATCAGCTAGGACTTGACATTAATTAATCAAATCTCCCCATTCTTGCTAAATTTTGCATGCCCTCTCAAACAGCTACAGATGTATGCGCATTCGCACATCAAGTCCTTTCTTGAGTTAGGCTCAGGGATGGAACAACTGTTGAACATCTGAGCTTGTGGTTGATTGTGTGTGTGTGTGTGTGTGTGTGTGTGTGTGTGTGTGTGTGTGTGTGTGTGTGTGTGTGTGTGTGTGTGTGTGTGTGTGTGTGTGTGTGTGTGTGTGTGTGTGTGTGTGTCCCACATCTGTTGCTATGGGGTAATGATGTTCGGGACAATATAGGATGAATCACGATAACTGTTTGCTAAAATAATAACTTCTTGCCAAAAATGTAATTTTTGTAAAGGCAATCCTGGTTATGTAACAATCCTTCGCATTAACTGCCTACATTATTAGGCATATTATTCGTTCATTGTAGAAATTGAGGTACGCAACATTTTTTCATATATATTTTAAATAACTGTATAAAATACAATCGAGATCAGAGCGTTCAAAATGCTTTTGTCGGTTGATCTACTTCTGTGGGTGGCACTGAGTGCTCTTTTGAAGGATGGGAGGGAGGTTGTAGCGGGTGGAATAGTGGAGAACAATTGGAGGCTTACTTAGTAGCAATGCAAATACCATGGTACAGCTAGCTACCCGTATACATGGATGGACGCTTCTCCCTCTCTGTCACGGATGCCATGGTTGCCCTTAGTTTGAAGATGTAATCCGGAGACAGCTGTTTAACCTCTAACGAGCCTCAACCCCGGATCCGGGATCACCCCCCACCCCCCCCCACACTGATTAGCATCGCTAGCATAGCGTCACAATTAAATAGTAGCATCTAAATATCATTAAATCACAAGTCCAAGACACCTAATGAAAGATACAGATCTTGTGAATAAAGCCACCATTTCAGATTTTTAAAATGTTTTACAGGGAAGACACAATATGTAAATCTATTAGCTAAACACGTTAGCAAAAGACACCATTTTTCTTTGTCAACCATTTTTTCTCTCCACCAGTAGCTATCACCAATTCGGCTAAACTAAGATATTGATAGCCACTAACCAAGAAAAAACCTCATCAGATGACAGTCTGATAACATATTTATGGTATAGGATAGGTTTTGTTAGAAAAATGTGCATATTTCAGGTATAAATCATAGTTTGCCATTGCAGCCACCATCACAAATCTCACCAAAGCGACTAGAATTACTACAGAGAGCAACTTGTATTACCAATTTACTCATCATAAAACATTTCTTAAAAATACACAGCACATAGCAATGGAAAGACACAGATCTTGTGAATTCAGACAACATTTCAGATTTTCTAAGTGTTTTACGGCGAAAACACAATAAATCGTTATATTAGCATACCACATATGCAAACGTTACCCGAGCACTGATTCTAGCCAAAGAGAGCGATATCGTATCATCGCCAAAATATATTAATTTTTTCACTAACCTTCTCAGAATTCTTCAGATGACACTCCTGTAACATCATATTACAACATACATATAGAGTTTGTTCGAAAATGTGCATATTTAGCCATAAAAAACCGTGGTTATACAATGAAAATAGTAGCAAAACAAGCCTGGAAATGTCGGTCGCCATCTTTGAGTGATCTAGTTTAATCAATAGCTAATCATATACTTGACTAAAAAATACAGGGTTGACAGGAATCGAAAGACAAATTAGTTCTTAATGCAATCGCTGATTTACATTTTTTAAATTATCCTTACTTTTCAATACAGGTTGCGCCAAGCGAAGCTATACAAAACAAAATGGCGGCGTAAGCGTTTAACATTTTTCGACAGAAACACGATTTATCATCATAAATTGTTCTTACTGTGAGCTGTTCTTCCATCAGAATCTTGGGCAAAGAATCCTTTCTTGGGTCTAATCTTCTTTTGGTCGAAAGATGTCCACTTGTCCGTCGAAATGCCCACTAACGTACGACCGGGACCCCGAAACGTGCCCAGCGCTTCAAAGTGCACAACAAAGCAATGCCTCAAAATCGCACTAAAAGGATATAAATTGCTATACAACGGTTCAAATTAACTACCTTATGATGCTGTTAACACCTATAACGGGTAAAAACATGACCGGAGAAATATTACTGGCTAAACTAACGCTTGGAAGGAGGCGAGTCCGATGTCCTTCGCGCGCAAGGCGCAGGCAGCAAAGGGAAGCTACTTCCGGTATTTGCTGTTTTATACAGCCCCTGATTGCGCAATCGACTCCATTCAAAGCGTCATCACGCACTGACATCCAGGGGAAGACGTAAGAAGTGTCTGTTTCTTCATAGCATTTACACGGACCTTTAAACTGACTCCAGATCAGTGGCCAAAATGTTTGAAATCTGACTCCCTATCATGAAAAGTGCTGTAGATTGAGTTCTGTTTCACTCAGAGACAAAATTCCAACGGCTATAGAAACTAGAGAGTGTTTTCTATCCAATAATAATAATAATATGCATATTGTACGAGCAAGAATTGAGTAGGAAGCCGTTTAATCTGTAGTGCAAATTATGCTAATGCGAAACAGCACCCCCTATATTCGCAAGAAGTTAATACAGCCTTCTGTGTGTTCTCTTTTCGACTCCCTCTGTGTATTTGCAATCAAAGGCCAGAATCTCCTTAGCTATCATACTATAATTCCACCGTGCCTTCCACTGATTTCAAAACTCGGTCTTCCAGAAAGTGGAGAGCAACAGGATTACCTACACCTACTGACCAGCTCATGTTATAGACAGAAGCAGAAGCATAGCAGATCAATCCAAAATAATCTCTCGGCCTCTCCAGCCCATCTAGTTTCTCAGCGAATCATGGCTAGCAGGAAGGTTCCTCACTTTTTCCATGACTAAACCAACTAGGCTTGTAATTTAACCATTTTATTCGTATTTACAGATTGCATACAAGTTTGTAATTAAGGCACATGAAAGTTCACATGTTCCAGAAGGCATTTCCGCCCAAAAACGCATTTTGATTAAAAAAATTACATTTACATTCAAATAGCTCTCCTGTGAAGTAGTGACGCGTGACATACGCCTAGTTTCCTGAAACGAGTCACATATTGACACTCAATCATTATGGTACTTTTTAATAGTAGGTTAACAAACATATATTAGGATAAATTGAAACTTGTATCTCACTAATCCGGATGCTTGAGAAATCCCGCTATGCCCTCAGACGAACCATCAAACAAGCAAAGTGTCAATGCAGGATTAAGATTGATTCCTACTACACCGGCTCTGACACTCGTCAGATGTGGCAGGGCTTGAAAACTATTACGGACTACAAAGGGAAACCCAGACGCGAGCCTACCAGACGAGCTAAATGCCTTTTATGCTTCGAGGCAAGCAACACTGAAGCATGCATGAAAGCACCAGCTGTTCTGGACGACTGTGTGATAACGCTCTCGGTAGCCAATGTTAGCAAAACCTTTAAACAGATCAACATTCACAAAGCCGCGGGACCAGACGGATTAACAGGACATGTACTCAAAGCACGCGCGAACCAACTGGCATGTGTCTTCACTGACATTTTCAACCTCTTCCTGACCAAGTCTGTAATACCTACATGTTTCAAGCAGACCACCATAGTCCCTGTGCCCAAGGAAGTGAAGGTAACCTGCATAAATGATTACCGCCCCGTAGCACTGGTAGCCAATGAATTGCTTTGAAAGGCTGGTCATGGCTCACATCAACAGCATCTTCCCGGATACCCTAGACCCACTCAAATTCGCATACTGCCCAAACAGATCCACAGATGATGCAATCTCAACCACACTCCACACTGCCCTTTCCAACCTGGACAAAAGGAACACCTATGTGAGAATGCTGTTCATTGACTACAGCTCAGCGTTCAACACCATAGTGCCCACAAACCTAAGGCTAAGGACCCTGGGACTAAACACCTCCCTCTGCAACTGGATCCTGGACTTCCTGACGGGCCGCCCCCCAGGTGGTAAGGGTAGGCAACAACACGTCTGCCATGCTGATCCTCAACACTGAGGCTCCTCAGGGGTGTGTACTTAGTACCCTCCTGTACTCCCTGTTCACCCACGACTGAGTGGCCAAACACGACTCCAACACCATCATTAAGTTTGCTGGCGACATAACAGTGGTAGGCCTGATCACCGACAACAATGAGACAGCCTATAGGGAGGAGGTCAGACACCTGGCCAAGACAACAACCTCTCCATCAATGTGAGCAAGACAAAGGAGCTGATCATGGACTACAGGAAAAGGCGGGCCAAACAGGCGCCCATTAACATCGATGGGGCTGTAGTGGAGCAAGTCGAGAGTTTCAAGTTCCTTGGTGTCCACATCACCAACAAACTATCATGGTCCAAACACACCAAGACAGTCGTGAACAGGGCACGACAACACCTTTTCCCCCTCAGGAGACTGAAAAGATTTGGCATGGGTCCCCAGATCCTCAAAAAATTATACAGCTGCACCATTGAGAGCATCCTGACCGGTTGCATCATCGCCTGGTATGGCAACTACTCGGCATCTGACCGTAAGACACTACAGAGGGTAGTGCGTACGGCCCAGTACATCACTGGGGCCAAGCTTCCTGCCATCCAGGACCTATATAATAGGCGGTGTCAGATGAAAGCCCCAAAAATTGTCAGAGACTCCAGTCACCCAAGTCATAGACTGTTTTCTCTTTTACCGCACGGCAAGCGTTACCTGAGCGCCAAGTCTAGAACCAAAAGGCTCCTTAACAGCTTCTACCCCTGAGCCATAAGACTGCTGAACAATTAATAAAATGGCAACCGAACTATTTACATTGACACCCCCCCCCCCATTTGTTTTGTACACTGCTGCTACTCGCTGTTTATTATCTATGCATAGTCACTTCACCCCTACCTACATATACAAATGACCTAACCTGTACCCCCGCACATTGACGACTCGGTACCGGTACCCCCTCTATATAGCCTCATTATTGTTATTTTATTGTGTTTTCCTTTTTATCATTTTTTACTTTAGTTTATTTGGTAAATATTTTCTTACATTTACATTACATTTAAGTCATTTAGCAGACGCTCTTATCCAGAGCGACTTACAAGTACATACATTCATACTTTTTTGTACTGGCCCCCCGTGGGAATCGAACCCACAACCCTGGCGTTGCAAGCGCCATGCTCTACCAACTGAGCCACACGGGACACGGGACCTTCTTAACTCTTCTTGAACTACACTGTTTGTTAAGGGCGTGTAAGTAAGCATTTCACGGTAATGTCTACACTTGTTGTATTTGGCGCATGTGAAAATAAAGTTTGATTTGATTGATTATGGTAAATGGTGAAATATGTATAGCCAGTTACAATTGTAATGGCTTAGCAGATAATAAGAAAAGACGATCAGTATTTACCTGGCTAAAAGAGAAGGAATATAATATCTATTGTTTATAAGAAACTCATTCAACTACTTTTAGATGAAGTTGTGTGGGAAAAGGACTGGGGGGGTGGGGGGGCAAGAAACTCAAAAGGGGTGATGATATTAATTAACAATAATTTTTATTTGAATGTGCAAATTGTCTAAACAAATCCTCAAGGTAGATGGATCATTTTAAATATGCTATTGGACGTTAAACAGATTTGGCTCATTAATCTATACAGTCCAAATAATGATGATACACGCTTCTTTGAAAATATATAGAATAAATGATCAGGGAAAGGGTGGCTACTTTGAAGAATCTAAAATATATTTTGATTTGTTAAACACTTTTTGGGTTACTACTGTACATGATTCCATATGTGTTATTTCATCGTTTTGATGTCTTCACTAGTATTCTACAATGTACAAAATAGTCAAAATAAAGAAAAACCCTTGAATGAGTAGGTGTGTCCAAACTTTTGACTGGTACTGTATGTAAACATGATATTTCAGTTTTTTATTTTTAATACATTTGCAAAATTTAAAACAAACAACATGTTTTTGCTTTGTCATTATGGGGTATTGTGTGTAGATTGATGAGGGGGAAAAACTATTTAATTGAATTTAGAATAAGGATTTTACGTAACAAAATGTGGAAAAAGTCAAGAGGTCTGAATACTTTCCGAATGCACTGTACATATACACACTACATGATGCAGCAAATACATTAATGGAAGCTACAATCTATCTGCAATATTAAAGCTGATCTACCCCCTGGGAGAATTGTCCCCTTCGCTACACCACACAGACCAAGTGAGATAATATGCATGGCTCATAACCATAATGGCTTTAGGTGAGATAATGTGTATGACTCATAACCAGCAAATGCCATAACACACCATTTCATCAGTTACAGAACAAAGGACACACACAGGCCAGAGGCTAAGCTCCACTCGTTCTCCGCTCTCTTCTCTGATTGCTCTCCACTCTGCTCAGCGTCGCCCCACTACACTCTCAGAATTCTTGCATCGCCTTCCTCTGCTCTTCCTCCGTCTTTTAAAATATTTTTCTACTCCCTCCTCCCCTTCTTCTTCTTCTTCTTCTTCTTCTTGGTCTGGTGATGTATTGGTCTCCACGCTTCTTCTTTCTCCCTCTCCTCTCCTCCCCTCTCTGTCATAAACAGCTTTCCCTTTGTGTGTGAGTAAATTAGAGAGCCCTTGATTTATAGAGCCAGCCTCCTATGGCCTAATGGTTTGCCGTGAATTAATATGCTTTGGCTTATGTGTGTGATAAATAAAGAGTTGGGAGAAAATAGAGGTCACAATAGTAGAGTCCTGGTGTTTAGTCAGCTCCAACAGTCCAGGACTTTAAACATTCACTGGAGAAAGGGTCATCATTACAAATGCTAGGTTCATTGAATTGTGCTCTGTCAATATTTTCTCCATTGAGCAGACTAGAATGAGAGGTTGATACAGATTGTGTTGGAACTACTTATTATGATTGGCTTATGAAACTTTTGAAACTTGATGGTACTGTTCCATTCCTTTTCTCCTAGTGAAAAACAAAGGTACCATTCAACCCTCCGGAAACCCAGCTGAGCAGTGTAGACCTGGACCCATAGGGGTCATGATACCCCTAAAATCCACACACTATTGTTTCACTCCATCCCCTTATTTTGGTCGCTTCTCATTAGGGTTTAATATTTTCTGTTATTTTACAAATGTTCCATCCCAAGAGTAAATACATTTTTCCCGGGTAACCTGGTATTTCCAGCAAAAAAACGTGTCATTAAAGCAGTGTTCCCAAAACTAGGGTTTGCGACCCCATTAGAGAACTCTGAAACAAAAAACGAATTGCGCTTGGTTCATAGAACTGGGTTTATGTCAGGAAAAAAAACTCACAACAAGATCATTATTTACAAGTTGATGGCGAGCTAATTACAGAAAATAGCTTACGGTCATGAGTGTGACAAAATAAAAGCAGGGCATTCTACCAGAGAATTTTAGAACTTGGACACTGTCTCGTTAGCCTAATGCTATATCCTAATTTGACTTTGGTGCAGGACATGTTGTTCTTCACATTACCATCCCTGGTAAACACACACTGTATAAAATCTAAGTTTATTTGCCACATGCACAGGATACAGAAGGTGTAAACGGCACAGTGAATTATTTTGTTTAGACATGTAGCTAGCTAGCTAAACAATTAACCATAATCCCAACTCATAACGTTACTACCATGCATGAATCTGCAGGTAGCAAAAGCTAACTAACTAGGTTCAATAGCTGACATAAGGCCATAACTAGCAATGCAAATGGCTTTCTGAGATACAAATAATATTACTGCACATATCATACACATAACGTTAGCTAGCGAGCCAGCCAGCTAACATTAGCTAGCTAGCTAACAGTACGCTTTAACTTGCAATGAAAACAACTTTCTGACAAAATTAGAAATGTATAATATCTGAAAATGTAGCTCATCCGTGTACATGGATGAACACTTCTCCCTCTCTGTCACGGATGCCATTGTTGCCCTTACTTTGTAGATGTAATCTGGACAGGTGTTTTATTCAACAGCCTTCTGTATGTTATCTTTTCGACTTCCTCCGCATATTTGCAATCAAACACCAGAATTTTCTCCATCTCCTTAGCCATCATAAACCTCTTCAACCAGGCATTCCACTCGGTCAACATCTTCTGTGACAACAATACTGTTGTTGATCGAAGTTTCAGAAGCCATGATTCTATAAGTAAATTTAAGTCAAAATTGTAACTCGGCCACTCAGGAACATTCACTGTCTTCTTGGTAAGCAAACTCCTGTGTAGATTTGATTTAGGTTATTGTCCTGTTGAAAGGTGAATTAATCTCCCAGTGTCTGGTGGAAAGCAGACTTAACTAGTTTTTACTTTAGGATTTTGCCTGTGCTTAGCTCTTTTCCGTTTATTTTTTATCCTGGAAAACTCCCCAGTCCTTAACGATTACAAGCATACCCATAACACGATGCAGACACCACTATACTTGAAAATATGGAGAGTTGTACTCAGTAATGTGTTGTATTGTATTTGACCGAAACGTAACACTTTGCATTCAGGACAAAAAGTTAATTGTTTTGCCAAATTTCTTTGCAGTATTATTTTAGTGCCTTGTTGCAAACAAGATGCATGTTTTGGGAATTTTTTTATTCCGTACAAGCTGCCTTTTTTCTCTCTCTGTCAATTAGGTTAGTATTGTGGAGTAACTACATTGTCGATCTATCCTCAGTTTTCTGCCATCACAGCCATTAAACTCTGTAGCTGTTTTAAAGTCATCATTGGCCTCATGGTGAAATCCCTAAGCGGTTTCTTTCTTCTCTGGAAACTGAGTGAGGAAGGACGCCTGTATCCTTGTAGTCACTGGGTGTATTGATACACCATCCAAAGGGTGATTAATACTGTAACTTCACCATGCGCAAAGGGATATTCAATGTCTGCTTTTTTATTTTTACCTTTCTACCAATAGGTTCCCTTCTTTGCGAGGCATTGGAAAAACCTCCCTGTATTTTGTGGTTGAATCTGTGTTTGAAATTCACTGCTAGACTGAGGAACCTCATAAATATTTGTATGTGAGGGGTACAGAGATGAGGTAGACATTCAAAATTCATGTTAAACACTAGTATTAGTGCATGCAACTTATTATGTGACTTGTTGAGCAAATAGTTACTTCTAAACTTGTATTTAGGCATGCAAAAACAAATACTTATTGACTCAAGACATTTCAGGTTTAAATGTTTCTTTAATTTGTAAATAAACTGAAAAACATCATTCCAATTTGACATTATGTGATACTGTGAGTAGGCCAGTGACAAAAAAATCTACATTTAATCCATTTTAAATTCAGGCTGTAACACAACAGCATGTGCAGAAAGTCAAGGGGTGTGAATACTTTCTGAAGGCACTCTATATTCCGGACTGACATGGCTCGTTCTAATATTTCTATATTTCTTAATTCCTTTATTTTATTTTGGGGGATTTGTATGTGTTGTTGTGTACATATTGTTAGGTATTACTGCACTGTTTGGAGCTAGGAACATAAGCATTTCACTACACCTGCAAAAACATCTGCAAAATATGTGTACGCGATCAATAAAATTTGATTTTACTGATGGTACTTTTCTAAAGTTCTTTGGAATTTCCCGTGAACAGACACTTTCTTATCTGGATTGTAAATTAAGCATATACAGACATACACCTTAGCCAAATGCATTTAAACTCAGTTTTTCACAATTCCTGACATTCCACAACCTTCCCACAATAAGTTGGGTGAATGTTGGCCCATTCCTCCAGACAGAGTTGGTGTAACTGAGTCAGGTCTGTGGGCCTCCTTGCTGGCACACGCTTTTTCAGTTCTGCCCACACATTGTCTATAGGAATGAGGTCAGGGCTTTGTGATGGCCACTCCAATACCTTGACTTTGTTGTCCTTAAGCCATTTTGCCACAACTTTGGAGGCATGTTTGGTGTCACTGTCCATTTGGAAGACCCATTTGCGACCAAGCTTTAACTTCCTGACTGATGTCTTGATATGTTGCTTCAATATATCCACATAATTTTCCTACCTCATGATGCCATCTATTTTGTGGAGTGCACATGTCCCTCCTGCAGCAAAGCACCCCCACAACATGATGCTGCCACCCCGGTGCTTCATGGTTGGGATGGTGTTCTTCGGCTTGCAAGCCTCCCCCTTTTTCCTCCAAACATAACGATGGTCATTATGGCTAAACAGTTCTATTTTTGTATCATCCGACCAGTGGACATTTACGTTTCCGACCAGTGGACAAAAGTACGATCTCTGTGAAGATGCTGTATGAAACAGGTACAAAAGTATCTATATATCCACAGTAAAACAAGTCCTATATTGACAAAACCTGAAAGGCCGCTCAGCAAGGAAGAAGCCACTGCTCCAAAACCGCCATAAAAAAGCCAGACTAAGGTTTGCAACTGCACATGGGGACAAAGACAGTACTTTTTGGAGAAATGTCCTCTTGTCTGATGAAACAAAAATAGAACTGTTTGGCCATAATGACCATTACATATTCTTAAAATAAAGTGGTGATCCTAACTGACCTAAGACAGGGAATTTTTACTTATATTAAATGTCAGGGATTGTGAAAAACTGAGTTTAAATGTGCATGTAAGGTGTATGTATACTTCCGACTTCAACTGTATATATACAGTGGGGAGAACAAGTATTTGACACACTGCCGATGTTGCAGGTTTTCCTACTTACAAAGCATGTAGAGGTCTGTATTTCTTATCATAGGTACACTTCAACTGTGAGAGACGGAATCTAAAACAAAAATCCAGAAAATCACATTGTATGATTTTTAAGTAATTAATTTGCATTTTATTGCATGACATAAGTATTTGATACATCAGAGAAGCAGAACTTAATATTTGGTACAGAAACCTTTGTTTGCAATTACAGAGATCATACGTTTCCTGTAGTTCTTGACCAGGTTTGCACACAGTGCAGCAGGGATTTTGGCCCACTCCTCCATACAGACCTTCTCCAGATCCTTCAGGTTTCGGGGCTGTCGCTGGGCAATACGGACTTTCAGCTCCCTCCAAATATTTTCTATTGGGTTCAGGTCTGGAGACTGGCTAGGACACTCCAGGACCTTGAGATGCTTCTTACGGAGCCACTCCTTAGTTGCCCTGGCTGTGTGTTTCGGGTCGTTGTCATGCTGGTAGACCAGGCCACGACCCATCTTCAATGCTCTTACTGAGGGAAGGGGGTTGTTGGCCAAGATCTCGCTATACATGGCCCCATCCATCCTCCCCTCAATACGGTGCAGTCGTCCTGTCCCCTTTGCAGAAAAGCATCCCCAAAGAATGATGTTTCCACCTCCATGCTTCACGGTTGGGATGGTGTTCTTGGGGTCGTACTCATCCTTCTTAGAAAGGGCGTGTCCGTCTTTATGACAAGTTCTCTCGGGCATATTTAGTTACGAGGCAAGGCATCAAGGTTTTACTCTGATCCAGTTTAGACAACTAAATTCAGTTCATCTTTACAAAAACATTCTTTGATCTGGACATTTTCTACACAACACACAATATGCAAACATCATGTACATATTATGAAAACTCTTTAAGTTACAATGTTTTCATTATAACGTCATCATTTAACTTTTAATAACATAAAACGACAATCATTTTCATATTCCATCTATCGCTATTACCACCATTTTGGCTGATGAAATACTGTATATTGTCCCAAAGTCCATTTATTGCATGTTACTGTTCTGAGGTAGATTCTCCATAGGCCCATCATACATTCCAATCCTCCACACTGAGAGGACAACGGATTTTGTCTGCTGCCTTAAGATTTACAATATGAGGCGTGAGGTGTCATAAGATCCCTCCACCATATAAATATTTGGATGAGCGATGGCCGAACGGCATAGGCAAGATGCAGTAGATGGCATAGAGTACAGTATATACATATGAGATGAGTAATGTAGGGTATGTAAACATTATATCAAGTGTCATTGTTTAAAGTGACTAGTGATACATTTATTACATCCAATTTTTAATTATTAAAGTGTCAAGAGACTTGAGTCAGTATGTTGGCAGCAGCCACTCAATGTTAGTGATGGCTGTTTAACAGTCTGATGGCCTTGGGATAGAAGCTGTTTTTAAGTCTCTCAGTCCCAGCTTTGATGCACCTGTACTGACCTCGCCTTCTGGATGATAGCGGGGTAAACAGGCAGTGGCTCGGGTGGTTGTTGTCCTTGATGATCTTTTTGGCCTCCCTGTGACATCGGGTGGTGTAGGTGTCCTGGAGTGCAGGTAGTTTGCCCCCGGTGATGCGTTGTGCAGAACTCACTACCCTCTGGAGAGCCTTACGGTTGTGGGCGGAGCAGTTGCCGTACCAGGCTGTGATACAGCCCGACAGGATGCTCTCGATTGTGCATCTGTAAAGGTTTGTGAGTGTTTTTTGGTGACAAGCCAAATTTCTTCAGCCTTCTGAGGTTGAAGAGGCGCTGTTGCGCCTTATTCACCACACTGTCTGTGTGGGTGGACCATTTCTGTTTGTCCGTGATGTGTACGCCGAGGAACTTTCCACTTTCTCCATTACTGTCCCGTCGATGTGGATAGGGGGGTGCTCCCTCTGCTGTTTCCTGAAGTCCACAATCTTCTCCTTTGTTTTGTTGACGTTGAGTGTGAGGTTATTTTCCCTCACCTCCTCCCTGTAGGCCATCTTGTTGTTGTTGGTAATCAAGCCTACCACTGTAGTGTCGTCTGCAAACTTGAGGATTGAGTTGGAGGCGTGCATGGCCACGCAGTCGTGGGTGAACCGGGAGTACAGGAGAGGGCTGAGAACGCACCCTTGTGGGCCCCCAGTGTTGAGGATCAGCGGGGTGGAGATGTTATTTCCTTCTCTCACAGCAAGCTAGCTAGCTAAGTTTACTAGCAAACAGTGAGGAGAAACAATAATACAACAATTTACTGTTGTAAATCTTAAACTGAAGCTGTTTTTACTATAAAAATATGTCCCTAAGCATGCCTGATAGACATGGCTGTAGGTACATACTGTCTGCCTACCTAGCTAGGCTCATTTGTACGATCTGGTCACTGTGCAAAGGTTGAGGGTTATGCCATATTTCTTTCTATTAGGCTAGACATTGTTGCAAATGTAATCTCTATGCATGTGCACATGAATACATGTTCAACTAGTCTACCCTAATGTTGATGTTATCCTGGCATGGTTCAACTGCTGTTCAGACTGTACAATAGAATATTTTTTGTGTTTTGTCTTAGAAAATACTGTGTGGTGCCTGGGATTCTTCTTGGAGTGGAATCTAAATATAGAAACAGAATTCCTTTGCCTGCGTGTGTCATTGTAGTAGATCTGTAATTGAGGGATTAGACATTATGCTGGATTTGAATTTACTTTATGTTTGTTTGGAATGGCAATTTCATCATGACCACCTCTCCCATCATCTGCTGATCACCAGTTCTCTTAGCTACAGATTGTTCCAACAGATAATGTGATTTAACCAAATATTTTTGGAAATCCATTACTGGGAGTAACAGGATAGGTACTGTTTGGTGTACCACAGAGAATTTCCGACCAACTTTAGCGATGCCGTCTTTGTCCTCGATTCTGGGAAACAGGACTCTCATAAAATGTCATTGTCCAGTTGCAAGGGGTCAGTTTGAATTTAGAAAATGCTCCATTATTAAAATAAAACCTTTTTCTGCTCCATAAAGTAATCCAACATTATGTGCTCCGCCATCGTGTCTATTTCAAGTCTTCTCACTCATTGATCGAGACAGGTCTCTGTCAACATGACATGCAGCACTTTGGGGTGGACACCCACCTGTCTCGATTAATAAGAGAAGACCTAAAATAGACAAGATGTCGGCAAAAGTCTTTGGGTAAATCACATTATGTTGTGTAACAATATGTAGCTAGAGTTCTCTGCTCTTGTGTGTCTCTACACCTGAGACACACTTGGACACACTGAGCTGTACTACATTGTTTTGTATGTTACTTTTACCATATGTAACATTCTTGTTGAATACCCAGTTTCTTGAGTTAGCATTAAATTGTGTACACTCCCCATTATTTTAGAATTTGACAAATAAACAAATATTCTTTGGATATATGAATGTCTAGCATCTGTTTGATGCTCCAGAGCCCTGTACAGCTTATATAAATATATTATGTGAATCCACAAGGGCATACCAATTTCAAAGATTGATAGAACAGAAATCCATATTTATTTCATGGTGCTTCTAAATCAATGCTCTCCAACCCTGTTCCTGGAGAGCTACAGTCCTGTAGGGTTTCATTCCAACCCTAATCTAGCACACCTGATTCTAATTATTAGCTGGTTGATAAACTGAAACAGGTTAGTTACAAATGGGGTTGGAGCGAAAACCTATAAGAGGGTAGCTCTCCAGGAACAGGGTTGGAGACCCCTATTCTACATGGTCTTATGCTGAGCCACACTGGCTGCGTTTAAACAGGCAGCGCAATTCTGATATTGTTTCCACTAATTGGTCTTAATCACACCAGTTCTTTTTCAGAACTGATCTGTTTTGTCATAATACCAATTAGAATTGGGCTGTCTCTGTAAACACAGCCATAGTTCTATCCTGCTTCGGCACACTGACAATTGTGTTCGGCATGGGGGGCTGGGGAAGCTGAGACTCTTTGTGCTGATGGCGATGAGCTTGACCTGTTTGCGGTGAACGACCAGCTCGATAAGACTCTGCTGAAAGGGGTGTAGGGCTTCTTAACCACCAACTGTTTGGTCCTCCTGCAGAAGATTTGCTGGTACTGCATGTCTCCTGGAAAGACATGGTTGTGGTGTTAGCATCTTACACTCAGTTGGGGAAGGGACGTAGGGCAACACACCTTTGTTGGTAAAGGTATCAACCGAATTGGACCGGCTAGCGTATTGTTTAGGGACAATGAGGGGACATTCAAATCAAATCAAATGTTACTTGTCACATGCGCCAAATACAACAGGTGTAGACCTTACCGTGAAATGCTTACTTACAAGCCCTTAGCCAACAATGCAGTTTTAAGAAAATAGAGACATTATTTCCTAAAGGACTTAATGATGAAATGCCTATGTATGTTATGTTGTGAATTTGAACATGTGTGCCTATGTGCCTATTTACTCTGATTTTTTTTGTACAATGTACCCAATGACTAATGAAAACTTGCTATGTCCTCATTGTGGTTTTACAGACGTGTTTAATACGTCTTATTTATACACTTTTGTAATATTTATGATATGCATAATGTTATATTTGGTAGCACTTATTTGTTTTTCCTTTGCCTCCAACCCCCTTCGATGTGTGGAACGGATGTGGGTGGGGCTAGGTCTACATAAGCGTGCAAATTTCATAAGATTTACAAAGGCTCTGATGAAGGCCGTGAGGCCGATACGTAAGCTTATTAAATATCAGTGATACTATCAAGAGCAGTGTGTGGTTTCCTTTTTTCTTCATTTTTTCTTCTTCAAGAAAATAGAGTGCAGACAATATTTATTAAATAAAATAAAGTTTAAAAAAAAGATTTAAATAACAATAATGAGGCTATATACAGGGGGTACCGGTACCGAGTCAATGTGCGGGGGTTCAGGTTAGTCGAGGTCATTTGTACATGTAGGTAGGGGTAAAGTGACTATGCATAGATAATAAACAGCGAGTAGCAGCATTGTTTATACCAGCAGCAGTGTTTATACCATGCCTACTGTAAATTGGGCTACCTTAGCTGTCTGCTTGTAAATATTTTGGCCAAATTACCTTCACGTTGCGCTGAGCTAAGGGTTGGAAGCACATGTTGGTGGAATAAGATTATGTACCACCTACAACAAAATACAGAAAAACACACAATTTAACCACCCCACTAATTGTATTGATCTCTATTGGACTGGCAAGCTAAGCATACCTAATATGGACATTTCAAAATTGTCAGCTTGCTGTTAGCTAACGGGCATCACTAAATTGGCAGCGAGTTTGCTAGCCAGCTGAGACTGGCTGAGTTTCAGCCAACTAACCAACCATAGACGATTTATACACATTCATCATTGCTACCAACACAGAGACTGAATTAAAATAATATTTTTAGAAACTGAGTGTTTTCCAGACAAGGGTGCAATAGATGGCTACAAAATTGAGATAGCTAATGTTGCTCTTATTTGGTAGCTTACATTAGCTAACGTCAGTCAAAGATACGAACAAACCAACATGTCAACTAAAAGTGACTACCACGGCATAAGCAAAATTGATTGAAGGGTGTTAACCAAAAGATAGCTATATGATATAGCTGATGGCTTTCATAGGTCAATACAGGACTGTAACATTAGCTAGCTAGCTAATGTTAGGTAACCTCTTATTGAGAATCTTCCATTTTGTTGTAAAAAAAATCTATGGTATCACTTCTCAGCTATCTTCTAAATGTATTCCCCATCGGTTCAGCCTGAAAATCCTTCTGATAATCTTTGGTCACCAGCATTCGCTATGAATGCCTGACTTTGAGGTTTGGAACTCTCTTTGTTATTGGTCTATTATCCAATTTACCACCAGGCAAGCCAAAACATCCGCCCATGCAAACATGCTGATTAGAAGGTCCTATGTAGATTGCATTTTCAACCAGCAACTATCAAGAAATAACACTGATCACATTTTTCACACTTTAAAAATGTTCGTTTTATCAACCTTTGTACAATATGATACAAAACACAGGAAAACATATTTTTGACTGCACTAACCTTTAAATTATTACTGATATGCTTCTGAGATGCTGCTTATAGTCTCCTGATTTTTTGTTTATCATCTATAGATGGGCTTGGCATTTGTGCAAGTGAGGTAGACCTGAGGTGTAACCGGTCTTCTTACCCTGGATGGCCAGAGATAATTCTCAATTTGGCCCACCTCATTACAGACCGACTGAACCAAAAAAAGCAACTTCTCTTTGACTTCATTTTGGTCATAGTCAGTCTCATCCAAAACAAAGTTTTGTAAGTGAGTTTGTCCCAATTTACAATGGTTTGGTTTGGATTACAATTATGTCAACATACATACCCCCTTTTTGCTGATTAACACGTGGTGGCAACGCCATAGAGAAACTTGCCCAGAAAGCATGGTGTGATTACTTCCCTGCCATGCGGAAGACAGGTGGTCTGCCACAGATTTTCTTTGGCAGTAGCTTGATGTGCAATGCATTGCTTGGGAAATACTCTAGTGAAAATAGGTTTCTATACATTTCAACAATCTTGGGCTGATGGCCAGGATATGGATTACATCTGAGGCTAGCTACTACCTCTGCGGGCTGTCAACCATCAAACCTGAGACTGGTGTTGTTGGTAATTGGTAAGTACATTTTGGTTATACTAGCTAGCTAGCTACTTTTTTTGATAATGCTAGCGAGCCAGGCTAGCTATGATACAGTGATGTAACTAGCAAAATACAAAGCCTCTCCCTTACCTGTAACATTAATGTGGTGTAATCAGGGCTCTAAAGTGTGACCAATTTGGTTGCAATTGTTGTAATAATAAGGCGTCGCTGTACCGTTGTTTCCGAGTACCCTACAGAAAAAAGTGAGTGCAGATTTGATGGTGTAATGGTTGCACCATTACTACAGTGGTGATGGGGAAATTAAGCTTTCTGAAGCGTTTAATTTTTTCAGACAATTGTGCCGAAAATAGGTTCATTGATTTTAGACTTTGATCAACACAGTGTACACTAGCGGCACCTGCTGGTCAAAATAATTTAGTGTAGCCAAATTATTGCACAGTGTTGCCATTTTGTCTTCTATCAAACCAATACCAAACCAATCAGGTAGTTGTTTGACGAAACAACGCTTCAGACGTCATTGATCACGTTCTTCTGATAAACTGATAGCGGACAGAAAACACAGGTTTAAATACCCAGGGTATTATGGGGAAGATGGGTGACACCTGGAGGGGGTGGAGACAAGCACAAGGACAGGTGAAACAGATCATGGCGTGACAGCTTCAGTCATGTCCACTAGCATTTCTTAATAAGCAAGCTAAAAAACGAGGCCGAATCAGGATGTTCAGCCCCCTTTTAGGGAACCGTTTTTTACGTTCTCTGTCCTCTGAAACCTCCAGTAGATCTTGCAAGCCCATCACGTCCCGTGGGCTGTCCGCCAACAACCGCCACCATGATAAAAAAGCCCTCCTCTAATCATTCCATGCACGGCACGGTAGTTTTCTATTTATGCAGCTGATGTTATTAGTAGCTAAAGAAGCGTTCTTCCTGAGATTAAGGAGTGGGGTTACTGATGGCACTGGTGAGATTGTAATACCATTAAAGCGATATTACGGAGAAGGATCTGATATGTGTTTAACTCCAGCAAGGTGGCATTGGATGGCATGTAATATTTCACAGAGATTTTTACTGCCTGCGTGTCCTCCGTTCCTACACCTCCAGAATTGTGCAGGGAATAAAAAAACTGCTGAGAAGAGAAGAGAAAGAGGAGAGAAAGAGAGAGGGAGACAGAGAGACAAACCCCACCACCATAATGCTGTGAGGGACAAAAATTCCACAGATCTTTTCAGATCCTCCTCCTCGTGGACTATAAAGACCTGTGGAGTACTACCTGGTTTCCCACTGGGCACAGACGTCGGTTCAACATCTAGTTTTGATTTTCCTTTCAGTTGGGTTGTAAAACGAATGTGAATTCAACGTGAAATCAACAACAAAAAATTGTCAAAAGTTGCCCTTACGTTGATGACTTTTTGCAAATCCAATCAGTTTCCCACGTTGATTCAATGTCATCCCATTGAATCAACTTTTGCCCAGTGGGTTACCAATGGGTTAGTTTTTGACAAGTGTGTGACTGTTCTTTACTGGGACTAGACTACTTATTGAAGAGAAATTCTTATTGAAATATCTCATTATTTTTTGACTAACATGCTGACCAGACTGCTCGCCCGCATGTTGATTTTGTCCACCCACACCAGACGTGATCAGGACACACAGGTTAAAATATAAAAACTAACCCTGAACCAAAAATATTAATTTGGGGGCAGGTCGAAATGCATTAAACATTTATGGCATTGTAGCTAGGTAGCTTGCTGTTACTAGCTAATTTGTCCTGGGATATAAACATTGGGTTATTATTTTACCTGAAATGCACAAGGTCCACTACTCCGATAATTAATCCACAGATAAAAGGGTAAACAGAGTTGGTTTCTAGTAATCTCTCCTCCTTCACGCTTCTTCTTCTTTGGACTATATGTCGGTTGGCAACCAACTTTAAGGTGCATTACAATCAACAACTGGACTGGAGTGTGGACCTCAGTTCATCTTTCATTCACCCACGTGGGTATATGCTCCTAAAAACCAATGAGGAGATGAGAGAGGCGGGACTTGCAGCGCTTCAAGTGTCACAGATAGAACCAAGTTCTATTTTAGCGCCTGGCTATTCAGACACTCGTTGATGTGCGCGAGCAGTGTGGGTGCAATGATTTGAATAACATGTATGTGTACATTTATTTTGCAACGCGACGCAAGCGGTGTGGTCAGCATGTAACTCTGCAATCCGTATGAACAGACCATACATCGCCTTTGTCTACTATTGACCTGTTTACCCTCACTTGCTGCAGATGTAGCCCCAGGCTTAAATCAGGAGGAGCATGGATAATTTCAAAGGCACATTACCTCACCGAGGGAACGTCATTCAACACTGGTGCTTCAAAAAAATATAAAATCAACACACAGCACAAGGATGAGGAAAGGATACAGCATAAACAGTACACTACACCCCTCTAGTGGTAGAGTTGTACACTCTATTATAACATCCATGGGACAATGCTCATAGGAGAACAAAGGACTAGCCATGACCATCACTGAAGATGAACTACAGACTGGAAAAACAGCAACTAAACAACAATAGTTCAAATTTTACCTCAAATAAATAACTCAGTTGGGAGATGTTCAGCTCGATCGTTCAGACTAAATCACTGAATTCATTTGGACAGCCTCTCATTCATTCATGTATTAATTCAAACAAGGAGGTAAGTACCTCAACACCAAATACAAGCAGCCTGGGGTAGATGTATGGATCTCATTCCCCACAGTGTGTGATGATCATACAACACCCCCCTATGGGGAATCAGCAACCAGATTCAGCCGCGGGCCAATTTTGTATTGAGCAGATGGTCGGGGGGCCGGAACATAACTACAAATAATTTGTAGACTACAAATTGACTGCAAAAAGCCCAAACAGATATCATATTTGACTGAAACACAACCATTTCAAACCTCGCTTACATTTGTATATGATCACGTCTCTCTATTACGCGTGGAAATACTTGGGAACAGATTTTCCCAAATTAAAATCCCTTGGAGTTGATTTCCTGGTGTTTTTACAGTTTTTTTATGTTCAACAATGAACATTCAACAAAAGATATTTGTTGTTGTTGTTGTTGTTGTTGTTGTTCAGAACACTTGGGGGGTCAAATAACCATGCCCTATGGTGTACAGGTGACACTAGATTAGCAGCTTGGAGTAGATATGGATCTGCACACTATGTAATCATTGTACAATATACCAATCAAGTGTATTTTATAAACCCCCTTTTTCCATCAGCAGATGTCACCAACTGCTTATACAGAAACCCACCCTAGACCCATTATTTGTTACATTAGAACAGCTTACTGTTGACACTGTAGACTAATACCATACCAATATTTCCACCGTATATGGTGATGATTATGCAATATAACCCTACGGAGTACAGGTGACACTGTAGATATGACTTTGCACAGTTTGTAATGATAGATTCTTTGTTACATCAGAATCTGTCGCTACTGTGTTAATACCTGCAGGGTTCAGGAAGGGACTATCACCTGAGACACACACAGCCATGTCCCCTCAATCTGTTCACCTGTAACCTGCCACCTTGCTGAGAGTCACTTGTACCTGTCCTGGCCACACCCAGTCTCAGGCCACCCTGAGAGCAGCAGAGTGAAAACACCACAACTCAACCTGTACTGGTATACCTGATCACAGCCACCATCACTCACTAATCCCTCAGAGACGCCATCCTTACACACAGCTACCTGAACACCTGGATCATTTGTTTATTCCTATTGACTCCTACACTACTGAAGAGAACCCTGGTCTGCCTGAGAGCAAAGCCATCTCTCTCGGGCCTAAAGGGCACCACAATGGTAGCACTCATCTCTTTGGTCTAACTCTGTAAGGCACACGGGCACTACAACACAGGTGGGTTGCATCTGTTTAGATCACTGTAGAAAAATACAATGCTCTGATATTGTTGTTGCTTAGCTGTAAGCATTATTTTGTGTCTGACTACTTTAATTTCTCTCGGTTCAACAAGCTTTTATCATGAGGATGCATTTATACCGCAGTAATTTCACAGCGAGTCATTTTAAATAGGAGAGGGACCAGAATGTAATAACATATACATTTGAGAATGTGTGTGTGTGTGTGTGTGGGGGGGGGGGGGGGATGCTTCACATTTGTCAAATTTATGATCTTGTTCAACTTGCTTATATTTGTAAGTACGTTTCCGTTTTCATTGCATACAGAGGCGTCATGCCTATAGGGGGCACAAGGGCACATGCCCTTTCAGATTTTTTAAAATATGTATACTGAACAGAAATACGAACGCAACATGCAACAATTTCAAATATTCTTCTGAGTTACAGTTCATATTAGTAAATCAGTACTATGAAATGAATGTATTAGGCCCTAATCTATGGATTTCACATGATTGGGAATACAGATAGGCATCTGTTGGTCACAGATACCTTAAAAAAAGGTAGGGGCATGGATCAGAAAACCAGTCAGTATCTGATGTGAGCACCATTTGCCTCATGCAGCATATAGTTGACCAGGCTTTTGATCATGACCTGTGGAATGTTGTCCAACTCCTCTTCAATGGCTGTGCAAAGTTGCTGGATATTGGCGGGAACTGGAACACGCTGTTGTACTCGTCGATCCAGAGTCTCCCAAACATGCTCAATGGTTGACATGTCTGGTGAGTATGCAGGTCATTTAAGAATTGGGACATTTTCAGCTTCCAGGAGATGTATACAGATTGTTGTGACATGGGGCAGTGCATTATCATGCTGAAACATGAGGTGATGGCGGCAGATGAATGGCACGACAATAGACGTCAGGATCTTGTCACGGTCTCTCTGTGCATTCAAATTGCCACCGATTAAAAAGGAATTGTGTCCGTTGTCCGTAGCTTATGCCTGCCCATACCATAACTCCACTGCCACCATGGGGCACTGTTCACAACGTTGACATCAGCAAACCGCTTTCCCACAAAATGCCATACACGGGTCTGCGCTTGTGAGGCCGGTTGGACGTACTGTCAAATTCTCTAAAATTACATTGGAGACGGCTTATAGTAGATAATTGAACATTCAGGGGGCACACTGACTGGACCAGACAAAGAGTTAAACCCCCCCCCAACCCTGTTCCTGGAGAGCTACCTTGCTGTAGATTTTCACTCCAATATTAGCCAGTTGATAAGCTGAACCAGGTTAGTTACAACTGGGATTGGAGCGAAAACCTGCAGAACGGAAGTGGTCCTGGAACGGAGTTGGAAACTCCTGCTCTAGAGCATCTAGATAGCATCTTCGGTAGAGGAGAGAGAGTGTCGAGTGACACACACAGCATTTGATTTGATTTTAGCTGCCGGTGATGGGCAGGACTAGCAGGATGTATGTTTGTAAATGAATTTGATCAAGCTATGTAGCCTATTGATTCCTTTCTTGATGAATAAATCAAACAAAAATGTTTGTTTCTCTGTAATACTAGCCGCCTAGAAATTTGAGTAAGTTGGTTTTAGCTAGCCAGCCAGATAAGTTCCCAATCTCCTGACCTCATAACTACCAACCAAGACATTTCAGGCTATCAATCAAGTTAGAGTAGCTGGTCTAACTATCTTAGCTGGCATGCCTGCTGGCAAGGTTGCTCGACTTTATAAAATACATTTGCTTTAATTCTTGGGTTATGATACTATACACTGAGTGTACAACAAATTAGTAACACCTTCCTAATATTGACTTGCACCACCTTTTGCCCTCAGAACAGCCTCAATTTGTCGGGGCATGGAATGCAAGGCGTCGAAAGTGTTCCATAGGGATGCTGGCCCATGTTGACTCCAATGCTTCCCACAGTTGTGTCAAGGTGGCTGGATGTCCTTTGGGTGGTGATACATACGGGAAACTGTTCAGCGTGAAAAACCCAGCAGCGGTGCACTTCTTGACACACTCAAACCGGTGCTCCTGGCACCTGCTACCTAGTACCATACCCCTTTCAAAGGCACTTCAATGTTTTGTCTTGCCCATTCGACCTCTGAATGAACACATAAACAATCCATGTCTCAATTGCCTCAATGCTTAAACATCCTCTTTAAACCTGTCTCTTCCGCTTCGTCTACACTCCTTTCAGTGGATTTAATAAGGGATCATAGCTTTCACCTGGATTCACCTGGTCAGTCTGTCATGGAAAGAGAAGGTGTTCCTAATGTTTTGTTCACTCAGTGTATACTAGTGTGCAGTTGTATTAAACTCCTAAGGCACAGGTTGTAGATTGCAGGATAAAGCTGTTTTAGGTGTTTGAAAAATGCAGAATTCTCAGAATTACGCCCCCCCTCCAGACTCCGCCGCCCACTCCATCCTCACGTCCTTCGTGGCCCCTCTAAAATAATGGGTGCATGACGCCCCTGATTGCATACATGTATAGAGGGGTGGAAGGTGGTGGGGGGGGGGTGCTATCTGAGAGTAATTGCATTTGTTAATTTATTGCGCGAAATCTTTATGAGGGAATGTCAAGTGTGAAGTAAACAACAAACAATGGCTTTTAATGGATAGAAATACAAATTGCACGCTGTTCCCCACCACATCTCCCTCAAACCCATTAACACAAACAACACACACCAACGATGTTCCAAAAATACCACAAATCACTGAGCGGAAGCTTAAATGATACTCTTAGTGTGCTCTCTCTCTCACTTTCTCACAGATACAGCAGTTCTTATGTCATTAATTTTAAACTCTCATTTTGCTACCCACGTTTTCTGACTAAAGTTTATAACTAATGATGTTTGAAATGGAGGGAGATTTTTGCGTTGGTAACCTGAATTTGCTTTACAAAGCGACCTGAAGTGAAAGTCATTTTCTACTAAGTTTTCGTTTGTGCTTGAGACAAGGACTGTTTTGAGACATGACTGTTTTGCTAGCACATACTGGAATGTGTTCCGGGATTCTTCCTATGGCATTGAGGAGTACACCACTTCAGTCATTGGCTTCATCAATAAGTGCATCGATGACGTCGTCCCCAACCAGAAGCCATAGATTACAAGCAACATCCGCACTGAGCTAAAGGCTAGAACTTCTGCTTTCAAGGAGCGGAAGCTTATAAGAAATCCCTCAATGCCCTCCAAAGAACCATCAAACAAGCAAAGTGTCAATACAAGACTAAGATCGAATCGTACTACACCGGCTCCGATGCTCGCCGGAGGTGGCAGGGCTTGCAAACCATTACAGACTACAAGGGGAGGCACAGCTGAGAAATGCCCAGTGACACGAGCCCTCCAGACGAGCTAAACTACTTCTATGCTCGCTTCGAGGCAAATAACACTGGAACATGCATGAGAACACCAGCTGTTCCGGACGACTGTGTGATCACACTCTCCGCAGCCGATGTGAGTAAGACCTTTAAACAGGTCAACATTCACAAGGCCACAGGGCTAGAAGGATTACCAGGATGTGTACTGCGAGCATGCGCTGATCAACTGGCAAGTGGCTTCACTGACATTTTCAACCTCTCCCTGTCCAAGTCTGTAATACCAACATGTTTTAAGCAGACCACCATAGTCCCTGTGCCCAAGAACACCAAGGTAACCTGCCTAAATGACTGCCGACCCGTAGCACTCACGTCTGTAGCCATGAAGTGCTTTGAAAGGCTGGTCATGGCTCACATCAACACCATTATCCCAGAAACCCTAGAACCACACAAATTTGCATACCGCCCTAACAGATCCACACTCCATACTGCCCTTTCCCACCTGGACAAAAGGAAGACCTATGTTAGAATGCTATTCATTGACTACGGCTCAGCGTTCAACACCATAGTGCCCTCAAAGCTCATCAATAATCTAAGGACCCTGGGACTAAACACCTCCCTCTGCAACTGTATCCTGGACTTCCTGACAGGCCGCCCCCCAGGTGGTAAGGGTAGGTAACAACACATCCGTCACGCTGATCCTCAACACAGGGGCCCCTCAGGGATGCGTGCTAGGTCCCCTCCTGTACTCCCTGTTCACTCATGACTGCACGGCCAGGCACGACTCCAACACCATCATTAAGTTTGCCGATGACACAACAGTGGTCATAGGGAAGAAGGAAGAGACCTGGCCGTGTGGTGCCAGGACAACAACCTCTCCCTCAATGTGAGCAAGACAAAGGAGATGATTGTGGACTACAGGAAAAGGCGGGCCGAACAGGCCCCCATTAACATCGACGGTGCTGTAGTGGAGCAGGTCGAGAGTTTCAAGTTCCTTGGTGTCCACATCACCAATGAACTATCATGATCCAAACACACCAAGAAAGTTGTGAAAAGGGCACGACAAAACCTTTTTCCCCTCAGGAGACTGAAAAGATTTGGCATGGGTCCTCAGATCCTCAAAAAGTTCTACATCTGCACCATCAAGAGCATCCTGACCGGTTGCATCACTGTCTGGTATGGCAACTGCTCGGAATCTGACCTTAAGGCTCTACAGAGGGTAGTGCGTACGGCCCAGTACATCACTGGAGCCAAGCTTCCTACCATCCAGGACCTATATAATAGGCGATGTCAGAGGAAAGCCCATAAAATTGTCAGATACTCCAGTCACCCTTGTCATAGACTGTTTTCTCTGCTACCGCACGACAAGCGGTATCGGAGCACCAAGTCTAGGACCAAAAGGCTCCTTAACAGCTTCTACCCCAAGCCATAAGACTGCTGAACAATTAATCAAATGGCAACCGGACTATTTACATTGACACCCCCCCCTCCATTTGTTTTGTACACTGCTACTACTCGCTGTTTATTATCTATGCATAGTCACTTATTGTTATGTTATTGTGTTACTTTTTATTATTTTTTCCTTTAGTTTATTTGGTAAATATTTTCTTAACTCTTTTTGAACTGCACTGTTGGTTAAGGGCTTTGTAAGTGAGCATTTCACGGTAAGGTCTACACTTGTTGTTTTCGATGCATGTGACAAATAAAGTTTGATTGGATTTTGATTTGATTTGTCAATGACATTCTAGACAATTCTGTGATTCAGTTTGGGGAAGGCCCTTTCCTGTTTCAGCATGTCAATGCCCCCGTGCACAAAGCGAGGTCTATACATAAATGATTTGTTGAGATCGGTGTGGAAGAACTTGACTGGCCAGCACAGAGTCCTGACCTCAACTCCATCGAACACCTTTGGGGTGAATTGGAACGCTGACTGCGAGCCAGGCCTAATCGCCCAACACTCACTAGTGCTCTTGTGGCTGAATGGAAGCAAGTCCCCTTTGCAATGTTCCAACATCTAGTGGAAAGCCTTCCCAGAAGAGTGGAGACTGTTAATGCAGTAAAGGGGGGACTAACTCCATATAAATGCTCATGATTTTGGAATGAGATGTTCGACGAGCAGGTGTCCACATACTTTTGGTCATGTAGTGTATAATGTATCTACATCAATTAACTCGTACCCCTGCACCTCAACTCGGTACTGGTACCCTGTATATATAGCCAAGTTATTGTTAATCATTGTGTATTTATTCCTCGTTATTATTTTTCTACTTATGGGAATCACCCATATGTAAGCATTTCACTGTTTGTCTACCCCTGTTGTTTACAAAGCATGTGACAAATACAATTTGATTTGATATCCTTTGTCGCCACACGCGTCGAAAACAACAAGTGTAGACCTTACCGGATGGACTGCCCTATACAATTCAAACTACAGTTTTTAAAAGGGGTTCAAGTTCGAAGACTGAGATGGCCATTGCCAAATGTTGATTTTGTGTTCAATTAACCATTTCTTTGTGGATTGTGTTATGGGATTTTTATGAATAATGACTAAATTATGTATACATTTAACTTAGTAGTATTCTGTTTAGTTATAGTTCTATGTTACTGTATGGATGTATGAATCTTATTATAATCATAGTGCTGAATATAATGTGTGTAATTTTAATCAAGAATTAGAACAAGGACTGTCTGTTCCTTGTTAGAAACGAATGGAGTTATCGTCAGACTGGCTGGAATGCTGTGTTCCTTACAGGACATCCTGTCTCTACCCAGGGAGGGGAGAGACCTTGGGCTAGTAGTAGATTATTTAACAGGTGGTAGACAATGTGGGAAGGCTTGTGAACTATACTGCCATTGTGTCCGAGAGGAGGAGAGACAGTTATGACGAAATAATGAGGTATATAAACTAATGTACATGATTTTATGGGCAGTACTCTCGAGAATAAACGCTATTGATTGATTGATTTTGAGACTGGTTTCTGTCCATTTTATGAACATAAGTATCTTACAAATTCTTAGAAATGGGCAGAGTGTTTTAATTGAATTGGTTGATGAACATATAGGAATGAAATTCCTTTAACAATTGTTAAGTGTGTTTGGGGTTATTTTATTGCTGGAAGATCCACTTGCGGCCAAGTTTCAGCCTCCTGGCAGAGGCAACCATGTTTTTGGCTAAAAGGTTCTGATTCCATTGACCTTAAATGAAAACGCCACCCAAAAACTATATTTTGGTATATAGTCCATTGTTGATATAGTCCCAAAATGTTTTGCATGTCAGCAATCAAGTTTTCAAGATACACTGCTCAAAAAAATAAAGGGAACACTAAAATAACACATCCTAGATCTGAATGAATGAAATATTCTTATTAAATACTTTTTTCTTTACATAGTTGAATGTGCTGACAACAAAATCACACAAAAATTATCAATGGAAATCAAATTTATCAACCCATGGAGGTCTGGAATTGGAGTCACACTCAAAATTAAAGTGGAAAACCACACTACAGGCTGATCCAACTTTGATGTAATGTCCTTAAAACAAGTAAAAATGAGGCTCAGTAGTGTGTGTGGCCTCCAAAAGCCTGTATGACCTCCCTACAACGCCTGGGCATGCTCCTGATGAGGTGGCAGATGGTCTCCTGAGGGATCTCCTCCCAGACCTGGACTAAAGCATCCGCCAACTCCTGGACAGTCTGTGGTGCAACGTGGCGTTGGTGGATGGAGCGAGACATGATGTCCCAGATGTGCTCAATTGGATTCAGGTCTGGGGAACGGGCGGGCCAGTCCATAGCATCAATGCCTTCCTCTTGCAGGAACTGCTGACACACTCCAGCCACATGAGGTCTAGCATTGTCTTGCATTAGGAGGAACCCAGGGCCAACCGCACCAGCATATGGTCTCACAAGGGGTCTGAGGATCTCATCTCGGTACCTAATGGCAGTCAGGCTACCTCTGGCGAGCACATGGAGGGCTGTGCGGCCCCCCAAAGAAATGCCACCCCACACCATGACTGACCCACCGCCAAACCGGTCATCCTGGAGGATGTTGCAGGCAGCATAACGTTCTCCACGGCGTCTCCAAACTCTGTCACATCTGTCACATGTGCTCAGTGTGAACCTGCTTTCATCTGTGAAGAGCACAGGGCACCAGTGGCGAATTTGCCAATCTTGGTGTTCTCTGGCAAATGCCAAACGTCCTGCACGGTGTTGGGCTGTAAGCACAACCCCCACCTGTGGACGTCGGGCCCTCATACCACCCTCATGGAGTCTGTTTCTGACCGTTTGAGCAGACACATGCACATTTGTGGCCTGCTGGAGGTCATTTTGCAGGGCTCTGGCAGTGCTCCTCCTGCTCCTCCTTGCACAAAGACGGAGGTAGCGGCCCTGCTGCTGGGTTGTTGCCCTCCTACGGCCTCCTCCACGTCTCCTGATGTACTGGCCTGTCTCCTGGTAGCGCCTCCATGCTCTGGACACTATGCTGACAGACACAGCAAACCTTCTTGTCACAGCTCGCATTGATGTGCCATCCTGGATGAGCTGCACTACCTGAGCCACTTGTGTGGGTTGTAGACTCCGTCTCATGCTACCACTAGAGTGAAAGCACCGCCAGCATTCAAAAGTGACCAAAACATCAGCCAGGAAGCATAGGAACTGAGAAGTGGTCTGTGGTCACCACCTGCAGAACCACTCCTTTATTGGGGGTGTCTTGCTAATTGCCTATAATTTCCACCTGTTGTCTATTCCATTTGCACAACAGCATGTGAAATTTATTGTCAATCAGTGTTGCTTCCTAAGTGGACAGTTTGATTTCACAGAAGTGTGATTGACTTGGAGTTACATTGTGTTGTTTAAGTGTTCCCTTTATTTTTTTGAGCAGTGTATATCACTTTTAAAATATAGAAATACCGCCGGTATGATGCATTTTAAGGGCCCCAGGAACAGTGGACACAAAATACCCCCATAACATCAAAGATCCAACACCATATTTTACAGTAGGGATGAGGTATTTTCTACATATACATTGTTCTTTCAAAGGCCAAACCCACAGCTGGTGTGCGTGGCCATAGCACCGGTTCCAATTCAAGTGCCAATGCCGTTTAGCCGTCCACAGTTTCTGTGGAACCACATGTCAGTCTGGGGACTAAATCAGATTGGTTATTTCAGTTCTTCTCAGAGGACAATGAAACGTTTTCTCAGCTGATGTCTCTCATTCTGCAATCTCAAAGAGGAGAAAATTCCCTTTCTAGTGGGTAGGACAGCCTTCCCTTTCGCCCTTGCCCTATATCTACTTTCTCTCCTTTCAACCATTAATTATTCCATTCACTCCAACTCTACATTATATAGCTCTGTTCAGACGTCTCCTATTTAATCCATCCAACCCTAATATGTTTAATTTCACCTCTCCATTCAGTACTATACTATTTCATTTACCCAGTTTACCTCATAACCTGATTTTCATGTGATACGTGCCAGGTGGTGATGTCCTGTTTGACAGGGTGTCCTCAGTAAGTGGCATTCCAGCTATCGCATTAGCCCACTAAAATAAGAGAATGCCAACCTAAATTACAGTGCATTCGGAAAGTATTCAGACCCCTTGACTTTTCACACATTTTGTTACGTTACAGCCGTATTCAAAAATGTATTAAATACTTTTTTTTACTCATCAATCTTCACACAATACCCCATAATGACAAAGCAAAAACAGGTTTAGACATTTTTGCTAATTTATAAAAATAAAAATAAATGGAAATGTCTTATTTACATAAGTATTCAGACTCTTTGCTATGAGACTCGAAATTGAGCTCAGGTCATCCTGTTTCCATTGATCATCCTTGTGATGTTTCTACAACTTTTTAGGAGTCGAATTGTGGTCAATTCAATTGATTGGATATGATTTGGAAAGGCATACACCTGTCTATATAAGGTCCCACAGATGACAGTGCATGTCAGAGCAAAAACAAAGCCATGAGGTTGAAGGAATTGTCCGAGAGCTCCGAGACAGGATTGTGTCGAGGCACAGATCTGGGGAAGGGTACCAAAAAATTTCTGCAGCATTGAAGGTCCCCAAGAACAAGAAAAGCATCCCCACAGCATGATGCTGCCACCACCATGCTTCACCGTAGAGATGGAAAAGGGCAGAGTTTCCTTTAGAAAAGGTCAAAAGAGGCCAAGTCCTCTTTGGCTGTTACAGTAACTAAAGTTAAAGGAAAATCCGCCTCAGTCTTCTGAAAACCTAACCCTGCAACAGAGTTGTATTTTTCCGCGGGACAAGTAGACACAATTTAATGCCACAATTTAAAGACACACCAGAATGGCTTTCCAAGAGGTGTTGAGTGTTCTTGAAGGGTCAAGTTTCAGTCCTGACTTAAATCTACATAGAAAGGTCAGACAAGATTTGAATATTTCTGTCGATAAATGATTCCCAACCAAATTGACGGAGCTTGAGCAATTTTGACAAGAACAATGGATATATGTTTCTCTAAGAGTTATGCAAGGTTGGTACAATCTTATTCAAAATGATCCACAGCTGTACTGGCTGCCAAAAAGTGCTTCCATCAAGGATTAACTTGAGGGTGTGAAGATATACGCAATCAATACATCCACATGTTTTATTAATTAGGAAAATGTTTTCTGATTTTTCTTTCACTTTGAAAATTAGGAGTAGGTTGTGTAGATTGGTTTGGAAAATATATATTTTAATCCCGTTTTAGATTTTTTTTAAATTAAAGCCGCAAAATGGGGGGTGTAGACTTTCATTTGTGACTATATATAATGGAAGTCTCGGGCTGACAAAATAAATGCATCTTCCTCTCTCCCCAAACCCCTCTTAAACAGCAGAGAGGATGATGTGGTGTCATAGGTAATGGTGTTATAGGGAAGTGATGTAAGACTAATTCACAACACACTTACTACTTCAAGAGTTGTTGACCCAGCAAATAAAAATCACGTGTCTGTTTTAGTTCAGCAACACTACTAGGCAGGTTTCCTATGACCTAAGTTTATTAAAAAAAAAAGCCATGTTGCAAAGAATCAACAATATTGCAATGGAAATGGCAGCTATAGGAGAAATGTTCTAAAGATTGGCAACATTTCTATCTGTTTGATCAACAGGGATTGATCTGTCTTTTGTCTAACTTTCTTTAAAGTGACAAATTATGATGGAAACAGTGTTTTTCAAATAATTTTGAAGGTACGCGGGGCACGTGATGTCATCACGTAACTATACATCACCACTCCTCATTTAATGTTTAATCAAAATGTGCAACGAAAAAAATATGTTTCTTTGCAGAACAAGGATTTTCATGGCTTTCAAGAATGCCTGAATTGCCTTGCTTTTCTGGTTGGCTGGATGAGAGAGGTATATTTTCTGAGTGACCTAAATATTGACTGGCTTTCATCAAGCTGCCCACTCAAGAAAAATATTCCAAATTTAACCAGTGCCTGCAACCTGGTTCAGGTTATCAGACAACCTACTAGGGTATTTACAAACAGCACAGGAATGAAGTCATCCACATGTATTGATCTCATCTTTACTAATACTGCAGAAATCTGCTTTAAAGCAGTATCCAAATCCATCGGATGTAGTGATCGCAAAATAGTAGCCATATCTAGAAAAACCAAAGTTCCAAAGGCTGGGCCTAATATAGTGTAATAGATGTCATACACAAAGTTTTGTAGTGATTCCTATGTTGATGATAAGAATATTTGCTGGTCTGTGGTGTGTAATGACGACCAACCAGATGCTGCACTTGACACATTTATGAAATTGCTTATTCCAGTGACTAATAATAAAATGACTGCAACCATTAAGAAAATGACTGTAAAAACTTAAATCCCTGTGGATTGATGAGGAATTAAAACAAATTATGTTTGAGAAGGATGAGGCAAAAGGAATAGCATATAAGCCTGGCTGCACAACCGATTGGCAAACGTACTGCAAATTGAGAAATCATGTGACTAAACTGAATAAAAAGAAGAAGAAACTTTACTATGAAACAAAGATAAATTATATAATGAATGATAGTAAAAAGCTTTGGAGCACCTTAAATTACATTTTGGGCAAAAAGGCAAACTCAGCTCCATCATTCATTGAATCAGATGACTCATTCATCACAAAACCCACTGATATTGCTAACTACTGTAATGATTTTTTCATTGGCAAGATTAGCTAATTTAAGCATGACATGCCAGCAACAAACGCTGACCCTACACATTCAAGAATAAATGACTAAATTAAGAAAGACATGCATTGTCACTTTTAATTCCGTAAAGTGAGTGTGGAAATATTATTGATGTCTGTCAACAATGACAAGCCACCGGGGTCTGACAACTTGGATGGAGAATTACTGAGGATAATATTGGACGATATTTCCACTCATATTTGCCATATCTTCAGTCTAAGCCTGCAAGACAGTGTGGAGGGAAGCAAAAGTAATTCCGCTACCCAAGAACAGTAAAGCTCTCTTTACTGGCTCAAATAGCCGACCAATCAGCCTATTACCAACCCTTAGTAAACTTTTGGAAAAAAATGTGTTTGGGGGGCCTCCCGGGAGACCCACAATTGGCCCAGCATCGTCCGGGTTAGGGGAGAGTTTGGCCGGCCGGGATGCCCTTGTCCCATCGCGCTCTAGCGACTCCTGTGGCGGGCCGGGCGCATGCACGCTGAAATGGTCGCCAGGTGTACGGTATTTCCTCCGACACATTGGTGCAGCTGGCTTCCGGGTTAAGCGGGCATTGTGTCAAGAAGCAGTGCGGCTTGGTTGGGTTGTGTTTCGAAGACGCATGGCTCTTGACCTTCGCCTCTCCCAAGTCCGTACCGGGAGTTGCAGCGATCGGACAAGACTGTAACTACCAATAGGATACCACAAAATTGGGGAGAAAAAGGGGTAAACATATATTTTTTTAAATGGTGTTTAACCAGAAACAATGCTATTTTACTGTAAACAAATTGACAATAGACTTTCAGCACGCTTCTAGGGAGGGGCATTCAACATGCACGGCACTTACACAAATGACTGATGATTAGCTGAGAGAAATTGATGAATAAAACATTGTGGGAGCTGTTTTGTTTGCTTTTGACATTATCGATCAGTCTGCTACTGGAAAAACGTATGCGTTATGGCTTTACACCCCCTGCTATATTGTGGATAAAGAGTTACCTATCTAACAGAACACAGATGGTGTTCTTTAATGGAAGCCTCTCCAATATAATCCAGGTAGAATCAGGCATTCCCCGGGGCAGCAGTCTAGGCCACTTAATTTTTTCAATCTTTACTAATGACCTAATGTGGATGACTCAACACAATAGACGTCAGCTACTACAGCGAGTGAAATCACTGCAACACTTAACATAGAGCTGCAGTCAGTTTCAGAATGGGTTGCAAGAAATAAATTAATCCTAAATATTTCAAAAATTTAAAGCATTGTATTTTGGACAAATCATTCACTAAATCCCAAACCTCAACTAAATCTTGTAATGAATAATGTGGAAATTTAGCAAGTTGAGGTGACTAAACTGCTTGGAGTAACCCTGGATTGTAAACTGTCATGGGCAAAACATGTTGATGAAACAGTAGCTAAGATGGGGAGAAGTCTATCCATAATAAAGCACTGCTCTGCCTTCCAACACTATCAACAAGGCAAGGTCCTAAAGGCCCTAGTTTTGTCTCACTTGGACTACTGTCCAGTCGTGTGCTCAGGTGCCACAAAGAGGGACTTAGGAAACAGGGCAGCATGGCTGGCCCTTAAATGTACATGGAGAGCTAACATTAATAATATGTATGTCAATCGCTCATGGCTCAAAGTAGAGGTTGACTTCATCACTACTTGTTTTTATAGTATTGACATGTTGAATGTACCAAACTGTCTGTTAAACTACTAGCACACAGCTCGGACACCCATGCCTACCCCACAAGACATGCCACCAGAGGTCTCTTCACACTCCTCAAGTCCAGAACAGACTATGGGAGGGGCACAGTGCTACTTAGAGAAATGGCTACAACTCTATTCCACATCAGGTAACTAACTGATGCAAGCAGTAGAATTAGATTTGACACCTTATGGAACACCGGAGACTGTGAAGAGACACACACACACACACACACACACACACACACACACACACACACACACACACACACACACAGACACACAGGCACAGACACATGCATGCATATGCTTACACACACGTACACATAGATTTTTTATTGTAGATATGTGGTTGTAGAGTAGTGGCCTGAGGGCACACACTTAATGTGTTGTGAAAAGTGTTATGACATGTAATATTGTATATAACTTTATTGTATATAACTGCCTTAATGTTGTTGGACCCCAGGAAGAGTAGCTTCTGCCTGGGGATCCTTAATAAATACAAATTCAAGTTTCACCATTCATTTATTTCAGATCTACAGCATTGCAATGTTTACCATGGAATGGACCTTGGCAAAACATTGGCACATGAGAATTATTAGAATATGGCAAATATTAGTCTACTACCTGAGACATGAAACAGATAGGTGGGAGTGCATACAGGCTATCGGCAATTTATCATTGCGCAATTTGCCTAAATGGATCATGCAAACACTTTAATCACTTAATTTTGTATGCCTGACTGCATTGCGTCTAGCTGTTTTTATCGACACAAGACAGTTAAAAGGAAACGCACAGTAGCAGGCAATTGTCTAAATGTCACTGGGAAAGTAAATGGAAACATACTGTAGCTACTGTCTTTGTGCTCCAACAAACATATATGTTCAATTTAGTTCAGTCCCAAAATCCAGCTTGAAAAAAAAATCATGATAATTCAGCCGCAAGAAATGAAATAAGGCTTGATTAGTACCAGCTAAGTTGTAGGCCTTAGAAATAGCCTTCCAAACGTTGGTCCTTAGAAGCAATAGTCCACAGAGGAAACTCCCCTTGACAATCAATACAATATCCCTTATATGAGTATTTGAGAATGTTTTTATTTGTATGCATGGAGAAAATGGGCTTTTGAACTATGAATAGCGTCCATCTTCCTGACACAACAACTTTCTCTTTTACTCACACCAGGAAGTGACTATGGGTGTGGCTAGGGAAGGACTGGTGCAGAATATTGGTTCTACTGGGCTGCTGGAGAGCAAGGAGAGCAAGTGCCTGCTGCTACTGGTAGGTACAGTGCAGACACAATGCACACTGCTGAACATAGCCAATTAAATTACTCCAACTGCTATACTCACAGTTGTCATCCAACTCAACATTATCAAAACCATAAGGTACATTATTCACTATATCTGCACTATAACATATTCATGATTGTTTTATAGACCTTACAAACCCACTTCGCCACACTCCCAATTCATCTAGCTACACATTTTACCTGCTTCCTTTGGGATCCCTCATAGTCGAGGGTGATTTCCCGTCAGGTGACACGGTTCCGGATTGTGGCATGGGTCTGGCTGGCCGTGGGTCCGGAGAATGTCTGAATAGGTCAATCTGTGAGCAGCAGATCTTGTCGCAGTGGGGGCAGGGATGGTTCATCTTGTGGCCAGGGCTTGTTGTCACTGGCAGTGGTGTCTGTCCTTTGAGGCATGCTTTTTTCCTGGCTTGTAGTTCTCTTCTTTTGGCCTTGAAGAGTTGAGTTCCATTAGGGATTTTGGTGCTCCATGAGAATCTGTCAAGGGCATGGATTTCCCAGTTGTTTGGATCCATATGGCATTTCGTATGAGCTTTGAGGTTGTAATGTAAACACTTTTTTTGACCTCCAGGGGCAAGGGATTCATCCCTGAGCTGGGAGTAGATGACTTGCTCAGGAAGCCTTGAGTTGCTCATACAACTATCACAAAACAAGCTACCATATCCATGATGGACTATCTTTCTCCAGTGTAGTCCTGAAGAGAAAGGTGTGTTAATGTTCATTAGCGATGTGGCTAACTACCCCCAGAGTTCATTGCATTAATGAGTAGCATAGCTAGGACATTTCCCCCATAAGCACCATCATTCAGATGGATAGCGCTGCATGGAGTCTCGCAGTTGTAGTCCATATAGGATACATTACTGTTCACAGCTCAGAGCACAGGAGAATATGCTTATCTGTTATGATGGCGCCGGAGAAGAAGGCTGACGTTTTACGTGTTCCTAACCAATTGTGTTTTTTTTTTTCCTTGCGTTGTTTGTAACTTGTTTTTTTACTTATTTTGCACATAATGTTGCTGCTACCGTCTCTTATGACCGAAAATAACTTCTGGACATCAGAACTGCGATTACTCATCACGAACTGGCAGAATCCTTTTTTTCCTTTTAACAAGTTTGATGAGCCCAATGGGAATTACATACTGCCTTCCCGGGAACAGGCCCAGATCCCTGTCATATGCGTGAAGAGAAGGCGGAGAAAAAAGGGCCGGAGGGCAGGCTGCCTTCTGAGAATTCGTAGGCGATCGAATAAACCCCCACTGCCTTCCATTCTGCTAGCACACGTGCAAACTATTTTCTTCTTCTTGAACTGCACTGTTGGTTAAGGGATGTAAGTAAGCATTTCACGGTAAAGTCTACACTTGTTGTATTCGGCGCATGTGGAAAATAAAGTTTGATTTGATTCGATTGTATTTCATTTTATTTTAAATAAAATCGATGACCTACGCGGAAGATTAAACTACCAACGGGACATTCAAAACTGTAATATCTTATGCTTCACAAAGTCGTGGCTGAACAACAACATTATCAACATACAGCTGGCGGGTTATACGCTGTATCGGCAGGATAGAACAGCGGCGTCTGGTAAGACAAGGGGCGGCGGACTATGTATTTTTGTAAATAACAGCTTGTGCAATATATCTAAGGAAGTCTCAAGGTTTTGCTCGCCTGAGGTAGAGTATCTCATGATAAGCTATAGACCACACTATCTACCTTGAGAGTTCATCTGTATTTTTCGTAGCTGTCTACATACCACCACAGACTGATGCTGGCACTAAGACCGCACTCAATGAGCTGTATTCCGCCACAAGCAAACAGGAAAACGCTCACCCAGAGGCGGCGCACCTAGTGGCCGGGGACTTTAATGCAGGGAAACTTAAATCCGTCTTACCAAATTTCTATCCGCCTGTTAAATGAGCAACCAGAGTGAAAAGACTCTGGCCCACCTTTACTCCACACACAGAGACGCATACAAAGCTCTCCCTCGCACTCCATTTGGCAAATTTAACCATAACTTTATCCTGATTCCTGCTTACCAGCAAAAATTAAAGCTGAAAGCACCAGTGACTCGATCAATAAAAAAGTGGTCAGATAAAGCAGATGCTAAGCTACTGGACTGTTTTGCTAGCAAATAATGGAATATGTTCCGGGATTCTTCCCATGGCATTGAGGAGTACACCACATCAGTCATTGGCTCCATCAATAAGTGCATCGATGACGTCGTCCCCAGTGACTGTATGTACATACCCCAACCAGAAGCCATGGATTACAGGCAACATCAGCACTGAGCTAAAGGCTAGAGCTGCCGCTTTCAAGGACCGGAACTCTAACCCGGAAGCTTATAAGAAATCCTGCTATGCCCAACGACGAACCATCTATCAGGCAAAGTGTCAATACAAGACTAAGATCTAATTGTACTACACCGGCTCTGACGCTCAGCGGATGTGACAGGGTTTGCTAACCATTACAGACTACAAAAGAAAGCACAGCTGAGAGCGGCCCAGTGACACGAGCCCTCCAGACGAGCTAAACTACTTCTATGCTCGCTTCGAGGCAAATAACACTGGAACATGCATGAGAACACCAGCTGTTCCGGACGACTGTGTGATCACACTCTCCGCAGCCGATGTGAGTAAGACCTTTAAACAGGTCAACATTCACAAGGCCACAGGGCTAGAAGGATTACCAGGATGTGTACTGCGAGCATGCGCTGACCAACTGGCAAGTGGCTTCACTGACATTTTCAGCCTCTCCCTGTCCAAGTCTGTAATACCAACATGTTTTAAGCAGACCACCATAGTCCCTGTGCCCAAGAACACTAAGGTAATCTGCCTAAACGACTACTGACCCGTAGCACTCACGTCTGTAGCCATGAAGTGCTTTGAAAGGCTGGTCATGGCTCACATCAACACCATTATCCCAGAAACCCTAGACCCACTCAAATTTACATACCGCACCAACAGATCCACAGATTATGCAATCTCTATTGCACCCCACCCTGCCCTTTCCCACCTGGACAAAAGAAACACATATGTGAGAATGCTATTCATTGACTACAGCTCAGCGTTCAACACCATAGTGCCCTCAAAGCTCATCATTAAGCTAAGGACCCTGGGACTGAACACCTCCCTCTGCAACTGGATCCTGGACTTCCTGACGGGCCGCCTCCAGGTGGTAAGGGTAGGTAACAACACATCCGCCGCGCTGATCCTCAACCCAGGGGCCCCTCAGGGGTGCGTGCTCAGTTCCCTCCTGTACTCACTGTTCACTCATGACTGCACGAGCAGGCACGACTCCAACACCATCATTAAGTTTGCCGATGACACAACAGTGGTAGGCCTGATCACCGACAATGACGAGAGCCTATAGGGAGGAGGTCAGAGTCCTGGCCGTGTGGTGCAAGGACAACAACCTCTCCCTCAACGGGATCAAGACAAAGGAGATGATTGTGGACTACAGGAAAAAGAGGAACAAGCATGCCCCCATTCTTATCGACGGGTCTGTAGTGGAGCAGGTTGAGAGCTTCAAGTTCCTTGGTGTCCACATCACCAACAAACTAACATGGTCCAAGCACACCAAGACAGTCGTGGAGAGGGCACACCAAAACCTATTCCCCCTGAGGAGACTGAAAAGATTTGGGTCCTCAGAAGGTTCTACAGCTGCAGCATCGAGAGCATCCTGACTGGTTGCATCACTGCCTGGTATGGCAACTGCTCGGCCTCCAAAAACAAGGCACTACAGAGGATAGTGCGTACGGCCCATTACATCACTGGGGCCAAGCTTCCTGACATCTAGGACCTCTATAACAGGCGGTGTCAGAGGAAGGCCCTAAAAACTGTCAAAGACTCCAGCCACCCTAGTCATAGACTCTTCTCTCTGCTACCACACAGCAAGCGGTACCGGAGCGCCAAGTCTAGGTCCAAGAGGCTTCTAAACAGCTTCTACCCCCCAAGCCATAAGACTCCTGAACATCTACTCAAATGGCTACCTAGACCATTTGCATTGCCCCCCCCCCCCCCCCCCCCATATTTTACACCGCTGCTACTCTCTGTTGTTATCATCTATGCATAGTCACTTTAATAACTCTACCTACATGTACATATTACCTCAATTACCTCAACTAACCGGTTCCCCCGCACATTGACTCTGTACCAGTACCACCCGGTATATAGTCTCGCTATTGTTATTTTACTGCTGCTCTTTAATTAATTGTTACTTTTATTTCTTATTCTTATTCGTTTTCTTTCCTTTTTTTACTGCGTTGTTGGTTCGGGGCTCGTAAGTAAGCATTTCACTGTAAGGTCTACACCTTTTGTATTCGGCACATGTGGCTAATAACATTTGTTTTGATTTGATTATCTGCTGTGTTTGTGTTCACATTTAATCACTTCTCTGTTCCCCCATTCTCCTTTGTCTAATCAATGGCTAGCTGTCCTTTATCGAAGGGCCTTTACAATAACGTGACAGGACAAAGGCTGATTACTGGTCTCTGAGCAGTGTAGGAGTTGTATAGTGGTTGTCTTGTGTTTGTGTTATGGTTGTGTTGTTGTTGGAGTCTAGTCTAAAGCCAATTCTTTTTTCTTTGTCTTGTTCCCCTCAGTTCTTCTAAGTCATCCTGATTGTTTTAAATGTGATGTGGCAGCCAGAGTTTTGGCCCTTACCTACTCTTCATTTGTAAGTTTCCCTTTCTTTCTGCCTCACACTAACATGCCTCCCGCTCTATGCTTCCTCTCTGCATTTCTCTTTCATTTTGCGTACTGTACATCTCTCCCTATATCGGTCTCTCTCTCTCTCTCTTTCTCTCTCTCGTTCTCTCCCTCCCCCCTCTAACCCTCTCTCACTCCACCTTTCATTTCCCTTCTCAACTTTATCTCCATGTACATTTTCCTTCATAGCCTGGCCATCATTGAATTACTGGGCTTTATGTCCACTTCAGTACATTCGGCCCTTTAATGACTCCCCGATTGCCTGGGGCTGTGTGCGACGCCTCTCACTTTGAGCAATTTATTACTCCGAAAAATTGAAGTTAAAGCATTTTATATGCAAAGCAGCCTATTTACATATATAGGTCCCCCTCCCTCTCTTTCTCCCTTTCCGTTTAGTGCAATGTATAATAATTACAACCATTTCAAATGAGGTATGTAAAAGGAGGTTAGAGAAGACTGCCTTCGAATAAAGAAAAGAAAAAAAGAAAAATATTTCCAATCAAAGAATGCAGCCCAGTCCCTGAGAGCAAGGAAAGCTAATCAAATGCAGATCCATTTGTAGAGGAGGTGATGAGTGGTTTGAGACAGCCTGGGCAATGGAATCTCATTTGTTTTTGTTTCTATTCCACTCGAGAGGATCGTTTACCTGGGGTGTATATGGCTGGTACCGTACGTGTTCCGCTCCACTCCAATCCCCATGTGTCAGTCAACCCCAAACTCTGTGTGTGTGCACAGCCTTTTGTCTAGGGGCAGAAGAGATCCTAGTAAGTAGCTTTGCTCGAGCCTTGGCTTGTGCGGGCCGGGACGGCTCATAGGAGCAGCCAGGAGCCAATCTCCAGTTTCTGTACCGTGCGGCAGCTTGGTGTCCAAGTACACCCAATGGACAGCATACTAGTCCATCACAGGTGTTTACCCCCAATCTTTCTCCTTAATTCTGAGTAGAGAGCAGAGACCCATCGGGTCCCATTTTACAGTCAATCTCAGGGAAGACACATTAACCACAAGGCCACTGAGTTGGTTAGAATAGATCCTAGGTGGGAATTATGGATTCTCTTTGTTACTTAAAACTTCTACTTGCACACAATGGAAGAAGAGGAGGAGTAGGGATTGGACCAAAGCGCAGCGTGATAGTTTAACATAACGAAGTTTATTAAAGTAAAGACGAAAAACCGAAAACACTTCAACAAACTACAAAATAACAAAACGACGTAGACAGACCTGAACATGTGAACTTACATAAACACGAAGAACGCACGGACAGGAACAGACTACATACACGAACGAACACGAAACAGTCCCGTGTGGTGCGACATACACAGACACGGAAGACAATCACCCACAAACAAACAGTGTGAACAACCTACCTTAATATGGTTCTCAATCAGAGGAAACGTAAAACACCTGTCCCTGATTGAGAACCATATCAGGCTAAATGACAATGAACCTAAACATAGAAACACATAACATAGAATGCCCACCCCAACTCACGCCCTGACCAACTAAACACATACAAAAACAAGAGAAAACAGGTCAGGAACATGACACACAATCCCGGATCCGGGAGCACCCTCATCAGTAAAAAAGCTGACTAGCATAGCCTAGCATAGCGCCACAAGTAAATACTAGCATCTAAATATCATGAAATCACAAGTCCAAGACACCAGATGAAAGATACACATCTTGTGAATCCAGCCATCATTTCTGATTTTTTAAATGTTTTACAGGGAAAACACAATATGTATTTCTATTAGCTAACCACGATAGCAAAAGACACAACTTTTTTTTTTCACAATTTTTTTACTGCATAGGTAGCTATCACAAATTCGACCAAATAAAGATAGAAATAGTCACTAACCAAGAAACAACTTCATCAGATGACAGTCCTATAACAGATTTATTGTATAGCATATGTTTTGTTAGAAAAATGTGCATATTTCAGGTATAAATCATAGTTTTACATTGCAGCCACCATCACAACTCTCACCAAAGCAGCTAGAATAACTACAGAAACCAACATGAAATACCTAAATACTCATCATAAAACATTTATGAAAAATACACGGTGTACAGCAAATTCAAGACAAACGTCTTGTGAATCCAGCCAATATTTCAGATTTTTTAAGTGTTTTACAGCGAAAACACAATATAGCATTATATTAGCTTACTACAATAGCCAACCACACAACAGCATTGATTCAAGCCAACAGTAGCGATAACGAATAAACCAGCAAAAGATATTAATTTTTTCACTAACCTTCTCAAACTTCTTCAGATGACAGTCCTATAACATCAAATTACACAATACATATATGGTTTGTTCGAAAATGTGCATATTTAGCGGCACAAATCGTGGTTATACAATATGAATAGTAGCCAAACAACAAACAAAATGTCGGGAGAAATCTTGGGAGAGGCACCTAATCTAATCAATAACTAATCATAAACTTGACTAAAAAATACAGGTTGGACAGCAAATGAAAGATACATTAGTTCTTAATGCAACCGCTGTGTTAGATTTTAAAAATTAACGTTACTACGACATACAGCGTGCGTTAAAGCGAGACTGCACCGAAATTAATGGCGGAATAATAGTTGAACATTTTTCAACAGAAATATGAATTAACATCATAAATAGTTCTTACTATTTGATGAGCTTCCATCAGAATCTTGTGCAAGTTGTCCTTTGTCCAGAATAATCGTTGCTCGATTGTAGATTGTCGTCTTCAACTTTGGAATTAGCAGCAAACATTAGCCATGTGGCGAAGACGTGTCCAACTCACCATAACGCAGAACAAATAAAATACCGAAAATCGCAATATACTGATATAAACTGATATAACTCGGTTTAAAATAACTACATTATGATGTTTTTAACACCTATATCGAATAAAATCAGAGCCGGATATATCTAACGCCTATAACGAGAGCTTTTCCGAATGCAATCCTGAGGTCTGGCTTGCGCCATGACGAACGTTGAAAAGACTGCACACCCGGTTCCTAGAGATTTTATACGGCCCCAGATATACCTAGACACCCCATTCCAATTCTCACTGCTTACTGACATCTAGGGGAAGGCGTATGCAGTGCATGTCGACCCATACATTACATGCAAATTAATAAACTGACCCTGGAACAGAGTGCCCGATTTCAGATTTCTCACTTCCTGACAGGAAGTTAGTTGCAAAATGAGTTCTGTTTTACTCACAGATATAATTCAAACGGTTTTAGAAACTAGAGAGTGTTTTCTATCCAATAGTAATAATAATATGCATATTGTACGAGCAAGAATTGAGTACGAGGCAGTTTAATTTGGGAACGTTTTTTTACAAAGTCGAAATGGCTCCCCCCTATTTTGAAAAGGTTTTAAGGGGAAATTTCATTCGTTTATAGTCAATCTAATGTGCTGTTTTTTTTGCATTAATCCCATTTATCCATTACCTAAACAAAGAACACTGCCATTTCAATAATATATATGACAGTCTGCCCATCCCCAGCTTTTGATAAGACACAATATCATTGCAATAATGAATAGAATTCGTATGGGTAGTAATACATATATCCATACAATATATGACTATACAATAAGTTGCATGGACTCACTCGAATCAAATCAAATTTTACAAACCTTAGAGTGAAAATGCTTACTTACAAGCCCTTAACCAACAATGCAGTTTTAAGAAAATACCTAAAGAAAAGTAAGATATAAGAATAACAAATAATTAAAGAGCAGCAGTAAATAACAATAGCGGGGCTATATACAGGGGGTACCGGTAGAGAGTCAATGTGCAGGGGCACCGGTATTGAGGTAATATGTACATGTAGGTAGAGTTATTAAAGTGACTATGCATAGATAATAACAGAGAGTAGCAGCAGCATAGAAGGGGGGTGGGGCAATGCAAATAGTCTGGGTAGCCATTTCATTAGCTGTTCAGGAGTCTTATGGCTTGCAGGTAGAAGCTGTTTAGAAGCCTCTTGGACCTAGACTTGGCGCTCCGTTACCGCTTGCCGTGCAGTAGCAGAGAGAACAGTCTATGACGTGGGTGGCTGGAGTCATTGAACATTTTTAGGGTCATCCTCTGACACCGCCTGGTATAGAGGTCATGTATGGCAGGAAGCTTAGCCCCGGTGATGTACTGGGCCGTACCCATTACCCTCTGTAGTGCCTTGCGGTCGGGTGGCCGAGCAATTGCCATACTAGGCAGTGATGCAACCCGTCATGATGCTCTCGATGGTAAAGCTGTAAAACCTTTTGAGGATCTGAGGACCCATGACAAATCTTTTCAGTCTCCTGAGGGGGAACAGGTTTTGTCGTGCCCTCTTCACGACTGTCTTGGTGTCCTTGAACCATGTTAGTTTGTTGGTGATGTGGACGCCAAGGAACTTGAAGCTCTCAACCTGCTCCACTACAGACCCGTCAATGAGAATGGGGGAGTGCTCGGTCCTCCCTTTCCTGTAGTCCAAAATCCTCTCCTTTGTCTTGATCACATTGAGGGAGAGGTTGTTGTCCTTGCACCACACGGTCAGGTCTCTGACCTACTTCCTATAGGTTGTCTCATTGTTGTCGGTGATCAGGCCTACCGCTGTTGTGTCATCAGCAAACTTAATGATGGTGTTGGAGTCGTGCCTGGCCGTGCAGTCATGAGTGAACAGGGCGTACAGGAGGGGACTGAGCACGCACCCCTGAGGGGCCCCTGTGTTGAGGATCAGCATGGCGGATGTGTTGTTACCTACCCTCACCACCTGGAGGCGGCCCGTCAGAAAGTCCAGGATACAGTTGCAGAGGGAGGTGTTCAGTCCCAGGGTCCTTAGCTTAATGATGAGCTTTGAGGGCACTATGGTGTTGAACGCTGAGCTGTAGTCAATGAATAGCATTCTCACATAGGTGTTCCTTTTGTCCAGGTGGGAAAGTGCAGTGTGGAGTGCAATAGAGATTGCATAATCTGTGGATCTGTTGGTGCGGTATGACAATTTGAGTGGGTCTTGCGTTTCTGTGATAATGGTGTTGATGTGAGCCATGACCAGTATTTCAAAGCATTTCATGGCCACAGACGTGAGTGCTATGGTTTGGTAGTCATTTAGGCAGGTTACCTTAGTGTTATGTTTGGGGCAAATCCAATACACCACATTACTGAGAACCACACTCCATATTTGCAAGCATAGTGGTGGCTGCATCATGTATGGGTATGCTTGTAATCGTTAAGGACTGGGGAGTTTTTCAGGATAAAAAAGAAACGTAATGGAGCTAATCACAGGCAAAATCCTACGGGAAAACCTGGAAAGACACTGGGAGATTAATTCACTTTTCAGCAAGATAATAACCTAAAACACAAGGCCAAATCTACACTGGAGTTGGAGTTGCTTACCAAGAAGACAGTGAATGTTCCTGAGTGGCCGAGTTACAGTTTTGACTGAAATCTATTAAAAATAATGGCAAAACCTGAAAATGGTTGTCTACCAATGATCAACAAGAAGTTTGACGGAGCTTGAAGAATTTTGAAAATAATAATGGGCAAATGTTGCACAATCCAGGTGTGGAAAGCAGTTAGAGACTTACCCAGAAAGACTCACAGCTATAAATCGCTGCCAAAGGTGCTTCTACGAAGTGTTGACTCAGGGGTGTGAATACTTATGTAAATTAGATATTTCTGTATTTCATTTTCAATACAATTGCAAACATTTCAAAACACATGTTATCAATTTGTTATTATGGGGTATTGTGTGTAGTAGATGGGTGAGAACAAATATATATTTAATACATTTTTAATTCAGACTAACACAAAATGTGGAATAAGTCAAGGGGTATGAATACTTTCTGAAGGCACTGTATTTCCTACTACTTTATCAACCACATAAAGATGTATTTCCCCATCTGGCCTACGCCCTAATCTAATCAAAAAGCCATGACCTGAGAGAATCTGAATAACACACAATCTGGCTGGTTTATGGTTCTTCTACAAGGCATTCAGAGGTGACACTTGAGCAAACTGTATATGATATGAAAATGTAAAACAGCACTGCAAGTTATTACATAGCCTTAATAACACATAGCTGTGACAGATATATGATACCAGGTTTTTACCCAAAAATCTTGGTACTGGGTAAAGTTCATTTTGCCGTTGACCTTAACAAGTGTCCCTGGACCAGTGGAAGCAAAATAGCCCCATAACATCAAAGATCCACCCCCATATTTTACCGTAAGTATTGGGTTCTTTTCTGCTTTCTCATATTACCTTTTAAACAAAAGATTTTTCTCTGAGCAATTGTATTAGCATAAAATCATATAATTTCCCAATTTCTGGGGCATACAATATAGCTCAGTATTTTAATTATTTATACAGTCATAATTTCGGATCCCACTGTATATCTATCAATATTGTCACGACTTCCACCGAAGTCGGTTCCTCTCCTTATTCGGGCGGCGCTCGGCGGTCTGCGTCACCGGTCTAATAGCCATCATCGATCCACTTTTCATTTTCCATTTGTTTTGTCTTGTTTTCCTACACATCTGGTTTCCATTTCCCTCATTAGGTGTTGTGTATTTAACCCTCTGTTCCCCCCATGTCCTTGTGTGGAATTGTTTGTTTGTAAGTGCTTGTGCACTATGTTACTGGTGCGTGTCGGGTTTTGTACCCATGTCGTTTTTTTTTTATTGCCGTTGGTTTTGAAATTAAACTGCTCCGGCTATTACCTATTTCTGCTCTCCTGCGTCTGACTTCACTGCCACCGTGAGAGGGTGTCCGCCCTCGTCTCCTGCCTCTCGGGGAAAGCCCTGGAGTGGGCCAACGCCCTGGAGTGGGCCAACGCGGTGTTGGACCACTTTGAGGAGTTCACCCGTCGTTTCCGGGCGGTCTTCGACCACCCGCCCGAGGGCAGAGCGGCGGGTGAACGTCTTTTTCACCTACGGCAGGGGACGAGGAGCGCACAGGAGTTCGCTTTGGACTTTCAGACCCTGGCCTCCGGAGCGGGATGGAATGACAGGGCCCTGATCGACCACTATCGCTGCAGTTTGCGCGAGGGCGTCCGTCGAGCGTTGGCCTGCAGGGACACCACCCTCACCTTCGACCAGCTGGTGGAACTGTCCATTCGGCTGGATAACCTGCTGGCTACCCGCGGTCGTCCAGATCGGGGTCTGTTGGCTCCATCCCCCAGCACCACCGCTTCGATGCCCATGGAGTTGGGAGGTGCTGTGCTCAGGGAGACCGGAGGAGGTTCCGTCTCGTGCACCATCTGTGGCCGCAGAGGTCACACTGCCGGTCGGTGCCGGGTTGGTTCCTCTGGGGGTCAAGGCAGCAGGCAGGGCACTCTGGCATCACCACAGGTGAGAAGGCACCATTCTCACCCAGAGCCCTCTGTTGCACACATGTTTTTGTTCGTTACTTTTCCTGAGTTTTCCCCGCATAAGGCACTCGTCGATTCAGGCCCGGCTGGGAATTTTATTGACAGATCATTTGCCCATAGTTTAGGGATCCCCATCGTTCCTGTGGCTATGCCCTTCCCTGTTCACGCCTTAGATAGTCGACCATTAGGGTCAGGGTTGATTAGGGAGGCCACCGTTCCTCTGGGCATGGTGACGCAGGGGGGTCACACAGAGAAAATCAGTCTCTTTCTCATTGACTCTCCTGCAATTCCCGTGGTGCGAGGCCTACCCTGGTTAGCTTGTCATGACCCCACTGTTTCATGGCAATGGAGGGCTCTCACGGGGTGGTCGCGAGAGTGCTCGGGGAGGTGTTTAGGGGTTTCCGTAGGTGCTACTATGGTGGAGAGTCCAGACCAGGTCTCCACCGTGCGCATTCCCCCCGAATATGCCGATTTGGCTTAGAGAAGGCGACTCAATTACCACCCCATCAACGGGGGGATTGTGTGATAAATCTCCTGGTAGACGCTGCACTTCCCAGGAGTCACGTGTATCCTCTGTCACAGGCGGAGACGGTGGCTATGGAAACATATGTCTCTGAATCCCTGCGTCAGGGGTACATTCGGTCCTCCACTTCCCCCGCCTCCTCGAGTTTATTTTTTGTGAAGAAGAAGGAGGGAGATCTGCGCCCGTATATTGACTATCGAGGTCTAAATCAGATTGAGTCAATGCACGGGGCGCGCTTCTTCACCAATCTTGATCTCAGGAGTGCTTACAACCTGGTACGTATCCGGGAAGGAGACGAGTGGAAGACGGCGTTCAGTACAACCTCAGGGCATTATGAGTACCTCGTCATGCCGTACGGGTTGATGAATGCTCCATCAGTCTTCCAAGCCTTTGTAGACGAGATTTTCAGGGACCTGCACGGGCAGTGTGTAGTGGTGTATATTGATGACATTCTGATATACTCTGCTACACGCGCCGAGCATGTGTCCCTGGTGCGCAAGGTGCTTGGTCGACTGTTGGAGCATGACCTGTACGCCAAGGCTGAGAAATACCTGTTCTTCAAACAGTCCGTCTCCTTTCTAGGGTACCGCATTTCCACCTCCGGGGTGGAGATGGAGAGTGACCGCATCTCAGCCGGGCGTAATTGGCCGACTCCCACCACAGTAAAGGAGGTGCAGCGGTTTCTAGGGTTTGCCAATTACTACCGGAGGTTTATCCGGGGTTTTGGGCAGGTAGCGGGTCCCAATACCTCATTGCTGAAGGGGGGATCGGTACGTTTGCAGAGGTCGGCTGAGGCGCACAGGGCTTTTGGTCACCTGAGGGCTTTGTTCACCTCTGCTCCCGTGCTGGCCCATCCGGATCCCTCTTTGGCATTCATAGTGGAGGTGGACGCGTCCGAGGCTGGGATAGGAGCCGCGCTCTCTCAGCGCTCGGGTACGCCACCAAAGCGCCGCCCCTGTGCCTTCTTGTCGAGGAAGCTCAGCCCGGTGGAGCGAAACTATGACGTGGGGGACAGGGAGCTGTTGGGTGTCGTCAAGGCTTTGAAGGCGTGGAGACATTGGCTTGAGGGGGCTAAACACCCTTTTCTCATCTGGACTGACCACCGCAATCTGGAGTATATCCGGGCGGCGAGGAGACTGAACCCTCGCCAGGCAAGGTGGGCCATGTTTTTCACCCGTTTTGTTTTCACCCTTTCTTACAGACCAGGTTCCCAGAACGTGAAGGCAGACGCACTGTCCCGGCTGTATGACACAGAGGAGCGGCCCATGGATCCCACCCCCATACTCACAGCCTCCTGCCTGGTGGCGCCGGTAGTGTGGGAGCTGGACGCGGACATTGAGCAGGCGTTGCGTGCAGAGCCCGCTCCCCTCCAGTGTCCCGCTGGGCGTCTGTACATTCCGTCTACTGTCCATGACCGGCTGATCTATTGGGCCCACACGTCACCCTCCTCTGGTCATCCAGGCATCGGTCGGACGGTGCGCTGTCTGAGTGGGAAGTACTGGTGGCCCACTTTGGCTAAGGACGTGAGGGTTAATGTTTCCTCCTGCTCGGTGTGCGCCCAGTGTAAAGCTCCTAGGCACCTGCCCAGAGGTAACCTACACCCCTTACCTGTTCCACATGGTCACACCTGTCGATCGATTTCCTGACCGATCTCCCCCCATCACAGGGAAACACCACGATCCTGGTCATTGTGGATTGTTTCACTAAGTCCTGCCGTCTCCTCCGACTGCGGAGGCCTTGTTTAATCACGTCTTCCGGCACTACGGGGTGCCTGAGGACAGAGTGTCTGATCGGGGTCCCCAGTTCACTTCGAGGGTCTGGAGGGCGTTCATGGAACGTCTGGGGGTCTCGATCAGCCTTACCTCGGGTTTTCACCCCGAGAGTAACAGGCAGGTGGAGAGAGTAAACCAGGATGTGGGTAGGTTTCTGAGGTCTTATTGTCAGGACCGGCCGTGGGAGTGGGCACCGTCCGTGCCCTGGGCAGAGATGGCCCAGAACTCGCTCCACCACTCCTCCACTAACCTCTCCCCCTTCCAGTGCGTACTGGGGTATCAGCCGGTTCTGGCTCCTTGGCATCAGAGTCAGACCGAGGCTCCTGCGGTGGACGACTGGTTCCGGCAGGCAGAGGAAACATGGGAAGCCGCCCATGTTCACCTTCAGAGCGCCGTGCTGCGCCAGAAAGTTGGCGCAGAATGTCACCGCAGTGAGGCCCCGGTGTTCACCCCGGGGGACTGGGTCTGGCTCTCTACCCAAAACCTGCCACTCCGCCTGCCCTGCCGGAAGCTGGGTCCGCGGTTTGTGGGGCCATTTAAAGTCCTGAGGAGACTGAACGAGGTGAGTTACAGGTTACAACTTCCCCCCGATTACCGTATTAACCCCTTGTTCCATGTGTCTCTCCTCAGGCCGGTGGTGGCTGGCCCGCTCCAGGACGCTCCAGGCGTACTCCGTTTGATCCATACTGGATTCGAGGCATCGGGCGAGGGACCTTCAGTACCTCGTGGACTGGGAGGGGTACGGTCCGGAGGAGAGATGCTGGGTTCCGGTGGAGGACCCTTCTATGCTGCGGGAGTTCCTCCGTCTCCGTCCGGATCGCCCTGCACCTCGCCCTCCGGATCGTCCTCGAGGCCGGTGTCGGCGCGCGGTTGGAGCCGTGCGTCAAGGGGGGATACTGTCACGACTTCCACCGAAGTCGGTTCCTCTCCTTGTTCGGGCGGCGCTCGGCAGTCGGCGTCACCGGTCTTCTAGCCATCATCGAGCCACTTTTCATTTTCCATTTGTTTTGTCTTGTTTTCCTACACACTTGGTTTCCATTTCCCTCATTAGGTGTTGTGTATTTAACCCTCTGTTTCCCCCATGTCCTTATGTGGAATTGTTTGTTTGTAAGTGCACTATGTTACTGGGGCGCGTCGGGTTTTGTACCCATGTAGATTATTTTTTTATTGCCGTTGGTTTTGAAATTAAACTGCTCCGGCTATTACCTATTTCTGCTCTCCTGCATCTGACTTCACTGCCACCAGTTCGCAACCCTTACAAGTATCTTTAGATCAATAACAAGCATTGGCAAATACTATCACTCTAAAACTCTCCTCCACAACTCTCCTCTCTGTGCACAGTGCATGTCTCCTGCAGTGTTATGTTGATAGGTACACGGTAATTTATCCACTCCTAACCTGTGTCGGTTAGGGCATTGTCTGGTCCACGGAGTGGGCGTGTGTGCTTGTGTGCGCAAATGTGTGTGTACGTGTGTGTGTATGTACAGTTGAAGTAGGAAGTTTACATACACCTTAGCCAAATACATTTAAACTCAGTTTGTCACAATTCCTGACATTTAATCTGGGTAAAAATTCCCTGTAGGGAAGGTCAGTTAGGATCACCACTTTATTTTAAGAATGTGAAATGTCAGAATAATAGTAGAGAGAATGACTTATTTCAGCTTTTATTTCTTTCATCACATTCCCAGTGGGTCAGAAGTTTACATACACTCAATTAGTATTTGGTAGCAATGCCTTTAAATTGTTTAACTTGGGTCAAACGTTTTGGGTAGCCTTCCACAAGCTTCTCACAATAAGTTGGGTGAATTTTGGCCCATTCCTCTTGACAGACCTGGTGTAACTGAGTCAGGTTAGTAGGTCTTCTTGCTCGCACACGCTTTTTCAGTTCTGCCCATAAATCTTCTATAGGATTGAGGTCAGGGCTTTGTGATGGCAACTCCAATGCATTGACTTTGTTATCCTTAAGCCATTTTGCCACAACTTTGGAAGTATGCTTGGGGTCATTGTCCATTTGGAAGACCCATTTGCGACCAAGCTTTAACTTCCTGACTAATGTCTTGAGATGTTGCTTCATTATATCCACATCATTTTCCTCCCTCATGATGCCATCTATTTTGTGAAGTGCACCAGTCCCTCCTGCAGCAAAACACCCCCACAACATGATGCTGCCACCCCCGTGCTTCATGGTTGGGGTGGTGTTCTTCGGCTTGCAAGCATCCCACTTGATCCTCCAAACATAACGATGGTCATTATATTGCCAAGCAGTTCTATTTTTGTTTCATCAGACCAGAGGACACTTCTCCAAAAGTCCTATCTTTTTCCCCATGTGCAGTTGCAAACCGTAGTCTGGCTTTTTTATGGTAGTTTTGGAGCAGTGGCTTCTTCCTTGCTGAGCGGCCTTTCAGGTTATGTCGATAAAGGACTCGTTTTACTGTGGATATAGATACTTTTGTACCTGTTTCCTCCAGCATCTTCACAAGGTCCTTTGCTGTTGTTCTGGAATTGATTTGCACTTTTCGTACCAAAGTACGTTCATCTCTAGGAGACAGAACGCGTCTCCTTCCTGAGCGGTATGACAGCTGCGTGATCCCATGGTGCGTATTGTACTATTAGGCCTATGATATGATTTATATGGAGGATGTACTGTTTCTGTGTGTTAATGTGTAGGTTTATTTATTCCCTTGAGACATAAAAAAAAGATGGGAAGGAAGTTGTGTTGGGGAGAAAGTTAAGTTATTGACTAGACTGGTGGGGGTCGGGCATACATTCGGCTCGGGCTGGCTGTTCTGGCTGAAATTTGATATAGATTATGTCTTAATAAAGACAATCAAAAGTTGTCTTTGTATTTTATTTGTAAGAGTTGTTCATTTGTTAGACTATTGGTTAAAGGTGCAACACAATATTGATTATTGAATTATCATAGATCTAGTTCAGTCTTATCAATCACTTAGACATATTTAAAAACAATCTCTTACCTACAGTGCCTTGCAAACGTATTCATCCCCCTTGGCATTTTTCCTATTTTGTTGCATTACTATCTGTAATTTAAATAGACTTTTATTTGGTTTTCATATAATGGACATACACAAAACTGTGCAAATTGGTGAAGTGAAATGAAAAAAGATTATATAAAATAACAAATGGAAAATTGGTGCGTGCATATGTATTCACCGCCTTTGCTATGAAGCCCCTAAATAAGATCTGGTGCAACCAATTATACATTCAGAAGTCACATAATTAGTTAAATAAAGTCCACCTGTGTGTAATCTAAGTGTCACATGATCTGTCACATGATCTCAGTATATATACACCTGTTCTGAAAGGTCCCAGAGTCTGCAACACCACTAAGCAAGGGGCACCACCAAGCAAGTGGCACCATGGAGACCAAGGAGCTCTCCTAACAGGTCAGGGACAAAGTTGTGGAGAAGTACAGATCGGGGTTGGGTTATAAAGAAATATCTGAAAGTTTTAACATCCCACGGAGCACCATTAAATCCATTATTAAAAAATGGAAAGAATATGGCACCACAACAAACCTGCCAAGAGAGGGCCGCCCACCAAAACTCATGGAACAGGCAAGGAGGGCATTAATCAGAGAGGCAACAAAGAGACCAAAGATAACCCTGAAGGAGCTGCAAAGCTCCACAGCGGAGATTGGAGTATCTGTCCATAGGACCAGTTTAAGCCGTTTACGGAAGAGTGGCCAGAAAAAAACATTGCTTAAAGAAAGAAATAAGCAAACTTTTGGTGTTCGCCAAAAGGCATGTGGGAGACTCCCCAAACATATGGAAGAAGGTATTCTGGTCAGATGAGACTAAAATTGAGCTTTTTGGCCATCAAGGAAATTGTTATGTCTGGCGCAAACTCAACACCTCTCATCATCCCGAGAACACGATCCCCACAGTGAAGCATGGTGGTGGCAGCATCATGCTGTGGGGATGTTTTTCATCGGCAGGGACTGGTAAACTGGTCAGAATTGAAGGAATAATGGATGCCGCTAAATACAGGGAAATTCTTGAGGGAAACCTGTTTCAGTCTTCCAGAGATTTGAGACTGGGAAGGAGGTTCACCTTCCAGCAGGACAATGACCCTAAGCATACTGCTAAAGCAACACTCGAGTGGTTTAAAGGGAAACATTTAAATGTCTTGGAATGGCCTAGTCAAAGTCCAGAAGTCAATCAAATTGAGAATCTGTGGTATGACTTAAAGATTGCTGTACACCAGCCAAACTTGAAGGAGCTGGAGCAGTTTTGCCTTGAAGAATGGGCAAAAATCCCAGTGGCTAGATGTGCCAAGCTTATAGAGACATACCCCAAGAGACTTGCAGCTGTAATTGCAGCAAAAGGTGTCTCTACAAATTTTTGACTTTGCGGGGGTGAATACTTATGCACGCTCACATTTTCTGTTGTTTTTGTCTTATTTCTTGTTTGTTTTACCAAAAAATATATTTTGCATCTTCAAAATGGTAAGCATGTTGTGTAAATCAAATGATACAGACCCCCCAAAAATCAATTTTAATTCCAGGTTGTAAGGCAGCAAAATAGGAAAAATGCCAAGGGGGGTGAATACTTTCGCAGGCCACTGTAGCTTGATGAGTGTGGGTATTTTTGCTTACTTTTTGTTGTTCTAAATAAAGGCAGCTAGAAGGGCCGTGTGTCACATTAGATTGTGTAGAAATGCAGGAAATGAGCTTTAGATGCCCCCAAAAATGGGATGACCCGTAGACCCTCTGCCAAGTTATGTCCCCCCCACTTCTAAAACCAAAGTTGCGCCCCTGCGTGTGTGTGTTTGAGTGTGTGTGCTTGCATGTGTACAGTATGTGTGTGCGAGGCAATGCAGTGTAGCGAGGCATAGGCAGGCAGTGTGACAGTGATGAATTATCTAGCTGGTAATAACCCCTCTGATCTGAGCTCCTCTTCCTGCTTCTTGGGGCACTTTTAATTGTACCATGTCTCCACGTCCCCTCGGGCTACTCGCTCCCTGAACACACATACACAAGCACATGCACACACTCACACACCCTTCCTCCCCTTCAAATTAGTATTTTGTGACTGTACGCCAAGGGCTTATTAATCGAAATGGCGGAAACAGGGACAGAGTGAGTGGAAGGGAGGGACTTAGAGAGAGAGCGAGGGCATGAGAGGGAGGTGAGAGAAATGCAACCTGTATGTTATACCAAAACCCGTATCCAAACTGTGGATAGATGGCAGCAATACTGAAAGTGCAAACCACCCCAATTAACCACTAAGGTGACTGGGAACATGGACGAGTACAAACAGGCCAGCTATGACCGCCGTAAGTCAAAGAGGCTAAAATACATTGCAGGGATCAAGTGGAGTCTCAATTCAATGGCTCAGATGTGAGACGAATGTGGAAGGGTCAATCACGGATATAAAGGGAAAACCAGCCACGTTGCGAACACCAACATCTCACTCCCAGACAAACGTAAAGGAGAAGTTTTATTTTTTTCAACCAAATCTCTATTTTTGATGTAAATGGCATGTTATAGAAGGGTCCAGACACCTTTGTGATTTCACTTGTTTTTGATAAACTTACCCCAAACAGTGACTCATCACTTCCTCATCACTTCCTCAATGTGTGTGTGTGTGTGTGTGTGTGTGTGTGTGTGTGTGTGTGTGTGTGTGTGTGTGTGTGTGTGTGTGTGTGTGTGTGTGTGTGTGTGTGTGTGTGTGTGTGTGTGTGTGTGTGTGTGTGTGTGTGTGTGTGTGTGTGTGTGTGTGTGTGTTTTATTCACATGCTCGTTAGGAAGAGGGTGAGCTTGAAGCAAAGTTTGTGTTTCTCTGTCTTTGGCTAAACTTTCCTCCGTTCCTTCATTTCCACTGTGTGCAGAGAGAACACACCAGTATGTTTGAAGAGGGCCATTTGATTGAGGACTTTCTGAAGGTCTCAGATATGGTTGAGCGGCGTTGACCACAGACGTTTTAAGTCCTGAAAATAAAAGTTGGCCTTGTTTTGTAGATCACACCATGTCAGTGTATAGACGGGGATAGCCTGATCCTATCAACAATCCTAATCTGAGACCCTTCAAAGACATGGCCCCTGATCAACAGTGACTGGCTGTATAATGTCTAACTTGATAAATGGCTTTGCAGTCTGAATTAGGCAAAACACATTGATTACCCGGGAAAAAATAAACAGTTGCTTATGCCCCATGTAATGACATGTTTTGATGGACAAGTTTTAATTTCTCACCTCTGGGTCTTTATTGCATGCTGAGCACAACCACCACAAATGGTTCCCGATGGACCTTAGCCAGGGAACAACTTCATTGGTTCTCTTTCTTCTTGGACAGGGCCAGCAACATCTTCTACACGCCCGTGTTGAAGACGAGATGAATAAGAAATTGTGATATGTTATGAATGGTGAGGTTTTTACTGAACTGCCTATGTAATCATTCAGTACAATTTGCAACTATTATTATTGCAGGTAACTATGCTGTGTATGCAGTTATGCCTCGGCAGTCATGATGTAGAATGCCAGATAAGTAGACCATGTTAATCTACCCACATGTTAGGGTGTGAGATGTAAGATATACAAATTCGACGCAATCTAATACACGTAGAAAAAGACATGCTTGTAAGAGGTGTGGTGGCATTTTCCAGTATTACCAAATGAGGAGAGTTACAAACCACACACCAGTCAGTTATACTTAAACTTTAATAATATGAGCTTTACAATAGCCCTTTGACTCTCAACAATTCACTATCTATAATGAATTTTGAGAGTCACTACAGAAGAATACAAATATCTTTTATAGCCAAGATACACCCCTCTCAACTTACATGACGAACCACAGATCTTAGGAAATCTTCACAAAGGGACTTTTACTTGAGAAAGGAGTATCCCTTAGCCAGATTGCATTCGCTATAAATTATCACTCAGTTTGGTCTCTAAAACGAGGTTCTAATCTCGTTTGTGGTACTTCATAGTACCAAAACATTACCTCATCCAAGGCATAACTCAATTGTCCACTCTAGATACTCCCATCACAAGTATACCCCCTCTTGAGGGGAGTGAGCCTTTAGGTCATACACTATCCCAGGATCAGCGCACAGACGTTGTGGAGACAAGTAATTGGTTCCCCATTAATCACGCCACCCCTTCACATGGTTTAAGAATAGGTAAAGACACATTCACATATGAAGACAATGTTCCATTCTGTCCTCTTCCCTTTCTGATATTCTGCATAGCACCAGGGACATGTGAAAGACAAGCCTGACCTCTCCCCTCTCTGGGCCCCAAGTGACTGAGCCCTAGAGAGGGAAAAGTGCAACTGCCAACACTATAGTCCAAAAGGATACATTCTAATGACAAGTATCTCACATAAGCATATTATGCAGATAAAACATCTTATTTATCTATGTTACCCAACTAATTCTGATTAATCCGCCACAGAGGACAATGTTGTACATTTTGGGGAATATTCAGAGGTGGAAACTTTCCGTGGGAATTAACGGAAATATATGCAAATTAATATTAATGCCATTTAAATGTAGATGTTTTTGCATTGGATTTATTTACCATATCATATGGATACAGAAACATCAACCTTATACACCTTATCATAAGTAGACATAATTACAAATTATTAAATCCTTCACATAGAAATAAAAAAAACGATTTAGTTACGAATTGAACTTTAATTAAATGAGTTGACTCTTCACATGGGATGATTTCACTGAACAACAAAAGAAAGGGAATGTTGAATGATCCCCAATGATCAATCGCATCTCCCAAAAACATTTTCAACAGACATCTGTAAAATAATAGTCTTGAAACTAAAGCTTTGATTGTCTTCCTCTCAGGCTTCCATGTCTTCTCCCTGGACCTTTTGAATATCAGACTCTGAGGCCTCATCTTCACTGTTACTTTCCAACCTTGCTGAGGATGGCTCGTTGTCAGGCTCAAAAAGCCTTAAATTTGCACAGATGGCCACCAATTTTTCAACCCTTGTATTGGTCAGCCTGTTGCGTGCTTTGGTGTGTGTGTTCCCAAACAAGGACCAGTTGCACTCTGAGGCAGCTGATGTTGGTGGGATTTGGAGGATGATGGCAACAGGGGAACAGGGGAAAGATCCTCAGATCCACAAAGTCTCTTCCACCAGGTGGCTGATGAGATATGTTGGCACGACTGCCATATTGCATCTCCATCCCAAAGCCCTTGCTAGGAAGTGTTCTTCGCCAGACTGCCAAGAACCGTATCCTCATCCAGGCCAAGGTGGCGAGACACAGTAGTGATGATGCCATAGGCCTTGTTAATCTCTGCACCAGACAGGATGCTCTTGCCAGCATACTTGGGGTCCAAATGTACGCTGTGGCGTGTATGGGCTTCAGGCAGAAGTATTCATGCTTTTTGATGTATTTCAGAACTGCAGTTTCCTCTGCTTGGAGCAACAGTGAAGTGGGCAGGGCAGTACGGATTTCTTCTCTTACATCTACAAGCAGATACTGAACATCAGACAGGATGGCATTGTCTCCCTCAATCCGTGCAATGGCTACTGCTATAGGTTTCAGGAGTTTCAGGCTGCTTACCACTCTCTCCCAAAATACATCATCCAGGAGGATCCTCTTGATGGGGCTGTCCATATCGGCAGACTGTGTTATGGCCATTTCTTGGAGAGACTCCTTCCCCTCCAAGAGACTGTCAAACATGATGACAACACCACCCCAATGGGTGTTGCTGGGCAGCTTCAATGTGGTGCTCTTATTCTTCTCACCTTGCTTACCTAACCATTTCCTTGGCTCTCTTGTAGAGTGTATCCATTGTTTTCAGTGCCATGATGTCCTCGAGGAGCAGATTCAACGCATTAGCAGCACAGCCAATGGGTGTGATGTGAGGGTAGGACTCCTCCACTTTAGACCAAGCAGCCTTCATGTTCGCAGCATTGTCTGTCACCAGTGCAAATACCTTCTGTGGTCCAAGGTCATTGATGACTGCATTCAGCTCATCTGCAATGTAGAGACTGGTGTGTCTCTTGTTCCTTGTGTCTGTGCTCTTGTAGAATACTGGTTGAGGGGTGGAGATGATGTAGTTAATTATTCCTTGCCCACGAGCATTCAACCACCCATCAGAGATGATTGCAATACAGTCTGCTTTCTCTAAGATTTGCTTGACCTTCACTTGAACTCTGTTGAACTCTGCATCCAGCAAATTAGTAGATAAAGCATGTCTGGTTGGAGGGGTGTATGCTGGGTAAAGAACATTCAGAAATCTCTTCCAATACACATTGCCTGTGAGCATCAGAGGTGAACCAGTTGCATACACAGCTCGAGCAAGACACTCATCAGCATTTCTCTGACTACGTTCCTCCATTGAGTCAAAAAAACTTCTGATTCCAGGAGGACCATGAGCTGTTGCTATCGATAAGGTGTCTGATTCATCATTTTCACCTCGAATAGAAGTAGAGGGACTTTTGTCAGAGGTTGCTTGTTGTGAGCTCTGAAGGAACTTTATGCACTTGACCAGATGATTCTGCATCTTTGTTGCATTCTTCACATATGATTTGGCACAGTATTTGCAAACGTACACAGCTTTTCCTTCTACATTAGCTGCAGTGAAATGTCTCCACACATCAGATAGTGTTCGTGGCATTTTCCTGTAAAGACTAGGAAAAAATGAGTAAAAAAACAAACAAATTCAATTCCATGTAAGGTAAGCAGTTAGATTAAACAACTCATTTGTAAGATAAATGTTTTAAAATTAAACATGTATGGAAGCAGGTGAATTAACACTCTTCAGTTAGCAGGCTCAAGCAAGCTAAAACCCACATGGTAGCAAAAACTATCAAGCAGAAATTGTTAACAAGTTAGAAATTATTTAAACACACTTTGCTGTAGGCTACTATTGACTAGTTAACAAAAAAATCATGTATGTCATATAAAATATATTCACCCCACCCAGTATTGTAATCAAAACTTAACAGAAAGTATGTAGTCCTTGGCTCAGACAGTGTAACAGTGTGGGCTCAATAGCATCTCATTAGTGTGCAAAACCTTGAGAATCAGCTGTACATGTGATGGAAGAATTCACTGTGCATGCAGAGGGTTGCAATTCCATTGAATTGTGGATAGTTTAACCAAAATATGCCACAAGACCTAGAATTGCTGGTGTATCCCACAAAAAAAGGTTCACTGTTACAAGCTAACTTTTTTGATGAATTTAAGAAAAATTCCCAAAATTCCCAGGCTTAACTTCTCATGGAAAGTTTTCGGGAAAATTCCGGAAATTTACCGGAAAGTTTCCGACCCTTTGCAACACTACTTGTGATGCAACTTCATGGGTTGGTTCTGGCTGACTTGGAGCAGTGGTTAATTAACTTGAGGTGTCCTGTGACAGAAAACTATAAGCAACAAGACAACAATGCCAAATTAGTCTTATATAGAAGAGAAAACAGTGATAACAGTTTTGATGAGCTGTGTTCATATGATTATTTCTGATAACCAGTAAGAAAGGACTGAATTACCATTGCCCAGGTGATAAAGTGAAAAGCAAGGTAGATCCCTGAGGTTGAACACATTGTGCGTGGGTTTGTCTGCTGTGGACTGGAGAGCAGCAATATCCACTCATTTCTGTGCTGCCACCAACATCAGCCTGCACAACATAGATAAAAAGCTACATGAAAAACAACTGGATCCACCCTAGCCAGGGTCCCACACTATCATGCACTCCACACATTAGCCTACCCAATAATAGAATCATCAAATCACTATACAATAGTGGCTATCCGTATTCCACTGTCAGCCTACCTCTGGCTCATGTTGTTCAATTTAGGGGCACATTTGAAATAAAGTTCCATGGAGCTTTTGTGATAATTACATAAAATATGTTTTGCTTTCACAAGACCTGAACATAACCATTTCAGGATGCAATTTGCGAGATGCACATTCTACATGACGTAAGCAAACCTTTAGCTAATGTAAGCTAGCTAACGACAGACTCTGTGTTTCCCCTTTCATCTATGATGTTATTTTATTAACTAGCTAGCCAGCTAACGTTATAGCCAATCTCTTACCTCGATTTCACTTTCTGCAGGTCATAGACCGGTCCGGCGACATCCTACTATGGTTGGTAATGCTGTTTTCTTCAAATGTGTTCTTGTAACAATTACTGTTCTTCTTCGTGGTGGTTTACAGAAGTCATCATGAGAAAAATGCTCTCTGCAAAAATGCTCATAGATTCGACTTCTATGCAGAACAACTAGCTAAAGCCTAAGTAGATCTGGGTCATCCAAAGGAAGTCTGTGAAAAGTTATCGGACTATGTTTTTTCATTGCATTGCCGCATGTTGGGATTTTCATTAATATTCAGCGAATTACCTAACAACTATAAACTACTTCGGTCTACTGTTTCAGTGTATCCTTGTTGTTTCAATATGCTTTGTGTTGTAGTCACGACAGACAAAGATATATAGTTAAGCAAACTTTACTAGGCATGTTGTCAACCAGCACATTAATAAAGTAAGTAACAACTGGTTTCTGTTTCCTGTGTAACATCAATATGAGTAACATCAATATTGCTCTTTATTAAAAAAGAAAAATTACAACAAAGGCAGACTCCACTCAACTTTGGCTTGTAGTCCATGTCTGCAATAAACTGGAATGTGAACTGAATGTTTGTTTACAGTCTCTGACTGTCCATTAATTATTATTATTTTTTACTTTCACACACATTCTTTCAGGTGTATAGGTCTTCGGATGGCCCTACCAGACCTTGTGTGGGGAGTGTTGATTACATCAGGAGGTGCTTGACCTGAGATGTTAGGATCTTCTTGTTGAGGTGCAGCGTTCACCTCAAGGTTGTGTTCAGCACCCTGCTGGGCGTCAGCTGGTGCTCTGTTTGCTGGCTCTGTGCCAGGCTACTCAACAGTGGGGAAATCCTGTATTTCTCTGCTCTTCCTCAGGTGTCGCCTGTTCCTCCTGAAGACTTGTCCCTGTTCTGTCTTCTCCTCGTAGGACCTTTGCTCCACAGGTCTGACTAATGTGGCCCTCTGCCACCACTGTTTCTGTCCTGTGAGTGGCTGACCTCTCACCCTGTCATCTCGTTGCAGCTCTGTGAGATCCTTAGCAGAGGTGTCGTAGTACTTTGCCTGTTTCTGTTGTCTTTCTTTGAACTTCTCCAGCTGACAGTTTGCCATCCCCGGTCTCAGAAGATTTTCACTCATTATAAGTAGTCTTTGTACGTCTTCCCATGAGCACCATTACAGGGCTGCTGTCTGTTCCTTGTTACGGGGTATTTCTGTGATCCAGCATGGCCAGGTATGGGTCAGCACCTGCTCTCTTTGCTTTTGCCATCAGTCTTATTGCTGTTTTCACTGCCGATTCCACTTTCCCATTACTTTGCGGGTATCCTGGAGACAATGTTTTGTGTGTAAAGTCCCAAGCCTTGCTGAAACTTCGCAACTCATCTGAAGAGTACTGGGGACCATTGTCTGAGTAAAGGATGTCAGGTATCCCATAGCGTGCAAAGTGTGTCTTCAGTTTCGAATGACCGTTTTCGACTGTGTGTTCTCCAAATGGTCCACTTCCCAGAAGTTGGAGAGATAATCAACTGTGATCATGTAGTCTCTGTCGTTGAATTGGAACAGGTCGGTCCCTATTTTTTTCCCAGGGACGCTTTGGTGCTTCGTGTGGCCTCAACGTTTCTTTCTGCTGCTTCATACCCCATGCAGTGCAGGTCTACATTGTGCAATGTATGTTCTCAGTTGTACATTCATGCCTGGCCAGTAGACACACTCGAGAGCTCTTCTCAGACATCCCTCTGTTCCTATGTGTGAGGAATGGATTCTCTGCATTATCTCTGACCTGAGGGCATTAGGCACAACGACTCACTCACCTCTGAAGATAACTCAATTTTGCACACTCAGCTCATCTCTATTGTGATAATACATGGCTACTTCCAAGGGTACATGTCCTTTCACTTCAGGCCACCCCTGCAGGATCACATTTTTCAGTGTCTGGAGCTCCCTGTCCAGCTCAGTGGCCCTCTGGATGTGCTTTAGTCTCTCGCTTGACACAGGGAGGTAGTGTATAATATTGATTGATTCCACTTCGACCTCCACAGGGCCTCTGTTGTCTTGTTCTGTGAGGTACGCCCTGCTCAGGATGTCGGCCAGCACGTTTCCCGGAACGTATTGGAGACTGACCTCGTAGTTTTGGAGTCTCATGAGCATGCTTTGTAGTCTTTTTGGTGCGCTGAGGAGAGGCTTTGTCATGATGCTCTCTATAGGCTTGTGATCTGACTGCACTTCCACAGTTCGTCTATATGTGAATTGGTGGAACCTCTCCATGCCAAACACCACTGCAAGCAGCTCCTTCTCTATCTGTGCATACCCTTTTTCAGTCTCTGTCAGGGTTCTGCTGGCGTATGCTATTGGTTGTCCTCCCTGCATCAAGGCTGCTCCTAACCCACTCTCTGAAGCATCACACTGTAGTACAAGCTGCTCTGTTGGGTTGTAGTATTTCAGCACAGGGTTCTGTGCAATGGTATCCCTGATTTTATTGAAAGCCTGCTCATGTCTCTCTGACCACTCCCACAGTGAGTCCGTGTGTTAGCTGTCGCAGTGGCTCGCAGAGCTCTGTGACGTGGCTGCAGAACTTGGCTAGGTAATTTACCATGCCCAGGAAGCGCTGCACCCCCTGCACATCTGTAGGCCTAGGCATCTGTTTGATGGCTGTCACTTTTGCTGGGTCCACTTTCAACCCCTCTGATGTTAGCAGGTGGCCAATGTAGGGCACTTCCTTCAGCCTGAGCTGCAGCTTCTCCGGATTCAGATTGATATTGAGCTTCCTGCATCTGTCCAGGAGCATTTTCAGGTTTTTGTCATGGTCCGGAGTCGCCGCTTCATCATTGTCTCCTTCTCCCACAATCAGGATGTCACCTGCAATGATTTTGACTCCTGGAAGACCTTCCATTGCCTGGTTCAACTTCCTCTGAAAGATCTCTGGGGCGGGACTGATTCCCATTGGCATGCGCAGCCACCTGTAGCGTCCCATGGGAGTAGAGAACGTGGTGAGATAGCTGGATTCCACTTCCACATGCCAAAATCTTTTTTTTACATCACAAACAGAGAACATGCTGTAACGGATTTCCTCCTCCTCTTCATCCGAAGAGGAGGAGCAAGGATTCGACCAAAATGCAGCGTTGGAATAGGACATAATGACTTTATTTAACAAGACAAAAAACGAACTAACTTGAATAACTAACAAAATAACAAAACGGAGTAGACAGACCTGGACATGCGAACTTACATAAAACGAAGAACTCACGAACAGGAAAATGACTACACAAAAGAACGAACGTACAAACAAACCGAGACAGTCCCGTGTGGCGCGACAAACACTGACACAGGAAACAACCACCCACAACAATCAATGTGAAAACACCTACCTTAATATGGCTCTCAATCAGAGGAAATGAAAACCACCTGCCTCTAATTGAGAACCATATCAGGTCACCCTTTAACAAACATAGAAACACATAACATAGACTACCCACCCAAACTCACGCCCTGACCGTCAAACACATACAAAATAACAGAAAACCGGTCAGGAACGTGACACATGCGTGCTCTGTTCAGATCTGGCAGAACGTCTTCTATAGTGGGAAGTGGGTAATGGCTCCTCTTGAGCGCCTTGTTGAGAGGTTTCGGATTAATACACACTCTTAGTTTTCCAGACAGTTTCTTCACTACGATCAGGCTGCTAATCCAATCTGTGCTTTTCTCAACTGCTTTTCTCATCTTTCTTTTCTCTAGACCACTGAGCTCCTCTTTGAGTGGTTAATATAGTGCTACTGGCACTCTTATCTTTGGCAGCTGGACGGGCTCCACTCGCTCATCCACTTCCAGCTTCAGTTTGCCGGGTAAGCATCCATCTCCCTGGAATACATCAGAGTACTCCTGTTTACTTTGCTCTTTAGTCCAGGATCCTGTTGTTTTCTCGATGACCAGGATGTTGTGATGCTGCACAGTAATCAAATCCATTGCCTGGATAGCCTTGCTGTCTAGAATGGGCCTGTGCACATTCTTGTTTACTATGATGAACTCAACCCGGTAGGTTTTCTTATTGCGTGGATTGATCACTTTAAGTGTGCACTTCCCCAGTGGCGTCAGAGTGCTCTTGTTATACATCACCAATACCTGACTGCAGGGCTCTAGGTGACTGGCTTTTGTGAGGTTTGCAGGGATAACATTACAACTAGCACCACAATCTAGCTGAAATCTTTTGTTGACCAGCATGGTTGCAAAGAGAGCTGAATTGGGGTCTGTGGTTTTCTCCTGCACCACGTTGATGCTCTCTGACTTTGGCCCTAGTGTGATGCACAGAACATCCTCACTGCTCTCTGAGTCAGCTGACGCATTTTCCATTGCCAGGACTCTTTTTCTCTTGCTGGTCCCTGCACTTTTGCAAACCGTAGAAAAGTGATTGTTTTTTCCAGAGGATTTAAAATTTTGTCCATATGCAGGGCATTTAAAAAATATATATTATTATTATTTTTTCTCTCATGTGTCCGTCCACAGTATCTGCATTGTATAATGCTCTGTCCCTCTGTAGGGTCTCCTCTCCCTCTCGGTCTCTCTTTCTGTGTTACTGCATGCACTGCTACAGGGCCCTGCACATTTATGACTTTAGCTCTCTGTCTAGACAGTTCTGCAGCTCTTCCAATCTGTATGCATTTCTCTAAACTGAGATCAGTCTCTCTGAGTAAGCGCTCTCTTAAGTGTGGGTCACACGTGCCAGACACAATCCTGTCACTGATAAGAGAGTCTGTGATTACTCCAAAGTTGCAGGTGGCCACTAGAGTCCTCAATTCAGTGAGATATTTGTCTAAACTCTCATCTTCGCCCTGACTTCGCTTGAAAAAATTATATCTCTCAATTGTTTCATTTTTCTTGGGACCACAAAATGCATCCAGTGCTGCAATTACTTCCTCAACAGAGAGATTGTCTTTTGTACTGCCCACACATAGGGTCTCACAAATCTCTGTGCCTTTTGGGATGTATTCTTCATTTACATCGATGAGATCCAGGTTCTTTTGAGTACCGCTGCCACCATGTTTCAATATGCTTTGTGTTGTAGTCACGACAGACAAAGATATATAGTTAAGCAAACTTTACTAGGCATGTTGTCAACCAGCACATTAATAAAGTAAGTAACAACTGGTTTCCGTTTCCTGTGTAACATCAATATGAGTCACATCAATATTGCTACACTTGTTGTGGCCTGAGTGTTTCCTGATCTTGTGAGCGACTGACAATGTAACGTTGGCTAGCTATACCTGTACCGGTAGCACTCTCCCCTAGGAATTGGGAACGAGGAAGTACACGCATGCATGCCCAGTAAATTATCGGTGCGGATAAATTTGGGAATGACACAATTTCATTTGTACAACATCTAAAGACCTGTATCACTATACTGAGAACTTTGCTGTTTCTAAAATGACGTATTTGTGTATTTGTGTGTTTGTCTATCCCAGTTTGTTGTCCCCACTTGCTTCAAGATGTCCACCATTGTTCCTGTACCTAAGCAAGCTAAGGTTTCTGAACTAAATTATTATCGCCATGTAGCACTCACCTATGTCATCACGAAGTGCTTAAAGAGGCTAGTCACGGACAATAATCACCTCCACCTTACCAGACAGCCTAGACAGATCCATGGACGACGCAATCGCCGTTGCACTGCACACCGCCCTATCCCGCCTGGACAAGAGGAAAACCTATATGAGAATGCTGTTCATCAACTACAGCTCTGCTTTCAACACCATAGTGCCATCCAAGCTTGTCACTAAGCGCAGGGCACTGGGTCTGAATTCCTCCCTGTGCAACTGGGTTCTAGACTTCCTGACGCGCCGATATAAAGTTTGCTGACGACATGACAGTGGTAGGTTTGATTACCAACAACGACGAGACAGCCTGCAGGGAGGAGGTGAGAGCCCTGGCGGAGTGGTGCCAGGAAAATAGCCTCTCCCTCAAATTTGGCATGGCCCCTAACACCCTGACAAACTTCTACATAGGAGTGGCACAATTACGTATAACTGTTTATACCATAGCACTGTTGAATACTCGTTTCTGATTGGCTTGAAGGGCATTCTAGAGTGTGCATTATTTCCCTATAACGCACAGAATAATTCAATGGCTATGAAGTTCATTCTTACATGTTCTATTTTTGAGCTGCTAATGAAAGCAAAAGTCAAATTGAAAACATTATTGGCATTGTTGAATTCGATTTTTCATAATAACAAGCTAGGGTGATGATTTGGGAAGCTAAACTAGCAAGTGTTTGTTTGGTTACCAAGGCAACTACTGTAGCTATCTAGCTAGCAAGTGAAATTGCTAGCTACTTCAGTGGATGCTGTCACATTTCTACTGGCAAATGAATAAATATTTAGTGGCAAATGTGTTCATTTACAGCCATGGTATAAATAATCAACTCAGGGCTCTATGCATTCTGTGGAAAATAATGCAACTCTGTGGAAGGTCAGTTCCACTCCACTAATGCATCGTGGAACACACCTTCCACATGTGCATTATTTTCCAGAGAACGCATAGCCCCTCAATGATTATCCTTTACTTAACTGACATTTATGGATGAAGTCCATCATGAACATAACCATCCTAAAAAATGTAAAATGTTTTTGGAACTAACAGCTGACTGAAGACGGGACAGCCGGGCATTCGTTTTTGCGGTAATATAACACGGACTCTTAACAACTTCATGGTCCCTACTGAAACAAACAACAAGAGTCTTCAGTTGCCTAGGCAACCATTCTATTTCTATGGCAGCACATGCAGTCAGGAGTGGAGGAGAAGAGAAAATGTGTGTCTTCGAACGGTTTTGCTATTCGAACAGTTAGTACGGGGACCGCGGTCATGTGGCTGGCCAATTACCATCATTCAAAATTCCACTCCAAGACATTTACAGCACTCGGTGTCAAAGGAAGGCCAAGAGCAGGTATTCCCCCAGGGGTACGCGCAATACCGTCGGGGGTACGCCAAATAAAAATGTGATTCACATAAAAAATATATTTTTAAAACAGTCCATTTATATTTTCCAAAGATGCTATACATTCTCGCCTGAGTAGCCTCGTTTCACTGCCAAAAATAATATGAAACCATCTAGTGTTCAGCAAAATAACAGCACAATGTCAAATACAGGTTAGCTAGTCAAATAATTAACATCCAATCACATTAACCGTTCCTCTCTCACGGGAATTCCACTAACGGTCCGTATGTAGCCAAACGTAGCTGCTGCTCATGTTGGTATCTGTACTGATGGCGCAAAAGCCATGACAGGCAGACATAGTGGAATGGTAACGCTCGTGCAAGCAATTGCACCCGACACCGCTTGGGTACACTGCAGCATCCACCAAGAGGCTCTTGCTGCCAAGGGAATGCCTGACAGCTTGAAAGACATTTTGGACACTACAGTGAAAATGGTTAACTTTGTTAAAGCAAGGCACCTGAACTGTCGTGTATTTTCTGCAACCATGTAACGCTTTTACAACATACAGAAGTGCGCTGGTTATCAAGGGGCAAAGTATTGACACGTTTTTTTTAAAATTGAGAGACGAGCTTAAAGTTCTCTACTGACCACAATTCTTTACTGACCAAGGCAGCAGCTACTCTTCCTGGGGTCCAAAAAGAGATAAAACATATCATACAAAACATTGTGCATTATCCCAATTTACATTGCTCCATTATTGCATTACAATACTACATTATATTACTAAGAATGGTGTGTGGGTGTGTAGTGTGTGTATTTTAGTGTGTGTCTCCACAGTTTGCGTTGTGCGGTGAGGTGTTGTTTTTATGTTTTTAAATCTCTTTTTACTGCTAGCTTGAGTTACCTGAGGTGGAAGAGAGTTCCGTGTACTCATGGCTGAATACTGTATGTTTCATAGCCTCTGTTCTGGACTTGAGGACTGTGAAGAGACCTCTGGTGGCACGTCTTGTGGGGTATGTATGAGTTTCTGAGCTGTGCTTTAACTGATTGAACAGACAGTTTGTACTTTTAACACATCAATACCTTTCACAAAGACCAGTAGTGATGCAGTCAATCTTTCCTCTATTTTGAACCAGGAGAGATTGATATGCATGGTGTTGATATTAGCCTTCCATATACATTTAAGGGCAGACGTTCTGCCCTGTTCTGGGCCAACTGCAATTAGCCTATGTCCCTCTTTGCAGCACTTACACTAGTGTTACACCAAGCAGTTTAGTCTTCTCCTCAACCACATTATTAATTACTAGATTACTAGATTTAGAGGAAGTTTAGTGTTTAACTAATAATTTGTCCCAAATACAATGCTAAGTTTTTTAATATATTTAGGACTAGCTTCACCCATTCTAAAACTGACTGCAGCTCTTTGTTAAGGGTTGCAGTGATTTAACTTGCTTACATGTATAGTGTTGAGTCATCGGAGCCCATAGACACACAGGCTTTATTCAATGCTAGTGGTAGGTCATTAGTAAAAATAGAGAACTGTAGAGAGCCAAGACAGCTGCCTTGAGGAACACCACACTCTATCTGGTTTCCATTAAAGAAAACCCTCTGCCTTCAGAACGTATTCAATTTCCTTGACTAATTCCACATTTTGTTGTTACAACCTGAATTCAAAATGGATTAAATATTTTTTTTCTTCACTCATCGACACACAATACACCATAATGACAAGGTGAAAACATGTTTTTAGAAATGAAAAATATAAAAATATAATTTACTTAAGTATTCACAACCCCGAGTAAAAAAAAAAAACCTAGTCCTTGCTGATGACAAGCAGGAATCCACTCTCTCTACAATAAGAGCCCTGGCATGAACATATCCCTTTGTATTTTATAGATGTGCTCTCTCTGCATGAAATAGATATGGTATAAAACACAGTGGGGGGAAAAAAGTCCTGACTGAACGACCAGAAGCATCAATATATATGTAAATGTGCCCACTTACAAGCACAAAAGAGAAAATGGAAAAAATGGCCCATTAAATTTTCTGAGGTTCAGGCTATGGCTGTTTATTTCCCAGGTGCTTTGTTTGGTTCAGATATAAATGTATTTCATTATTGATGCATAGGTGACTGCCTGAGATCTACCCTCCAAGCCAATAAAAGCAGCCTATATATTGTGGGTTTGTTCGGTGGCGTGGATTGTGTGTGTGTGTGTGTGTGTGTGTGTGTGTGTGTGTGTGTGTGTGTGTGTGTGTGTGTGTGTGTGTGTGTGTGTGTGTGTGTGTGTGTGTGTGTGTGTGTGTGTGTGTGTGTGTGTGTGTGTGTTGCGGTCCTTGACAGTAGGAGTTTAGTGGCCCTATGTGCTGCAGTGTGTGTATGTGCACTACAGGTATTTGTGTGTGTGTCTTGTCTCCAGGCTGAGGGAATCCTGAAAGATCTCAACATCTGGAACAACACCATGACAGAGGTATGTTAACCTAAATCTAATTTCCCTGATCAGAGTGAACTCACAGCTACCCACAGTATATCCAAAAGCAAGACAGACAGGTACCATCGTTCTTAGAGAATGGTGAGCCTTAACCATCCAAGTCCTTGGGGAGTCCTCATGACTGACATTTTGACCCATACCTGCTGAGTTTGCCATATACTAGTCAACACATTCTAACCTGTAATAATGACATGGCTTTGACTCATTTTATTATAGGGCTCCTGTATTGTGCCTTACCATCAATAGTGTTTTCACTTGCACACAATTCAAGTCCATCAAATTGCATTTGTCACATCACCTCCTGGGTGAGGATCAGAGAGAGCCCCCCTCTCTCCCACCAAAGAGGAGGGGGAGGGGGGGAAGTTAGCCAGTTTTATGACGGTCGTAAATACCTTGCAGGAACTCTCTCTCCCACTCTGCAGAAATGGAGAGAGAGACTTTGCAGTACTGTAACAGAGAGAGACTTTGCAGTACTGTAACATCAAAAGATTGGACATTGAGACAATATTCCCAACACAAAGTCCCTCTCCAGCTGTTAGCCTAGGAAACGCGAATGAAGACGAGAGACATAGAACAATTTCCTTTCACCACTATAGGTATCTCTAGGGTATCTATTTTAAACAAACAGAGTGAAGAATAAGGCCCATTGAACACCGCATGGTACACCTCTGGAAGAACCGTTCTACCAGACTCTCCGAGACCAAGAAGCTACGACGACCAGAGACTTATACAACCAGAGACTTTCTGTTGACTGACTCCACAGACTGATTGGGCGTTTTCAACAGAGCGAGACGACAAAGACATACAAGCGTAAATATGTACCTTGCATTTCTAAATCCGAATGAGCGGTTGTTGGCATACTAAATATCCATATTTACGATGAGTGTATTATTCAACTGTATGTACGATAGTTGAATTCCTTTGTCTCTCCTCCTCCCGCTCCCCCCCCCCCCCCCCCCCCCCTTTCATTGTGTAACAAGCCATCATATCGGGTTAGTCCACTAGGGACTTTTCATTGCATCATGTTAGTAACCAATGTATATCTATCCTGTGTGTGTGTTTATGTAATTCTGTGTGATTATTTAGTTAGTTAGTAAATAAATAATTAAGCCAATTTGTGTATCGCTGATTCATCATGGAGACTAGGGTTTGTGCAGATATGAAGTCAACAAGGTTCAGAATGAGACTGATGAGGTAATAGATGACTTGTATAACAATATATATCTTTAGAGTTAATTCAGGAAACAGTAACTCATTAAACAAAATTGTTCTGTGGTGCCCCAAGATTGCTAATGAGTTAATTGTTACATTATTAATTTAATCATCGTAATATTTAAACATAGTTAATTGATTTTATAAACTAATCGTCATCGCATTAATGGTACCAACGTCACGACACAGGTCTAGACTAACAGTTAAATGCTTACTTACGGGTCCTTTTCCAACAATGCAGAGTTAAAGACACACAAAAACAAAAGTAGAAAGTGACACAAGCAATAAATACAGAGTGAATAACAAATAACATGGCTATATACAGGGAATACCAGTACCGAGTTGATGTGCAGGGGTATGAGGTAATTGAGGAAGTCATATACATATAGTTAGGGTAAAGTGACTAGGCAACAGGATAGATAATAGACAGTAGCAGCAGTGTATGTGGCGAGTGTGAAAGTGTGTGTGTATGTGGCATCAGTTTGGATGTTGTGTGTGTGTGTGTGTGTGTGTGTGTGTGTGTGTGTGTGTGTGTGTGTGTGTGTGTGTGTGTGTGTGTGTGGGGGGGCCTTCTGAGGAAGGAAGAGGTGTGGGTGTGTTTTGACCATGTTAATTCGTTAGTGATGTGGGCACCGAGGAACTTGAAGCTCTCAACCCGCTTCACTACAGCACCATCCATGTGGATGGGAGCGTGCTCGCCCCTCCATTTCCTGTAGTCCATGATCATCCCCTTTGTCTTGCTGACGTTGAGGGAGAGGTTGTTGTCCTGGCACCACACTGCCAGATCTCGGACCTCCTTTTATTGGCTGCATCATCATTGTCAGTGATCAGTCCTACCACCGGCGTGACGTCAGCAAACTCGATGATGGTGTTGGAGTTGTGTGAACAGGGAGTACTGGAGGGGACTAAGCACACACTCCTGAGGGGACCCCGTGTTGATGGCCAGCGTGGCAGATATATTGTTGCCTACCCTCACCGCCAGGGCCTAAAATAAATGTTTTGGTCCTCCAGCCACAGTTAGATGAAAAAAAATCAACCAGCCACTCACATTTTTTAACATCCAAAATATTTTTGCGCCATAAATACAGTGCATTTGAAAGTATTCAGACCCCTTGACTTTTTTCACATTTTGTTTCGTGACCTTATTCTAAAATGGATTAAATCATTTTTTCCCCCTCAATCTACACACAATACCCCATAATGACAAAGCAAAAAAAATGAAATATCACATCTACATAAGTATTCAGTCCCTTTACTCAGTACTTTGTTGAAGCACCTTTGGCAGCGATTACAGCCTTGAGTCCACATGGGTATGACACTACAAGCTTGGCACACCTGTATTTGGGGAGTTTCTCCCATTCTTCTCGCAGATCCTCTCAAGTTCTGTCAGGTTGGATGGGGAGCATCACTGCACAGCTATTTTCTATTTTCAGGTCTCTGCAGAGATTTTTGATCAGGTTCAGGGCCACTCAAGGACATCCAGAGACTTGCCCCACTCCTGCGTTGTCTTGGCTATGAGCTTAGAGTTGTCCTGTTGGAAGGTGAACCTTCTCCCCAGTCTGAGGTCAAGAGTGCTCTGGAGCAGGTTTTCATCAAGGATCTCTCTATTTTGCTCCATTTGTCTTTCCCTTGATCCTGACTAGTCTCCCAGTCTCTGCCGCTGAAATACATCCCCACAGCATGATGTGCTGCCACCACCATGCTTCACCGTAGGGATGGTGCAAGGTCCATGCTCTTAGTCCATTTACCTTCTGGCAAATTCTAAGTGGGCTGTCATGTGCCTTTTACTGAGGAGCGGCTTCCGTCTGGCCACTCTACCATAAAGGCCTGATTGGTGGAGTGCTGCAGAGATGATTGTCCTTCTGGAAGGTTCTCCCATCTCTACAGAGGAACTCTGGAGCTCTGTCAGTGTGACCATTAGGTTATTGGTCATCTCCCTGACCAAGGCCCTTCTCCCCCGATTGCTCAGTTTGTCAGGGCGGACAGCTCTAGGAAGAGTCTTGGTGGATCCAAACTTCTTCCGTTTAAAAAAGATGGAGGCCGCTGTGTTCTTGTGGACCTTCAATGCTGCTGAAATTTGTTGGTACCCCTCCCCAGATCTGTGCCTCAACACAATCCTGTCTCGGAGCTCTACGGGCAATTCCTTCGACCTCATGGCTTGGTTTTTGCTCTGACATGCACTGTCAAATGTGGGACCTTACATAGACAGGTGTGTGCCTTTCCAAATCATGCCCAATCAATTGAATTTACCACAGGTGGACTACAATCGAGTTTTAGAAACATTTCAAGGATGATCAATGGAAACAGGATGCACCTGAGCTCAATTTCAAGTCTCATAGCAAAGGGTCTGAATACTTATGTAAATAAGGTATCTGTTTTTTATTTGTAATAAATTTGCAAAAATTTATAAAAACCTGTTTTTTTCTTTGCTATTGGTTTTTGTGTGTAGATTGATGTGGAAAAACATGTATTTAATACATTTTAGAACAAGGTTGAAACATAGCAAAATGTGGAAAAAGCACTGTTCATACAAATACACAAAAAAAACAGATGACCATGCTTTACATTTGACATTTTAGTCATTTTAGTCATTTAGCTAGGTGGGACATTTCATTTAATTTGAGCCAAACGTATCAGATGAGACCAAATGTTCAGCTGCCCCTTTAAGGGCACGAGGTGACAGTGGTAATGGGGCAACTCAAGTTGTGTCACCTGTGTCTGTGTGTGAGATTTGGGATCTGACTAGGGCATCTCTTTACTATTATTTGAAGCAGCAGATTCAAACTAATGTTGAAAAACAACTGTGCTTGTGAACAAAATGTAAATTGCCAAGAACACAAAGAATTAGACCAACTTTTATGCCTGTGCGCAGCTCTTCCAAAAATGTATCTATCAGCACTTCACTCAGAGTGCACAGGTCTCCCGCCAGGCAGTTTTGTGTTTGTATTTGTAATACTTTGCGATTAGCAGCTATGAAACAAAACAGCAGAAATACTTTGAAAACAGCTACTGCAGAATTGTTCTACTATAAATCGTACATGTGCTTCTATTTGACTTTTGACTATTTTTATTTACAAATGTAATGCTCGCAATGTAGAGCCCTGCAAATCGACCACCCGCCAACGTGGCTGGTGAAATAGACATTCTTATCTGCCAATACCTACATTTACCTGCATTTGGCAGGTGGTGAGTGTTCATTTTATGCCCTGCTCACCGCCTGTGGGAGGAGAACCAGCTGCTGAAGTCCAGGATCCAGTTGCAGAGAGAGTTGTTCAGTCTTAGGATCCTGAGCTTGGTGATGAGCTTGGAGGGGACTATGGTATTGAATGCTGAGCTGTAGTCAATGAAAAGCATTCTCGCATAGGTGTTCCTTTTGTCCAAGTGGGAAAGGGCCGTGTGGAGTGCAATTGAGATTGCATCATCTGTTGGGGTGGTATGTGAATTGGAGTGGGTCTAGGGTTTCCGGGATGATGGTGTTGATGTGAGCCATGTCCAGCCTTTCAAAGCACTTCATGACTGTGGTTGTCATTTAGGCAGGTTACCTTCGCTTTCTTAGCACAGGGACTATGGTGGTCTGCTTGAAACATGTAGGTATTATAGACTCGGTCAGGGAGAGGTTGAAAGAGGTTGTCAGTGAAGACACTTGCCAGTTGGTCCTCGCATGCTCTGAGTACACGTCCTGGTAATCCGTCCGGAACAGCTGGTGCTCTCATGCATGCTTCAGTGTTGCTTGCCTCGAAGCGAGCATGAAAGGAATTTAGCTCATCTGGTAGGCTCTTGTCACCTTGCAGCTCGCTGCTGGATTTCCCTTTGTAGTCCGTAATAGTTTGCAAGCCCTGCCACATCCGATGAGCGTCAGAGCCAGTGTAGTAGGATTCAATCTTAGTCCTGTATTGATGCTTTGCCTGTTTGACGGTTCATCTGAGGGCATAGCGGGATTTATTATAAGCTTCCGGATTAGTGTCCCACTCCTTGAAAGTGGCAGCTCTAGCCTTTAGCTCGGTCCGAATGTTGCCTGTAATCCATAGCTTCTAGTTGGGATATGTACGTACAGTCACTGTGGGGGGGACGTCGTCGATGCACTTATTGATGAAGCCGGTGACAGAAGTGGTATACTCCTCAATGCCATCGGATGAATCCCTCACAACCGCACACCACATGTAACCACGCCAGCCCAGGACCTCCACATCCAGCTTCTTCACTTGTAGAATCATCTGAGACCAGCCACCCGGACAGCAGATGAAACAGGAGTATTTCTGTCTGTAATATAGCCCTTTTGTGGACAAAAACGAATTCTGATTGGCTGGGCCTGGCTCCCCAGTGGGTGGGCCTTACTGCCAAGTGGGTGGGCCTATGCCGTCCCAGGCTGCGCCCCTGCCCAATCATGTGAAATCCATAGATTATTTCAATTGACTGATTCCCTTATTTGAACTGTAACTCAGTAAAATCATTGAAATGGTTGCATATTGCATTTATATTTTTGTTCAGAATAGTATGTAATTTTCAACAACCATGACAAGCATCTATAAGCAGCCAAACGGCAAGAAAGCACAGAGGAAAATGTATAGCCTAAACCAGGGGTGTCAAACTCATTTTGCCCCGGGGGCCACATTCGGTCATCAACAAGGTTCGGAGGGCCGCAGTGATATTTGGTTATATTTCCTCGCCGTCAACATTTGCAAACAATAGTCCTCTATCTATCTTTTTTGGAATTTTCAATTGACAATTTTCAATTGTCTAGCTTTCATTTCGGTGATTATTAGCGAGCTGGACACAGTCAAGAAATTGTACAGTGCCTTCAGAAAGTATTCACACGCCTTGACTTTTTCCACATTTTGTTGAGTTACAGCCTGAATTCAAAATGAGTTAAATTAAGATGTTATGTCACTGATCTACACACAATTCACCATAATGCCAAAGTGGAATGTTGTTTTAAATAGTTTTTAACAAATTAATAAAAAATAATAAGCTGAAATGTCTTGAGTCAATAAGTATTCAACACCTTTTTTTATGGAAAGCCTAAATAAGTACAATGGTAAAAATGTGCTTAACAAGTCACATAATAAGTTGCATGGACTCTGTGTGCAATAATAGTGGTTAAGATGATTGTTGACTGTACCACACACATACAATTATCTGTTAGGTCCATCAGTCAAGAAGTAAACTTCAAGCACAGATTCAACCCACAAAGACCAAGGAGGTTTTCCAATGCTTCGCAAAGAAGGGCACTTATTGGATGATGGGTAACAATGAAAATAGCAGACACTGAATATCCCTGTGACCATGGTGAAGTTAACAATCACGCTTTGGATGGTGTATCAATACACCCAGTCAATACAAATATACAGGTGTCCTTCCTAACTCAGTTGCCAGAAAGGATGGAAACTGCACAGAGATTTCACTATGAGGCCAATGGTGACTTTAAAACAGTTACAGAGTTTAATGGCTATGATAGGAGAAAACTGAGGAAGGATCAACAACATTGTAGTTACTCCACAATACCAACCTAAATGACAGAGTGAAAAGAAGGAAGCTTGTACAGAAAACAAAAATTCCAAAACGTGCATCCTGTTTGCAATAAGGCACTAAAGGAATACTGAAAAAAATGTGGCAAAGAAATGATATTTTTGTCCTGAATACAAAGTGTTATGTTTGGGGCCAATCCAACACAACACATCCCTGAGTACCACTCTTCAAATTTTCAAGCATAGTGTTGGCTGCATCATGTTATGGGTATGCTTGTCATCTAGGCAAGGAGGACTAAGGAGTTATTTAGGATAGAAAATAAACGTAATAGAGCAAAAGGCATAATCCTATAGGAAAACCTGGTTCAGTTTGCTCCCAACAGACACTGGGAAACAAATTCACCTTTCAGCAGGACAATAACCTAAAACACAAGGCCAAATATACACTGGAGTTGCTTACCAAGACAACATTTAATGTTCCTGAGTGGCCTAGCTACAGTTTTGACTTAAATTGGCTTGACAATCTATGGCAAGACCTGAAAATGGTCTTGGCTGTCTAGCAATGATCAACAACCAACTTACAATCCAGGTATGCAAAGCTCCTAGACTCACAGCTCTAATCGCTGCCAAATGTGATTCTAACATGTATTGACTCAGAGGGTTGAACACTTATCTAATCAAGATACACTAAATTACCAAAAGTATGTGGACACCTGCTCGTCGAACATCATTCCAAAATCATGGCATTAATATGGAGTTGGTCCCCCTTTGCTGCTATAACAGCATTTACTCTTCTGGGAAGGATTTCACTTAGACGTTGGAACATTCCTGTGGGACTTGCTTCCATTCAGCCACAAGAGCATTAGTGAGGTCGGGCACTGATGTTGGGCGATTAGGCATGGCTCGCAGTCGGCGTTCCAATTCATCCCAAAGGTGTTCGATGGGGTTGAGGTCAGGACTCTGTGCAGGCCTGTCAAGTTCTTCCACACCGATCTCGACAAACCATTTCTGTATAGACCTCGCTTTGTGCACGGTGGCATTGTCATGCTGAAACAGGAAAGAGCCTTCCCCAAATCGTTGCCACAAAGGTGGAAGCACAGAATCGTCTAGAATGTCATTATATGCTGTAGCGTTAAGATTTCCCTTCACTGAAACTAAGGGGCCTAGCCAGAACCATGAAAAACAGCCCCAGATCATTATTCCTCCTCCACCAAACTTTACAGTTGGCACTATGCATTCGTGCAGGTAGCGTTCTCCTGGCATCCACCAACCCAGATTTGGCCATCAGACTGCCAGATGGTGAAGCGTGAGTCATCACTCCAGAGAACACGTTTCCACTGCTCCAGAGTCCATTGGCAGCGAGCTTTACACCACTCTAGCCAACGCTTGGCATTGCTCATGGTGATCGTAGACTTGTGTGTGGCTGTCCGGCCATGGAAACCCATTTCATGAAGCTCCAGACGAACAGTTATTGTGCTGACGTTGCTTCCAGAGGCAGTTTGGAGCTCGGTAGTGAGTGTTGCAACCGATGAAAGACGATTTTTACACGCTACACGATTCAGCTCTCGCCGGTCCCTTTCTATGAGCTTGTGTGGCCTACTACTTTGCGGCTGAGCAGTTATATATTAGTGTTTTATTTTTCATACATAAAAAAATAGATATAATTTTTCTTCCACTTTGACATGACAGAGTATTGTGTGTGTATCGTTGACAAAAAATTGACAATGAAATACATTTTAATCCCACTTTGTAACATAACCTAATGTGTAAAAAGTAAAGCGATGTGAATACTTTGAGGGCACTGTAGGTACATTATTTCTACACAGTTTCGGTTTGGTTTTAGTCATTTTAAAGTACATTGAGTTAGTTTCCTCACAAACCACCCGCGGGCCGGATAAGTTTGATACCTCTGGCCTACACAGAGTGCCAAAGAAAAGCTGTTTGTTACATAACCGTCAATGTCATGTTGCTTTTTATTGAACGCTAAATCAATAACTACTCATGTAAGAATGCCTTCATTGTGGTGAACACTAGCTAGTATAACCATCCATCTAAAACACTTTTCAATTCCCCAGTCATTGTTGTTAGCATGTTACTCAAGGGATTGCTGAGAAAATGCCAGAACATTACAGAGTATCTCAGATTTTCTCTCTTTCTCTCCATGTCCTTGAAGATGAACTGTTGTGGCTTCACCAACTACACAGACTTTACTGACTCGTACTACTCGGAACAGAGTGAGGCAGCTACCCACCCAACTGCTGCCGACTAGACACTGTAGCCAGGAACAGGCACGGCTCAGTGCTGTTCAGGTGAGACCATGGCAGGCAATGGTTCAATATCCCCTATATAGTGCACTACTTTTGACCAGGTCTCATAAAGTTCTGGTCAAAAGTAGTGCACTATATAGGGAATAGGGTGCCATTTGGGATGCATTCCATAAACGTAATAGGGTGAGACACCCACAGAGGGATACCAAACAATAGGCCAGATGTACCTGTTTTTTGTGCCATTGTTTTCCCCATGAATAAAAGGGATAGAAAAGACAAAGCAAAAACCTATATTTGTTACACCTTCTTCACTCACGTCCTCAAAAACCTAACATTTATCTAAAGGAAAAACAGATGCAACCTTTGCATCTGATGCAAATACAGTTGAAGTCGGAAGTTTACATACACTTAGGTTGGAGTCATTAAAATCGTTTTTCAACCACTCCACAAATTTCTTGTTAACAAACTATAGTTTTGGCAAGTCGGTTAGGACATCTACTTTGTGCATGACACCATTAATTTTTCCAACAATTGTTTACAGATGATTTCACTTATAATTCACTGTATCACCATTCCAGTGGGTCAGAAGTTTACATACACTAGTTGACTGTGCCTTTAAACAGCTTGGAAAATTCAAGAAAATTAAGTCATGGCTTTAGAAGCTTCTGATAGACTAATTGACATCATTTGAATCAATTGGAGGTGTACCTGTGGATGTATTTCAAGGCCTACCTTCAAACTCAGTGACATCGTCAGCCTTAAAGGTGAATAATTAATATCAAACTGTTGTTCCCAATTAACGAAAATTATGTAATTAATGTTGTTGTATTGTGCTGGAACTTATGACAAACTATAATTTATTGGGTTCAATTAAGAAAAAAAATTACTAATAGGATTCTGAATGGGGTGACAAAACACTACAAGATCTAGGCCTTTTGATTTCCAATAGGAAAAAAAGTAGTCCAATAGGATTCCATGATTCTGATACAGGTGACACAAAATCCTATAAGATCCAATAAGATTACATTTAATTTCCAATAGGAAAAAAATTGTCCAATAGGATTCTGGTAGAGGTGACACAATATCCTATAGGATTGTGAGAATCCTAATCCTATAGGATATTTTGACTAGGGAGTTTGTCCTGTTTTGGTTCAGTCATATGTGGGTCTGGTCATGTCATGTTGTCAGGAAAATCTTGTGGCCATAATGACATTTAGTGTTGGAAACAGAGGCTGTTACATGTCATTATAGCTGTAATCTAATCTTCCGAACACGTTTCCTTCTCCTAGCTGGCAGCCACATGTGTTGTTACCTGGCCAAAAATGTCTGCTGAGATGTTTTGTTGAACATACAATAGGTTGTAATTGTAGTGCCATGTCTGATAGGTTGCCTTGGTGTTATCAGATTGTTTTTTAACAGTATGTTCCTACATATGAGAGATAATACACACCCGGGTATTAAATCAGTGCGCAACAACATAAACTGATTTGTAGATGGAGGAAGTTTTGATTACAAAGTGTGTGCGCGCAGTTTTGTATTAGTCTTGGTTTTATTACTTTCCAAACTGTATGGAGACAGAATAAGAGAAAACAATCAAACCAAGAACGAGAAAATTACAAATATTCCAAAGTAATAAATCAATGTTATGCCTGCTGTAGATTCACCTCTATTATAAATTCACATGCTTATGTTAATCACACACCTAAGCATTCTTTCACTGCAACTCCCCCAATTAATAATACAAACACTGCAAGAAAAACTGACACCAGAATTAAAAAACATATTTATTAATTTCATTGAGAAAGACTAATACTGCAAAACAAATGTTTATGGACCATTATCAAGCAGACAAGCTTCCATTATAATAGATCCGTCTTTGAAATTAGAGGACTGTAGAGCTAGACAACGAGATGATCATGACCAAGTTCTTCCCACTGAAATGTCCATTGCGCGTGCGCACACGCACACACACACACACACTGCAAAATAACAAGTGGTTATTATGACTGAAATGAAAAACATTGTTAGCTGCAGGATATCGGCATGGTACTGATGAAACGCACTGCAGCCACACTGCAAAAACGGAGATACAGTATACCTACTTTTACAAACAATTTCATCACCATTCAACCCTACAGTAGATACTGATAACATATCCAACATTTAAAAAAAGTGATAGGCTTTCTGAAATACTCCACCTTGAAATGTCTCTCAACCACACTGTGCAGAGACCATCATATATGTGCAGAAACAGACTGACAACAGACTTTAGTGTTCACGGGTTGATGTTAACCACTGTTCTTTGCGTGGCAAATGGCACCCTATTCCCTAAAGAGTGTACGACTTTTGTCCGGGACCCACAGGGCTCAGATCTCAGTGCACTATATGGGGAATAGGGTGCCATATCTCTTATGTGCCTAATCTGCAACGACTAGCACGTTAAACATAGGTTAATGAAAAAATTATAATAAGAGGAGCCTTTTTATTCAGATATATAGATAGATAAATCTATGTAACAGTTGAAGTCAGAAGTTTACATACACTTAGGTTGGAGTCATTAAAACTCGTTTTTCAACCACTCCACAAATTTGTTAACAAACTATAGTTTTGGCAAGTCGGTTAGGACATCTACTTTGTGCATGACAAGTCATTTTTCCAACAATTGTTTACAGACAGATTATTTCCGCTGTTCAGATTGTATCACAATTCCAGTGGATCAGAAGTTTACATACACTAGTTGACTGTGCCTTTAAACAGCTTGGAAAATTCCAGAAAATGATGTCATGGCTTTAGAAGCTTCTGATAGGCTAATTGACATAATTTGAGTCAATTGGAGGTGTACCTGTGGATGTATTTCAAGGCCTACCTTCAAACTCAGTGCCTCTTCGCTTGACATCATGGGAAAATGAAAAGAAATCAGCCAAGACCTCAGGAAAAAAATGTTAGACCTCCACAAGTCTGGTTCCTCCTTGGGAGCAATTTCCAAGCGCCTGAAGGTACAACGTTCATCTGTACAAACAATAGTACGCAAGTATAAACACCATGGGACCACAAAGCCGTCATACCGCTTAGGAAGGAGACGCGTTCTGTCTCCTAGAGATGAACGTACTGTGGTGCGAAAAGTGCAAATCAATCCCGGAACAACAGCAAAGGGCCTTGTGAAGATACTGGAGGAAACGGGTACAAAAGTATCTATATCCACAGTAAAACGAGTCCTATATCGACATAACCTGAAAGGCCGCTCAGCAAGGAAGAAGCCACTGCTCCAAAACCGCCATAAAAAAGCCAGACTACGGTTTGCAACTGCACATGAGGACAAAGATCATATTTTTTGGAGAAATGTCCTCTGGTCTGATGAAACAAAAATAGAACTGCTTGGCCACAATGACCATTGTTATGTTTGGAGGAAAAAGAGGGAGGCTTGCAAGCCGAAGAACACCATCCCAACCGTGAAGCACAGGGGTGGCAGCATCATGTGGGGGTGCTTTGCTGCAGGAGGGACTGGTGCACTTCACAAAATAGATGGTATCATGAGGTAGGAAAATTATGTGGATATATTGCAGCAACATCTCAAGACGTCAGTCAGGAAGTTAAAGCTTGGTCGCAAATGGGTCTTCCAAATGGACAATGACCCCAAGCATACTTCCAAAGTTGTGGCGAAATGGCTTAAGAACAACAAAGTCAAGGTATTGGAGTGGCCATCACAAAGCCCTGACCTCAATCCCATAGAAGATTTGTGGGCAGAACTGAAAAAGCATGTGAGAGCAAGGAGGCCAACAAACCTGACTCAGTTACACCAGCTCTGTCAGGAGGAATGGGCCAAAATTCACCCAACTTATTGTGGGAAGCTTGTGGAAGGCTACCCTGAAACGACAGGGAATTTTTACTCTGATTAAATGTCAGGAATTGTGAAAAACTGAGTTTAAATGTATTTGGCTAAGGTGTATGTAAGGTTCTGACTTCAACTGTACATTAGTATATCAGATCTGTAAACGTTAGGCCTAAAAAAATATTGATATTAATAAAACATTTCAACCACTTGTTCGTTGATATACTGGCAAGTTAAATAAATTAAAATAAGTTAAAATGTATACAGGATTGACAAAGCACTTGGAAATAAAATAAAAATACAATATTTTCTGGTTGGGCAAGTTTCATCAGAAGCCACTTATTTATGCGGGTGTGTCCCCACAAAGCTGGGGTTGAGATTTGAGCGTCAATTATCCTCCCTCTCCCTTTTCATCCAGTTTGTTTCTTCCATACATCATCCAACCGTCGTAAAGGAGACGCAGTAAATGTTAACAGATCCCTTTTGTACTCCTCCCTGGTCCAGCCTCTGTCCCCTCTCCTCTTCTCCGAGAATTCACAGGTGGAGTGTCAGTAAGGGGCATAGCTATATATACGTAACCATTTGGACGGAATCCTGTGGCACAGCCTAATACGGTCAATCTCCCACTTCGTCAAAAACCTTTAGGGAACCTCCACACAGTGAAAGACAAATGATGATCAGTGGTTCAGTCCAGTCAGTGTCTGACCACCACCATAAAAGCACCACTTCCAAGAAGCCTTGCTGTCTGTGTTAAGGCCAGGAGGGTGGTGTTGGTAGTAGTGTAAGGGTGCAGGCGTTAAGGCCAGGCTAGAGAGTGTGTGTGGTGGTGTTGGGCTACTCCACCTTTTACATGACACTATTTTGAAACCGGTTTCAAAAGAGACTATTTTTGCAGTGTAAAGAAACGGATCTGGCGCCAAATCTGACCTCAGGAATCAAGATTCTCAAGCTACCTCAGTAGGCAGTGTGGATCACTTCTACACCACATACCCCCCTCTGAGTGTTGTAGTGTAAAGAAAGAATGGCTCTCCGACGCCCCAAGCCCCTGCAAGAATGACCGTAATACCAGTCGAGAGCATTGTGAGAGGGTGTGTGGTGGTGTTGGGCTAACGCTGCTCCATGGGGGCTCCCTCTTCTTTGGGCGGAGGCTCTAGGTGGATGGGTGTAACGTTCACTGGCTTCTTCACACTGAACAAAGTGAAGAGAGAGGGAAAAAATATAGATATTAGCGGTGGAAATAAGTTGGATGGGATTCTGTTCTGGTTAAAAAAAAAGTTTAGTTGAGTATACATTGTCATTCTATTGTGAAGTACTGCAATTTGTTCTTAACTGACTTGCCGAGTTAAATCAAATAAAAATGTGCCGAGGGGCCTTAACCATAACCACAGTAACGCACTATAATAACTTACGAGTATGGCGAGATAGGAACGGCCACAACCAGGACATGGTTCCTCTTCCTGAAGAGCCTCCACAGGCCGTTGTGGTACCCTCTCACATCCAGATCCCACACATGGAGACACTGAGGACAGCACACACGTTAGTCCACAAAACACTCTTCAGAGAAAGACCAGGCAAAGAAAAAAAACTATAAAAAATACAACAAAAAAAACAGCCACGAGTTTCATACGAATTCGTTTTAAGGTTAAAAACCTCTACCTACAGTGCATTCCTTTAACTTTTTCCACATCTTGTTACGTTACAGCCTTATTCTAAAATTGATTAAATTGTTATTTTCTTCACCAATATATACACAATACCCCATAATGACAAAGCAAAAACAGGTTTGTAGACATAAAAAACTGAAATATCACATGTACATACATTTTCAGACCCTTTACTCAGTACTTTGTTGAAGAACCTTTGGCAGAGATTAGAGCCTCAAGTCTTCCTGGGTAGGACACTACAAGCTTGGCACACCTGTATTTGGGGAGTTTCTCACATTCTTCTCTGCAGATCCTCTCAACCTCTGTCAGCTATTTTCAGGTCTCAAGAGATGTTCAATCGGGTTGTCCGGGCTCCAAAAGCCACTCCTGAATTATTTTGGCTGTGTGCTTAGGGTCGTTGTCCTGTTGCAATCTTTAGCAGGTTTTAATCAAGGATCTTTCTACTTGGCGCCGTTCATCTTTCCCTCGATCCTGACTAGTCTCCCAGTCCCTGCCGCTGAAAAACATCCCCACAGAATGATGCTGCCACCACCATGCTTCACTGTAGAAATGGTGCCAGGTTTCCTCCAGACGTGAGGCTTGGCATTAGGGCCAAATAGTTCAATCGGACCAGAGAATCTTGGCAAACTCCAAGTGGGCGGTCATGTGCCTTTTACTGAGGAGTGGCTTCAGTCTGGCCACTCAACCATAAATCCTGATTGGTGAAGTGCTGCAGAGATGGTTTTCCTTCTGGAAGGTTCACCCATCTCCACAGAGGAACTCTGGAGCTCTGTCAGAGTGTCCATCAGGTTCTTGGTCACCTCCCTGACCAAGGCCCTTCTCCCCTGATTGCTGAGTTTGGCCAGGTGTCCAGCTCTATGAAGAGTCTTGGATTGCCAACTGTAGGACCTTATATAGACAGGTGTGTGCCTTTCCAAACCATGTCCAATCAATTGAATTGACCACAGGTGGACTCCAATCAAGTTGTAGAAACGTCTCATCTGAATACTTTCCGAAGGCACTGTATATTGAAATGTGAAGAGCTTGTCTCGATATCTCCCCTCCCTCCCTTTCAATCCCTCCCCCTCTACCTTGGCAAGCTCAGTCCAGGTGGATGTGTCAGTCTCCAGCTCCATCTTGATGTACATGACATAGGTCTTCCCCTCTGTATCAGGGATGAACAAGTCCTCACATGGGTTCTTACTGTGGTCCAGTACATCAGCCTCCCTGAGCACAACACAGAATAACACACACGTTAGTCACCAAAATGTTTTCCCCAGGATTTCTTTCAGCAGTGGTGGCAAAGGTAGCGGGGGGGGGGGGGGCTGTGTACTTTGCTACTAGCGTTAGAGCATTGACATGCTAGCTGTTCCCATAGACGTACAGTTATTGAGGCAACGACTATCCATTTAAAAGCGAATCTCGGTGGAAATACATACATATTTTTAAAAACCCACATGCGCACGCACACACAGCTTAATATGTGGACTATATCTGATACATGCTCACTCACTTAAGTAAGTTCTGAATCTCCAGCTCGTAGGCATCTTTCTTCAAACCGTCTACATTCTTCAGCTGGACATTAGGAACCGTGTTGAGCCTGTGCTTCTTGAAATACACTTCCTAGAGAGGATCAATTAGGAAGTAACACTCAATTGCAAGACCGGTCAAACCCATAATCAGCTTATGAAAACCCACTGAGAAAATGTCAGCATCCCGATTCATCAAGTTCCCTTTAAAATGGATACCAGGCTGAGCAGACGGCATGAAAGGCTATACCATAATATTCTAGTAGTGAAGAAGAGGGCCTTACGTGGAAGTAGCCGTTCATGTTGAGTCCGATGATGCCAAAGTGGTAGGAGCGGGACACGTCAGGGATGATACACTCTCTGCCTTTCCTCTGTTCTGGCATACGCATCCACATGTCCCAGTCCCACAGCTACACACACACACGTGTTGTCATTATCACACAGAGAAAATATTAACTATCAGTTTCGGAAACACTGCACGCACATGTGCTAGTACCTTCTCAGGCGTGGGCCACTTGGGCTCCAGTTCGTCCTTGTAGAGACTCTTCTTCAGCACCCAGCCCAGGCCTGGCATACTCTCCACTCTGTAGAGGAGAGCTGGGTCCTCTGCTGTGTGCTCATAACCCTGCATAGCAGATATTAAAAACTACATAAAACACTATTTCCACACATTACAGTAATATATGGCAATTCCCAGATGCTTTTATCCAAAAGCAACTTGGTGTCATGCGTGCAGGGCCAGCTCAAGGCATAAGCGAAATAAGCGGTGTCTGCATGCTTCCCAGCCAAAACAGTTCGGAAGAGTTTGTGCATATATTATGACATTTCGTAACGTTTTTGTTAATTTTGGACTTGTGTGGGTTTTAAGGCTGTTCGGGCACATAAAAAAATTCTAGAGGCAAGCCGAAGTTCGGAGCCGAAGTCTACGCCCCTTCGTCAGTGATTGGCCAAGAGCAGGGATTCTTCAATAAAGTCTTTGTTGTGACTCATTTTCATGCAAATTTTTTAATTGATAAATACTGCACCAAACAGCTTAGTTAGATGTAAAAATACACAACTAAGATCCTCTGCAAAAACATAAAAATGAATGACATATTTCTTGAGTTATTTTAGATTGAGTCTGACTAATTTGAGGAAGTGTACATTTTTTCTCTTTTTTCAAGCAAAGGTCTATTAACCTGTTTGGGATAGAGGGCGCTGTTTTCACTTTGGGAAAAAATCGTGCCCAATTTAAACGGCCTCGTACTCTATTCTTGCTCGTACAATATGCATATTATTATTACTATTGGATAGAAAACGCTCTCAAGTTTCTAAAACCGTTTGAATTATATCTGTGAGTAAAACAGAACTAATTTTGCAGCAAACTTCCTGTCAGAAAGTGAAAAATCTGAAATCGAGGCTCTGTTCCAGGGCCTCCCTATTCATTTGCTTGAAATCTATGGATATACATGCACTTCATACGCCTTCCACTAGATGTCAATAGGCAGTGAGAGGTGGAATGGGGTGTCTAGCTTTATCTGAGGTCAAATGAGACCTCTTGGAATGACATGACCCCAATTTCCTTTGTTCAGGAAGGCGCGGGAAGGAACTCTGGATTGCCTTCTGAAAATCTTTCGTTATAGACGGCTAATATCTCCGGCTTTGATTTTATTTGATAAATGTGATAATATCATCGTAAAGTATGTTTTTTCAATATAGTTTTATCAGATTATTGAAAGTTTAATCGGGAGTTTTGGCGTGTTCCGTTCTCTGCGTTTGGTGACGATGGACAGCTTCGCGCCACTTGGCTAGCTTTGGTTGCTAAATCGACAGACGAAGAGGACATTCTAAATCCAAACAACGATTATTCTGGACAAAGGACCCCTTGTACAAGATTCTGATGGAAGCTCAGCAAAAGTAGGACCCATTTATGATGTTATTTCGTATTTCTGTCAAATGTTTAGTATTATTTTCCGCCCTCATTTTGGGCACTGTCTCACTATAACGTAAGCTGTATGTCGTACTAAAGTTATTTTTAGAATTCTAACACGGCGATTGCATTAAGAACTAGTGTATCTATCATTTGCTGTACAACATGTATTTTTTAGTAAAGTTTATGATGAGTTATTTGGTCAGAATAGGTGAGTCAGAAATATATCCGGAGATTCTGGAAAAAAGTTGCTACGTTTTCACAATGTATAACCACGGATTTCAGCTCTAAATATGCACATTTTCGAACAAAACATAAGTGTATTGTATAAACCTGATGTTATAGGACTGTCATCTGATGAAGCTTGTCAAGGTTAGTGAACAATTATATATCTTTTGCTGTTTTTTTGCGATCGCTAACTTTTGCTGCTGATAAATGGGTTGTGTTTTTGGCTATTGTGGTAAGCTAATATAATGCTATATTGTGTTTTCGCTGTAAAACACTTAAAAAATCTGAAATATTGGCTGGATTCACAAGATGTTTGTCTTTCATTTGCTGTACACCATGTCTTTTTCATAAATGTTTTATGATGAGTATTTAGGTATTTCACGTTGGTCTCTGTAATTACTCTGGCTGCTTCGGTGCTATTTGTGATGGTAGCTGCAATGTAAAACTATGATTTATACCTCAAATATGCACATTTTTCGAACAAAACATAGATTTATTGTATAACATGTTATAAGACTGTCATCTGATGAAGTTGTTTCTTGGTTAGTTTGGTTGGTTCTTGGTTAGTTTGGTTGGTTTTGTGCAAGCTACCTGTGCTGTGAAAGAAATGTCTGTGCTTTTTTGTATTTGGTGGTGAGCTAACATAAATATACGTGGTGTTTTCGCTGTAAAACATTTAAAAAAATTGGACATGTTGGCTGGATTCACAAGATGTTTATCTTTCATTTGCTGTATTGGACTTGTTAATGTGTGAAAGTTAAATATTTCAGAAAAATATTTTTTGAATTTCGCGCGCTGCCTTTTCAGTGGAATGTGGGCGGAGTTCCGCTAGCGGAACCCCTGTCCTAGACAGGTTTTAAGGGAGTATGTCAGCACACTCGTTGGTTCGGCTAGCCGCCAGCCGAACTGAAGCATGCTGACGCCTTTAGGGCCCCCAGACCCTTAAGGCAGAACTCAGTCAGTGTCTCAACTTACTATTGAGAGGAAGAATAGTCAAATATACCAGGTGCAATTTTGAAATTTGGTTGTGCAACAGCAATTTGTTTTGTTATGTCAGTCATTCGATTAGCCATGTCAATGTTTTGATTGGTAGGTAGTCTAACCAGCCATCTAAACTTGTAGTAATCATGGCCAAATACCAACTGGGCACGTGCCCAGGGGCCCTGTCCTCCATGGGCCCCCCATTGATTTTGTTAGTCATTCTCACTCAGATATCATATTAACGTGGCACAAGTCATGGAAAATGTGTAGAATTGGAACTTTAAAGAGGCCCCCACCAGAGGGCAATTCCACCCCTATTTCTACATAAATACTGTCCTATAGAGGAAATTCTCATTTAGGTTCCACCTCCGAAGAATGACGCAGCCTGCTAATACATATTCACGAATTGGGGGTGGGAACGTTGTGTTGATTTCCACGTGGTGTGGAGAAATCACAAGTAGGGCCCTGACAGCGTATTTAGCTAGCATGCTAACCTTATGTATCCAGCTAATATTATCTGTTGCTGCTACACCTTATTCTAAAGATTAGCCAGCTGGCTACAGCTGGTTCTGGAGCTGAATTTGTCATAAGCAATTAGGGAAATGTTCACCAGATGGATAAGGGAAAGCAGTATCTTTGACTTTGCCATCTATTGTTATATCCAAAGTCCTGGCATATTTCATAAATTGTTGGCTCTGAATCCGCCATAGAAATAGAAAAAGTAATATGGAAAGCCTAATTACTGAATGATTTGGACTAGGTGCAACCTTTGGTAGGCTGCTGGCAGGCTGTTCAGCTGCGCTATAGCAGTGACAAGTCAGCCTGTGCGCATGTCATGGTTCTCACAGCTAGGGGAAGTCAAATCATAGGCTACAATGACTTTGCTCATGATGCACGCCGCAAATGATATGTAAAACCACCCAGTTTATAATACAGGATAAACACTTGTGATTTCGAGCTGCACCAATAAAAAGCAGTGAAGCATGGTCAAAACCATTCATCTTGGGGTGGTGGGGGGAACGGGGTTCCAAAATGCAATCATGTTACATGCAAGTTTACCATTTATAAAATGGTCATATACACTCAGTGTACAAAACATTAAGAACACCTTCCTAATATTGAGTTGCGCACCTTGTCAGTCTATGACATGGAAAGAAAAGGTGTCCTTAAATAAAAGAGGATTCTACACTTAGTGTATATAAACTCAGCAAAAAAAGAAACGTCCTCTCACTGTCAACTGCGCTTATTTTCAGTAAACTTAACATGTGTAAATATTTGTATGAACATAACAAGATTCAACAACTGAGACAAACTGAACAAGTTCCACAGACATGTGACAGAAATGGAATAATGTGTCCCTGAACAAAGGGGGGGGGGGGGGGGGGGGGGGCTAAAAATTAAAAGTAACAGTCAGTATTTGGTGTAGCTGCCAGCTGCATTAATTACTGCAGTGCATCTCCTCCTTATGGACTGCACCAGATTTGCCTGTTCTTGCTGTGAGATGTTACCCCACTCTTCCACCAAGGCACCTGCAAGTTCCCGGACACTTCTGAGGGGAATGGCCCTAGCCCTCACCCTCCGATCCAACAGGTCCCAGACGTGCTCAATGGGACTGAGATCCGGGATATTCGCTGGTCATGGTAGAACACTGACATTCCTGCCTTGCAGGAAATCACGCACAGAACGAGCAGTATGGCTGGTGGCATTGTCATGCTGGAGGGTCATGTCAGGATGAGCCTGCAGGAAGGGTACCACATGAGGGAGGAGGATGTCTTCCCTGTAACACACAGCGTTGAGATTGCCTGCAATGACAACAAGCTCAGTCCAATGATGCTGTGACACACCACCCCAGAGTACAGGCCTCGGTGTAACGCTCATTCCTTCGACGATAAACGCGAATCCGACCATCACCCCTGGTGAGACAAAACCACGACTCGCCAGTGAAGAGCACTTTTTGCCTGTCCTGTCTGGTCCAGCGACGGTGGGTTTGTGCCCATAGGCGACGTTGTTGCCGGTGATGTCTGGTGAGGACCTGCCTTACAACAGGCCTACAAGCCCTCAGTCCAGCCTCTCTCAGACTATTGCGGATAGTCTGAGCACTGATGGAGGGATTGTGCGTTCCCTGGTGTAACTCGGGCAGTTGTTGTTGCCATCCTGTACCTGTGCCGCAGGTGTGATGTAACGAGCCTGTGCAGGTGTTGTTACACGTGGTCTGCCACTGCGAGGACGATCAGCTATCCATCCTGTCTCCCTATAGCGCTGTCTTAGGCGTCTCACAGTACGGACGTTGCAATTTATTGCCCTGGCCACATCTGCAGTCCTCATGCCTCCTTGCAGCATGCCTAAGGCACATTCACGCAGATGAGCAGGGAAGGGACACTGTGCATCTTTCTTTTGGTGTTTTTCAGAGTCTGTAGAAAGGCCTCTGTAGTGTCCTAAGTTGTCATAACTGTGACCTTAATTGCCTACCGCCTGTAAGCTGTTAGTGTCTTAACGACCGTTCCACAGGTGCATGTTCATTAATTGTTTATGGTTCATTGAACAAGCATGGGAAACAGTGTTTAAACCCTTTACAATTAAGACCTGTGGAGTTATTTGGATTTTTATGAATTATCTTTAAAAGACAAGGTCCTGAAAAAGGGACGTTTCTTTTTTTGCTGAGTTTATATTTTTATACAGACTAGCTCAAAAATAAGTGAAACTGGACAAATTATCCAATGGATTATGATAATTTCCTGGTAAAAAAAGTGGAGGTGCAAAAACATACGTTTAATTTGCTCCCTCTCTCAGGCAGCTAAGTGTAGGCTATGGGAAAAGCGGTTTGGCTCAGCCAAACTTCATCTATTATATTGCTCAGCTCAGTCGCGACTCGAAGAGAAAGAACTTTGCAGGTGTTTCTGATTAATAAACAATGCCATGCTGGTGGGTGGTAACATTCAAATAAAACCCAGCTCTGAAAAGAAAGAGACTGAAAAGTATTAGCCCCTCATGTAGGGGAAACACACGGCATTGGCACTGAAAATATCATAAGTTACCACTTCGGGATTTCCCATTTCCAACTCCAAATACAGTATATCATACTAAAACAATGACTTGACTTAAATTGTTGTGCAACATCATTGGTAAGCTATTGGCATCGTCTTTCAGCTGAAATTCTACTCGTGGGTATTTAAAACACATTTTCTCTGTATGGCAAAATGTGTAGAATTGCAGGAAATGTACTTTTAAAACGTACATTTCTCTCTCCGTCATCAAGAGGGGCCACAAATGTTTTGCCATGAGGTGGGGGGCCCCCTAACCAAATCTCACTTTGGGCCTGCAAATGGCATGCATGCATACATTTTACGTTACAGTGGTCCAAGGGAATTGAACCCACTATCCCGGCACTGCAAGCGCCATGCTTTACCAACTGAGCTACAGCAACGAAAAGAAAACGTTTAAAAAGGGTGGAAAGTATCGAGAGGAGGAGGACACTGACCTGGTCGTTCCAGGCTGAGATGCAGTACAAGCTGTCGTCCTCGTTGAGCAGATGGACGGTCTGGCTCAGGAAACTGGACAGGAACAACAACCATAACAATGTCACCAACCATGGTCTTATTTCAGACGGCGCGTCGATTCCGCCTGCACTGATCTGTCACATTGGTTGAAGGACAAGAGTCGCATAGGAATGACCACCATCTGACTTAAGACGATGGTCACTACCACAACAGCATGAGTTCACCACAACACTTGGATGTCTTCATGCTGGGGATGAATAAAGTTGATCCGAGTCTATGATTCCCTACCACAAATACATTCCATTCCAGTATGTGACAGTTGAACCATCTCTTCCAGTTCTTTCGAAGAGCATGTTTGCGAGGTTACACAAGCATTGAATTCAGTTGGCCCCATACTCCAACTGTTTGTGAGCCATTTCTCATTAGTTAACGGAGGACAGAGCTGGAGAAGTAGCACATGTTCAACAGTTAATACATTTAATGCTTGGGGCACACAAAGGAGAGAGAGATTTAGTAAAGCAGGAAGCATGTGGATCTACTGCCCCCTTTTGGTCAATAATGGTAATATTCATTCTAAAGCACATACTTGGCTACATTAAACTCACTGACAACCTTCCAATGATCTTTGCGCTGAGATTGAAGTCTCTCTCTCGCGCTCCCTCTCACCTGAGTGTACTACACATTAAAAACACCTTACTAACATTGAGTTGCACCTCACCCCTCAGAACAGCCTCAATTCGTCGTGGGCAAGGACCCGGGTCTGAATACTTATGTAAATGGCATATCACTTATTTGTATTTTTTATACATTTGCAAACATTTCTGAACCTGTTTTTGCTTTGTCATTATGGGTTATTGTGCATAGCTTGATGAGGAATTTGGAGATTTTTTCAAATCTATTTTAAGGCTGTTACGTAAAAAAAAAGAAGGGAAAATGTCTAGGGGTCTGAATACTTTCCAATGCACTCGGAAAGTATTCAGATTCCAGTTTCCACATTTTCTTGCGTTACAGCCTTATTAAAAAATGGATTAAGTAGTTTTCCCCCCTCAATCTACACAATACCCCATTACGACAAAGCAAAAACAGGTTTGTTGAAATGTTAACATATTTATAAAATTTTGAACTGAAATATGACATTTACATAAGTATTCAGACCCTTTACTCAGTACTTGTTGAAACACCTTTGCCAGCGATTACAGCCTTGAGGCTTCTTGGGTATGACGCTAAACGCTTAGCACACCTGTATTTGGGTGTACTTAGCACACCTGTATACTCAATGACATTGAGTCTTGTCCCGAAGCCAATCCTGCATTGTCTTGGCTGTGTGCTTAGGGTCGTTGTCCTGTTGGAAGGTGAACCGTCACCCCAGTCTGAGGTACTGAGCCCTCTGGAGCAGGTGTTAGTCAAGGATCGCTCTGTACTTTGCCCCGTTCATCTTTGCCTTGGTCCTGTCTAGTCTCCCAGTTCCTGCCGCTGAAAAACATTCCCACAGTATGATGCTGCCACCACCATGCTTCACTGTAGGGATGGTGACAGATTTCCTGCAGACGTGACAGTTGGCATTCAGGCCAAAGAGTTCAATCTTGGTTTCATCCGACCAGAGAATCTTGTTTCTCGTGGTCAGAGTCCTTTAGGAGCCTTTGGACAAACTCCAAGCAGGCAGTCATGTGCCTTTTACTGAGGAGTGGCTTCCGTCTGGCCACTCTACCATAAAGGCCTGATAGGTGGAGTGCTGCAGAGATGGTTGTCCTTCTGGAAGGTTCTCCCATCTCCACAGAGGAACTCTTGAGCTCTATCACGAGTGACCATTGGGTTCTTGCTCACCTCCCTGACCAAGGCCCTTCTTCCCCTGATTGCTCAGTTTGGCTGAGTTAGGGTTCTAGGAAGAGTCTTGGTGGTTCCAAACTTATTCTATGTAAGAATGATGGAGGCCACTGTGTTCTTGGGGACCTTCAAAGCTGCAGAAATGTTTTGGTACCCTTTTCCAGATCTGTGCCTCGACACAATCCTGTCGTCTTGGAGCTCTACGGACAATTCCTTCAACCTCATGGCTTGGCTTTTGCTTTGCTCTGACATGCACTGTCAACTGTAGGACCTTATATAGACAGGTGTGTGCCTTTCCAAATCATGTCCAATCAATTGAATTTACCCCAGGTTGATTCTAATCAAGTTGTAGAAACATCAAGGATAATCAATGGAAACAGGATCCACTGGAGCTCAATAGCAAAGTCTGAATACTTAAGTATCTGTTTTTTATAAATTTGCAAAAATAAAATAAAACCTGTTTTCACTTTGTCATTATCGGGTATTGTGTGTAGATTGATGAGGGAATTTGTTTGATCAATTTTAGAATAAGGCTGTAACGTAACAAAATGTGGAGAAGGGAAGGGGTCTGAATACTTTCCGAATGCACTGTATATACACACACACATGTAAAGTGTTGGTCCCATGTTTCATGAGCTGCAATAAAAGATCCCAGAAATGTTCCATACGCACAAAAAGCTGCTCTCTCAAAGGGTGTGCAAAAATGTGTTTACATCCATCCCTGTTAGTGAGCATTTCTCCTTTTTCCCGAGATAATCCATCCACATGACAGGTGTGGCATATCGAGAAGCTGATTTAACAGCACGATTACACAGGTGCACCTGTGCAGTTGTCACACAACAATGCCACAGATGTCAAGTTTTGAGGGAGCGTGCATTGGCATGCTGACTGCATCATGAATGCTAATTTCTATACCATAAGCTGCGTCCAATGTCATTTTAGAGAATTTGGCAGTACGTCCAACTGGCCCCACAACTGCAGACTACGTGTAACCACACCAGCCCAGGAACTCCACACCTGGCTTCTTCAGCTGCGGGATTGTCTGAGACCAGCCACCCGGACAGCTGCTGAAACTGTGGGTTTTCACAACTGAAGAACTTCTGCACAAACTCAGAAACCGTCTCAGGAAAGCACATCTGCGTGCTCGTCGTCCTACCCAGGGTCTTGACCGTGGCGTTGTAACTGACTTCAGTGGGTAAATGCTCACCTCCGATGGCCACTGGCACACTGGAGAAGTGTGCTCTTCACGGATGAATTCCGGTTTCAACTGTACAGGGCAGATGGCATCGTGTGGGCGAGCGGTTTGCTGATGTCAACGTTTTGAATAGTGACCCATGTTGCTATGGGTTTATGGTATGGGCAGGCATAAACTACGAACAACGAACACAATTGCATTTTATAGATGGCAATTTGAATGCACAGAGATACCATGACAGGATCCTGAGGCCCATTGTCGTGCCACTCATCCACCGCCATCACCTCATATTTCAGCATAATGCACGGCCCCATGTCGCAAGGATCTGTACACAATTCGGATCTGTACACAATTCCTGCAAGCTGAAAATGTCCAATTTCTTCCATAACCTGCATACTACCCAGACATGTCACACATTGAGTATGTTTGGGACGCTCTGGATCGACATGAACAACACTGTGATCCAGTTCCCGCCAATATCCAGGATCTTCGCACAGCAGTTGAAGAGGAGTGGGACAACATTCCACAATCAACAGCCTGATCAACTCCATGCAAACTCTATGGTTTTCTGATCCTCGTCCCTACTTTTTTTTTATTTTAAAGGTATCTGTGACCAACAGATGATATCTGTATTCCCAGTCATGTGAAATCCAAATCCATCAATCTAAAACAATAGAGATCTTACCTGAAGAAATCTATGGAGATATCTAGGTCTTCCTCCAGGACTACGGCAAAGTTGGCATCCTGCAAATCAATCACAAATCAACCACAATGGCAGAAATCAACCACACCATAATAACTGATCTGGATTTGATGCACAGAAAGGTGAAAATACTCACTGGGTGTAGGTTGAAGGTTGCAGTGAGACTGGCTTTGTAGTGCTGAAAGGAGAGAGCAGACAGATGCATGGAGGTGGTAGTGACTGGGTGATGGATGCCAAAACACTGTGTGCATTACAACACGACATTGCCTTTGATTGTCTCATTTGTTGGTGTTTGACAAAATAAGTGACTTCTAGTTGACTAATGACTGTATGACTGACTCCGTTTCAGCTGGTCTGTGATGGAGGCTGCTCTGAGTGTGATGAGACATCTCACCTGTGATACTCTGGCATTCTTGATGCTGATGGGAGTGTGTTGAACCCCCTTCAGTCCAAACAGCTCCACCACATCCATGGGCTCCTGCACGCACACACACACACACACGCACAAGCACGCATGCAACTTTAAGCGCAATAAATGAAATACCATTACAGTTGAGAAGATGGTTAAAAAGGAGGGTGACGATAAAGAGAAGGAACTCGGTACCTCATAGTATCCATCGATGAAGACTGTGACCATCTGTGGGTTGACCCCCTGGGCCGAGAGCAGAGACCTCAGCATCCTAATAATGATAGGACATCAGACAATGTTTGCCTGATTAGATTTTGGTTTGCTATTTGGCCTCAGAAAACCAGCACTGATTTGTAAGATCAAAACAATGTTTCTGGTCTGAACCCTACTTCCAGACCCCTTCCCGTCAGGATCACAGTCATACCTGTACAGATAGTTAGGTCTGTTCCCAGCGATGACCGCCACAGGAACATTGAACACATTGTTGTTGGGGAGCTAGAGAAAGGAGGGGGAAGGGGGACAGCTTGAGTTCAATCATCCAGACGGGCCCTTATAAAAAAAAAACTAGTGCACTGAATAGGGTGCCATTTGGGACGTGGCCTTACTGGGTCTGGGCTGAACTCAATGGGGGCCGGGTCTTTGCAGCTACAGATGCTGCCGTAGCCCTCCACCTTACTGCAGAAGAGTTTCCTCCTCCTGTTCAGCTCTGTGTCAGCCCAATGGCACTCTGCATCTGCAGGGGGAGAGAGAGGAGAATGGTACCCAATTACAATTAACTGACACATTTATTTAATTTTTTTCCCACAGGGGAACTTTGAGTGTGGCATTCAGTATAAAACACACATGACAAGTAGGAGTTGAGATGGTGGTTGACATGGTGCAAGAGCATAAAGCCACCTTACAATGCATAGTGAAAGTATACACACCCCTTGCAGTCTACACACGATTTTTAAATCGATCTACACAACCTAGTCCACACTTTCAAAGTAAAAGACAAAATATTGAAAATTAATCTTCATAAAAAATTAAGATGTATTGATTGCATTTGCCTTCACACCCGAGTTAATACTTGGTGGAAGCACCTTTGGCAGCCATCACAGCTGTAAATAATTTTGAATAATACCAACCTTGCACAACTCTTAGGGAAACATAAATCAATTGTTTTTCTCAAAATTGCTCAAGCTCAGTAAACTTGGTTGGGAATCATTGACGGACAGCAATATTTAAAAACCTGATTTTCATCTTAAGCATCTTAAGCATCATGTTATAGGTATGCTTGTCACCAGCAGGGACTGGGAAGTTTGTCAGAAGCAAAATAAAGATGAACGAAGCAAAGCCCAGGTAAAAAGTTATAGGAAACCCCACCTGTTTTGCTCTAGGATACCCACAAGCCTCGCCTGAAGGCAGCCCGGTACCAGTTTTTTTTTTTTTATGTATGGAAGCACATATGGAAGTAGTTTAGTACCAAAAAAAATAATAAAATGCTAGAACAACTTCCAGCCTATAAGTACACACTGAAGAACGTTGCCGGGCGTCTCCTTTAGCATATGCATCAGATGCATATCAACCCGCAAGGCGTGCAAACATCGACACCAATGCTTGATAAATAGAGCATAAACTATTACAAAGTAGAAACAAAAAAGATAACCAAGTGAGCAGGTGAAATTATTGGCCGTATTCCTAAACAAAAGCACCAGCGCATGAACAATTGTCAAGGATGAAATGCATAAAGAAATATGTGGAAATATATTAATGACAAGATATAAAAAGTCATTTGTTGAGTGTATCGGACACCATGGTGCCCCTATACCTGCGCTTTTAAGCATCGTCTTCTCTTTATGCGTCGGGTCCACAGTCAGCAACGTCAATTTTAAGCTCAATTTCCGATCCTCCAACTCATAAATTCTGCAGCATTTGTAATGCTGTCAGTGCATCAATTAGTTTGGTTCGGCTTGCCATTGTGAACTACACGCGTTGTATGTTGTACAGTGTCCGATTTGACTCTGAGGAGAGATTATATACACCATTTCCAGGCTTTCATAATCAAATAAATTAGACCGCCCACAATTCTTCATCATTACACGATTGTTCTAAATTCAATCATCCTCATCACCCTCAACATTCAGATCAATCTGTTAACTCGAAATGACACAACGACAAGGTTCCAGTTGAACAAAGTTTACTATACTGTATGAACACACTACAAGATAGCCATTCCAAGGCTAGGTCCATTAACAACCAAACTTCCCGCGCAGGCGCACTCTTGACAGAGTAACAGCCCCGTAATAACAGAAATATAGGGATACTTAAAACATGAACTTAACACAATCAAATTCAATCACCCTCATCATTCAGTTCATTGAAGTCACATGCACCATTATCAGTTCTGGTTTCTACCACCCATTCATCCATTGAAGACAAAATAGCATATTTTATTAAGTTACTCGTTTTTGCTTAGTAGTCAGAGCAATGCTGCCGCGCGAGTGGTCATGTGCTGAACACATTGACAGCACGGATATTCTTGGAAAAAGTTACATTTGGAACTGGAGCTGCACCTCTTGAATTTTGCGTTATTTGACGAATTTTGCGTTATTTGACAAAGGTAAGTGTCATAGAGCAAATTCTGCAGTTTCTTTCTTATACGATATAGAAATCAAAATGTTTTACCTGCATGCGTATTGATAAAGTGATGCTCCTTTCCCTGCATCTGTCAACAAGACGCACCTCTCTCTTCATGTACAATTTTACAACTGATAATATTGTCACTCATCAGATTGTCAATTTCATCTCGTCTATAGGCCAACCATTTGTGTGTGAAATTTGTTTCGGTATAGTTTAGGTCAGTGGAGGCTGCTGATGGGAGGATGGCTCATATTAATAGCTGGAATGGAGCAAAAAAATGTAATGGCATCAATACATGGAAACCATGTGTTTGCTGTATTTAATATCATTCCCCCTCTTCCGCTCCAGCCATTACCATTACCACGTCCTCCCCAATTAAGGTGCCACCAACTTCCTGTGGTTTAGGTGTAGTTTCGATGGCCCGGCTGTACAGGCTGACTGGCATCGTTTGTTTCCTGCTCATCAACTTGGATAGAGTCAAGGATATGTTTTGCAATATTCTAAAAAGGCCTACTGCAACACGTAGCGTGTTTGTGAGTCCCTTACAATAAAATGTGATTAGCAATAGAGTTATAGTAAATAAAAGTCCCATACCAGATTATTTTCATAACGTAAAACAGAATGATATCAACCAGCAAGGCACGTGGTCAAATTATTTGCTGCTGATAAATAACACCCTCATGACACTATTGTCATTCAAAATAAAAAGCCATATCTCAGACTAGCCAATAAAAATAAGAGATTAAGATGGGCAAAAGAACAGACACCGGAACTCAACAAGGACATTTCTAAGTGACCCCAAACTTTTGAACGGTAGTATATATTTTGGGGGGGGGGGGGGGGGGGGGGGTAGATGCCTACAATTTTAAATCAAATAGATAAATTATCCTTGGTATGAGCATCTTAAAACAATTCCCCCCCAGCTTAGACTAGAGGGTTGAAACAGTTGCATAGTTTAATTGCTGTGATAGGAAGAAACTGAGGATGGATCAGCAACATTGTAGTTACTCCACAATACTAACCTAACTGACAGAGAGAAAAGAAGGAAGCCTGTACAGAATAAACATTTTCAGAAACATGCATCCTGTTTGCAACGCGGCACTAAAGTAATACCGCGAAACATCTGGCAAAGCAATTCACTTTTTGTCCTGAATACAAAGTGTTACGTTTGGGTTAACTCCAAAACATTACTGAGTAGCACTCTCCATATTTTCAAGCATGGCTGCGTCTTACTATGGTTATGCTTGTGATCGTTAAGGACTGGGGAGTTTTTCAGGATAAAATAAACCTAATGGAGCTAAGCGCAGGCAAAATCCAAGAGGAAAACCTGGTTCAGTCTGCTATGCTGTATTTTGTGTAGATCATTGACAAAAAATTACAATTAAATTAATTTTAATCCCACTTTGTAACAAAATGAGGAAAAAGCCAAGGGGTGTGAATACTACTCTACCTCGTACCCCTGTACATCGACTCGGTACTGGTACCACATGTATATAGCCAAGTTATCGTTACTCATTGTATATTTGTCGGGTTATTATTTTTCTATTTTTCTCAGCATTGTTGGGAAGGGCCCACAACTAAGTATTTCACTGTTAGTCTACACCTGTTTACAAAGCGTGACAAATACAACAGTCATAGACTGTTCTCTCTACTACCGCATGGCAAGCGGTACCGGAGTGCCAAGTCTAGGACAAAAAGGCTTCTCAACAGTTTTTACCCCCAAGCCATAAGACTTCTGAACAGGTAACCAATGGTTACCCTGACTATTTACATTGTGTGCCCCCCCAACCCCTCTTTTACGCTGCTGCTACTCTCTGTTTATCTTATATGCATAGTCACTTTAACTATACATCCATGTACATACTACCTCAATTGGCCCGACCAACCAGTGATCCCGCACATTGGCTAACTGGGCTATCTGCATTGTGTCCCACCTCCCGCCAACCCCTCCTTTTACGCTACTGCTACTCTCTGTTCATCATATATGCATAGTCACTTTAACCATACCTACATGTACATACTACCTCAATAAGCCTGACTAACCGGTGTCTGTATATAGCCTTGCTACTCTTATTTTCAAATGTATTTTTACTGTTGTTTTATTTCTTTACTCACACACACACACACACACACACACACACACACACACACACACACACACACACACACACACACACACACACACACACACACACACACACACACACACACACACACACACACACACACACCTTTCTTTCGCACTATTGGTTAGAGCCTGTAAGTAAGCATTTCACTGTAAGGTCTACACCTGTTGTATTCGGCGCACGTGACAAATACACTTTGATTTGAAAACCTAACTCAAGAATAGTTGTATTTTTCAGAGACAATTACACACATTTTAATGCCAAAGACAGACCAGAATGGCTTTCCAAGAGCTGGTGAGATGTTCCAGAATGTTCCAGTCTCAGTCCTGACTTAAATCTGCCTGAAGATTATAGACCTTTGAATACAGCTGTCCATCAAAGATTCCCAACCAAATTTACTGAGCTTGAGCCATTTTTGACAAAAACAATTGATATACATTGCCTTAAGAGTTGTGCAAGGTTGGTAGAATCTTATTCAAAATTATTCTGTTTTTAAAAGATGCTTTCACCAATGATTAACTATGTGGTGAGAAGACATGCAATCAGCACATCTTGATTTTCATATGGAAAATGTTATATTATTTTTCTTTCACTTTGAAAGTGTGGAGTAGGTTGTAAAGATCAGTAGGACAAAATTCTAATGTAATCCCTTTTTAGATATATTCTTAAGGCAGCAAAATGTGAAGACTGCACAAGGGTTGTGTAGACTTTCGACTAGCGACTGTATATTTGAGATCATTTCTCTTAATAGCTGCATATAAAGGATGATTGGTCATTGTTGAGCGTGGAGCAAGGTGAGGAGGGAGAAGAGGGGATGGGAGGCGAGGTAGGTACCTTCAGAGGCAGTGAGCTGCACCTCAGTCTTCAGTAGAACAGGATCTCCCCAGGTGGACAGGGCTGGGGACTTGGAGTGTTTCTCACCATACAACTGACCTGAAAACAAACATCCCAAGCAGCTCATCATCAACACACCCACATTGCATGACACACAAATGGACAAAAACTATGATAAAGAGATAAGAAAAATTCACAACATTTCATAATGCAGCTGCGCTGCTACCAGCAGCGGTTTGGGTCTCACAGTGCACCCCTTTGCTGTTGTAATGGTAGTACAGGGAGCCTAGAGGTTAGAACATTGGGCCAGTAACCGAAAGGTTGCTGGATCGAAACCCCAAGCTGACAAGGTAAACATCTGTCGTTCTGCCCCTGAACAAGGCAGTTAACACACTGTTCCCCGGTAGGCAGTCACTGTAAATAAGAATTTGTTCTTAACTGACTTGCCTAGTTAAATAAAGGTTAAATTATTATTATTTTAAATACCATTACTGTACCTCAATTCCACCTTGCAAAATTTGCATTTACTTCTCGAAGTATTGCCATACAGGAATTCACTGCGGTCGCTTGCCTTTCTCTGGCATTTTTCCAACTTAAAGACAATGACGTAGCGGTGGAGTCGATACTCCCGGTGTCAACTCCCATTTCTGAATATCGAGATTCGATTCCGCTAGGAATTAGTACGGCAACTAATCAAACGCTCGCATATTTTATAGCGAACTAGCGAGGGACGGAGAGAGAGGGGAGGGGCACAGTACAGGCAGGTCGGCCACCAGGCAGACAGTCAGGACCGTGCACTAGGCCCATCTTCAATACATTAAAAAAAGCTGTATTTCACAATGCAATATGCTGCAATTTCACGCAACTTCAGTAAAGCAGGGCTTATCATCAATGAATAGCTTAGGATATTCTACATGCAACAGACCAAAGACCGAACACACTCACATTATTATTGAAGAGAAAGAGCAGGCGAGCCAGCGCGTGGGAGAGAGAGGAGGGCAGGCAGAAATAATTCATCTCTACCTTGCAATGTCAAGGTATGCCTTGCAAATTCACCAAAGTAGCCTTACGTTCGCTTCTTCCTCTCTGGTTTTATTTAAATTACAACTTTCCCAAGGCCTTTATAGCCGGTCATCAAGTTATGCTATAACACGGAAAAGAATACGTTTTGTGATAACTGCACTGTGATTTACATTTTGTGGGGGAAAAACAAGTCTTTGGTTAGGGATTTTTCTTAACGTAAAGATCCCAATTTCATTTAAACATTCACACCCCTAGCAGTAACTGTCATTTGTGTGAAAATGGATCTCTGTGTGTGTGTGTGTGTTTCAAGAGTGAGGGAACATCTGTTCCTATACCTCCTTTCTTCACCACCAAGGTCCACATGTCTCTCCAGCTGAGGTTGAGGCCCGCCTGGCTCCCAAGCCCCTTCAGCAGGTTTTTAGCAGACTCTTTCAGGTGGAACGTCCCCTCATCCTAAAGGTAAACAATACAGCACAAACAGACAGGCACAAAGCACTGCATCGTCAGGCTAAATCATTAGCCTTACTCTACATTAGCCCATTTAGCGCATCAAGTTTATTGCATGCAAATACAATAGCTTTGATGCAAGTCACTACTGGTGCATCAAGAACTAGCTTATAGTATATACATACGCAAAGCCGGAAGGGAGTTAACGAGTGACTCACCTTGATGGTGAAGATGAGGACCCTGCCACGCGTCACCATGTTGAGGAAGAGGATCATGGCCTCGTCCTCATGGGGAGAGTAGGTGTCAAATATCCTCTTGGCCATCACATGGCCCTGCACACACACAACGAAGTGACATTTATGCTGCAGATCTACAAATAGACCTTGTCTAGAGAAGAGAGGTTGGTTTAGCAATAGGGCGATTCCACAGTAACAAACGGAGACTAGATTTTTCACTTTAAAATGTTAAACTAAAAAACAATGACGGCAAAGTTAAACCATACAGCTCTATGCACAAGGACTACTTTTAACAATTTCCACTGAACATTTTACAAAAACACATTTACTTGGAGAACAGTGCAAATGAAAAGTTTGGGAACTGAATGACGGCACAAACAGCCAAAACCATTCTCTTAACAAACTTTGTATCTTAGCTGTTCCTCAAGTAAACGTGTTTCAGCAAAACGTGGGAATTGTTCAAAGTAGACCTTGTGCATACAGTTGTGTGGTTTGTTTAACTTTACAATGATTGGTTTTTGTTTGACATTTTAAAAGTGGAAAAACCTGAGTCTCAGTATCACTCTTACCATGGAATTGCCTACTACCAAGACTAGTAGTTTCATCTCACTATGTTGTCGACATGCTGCGCTTCATGAACGCTTGAAAAACAAAGGCTAAATTGCAAGTGCAGAGAAAAAAAACACCAGATTCAGTGTGTCTCTAAGTGAAGAGTCAGAAATGCTCACTTACTGTAGCCTGGTTGAGGACTATCACGTGAATGCCTCGGCCCTGCTCCCGCATTTCATCCTCCAACACCTGGAGAGGGATACCACAGACAACACAAGCACCTTTCAATATCAATAGTTACATCATAAATCACACTATGAAACCCAGTTTATAGGACACACATCAACAATAAGCCAGATTGTTGTTTTTATTGTTTTTCCAAGCAACTACGGAGAGGATGCGTACCTAGGTCAGTGCAGCTCAACTGGGTTTGGCTCAGTAGTGTGAAAAGGGTAGCCTTATAGTGAAATGCCTACAAGTACTCACAGTGGTTCCGTCCACTGCCACATAGACTTTGGAGCGGCTGGAGTACACCTCAATGTCCAGGACCTTTCTACCGCTCGCCGTCTTGCGCGGGGTCTCCATGTTGGGCAGGGCGTCGTCTTTAAACCAGCATGGGAAAGTTCAGCCATTTTGAATTGTGGAAAGTTGCTTCATAAATTGACATAACATTGCTCAGCCGTACAAATTCCATAGATCAACAACTTCGATAGGCTATAATAAGTGAGAAACAGCTTTTGACATCGAAAATGGAAAAGTGTGAAAGAAATGGAAGAACTGACAAGACTCACCATACTCCTGCACTGCCTCTTCCTCATTGGCTACTCTTCTTGTGTCTAAGATTAGTTTGATATTCACAATGACTGTGACCAGGAGAAATAGAACAGCTCCAGCCTGCACAGAGGAAAAAGTCAAGTTGATTTCTCAAAAATACCTCAAATGTAGGCTAACCAAAAGTGACAGTCAATGGTAGCTGAACTGGCATGTATCTGGGTTCACCTGGCAGCCTCGACGGAGAGCTCGCTTGTTAGTTAATTTGTACTTCCAGGTGAGGTAGAGGCTCCGTTGCTGGCGAGGGATGAACGGTTTTGCTCGAGGATTCGGTGTCCAGGTGTCCATACCTGACTGTGGCATGAGACTGTAAACCCTCTCCACCTCCTGCTGCTGAGCACGTTACAACAATAGCGCATATGCCTACACAGCATCCAGTCCAAGCTGATGACCAATTGCAGTGACTAATTAGTTGCAATCACCTCGTCATCTTGAAAACAGAGAGAGCAGAAGTTGAAGAATGCAGTAGCTAGCTAGTTTATGTGCACAATTAGCGAACGGTAGCATAACAACAAATATTTGATTGTGCAAAATAAATAACCCATTTTTGTTGACAACAAACATAACATGGCTAGTAGTATAACTAATTAGTAGCTAACACACCAAGATAATTCAAATGAACTAATGAAGGATATAAAAAAAAATGAACACCACCACAGGTTCATCACACCCATAGATACTGTATTTAGCTAGCTAGGAGGTCTTAACAATTTTTCTGCTGGCAAAACTAACGAAGATGTCACTTTCCTATGGTATTGAGGAAACCTTTAAAATAAAAGCCTGTATTTCAAAACATTGCAAGATGGCCAACTCATTGAAAATATATTACATTTTAATCAATGTTGAAGAATGCAAGAAGGAATTTATGATTCAAATAACCAACATCATCGAGCTTTGATTATTTGAATCAGCTGTATAGTGCTAGGGCAAAAACCAAAACATGCACCAGTGGATGGGGGGGAAATCAACAGTCAACCTCAGCAAGCATTACAAGACGGTCTTGCCGAGACAGATCTCGAATAATGAGGTGAGAAGTGGTTTAATTTGCACAAAATAATTAGTGTCACAAAAACTTGGCATTCATCTCTAAATATAATGTGCGTCCTTTTCTTTCAGTTTGTGCTGGTGGTTTCCACCTTGGTGCCCTAGTGGATGGCATTGTGCCGATGCCAAATCGCAAGGGTCGCACAGGTCATGCTGGCCTGGCTTTTGGCTTCCTGTCCACTCCTGGAGCTAGAGCTTCAATGCTGTACCCCACAAAACCTTAGTACCCCACAAAGCCTTAGTACCCCACAAAGCCTTATCCCGGACATTGTCTGTCTATTAGCTCCTGGCAACAACCTTATATACAGTCCATCCATGGCTTACGCAGGAAAGGCGTTTAAGGAACTTCTCTGTGTTGCTCTGTTGAAGTGGACTCGGGTAAATCCTTAATTACCATTACTAGTTGCATCAAAACATGACAAACAATTTCCAAGATGATGTCTTGCAAATTACTAAAACCCTGCAATGCCACTTGTAATTATAGGTCTGTGTCCTTGACTTCCCAAAATATCTAAAGTACCAGGAGCAGCTAGCATTGGAGTATGAATGCCAAGCATGGGAGCTGGGTGTGACTTACAGAAGGGCTCACCGTGCCTCTGGTGCCACGATAAAGTACACCTGAGTGATGATTATGCCAATTTTGACACTTTGTTCGAGGAACTGCGGTGCATGGGTGCAACTTTGACTTCTGGGAGTGGAAGTAATGCTGGTCAGATCTCCAGGACTACCAATTCTAGTGGACCCCATTAGTACCCTCGCCTCCAGCCTCACCTGATGGCCCACCTGCTCGTACTTATGCTGGGATCTTAAGTGTAAGATTTTCTCTGCACTGTCCAGACCATAAATGTTGTTTGTTTTGTTATGTATTCGGAAGTTTGGACGACTGAGGTGCCCAAAGTAAACTGCCTGTTATCAGGCCCAGAAGCTAACAAATACATATGCATGGTTGTATTGGATAGAAAACACTCTAAAGTTTCTAAAACTGTTAAAATAATGTCTGAGTATAAGAGAACTGATTTGGCAGGGAAAACCCCGAGGACAATCCATCCAGGAAAGCATTTTCCAATGCTTTTCTATGTGGAAGCCAAATTATAAGGTCCCAGATTGCAGTTCCTATGGCTTCCACTAGATGTCAGTCTTTAGAAATTGTTCGATGTTTTTTAGTTTTTTTTAATGAAGAAGTAGTTGTATTCTTTCTAAGTGTCACTCGTGAATGAGAGCGCGCTCCGTGTTGTTTTTCTCCAGTATTGGAAACAGTTTATTCCGTCTTAAATTGTATAGATTATTTACATTTTAGGGTACCTGAGGTTGGATTAGAAACATTGTTTGAAATGTTTGGACCAAGTTTACAGGTAACTTATTAGATCCTTTGTAGGCATGTTGGGCGAGTTGGAACCGGTGTATTTCTGAATCAAACGCGACAAATAAACAGACATTTTTGGGATATAAAGAAGGACTTTATCAAACAAAACGACCATTCATTGTGTAACTGAGACCTTTGGGATTGCAAAAAGATGAAGATCTTCAAAGGTAAGCGATTTATTTTATCGCTATTTTTGACTTTGGTTGGAAAATGTTTTTCATCCTTTTGTATGAGGGGCGCTGTTCTCAGATAATTGCATGGTATGCTTTCGCCGTAACGCCTTTTTGAAATCTGACAAAGAGGCTGCATTAACAAGAAGTTATACATTGGCTTAAAGATTAACACTTGTATTTTTTATGAATGTTTATTATGACTATTTTGAATTTGGCGCTCTGCAATTTCACAGGATGTTGTCGAGGTGGGTCGCTTGCGGAACGCCTACGCCAGAAAGGTTAATGATGGTGGTGGGGACAAGGTCGGACAGATCTCCAGGGACCCCAGCCTAGAACCTCACCTGATGGCCCACCAGCGACAACTAAAACACGTCCATCTCCACTTTTACATTGGCACAAATCATTTGTAAAAAAATATATATATCTTTAACCCAATATGTAACGCATATACAGTGACTTGCATTGTGGCAAATGTAATGGGTGGCATATAAGGTCAGCAACACTACGTATTATTCAGTGCCCCATGAAATAACACTATATGGTTTCTACAGACCCTAGAGTACTCCCAACCCCACTTTTACACAGCAGGTATTTTTATGTAGGCCAATATGTAATTTATAGGCCTACAGTTAATTCATTGGACCACTGGAATGGGTGGATTTAAAAGTGCTGCTGGGTATGTAAACCTGTCCCCCAATAAATAACACCATATCTACAGACCCTACGGAGTAATCCCAACCCTACTTTTACGTCGGCAGAGTCGTTTTTTCTCTATAAGCCAATATGTAATTCATATGCAGCGTATTGCATTGCAGTGAATGGAGTGAGGGGGTACAAGGAATCACCAGCACACTCTATTAAACCCTTTGCCCAACACAATAGACCAATTAAAGTTTTTTTAGACTGGAGTAGTTCCAATTACATATATATTTATATTTGATTAAAAGTGTATTTATTTACATATATAACCTTCATTTAACTAGGCAACATATAGCCTTACATAATAGCTTTCAACATACTAGTACTGGTGTACACTTTCTACAGAAATGCTGGTATAAATAATACAATATAAATAATAAAAGTTGGCCATATGTTCCATTAATTTAGCCTTAAAACATGCTTAAAACTATCATGTTGATATCATGGATGGTCAGTCCTTGCATCCATAGCTCCGTCAATTAAGTTGAGAGTGGAACACTTCTCCAGACCCATCCCTTCCCTGTTTCAGTAAAAGGCTGTGGGGACTACGCTTTGTTATGGTTTCAACTTCTGATTGCTGCAACGCTGTGAAAACAGTTGTATTGCACTAGAGTGCGAAAAAAACGATATTGCCTAAGTTTAGCATGTCTTTGTATGGGGACTCTTATTTTGAATAAATATCCGCGATCATCCTGCCAGAATAATATCCTGCTGCCAGGATAACGGTAATGAGGTTTTAACACACCAATGCAGCTAACGTTGGCTGGCTAGCTAACGGTAAAAAGAGCACTCGTTGCTGGCTGGTTGTCTGATATGTATCTAGTTGCATAACAACTTAAGTTAGCTACTACAATTTATCTAGCTAGCAAGTAATAACTCAACACTTACGCCGGCCGTAGCGTGCAGGACAATCGCTGGAGTTGCTTTTGTGTAAAAGGCAGCTGGCTATCGGCTGCGAACTGCTAGACTGACGACTCTCACACTAAATTCTTCCGCTGCTCTGTCGGTCGCTAGTCTCGCAAAGCCCCCTGATCCTGCGAGTTTTAGTGACGTGGAGTTCATGAACCATTCGTTCTTCTTCTTCCTCCTCAAATTTGTATTGTCGTATCGCAACCGTGGGGTGCTTACACCGCCTCCCACTGTACTGGAGTGTGAGTGTAACAGTACTCTTCTTGCGTTGTGTACGATCAATTATCCACACCCATCCAACTTGTAGCACCAGTCATGGAGATTTATTCTGATAGAAACAGCACGTCATGCAATGCACGGCTTCCCATCTAACTCTGCACTCACGGAACTGGATAATATATATAGATTAAAAGCAGAAGGAGCCTTTATTAGACCTAGGAAAACATGGATTGAGGAGGGAGAACAGAATTCATCCTATTTCTTTAGACTTGAGAAATTTCACTCTAAAAATAACACTATCCATAAGTTAAACATTGATGGTGTTATTACAGATGACCAAAAATTAATCACTAAATACTGTAGCAATTTTTACAGAAAATTGTATAGCTCTACGTACTGTCAGGAATCCACAGATATGTTTTTTAACTCACTGAATAATGTTCACTCTATCAGTGATATAGAATCTAAACAGTGTGATGAACCCATCAAAGTTGAAGAGATTATAGAGTCTATCAAACATCTAAAGAACAATAAATCGCCAGGTGTTGATGGAATTACATCAGAATTTTACAAATTATTTTCTGAACAAATAGTTCCCTTCCTATTTGAAGTCTTTTTAGAGAGTATTAAAAACAATGTTCTCCCTCCTACAATGAGTCAGGGGTTAATAACACTGATACCAAAGCCTAAAAAAGTGCTACATATCGATAACTGGCGTCCAATTTGTCTTCTTAATAATGACTATAAGATATTAGCCTTACTACTTGCAAAAATAATTAAAGAAGTCATGGATGCAATCATTGATGAAACACAGTCTGGCTTCATGAGGAACAGACATATTTCTAACAATGTCAGACTAGTATTAGACATACTTCAGCCACTCCTGGGCTACAATCACCTATCCGGACCCGTTTTACGGCCAATGCGGAGCCCCACCGGGCCTTCACGACTGACTACCTACGTTATCTGACCGAGGGAGTTATCCAACTGGCACCTCCGTCGCGACGTTACCTGAACGCTCATCTGGTGCCCGCTAATTATTAGCTGTCTTATCGGCTGCTATCTGAATAAGTCTATCGGACAATTGTTTTTGGGTCACTATAACTACAGTGGGGCAAAAAAGTATTTAGTCAGCCACCAATTGTACAAGTTCTCCCACTTAAAAATATGAGAGAGGTCTGTACTATGACAGACAAAATGAGGAAAAAAAATCCAGAAAATCAAATTGTAGGATTTTTAATGAATTTATTTGCAAATTATGGTGGAAAATAAGTATTTGGTCAATAACAAATGTTTATCTCAATACTTTGTTATATACCCTTTGTTGGCAATGACAGAGGTCAAATGTTTTCTGTAAGTCTTCACAAGGTTTTCACACACTGTTGCTGGTATTTTGGCCCATTCCTCCATGCAGATCTCCTCTAGAGCAGTGATGTTTTGGGGCTGTTGCTGGGCAACACGGACTTTCAACTCCCTCCAAAGATTTTCTATGGGGTTGAGATCTGGAGACTGGCTAGGCCACTCCAGGACCTTGAAATGCTTCTTACAAAGCCACTCCTTCGTTGCCCGGGCGGTGTGTTTGGGATCATTGTCATGCTGAAAGACCCAGCCACGTTTCATCTTCAATGCCCTTGCTGATGGTAGGCTTTGTTACTTTGGTCCCAGCTCTCCGCAGGTCATTCACTAGGTCCCCACTAGGTCCCCACTGTGGTTCTGGGATTTTTGCTCACCGTTCTTGTGATCATTTTGACCCCACGGGGTGAGATCTTGCGTGGAGCCCCAGATCAAGGGAGATTATCAGTGGTCTTGTATGTCTTCCATTTCCTAATAATTGCTCCCACAGTTGATTTCTTCAAACCAAGCTGCTTACCTATTGCAGATTCAGTCTTCCCAGCCTGGTGCAGGTCTACAATTTTGTTTCTGGTGTCCTTTGACAGCTCTTTGGTCTTGGCCATAGTGGAGTTTGGAGTGTGACTGTTTGAGGTTGTGGACAGGTGTCTTTTATACTGATAACAAGTTCAAACAGGTGCCATTAATACAGGTAACGAGTGGAGGACAGAGGAGCCTCTTAAAGAAGAAGTTACGGTTCTGTGAGAGCCAGAAATCTTGCTTGTTTGTAGGTGACCAAATACTTATTTTCCACCATAATTTGCAAATAAATTCATTAAAAATCCTACAATGTGGTTTTCTGGATTTTTTTTTCTCATTTTGTCTGTCATAGTTGAAGTGTACCTATGATGAAAATTACAGGCCTCTCTCATCTTTTTAAGTGGGAGAACTTGCACAATTGGTGGCTGACTAAATACTTTTTTGCCCCACTGTATATATATTTTGCCAATTGGATTGATCCCCTCTACCACACGGAACCCCACTAATCTAACGACGGAAACGCACGAGGTGGCTAAAAACAGACCTCCATCCTATGCTAGCTTGCTACCGATAGCCCGGCTAGCTGTCTGAATCGCCGTGACCCCAACCAACCTCTACTCACTGGATCCTTATGATCACTCGATTAAGCATGCCTCTCCTTAATGTCAATATGCCTTGTCCATTACTGTTCTGGTTAGTGTTTATTGGCTTATTTCACTGTAGAGCCTCTAGCCCTGCTCACTATACCTTATCCAACCTTTCAGTTCCACCACCCACATATGCGATGACATCACCTGGTTTCAATGATGTTTCTAGAGACAATATCTCTCTCATCATCACTCAATACCTAGGTTTACCTCCACTGTATTCATATCCTACCATACCTTTGTCTGTACATTATTCCTTGAAGCTATTTTATCGCCCCCAGAAACGTCCTTTTACTCTCTGTTCTAGACGTTCTAGACGACCAATTCTCATAGCTTTTAGCCGTACCCTTATCCTACTCCTCCTCTGTTCCTCTGGTGATGTAGAGGTGAATCCAGGCCCTGCAGTGCCTAGCTCCACTCCTATTCCCCAGGCGCTCTCTTTTGATGACTTCTGTAACCGTAATAGCCTTGGTTTCATGCATGTTAACATTAGAAACCTCCTCCCTAAGTTTGTTTTATTCACTGCTTTAGCACACTCTGCAAACCCGGATGTTTTAGCCATGTCTGAATCCTGGCTTAGGAAGACCACCAAAAATTCTGACATTTTCATCCCTAACTACAACATTTTCAGACAAGATAGAACGGCCAAAGGGGGCGGTGTTGCAATCTACTGCAAAGATAACCTGCAGAGTTCTGTCCTACTATCCAGGTCTGTACCCTGATAAGGTATAACAATTTGAACCTCTACTTTTAAAAACCCACCTCTCTAAAAACAAGTCTCTCACTGTTGCCGCCTGCTATAGACCACCCTCTGCCCCCAGCTGTGCTCTGGACACCATATGTGAACTGATTGCCCCCCATCTATCTTCAGAGCTCGTGCTGCTAGGCGACCTAAACTGGAACATGCTTAACACCCCAGCCATCCTACAATCTAAGCTTGATGCCCTCAATCTCACACAAATTATCAATGAACCTACCAGGTACCACGGTAAACACAGGCACCCTCATAGATATCATCCTAACCAACTTGCCCTCTAAATACACCTCTGCTGTTTTCAACCAAGATCTCAGCGATCACTGCCTCATTGCCTGCATCCGTAAGGGGTCAGCGGTCAAACGACCTCCACTCATCACTGTCAAACGCTCCCTGAAACACTTCAGCGAGCAGGCCTTTCTAATCGACCTGGCCGGGGTATCCTGGAAGGATATTGATCTCATCCCGTCAGTAGAGGATGCCTGGTTATTCTTTTTAAATGCCTTCCTCACCACTTAAATAAGCATGCCCCATTCAAGAAATTTAGAACCAAGAACAGATATAGCCCTTGGTTCTCTCCAGACCTGACTGCCCTTAACCAACACAAAAACATCCTATGGCGTTCTGCATTAGCATCGAACAGCCCCCGTGATATGCAACTTTTCAGGGAAGCTAGAAACCAATATACACAGGCAGTTAGAAAAGCCAAGGCTAGCTTTTTCAAGCAGAAATTTGCTTCCTGCAACACAAACTCAAAAAAGTTCTGGGACACTGTAAAGTCCATGGAGAATAAGAACATCTCCTCCCAGCTGCCCACTGCACTGAAGATAGGAAACACTGTCACCACCGACAAATCCACTATAATTGAGAATTTCAATAAGCATTTTTCTACGGCTGGCCATGCTTTCCACCTGGCTACCCCTACCCCGGTCAACAGCACTGCACCCCCCACAGCTAATCGCCCAAGCCTTCCCCATTTCCCCTTCTCCCAAATCCAGTCAGCTGATGTTCTGAAAGAGCGGCAAAATCTGGACCCCTACAAATCAGCCGGGCTAGATAATCTGGACACTTTCTTTCTAAAATTATCTGCTGAAATTGTTGCCACCCCTATTACTAGCCTGTTAAAACTCTCTTTCGTGTCGTCTGAGATTCCCAAAGATTGGAAAGCAGCTGCGGTCATCCGCCTCTTCAAAGTGGGGGGACACTCTTGACCCAAACTGCTACAGACCTATATCTATCCTACCCTGCCTTTCTAAGGTCTTCGAAAGCCAAGTCAACAAACAGATTACCGACCATTTCGAATCCCACCATACCTTCTCCGCTATGCAATCTGGTTTCAGAGCTGGTCATGGGTGCACCTCAGCCACGCTCAAGGTCCTAAACGATATCTTAACCGCCATCGATAAGAAACAATACTGTGCAGCCGTATTCATTGACCTGGCCAAGGCTTTCGACTCTGTCAATCACCACATCCTCATCGGCAGACTCGACAGCCTTGGTTTCTCAAATGATTGCCTCGCATGGTTCACCAACTACTTCTCTGATAAAGTTCAGTGTGTCAAATCGGAGGGTCTGTTGTCCGGGCCTCTGGCAGTCTCTATGGGGGTGCCACATGGTTCAATTCTTGGACCGACTCTCTTCTCTGTATACATCAATGATGTCGCTCTTGCTGCTGGTGAGTCTCTGATCCACCTCTACGCAGACGACACTATTCTGTATACTTCTGGCCCTTCTTTGGACACTGTGTTAACAACCCTCCAGGCGAGCTTCAATGCCATACAACTCTCCTTCCGTGGCCTCCAATTGCTCTTAAATACAAGTAAAACTAAATGCATGCTCTTCAACCGATCGCTACCTGCACCTGCCCGCCTGTCCAACATCACTACTCTGGACGGCTCTGACTTAGAATATGTGGACAACTACAAATACCTAGGTGTCTGGTTAGACTGTAAACTCTCCTTCCAGACTCACATCAAACATCTCCAATACAAAGTTAAATCTAGAATTGGCTTCCTATTCCGCAACAAAGCATCCTTCACTCATGCTGCCAAACATACCCTTGTAAAACTGACCATCCTACCAATCCTCGACTTCGGTGATGTCATTTACAAAATAGCCTCCAATACCCTACTCAATAAATTGGATGCAGTCTATCACAGTGCCATCCGTTTTGTCACCAAATCCCCATATACTACCCACCACTGCGACCTGTACACTCTCGTTGGCTGGCCCTCGCTTCATACTCGTCGCCAAACCCACTGGCTCCAGGTCAACTACAAGACCCTGCTAGGTAAAGTCCCCCCTTATCTCAGCTCGCTGGTCACCATAGCAGCACCCACCTGTAGCACGCGCTACAGCAGGTATATCTCTCTGGTCACCCCCAAAACCAATTCTTCCTTTGGCCGCCTCTCCTTCCAGTTCTCTGCTGCCAATGACTGGAACGAACTACAAAAATCTCTGAAACTGGAAACACTTATCTCCCTCACTAGCTTTAAGCACCAGCTGTCAGAGCAGCTCACAGATTACTGGACCTGTACATAGTCCATCTATAATTTAGCCCAAACAACTACCTCTTTCCCTACTGTATTTATTTATTTTGCTCCTTTGCACCCCATTATTTCTATCTCTACTTTGCACATTCTTCCACTGCAAATCAACCATTCCAGTGTTTTACTTGCTATATTGTATTTACTTCGCCACCATGGCCTTTTTTTTGCCTTCACCTCCCTTATCTCACGTCACTTGCTCACATTGTATATAGACTTATTTTTCTACTGTATTATCGACTGTATGTTTGTTTTACTCCATGTGTAACTCTGTGTTGTTGTATGTGTCGAACTGCTTTGCTTTATCTTGGCCAGGTCGCAATTGTAAATGAGAACGTGTTCTCAACTTGCCTACCTGGTTAAATAAAGGTGAAATAAAAAATAAAATAAATAAAAAATACTTGACTACTCAGACCTAATAACTGAGGATAGCTTCATATTATTTTTAGATTTTTATAAAGCATTTGACACAGTAGAGCATCAGTTTCTCTTCCACTCCCTTGAGAGACTTTGGGGATTTTTTTATGTAAGGCTATTAAGACTCTCTATGCAAATGGTAACAGCTCTATCAAATTGAAATATGGCACCTCACCTAGATTTGAGTTAAAGAGAAGAATTAGGCAAGGTTGTCCTATCTCCCCGTACCTGTTTTTATTAATCACCCAACTTCTTGCAAATTCTTTAAATAATAGTCCTGTACAAGGTATTTCCATAGCTGGTAAAGAAATTATTATAAACCAGCTGGCTGATGATACTACACTTTTTCTGAAAGACGCTAACCAAATTCCCATATCGATCAATGTGATACAATTATTTTCCAAAGCGTCTGGTCTATACCTTAACATTAATAAATGTGAACTCATAGCTGTGAAAGATTGTGTGACACCTTCATATTATGGTATTCCAGTAAAAGAAGAACTTACATATTTAGGCATAACCATTACAAAGGATCAGAAGTCTAGAGGCTTACTAAATTTTAACTCTCTTATTAAAAATACCCAGAAGAAGTTAAATCAATGGCTACAGAGGGACTTATCTTTAAACGGTAGAGTCCTAATAACCAAGGCCGAAGGTATCTCTAGACTAACATATGGCGCTCTATCTTTATATCTTGACAGTAAAATAAGCAAGGAGATAGACCAGATGCTTTTCAACTTTCTTTGGAGAAACTGTACCCATTACATTAGGAAAACTGTTGTAATGAACACTTATGAGAATGGTGGACTGAATTTTCTGGACTTTACTACTTTAATTAATACTTTTAAGATCAATTGGATAAAACAATTCCTAAGAAGACCCACTTCTATCTGGAATTTTATTCCTCATCATGTCTTCTCTACTTTTGGTGGCCTTAACCTCATGTTGTTTTGCAATTATAATATTGACAAAATTCCAGTGAAACTTTCTGCTTTTCTTTGGCAGGTTTTCTTGTCATGGTCCTTAATTTATAAACACAATTTTTCTCCACACAGATATTATATATGGAATAATCGGGATATATTGTATAAAAATACATCTTTGTTTTTATAATATTGGTTCCGAAATAATATCCTATTGGTGAGCCAACTGGTAAATGCAGAGGGTCTTTTAATCAGTTATAAGGAATTCTTATCACTTTACAAGGTCCCTGTAACACCTAAAGATTTTGCAATTGTTTTAGACGCCATTCCCTCAGGTGTTGATCTGTTATTCAGGAACGTGTCAAGACCTGACCCTCAGAGCCTACCTTCTATTGACCCTGTTGACTCATCAGTAGGAAAGATTTGTTTCTCTTTTGGTCCATTCAACAACAGAGCGATACGAACCTTGTTTCAGCAGGATGTTGTATCTATACCTTATGTCATGCCTTATTGGAATGGATTTATTGATAATATCTGTTGAAAAAAGTTTGGATGTTGCCACACACATACCTACTTGTTAACAAAATTAAGGAAGTTTCCTTTAAAATTATTCATAAATATTATCATGCCAACCACTATATGAAGAAGTTTAAGGAAAACATCAACTCAAATTGCTCCTTTTGTAATGACCACCCAGAAACAGTGTTGCATCTTTTTTGGCATTGTATTCATTGTATTGGCATTGTATTCACATTTATGAAGATTTTACACTATTGTGGAAAGATGTACTGCTTGGATTCTTTACATACGATAGAAATAAGCTGAAACATTTTTATGTAATTAATTTCATTATTCTTTTGGCCAAATTTCATATACACAAATGTAAATTTACGAACAAAAAAACACATTCTTACCCTACAAAAAGAAATTCAACTGTATTTTAATACAGTTAAATACTCTACTAACAAAAAATCTGTTAGAATTGTAAGTATATGTATGTCCCTTAAATTAAGGTCCTTGTGTAATTGTAATGTGATATTGTACCCCCTAGCTCGATTGTCCATTGTATATAATCTATATATACTTGTGTTCCCTCATGTACTTTATGTATTGATTTGTTGTTGATTAAAATAAAATAAAATAAATATATATATATATATATTTTTAAACCTCTGCTCTTACGCACTAAGATATAAATAAGCTGAAACATTTTTATGTAATTAATTTCATTATTCTTTTGTCCAAATATTCACAAATGTAAATTTACAAACAAAACCACATTTTCTTACCTTACAAAAAAGAAATTGAACTGTATTTTAAGACAATTAAATACTCTACTAACAAAAAAGCCGTTAGAATAATAAGTGTATGTATGTCCCTTAAGGTCCTTGTGTAATGTGATATTGTACCCTAGCCCAATTGTCCTTTGTATATTATTTATATATACTTGTGTTCCCACATGTACTTCCAGTATTGATTTGTTGTTAATAAAAAATAAAAAGACACTTTTTTTTTTTTAACTCTGCACTCACGCATGCTGGTTTGGTGCTTGTTCATTGGGCAACATTGTTACCAAAAATAATACAGCAATTACAATATACAATATACAATATACTATTTTTAACAATGTACCTGATAGAAACAGCACAAAATTGCACGGCTCACCATCCAACTCTGCACTCACGCACTGTACAAAATGTACGAATCTCCACTACCAGACACAGTAAGTTGCTAGCTAGCATTAGCTGGAATTCTCTACAACAAATATGCAAAAAAAACGCTGCATCTTGTGTAATGTTATAATAACATTTACAAACTAATTTATATAAATTGTACATTCAAATCATCACTTGGGAGTATAAAAATCACTTTTGACATACAGTGCTTTGCAACCAACAATTTACCGCTGGTTTGGTGCTTGTTCACCGGGACGATTCTAACTGAAACATCCTCCCTCGTAAGTAAGCCACGCAAACCAGCCAATAAGATGCCATGTTGAGTAGGTGAAGGCAAGACAAAAAACAACAACATTGGCTTAACAATAAAGTGGCAAGGGGAATCACCAATATAACCCTGTTACATGAGGCCATTCACAGCCTGCTTATTCTTCTTATGTAGCACTGTTTCCACCTACCGTTCTGGCGTGTAAGTTCATTATATGGAGCGAGATAGCTGCCAAATGGTTGAACGTACCCCAGCTAGCACAGTCGATCTGGGCCGATTCCGGTCTGGGCCGCCTTAGACAGTATTACTTATGGCTAGGATGCAGGGATTGAGCTCGGGCCGATTCCGGCGTGAGTTATCTGGCCCAAATGTATTACTTTGGGTCTCGGGCCGATTGGGGCTACTCTCTGGCAGATGATTACACGGGCTGCTTTATATAACATTTCATTATTTATTTATTTTTTCACATTTTCTCATTGTTTCTGTGATCAAAAAAATTAAATTAACATTTCAATTAAATTCTTTAAGAGTCCTGTTTAAGTAGTAATTTTGTATTTTGATACTTTGTGCAAGGCAATTGATTCACAAAACTTTGTGGATCGAGCCTCTTGAGTGGCACAGCGGTCTAAGACACTGCACCGCACCGCAGTACTACAGATGCTAGTTCGATACCCGTGCCGGTAATGACAAGGAGACCCATGAGGCGACGCACAATTGGCCCAGCGTCATCCGAATTAGAGGAGGGTTTGGCCGGCAGGGAAGTCTTTGTCCCATCGCTCTGTAGCGACTCCTGTGTCGGGCCAGGCGCATGCACGCTGACACAGTGACCAGGTGTACAGGTATAATTTGTATGTATAATAGTAATATTTTATGTGTTTTTTTGCGTTATTTGTAACTTATTTTGTACATAATGTTTCTGCCATTGTCTCTTATGACTGTAAAGAGCTTCTGGATATCAAAACAGCGATTACTCATCTCGAACGCGAAGGATTTACTCCAGATACCCGACCAGGCCCAAATCCCTGTGAAGAGAAGACGCAGATACAGGGGACGCAGGTCTGGATGCCTTGTGAGAATTCATCTGCGAGTGGGTAACCCGCCTCTACCATCCGTCCAATTGACCAACGTGCAATCATTGGAGAATAAACTGGATGAGCTCCGGTCAAGACTATCCTACCAACGGGACATTAAAAACTGTATATCTTATGTTTCACTGAGTCGTGGCTGAACAACGACATGGAAAATATACAGTTGGCTGATTTGTCCGTGGATAGGGCAGACAAAACAGCTGCCTCTGGTAAGACAGTCTGTTTCTATTTGTCAATAACAGCTAGTGCGTGAAATCAAATATTAAGGAAGTCTCTAGGTTTTCCTCACCTGAGCTAGAGTATCTCATGATAAGCTGTAGACCACACTATTTATCATTTTTCGTAGCTGTCTATTTACCACCACAAACCGATGCTGGCACTAAGTCCGCACTCAACGAGCTGTATAAAGCCATAAGCAAACAAGAAAATGCTCATCCAGATGCAGCGCTCCTAGTGGCCGGGGACTTTAATGCAGGGAAACTTAAATCTGTTTTAGCTCATTTCTACCGGCATGTTACATTCAGGCTGTATCCCAGCCGGCCGTGATTGGGAGGTCCATAGTGTGGCACACAACTGGCCTAGCGTCGTCCTGGTTTGTAAATAATAATTTGTTCTTAACTGACTTGCCTAGTTAAATAAAGGTTAAATAAAAACATTTTTAAAAAATTATTGTGCCACAAGAGGGGAAAAAAACTCTAGAAGACCTTTACTCCACACACAGAGACACGTTCAAAGCTCTCCCTCGCCCTCCATTTGGCAAATCTGAGCATAATTCTATCCTCCTGATTCCTGCTTACAAGCAAAAATTAAAGTAGGAAGCACCAGTGACTCGCTCAATACGGAAGTGGTCAGATGACGCAGATATAAGCTACAGAACTGTTTTGCTCGCACAAACTGGAATATGGCATTGAGGAGTATACCACATCAGTCACCGGCTTCATCAATAAGTGCATCGATGATGTTGTCCCCACAGTGACCGTACGTACATACCTCAACCAGAAGCCATGGATTACAGGCAACAGCCGTACTGAGCTAAAGGGTAGAGCTGCAGCTTTCAAGGAGCGGGACTAAAACCCGGACGCTTATAAGAAATCCCACTATGCCCTCCGACGAACCATCAAACAGGCAAAGCGTCAATCTTACAGGATTAAGATTGAATCCTACTACACCGGCTCCGACGCTCATCGGATGTGGCAGGGCTTGCAAACTTTTATGGACTACAAAGGGAAGCACAGCCGCGAGCTGCCCAGTGACACTAGCCTACCAGACGAGCTAAATTACTTCTATGTGCGCTTCGAGGCAAGCAACACTGAAGCATGCATGAGAGCACCAGCTGTTCCGGATGACTGTGTGATCACGCTCTCCATAGCCAATGTGAGCAAGACAATCATAAACAAGTCAACATTCAGAGACAGATTACCAGGTTGTGTACTCCGAGCATGCGCTGACCAACTGGCAAGTGTCTTCACTGACATTTTCAACCTCTCCCTGACCAAGTCTGTAATACTAACATGTTTGAAGCAGACCACCATAGTCCCTGTGCCCAAGAACACCAAGGTAACCTGCCTAAATTACTACCGACCCGTAGCACTCACGTCTGTGAAGTGCTTTGAAAGGCTGGTCATGGCTCACAACACCATTATCCCAGAAACCCTAGACCCACTCCAATTTGCATACCACCCCAACAGATCCACAGATGATGCAATCTCTATTGCACTCCACACTGCCCTTTCCCATCTGGACAAAAGGAACACCTACGTGAGAATGCTATTCATTGACTACAGTTCAGTGTTCAACACGATAGTGCCCTCAAAGCTCATCACTAAGCTAAGGACCCTGGGACTAAACACCTCCCTCTGCAACTGGATCCTGGACTTCCTGACGGGCCGCCCCCAGGTGGTAAGGATAGGTAACAACAAATCAGGGGTGTGTGCTCAGTCCCCTCCTGCATTCCCTGTTCACCCATGACCGCATGGCCAAGCACGACTCCAACACCATCATTATGTTTGCCGATCACACAACCGTGGAAGGCCTGATCACTGACAACAATGAGACAGTCTATAGGGAGGAGGTGCCAGGATAACAACCTATCCCTCAACATGATCAAGATAAAGGAGATGATCGTGGACTACAGGAAAAGGAGGGGGCCGAGCACGCCCCCATTCTCATCTCAGGTTGAGAGCTTCAAGTTCCTTTGTGTCCACATCACCAACAAACTAACAAACTATCATGGTCCAAACACACCAAGACAGTTGTGAAGAGGGCACGACAATGCCTATTCCCCCTCAGGAGACTGAAAAGATTTGCCATGGGTCCTTACATCCTCAAAATGTTCTACAGCTGCTCCATCGAGACCATCCTGACTCGTTGCATCACCGCCCAGTACATCACTGGGGCCAAGCATATTTTTTTACTTCAGTTTAAAGTAAATACTTTCTTAACACTTCTCTTTCTTAAAACTGTATTGTTGGTTAAGGGCTTATAAACATTTCACTGTAAGGTCTACACCCGTTTTATTCGGCGCATGTGACCAATAAAATTTGATTTGATTGAGTTTTTCAAATTAAAGGCTGACCGGGGTACTGCAGGCTGCTATTAGCTACTAAATGATTCTTATAACTTATTCTGTGTGCGATTTTGGTAAATAATCGGTTCAAGGACTTACATCTGGTGTTATAGAAGTAACTATTGGTACCATGAAAGCGGTCGGCCTTGAACTTTGTGGCTTCAATGAGAGAGGGTAGTTGTTCTCCCCTGCATTAAAACGCTGCACAGCATTTTATGTAAGCTCGCAGGATCAGGTGGCTTTGTGAGGCTAGTCATTCACGTGGCGTAGCTTTTGGCCGGAGCAAGGAGTCTGGCTAGCCAGGCAAGCTAAGTGCTTTGGTAGCATCAATGACTGTATATATGACGGGTAGCATAACTTTCCTGCCTGTACTCAGCATTCAACAAACAGCTCCTCAAACTGGTCAGAATGTGGTACTACACAGAAAAAAATGCAAGCTATGTTCAACAACGTTATGGTCAACAGGGAGCGCCAAAGAATAAGAAATAGATTAGTTACACAATAAGGTCTTATAAAATAGAAGTTGCTTTGCACTCCTGTTCTATGTTCACTGGATTGTGGTTGAATTGAAGAATAATTGACCTCTACTATTGATAGAGAGCATCATTTACTTCAGGAAGCTGAGGGTCTAAAACAGATGTTGTACTTCCATATAAAGTTATGAGTTCTTTCACATCATTGAAGATGAAAGGAGTAGGCTAAGAGAAGATCTATTGACATCCAATTCCTTTCTCATGTTGTCAGTTTTGGTCTGGTCACGAGATGAGTTCTATTTTCAAGTTTCGCTTTCATAGAAGTCATAAAGATAAAGTATTGCATCCTGGAACATGCCATGTCATGTTGTGGTGTCTCTTGTCGTGATGTGTGTTTTGTCCAATATTTTTATTGTATTTTTAATTTTTAATCCCAGCCCCAGGCCCCGCAGGAGGCCTTTTGGTAGGCCGTCATTGTAAATAAGAATTTGTTCTTAACTGACTTGCCTAGTTTAAATAAAGGTAGAAAAAATGTACCGAGAAAGGTAACAGATTATTTTATTATAGTGGTTAAAATGCTTTGAATGCACGGAAACAGGAAGTAGAGTACGCAGACAACAGCTAAAAACAACGTCACGCTTCAGCCTCGGGAAAATATTTGTTTGTAAGTTCAATTGAATCATATTGCTAGTGATGATAATATTGTTATTGATAGAATTGCTGATTTATCAATGTTAGTTGGTTACATTTACTCACGCAAATTGACTTGCCTTTGATGTTTGCCGTCAGCTGTATTAGTTTGCTCCTGCGTCATGTATGCGAATTGTAAAACATACTATACTATTGTTACTGTTTCTAGTGTAATATGCTTTGTTATTGTACAGAGGTGTTTGCACATTAATAGAGTAATGAAAGGAGTTGGCTAGTTGCTACTTATATGGTAATTGTCTATATGGTTTGGCGTCATGCCAGACATGGGACCTTGTCAGGCGCTTTGCATTTATGCAACTTCGACTTGAAATGTATAATGTACAGCTACAGTATGTCCATGTGAATACTACTAATACTGTATTTATTTATTTTTTTGCAGTTCAACAACATAAACGTTTTCAATATATTCTCTAAAGAAAAGTCACGCCTTGGGAGTTTTATTGAAGACTCAGTTATTAGCGATCTGTCTAGTTTTGCATGGGAACTCAATTCCAGGGCAGAATAACTGTGTTCACTGACACTCACTTGTCCAGGAAACTCAGGGACATCCACAATAATTACTCGACTGCCCAACTATGAAGTAAGTACTCTGTAAATAAAAATCGACAACAAAACAGCAGATCCAATCGTTTTCAATGTAAAGTAACTAAATGTAGACGGGTGATGGACTTGTGTCACATTAAATATTGATGCTTAATAGTGTGGCTCAGTTGGTAGAGAATGGCGCTTGCAAGTTCGCCAGCGTTGTGGGTTTGATTCGCATAGGGGACCAGTATGAAAAAGTACAAAAATGTATGCATTGTCTACTGTAAGTCACTCTGGATAAGATTGTCTGCTAAAATGTTAACAAAGTTTCATGTTGGGCAATAACATGCAACGGAATTACACTGCAACTACAATTTTTCACTTTGAAATGTATGTCAAACCAAAAAAAACATTGATTTCATAGTTTAACAAACCATACAGCTCCATGCACAATGTCTACTTTGAACAATAAAATAAATAAAAAACATTTACTGGAAATACTATGCAGATGCACATTTTTGTAAAATTACAGTAAAATCTCCCTCAGATTTATTCTGTTGTCAAACATTATCTGCACATTTCTTCCTGTAAATGTGTTTTTGTAAAGTTTTCAGTTGAACGTCTTCAAAGTAGTCCTTGTTCATAGTTGTATGATTTGTTAAACTTTGAAATCAATGGTTTTTGTTTGGTATACATTTTAAAGTGAAAAATCTGAGTCTCAATGTAATTACGTTACCATGGAATTGCCCTGTTCAAACCCTTGTTTTAACCAGCCCTACTCAGACAGCCCTGAGGACTAAACTGGAGAAGCTGGAGTGTCACTTCACCTGGGGGCTGGAGGTCAGCAGGTACAAGCTGCTCAGTATCAGAGATCACCTGGAGGACATTGGCAGTGACGAGAGCTATCCATGGCTGGGTCAGAAGTACAACTTGTGGGCTTATGTACACCACACCCTGGGCTCCACTAGCATGGCCCTACAGTGCCTCAGTAATAAGGCAGAGGTGGCCTTTCACCAAAACAATCCTTTAGACACAATGGGTCCTTGGCTGCTGGTCCACTATGGAAACCTAGCCTGGGTTCACTATCACCTGGATAACCAGGCAGAGAGCCAGGCGTATGTGACAAAGGTCGCGGCACTGCTACGGGATTACCCCTCACCGTCCCAGGGAGAACTGCACCCCGAGGTATGTGCTGAAAAAGCCTGGACCCTCATGAAGTGTGGCCAGGACAAAAGACAGAAAGCGATAGAGTACTTCCAAATGGCTATTAGGATGGAGCCTGGGAGAAAGGAGTGGCAATCGAGCCACGTCTTGGCCCTAGACTCAGTTATCTTTTCTAAAAGGCAGGAGTCTGAGTTTCTAGAGAAGTTGAGACTTGCCAAGGAACACGATCCAGACAACTTGTATGTAGCAAGTGTTTACCTGTTAAGACTTGGCAGGAGTGGCCAGGTGAGAAGAGAGGAAGCACAATGTCTAGCCAAGCAAATTTTAAAGAAGCCTGCCAGCTGCTATAATGGTATTAAACCCTTACTTCGCTTTTACAGGCAATATTTTTCACATGATGATGCTATTGACCTTGCACACAAGGCTCTGGAAAGACATCCAAATGTGCGTTACCTGAAAAAGCGGCTTGCAAAGTCCTACAAATGGAAAATCAATTCAGGAGGTAGATGGCCTAAGGGTGACAGTCTGAGCCAGAGTTTGATCAACAAAGCCATCAGTGTCTATATGGAAGTGGTCTTACTCTACCCAGAGACGTCAATTAAGGTCAAACTGGAGCTTGCAAGCATCTACGCAAAATCAAGAATTGACAAGAGGGAATTAGCCAATCAGATCTATGAGGAATTACTCGCCAGCGTACAGGATCCATCCAAGTTACAGTTGCTCTACAACCAATACGCTACATACCTGTATTCCGACATTAAGGATTACAATGGATCAATTGATTATCACAAGAAGGCAGCAGAAATACCAAATTCTAACAAATATGGTAGAAAGAGTATAAAAATTTTGAGGAAGATCAGAGAAGAGGGGGGAAAATTTTAAGATGTGGGAGTGTAATTCTGTGTCCTTGTATATATAAAAACGGAACAGAGTCCTGCCTACGGATCAGAGAAGAGGGGGGAAAATTGTAAGATGTGGGAGTGTAATTCTGTGTCCTTGTATATATAAAAACAGAACAGAGTCCTGCCTACGAACAATAAATATGTGATATCACCCAAAGCTTTGGACTTGGCTGTACACTGCGCTTTGTAACTGTTATTCTCTCTGAACTCAGAAATAAAATCTGTTTGACTTGGACTCCAGATCTTTTTTTTTTTTTTTTTATAATATCCAAAACACTTAACATAAAAATAAGAGCAAGGAGTAAAATTAACCAATCAAAAAGGTTAACCAAATTGAAGGTGACATACTGTGTGTCTTATTTCGATTGTTTTTGGTCTCTGCCGGGTTACTGTTAAGCAATTTGTGACAAATGTTTTGTCAAAAGCACATAAGTTATTTATTTGTATAAATGTGGCTAACACTTTCAGGGTGCAACTCATACCACAAACCAGTCACACATTCAAACGAGGACATCGTTATCTGCACTGATGACAGCCATCCATAATAAAATGCAACTATTTACCCACTTCTGTAGTGAGACGCATCACATTACCAATTGTTTTTACAACAGCTCTCAATAATGGTTTTATTAAAACTAATATAATTGGGATTAACAACCATTGTTACCATGGTCCCTAACCTGCTTGGCCAGAAAATTCATACAAGGAGACTGTGCAGACATGACATTCTCAGTCTATGTTCAAACCACCAAGCAACTTTATTCACCGATGCATAGGGTTGTGGACAGTTCCATATGAGCTGCAGATTTTAGAAATAAAATTGAGATTGATTCTTTCTGCAACATGGTCTGAAAATATCTTAAAATGCAATTACTTTCGAAAACAAAATACAAGGGATTCCATACACAGATGGACATTTATGTGGCCAAATTTGTACAAGTCAGAAAAGGGAACTGTCGAAGAGAACAAAATACAAAGTGGATCACACGTTTCCTCTTCGACTCTTCTTGTGGCTCTTTTTTGAACTCCTTGAATAGAGATGAAGTAAAACAAAAGTTGGTGATACTCACTAAAATGTTTCATTTGATGCTATTCAGACAGTTCAACTACACCATGAACACAGAGCAGCGTTAAAAAAAATATTGTAGATACTAGTATAGTGGTGAGGGTCTTTCTCTTCTTCCATCACTCACCTCTCTGGGGATTTGGAGTGACTGCGATGCCTGTGGCTTCTGTGATGCCCTGGGACAAAATGGAGACAGCTTGAGGTCAGACTGGGCAGGGGGAACTTTTGTTTCAAACATCTTAAAGTCTAATGATTACAGCTGAAAATATATATGTCACACATCACAAATATAAACACTGGTTTGACTTTTTAATCTTGTGCGTTGCAGGACTGTATGGTAGCCATTGCTATGATACCTGGGGACTTTGAGCGGTGACGTCTCTCTCGGGAGCGGTGGCGACGGGGGCTTTTGCTGCGGTGACGTTCTCGTCTGGGGGATGGGCTGTGTGCAAAGGAGAGACAAACAATACAGGCATCATTAATACAGGGCACTGTTTGCAAGTAACCAGGACCCTGGTGAAGAAGTCTCAGTTCATGTATAAATTAAACACTTCAAGTAGGTTCTGTGTTATTATATTCAATACCATCAGTTTGGAATTCAAACAAAGGAAAATAAGAAATCCAGCAGAGAACATGGCTACATACCTTCGTCTCTTAGGTGATCTGCTCCTCCTAGACGGAATAAAAAGGATGCACAATCTTTAGTGTCTTGAGGATGTTATAGGAAATGACTATGAACTAGGAATCTTTCAAGACATCTATTAGTGTATGTCGGCACCTACACTGAACCATAAGGGGGGGGGGTCATGCATGTTTGCCCCCACACTTTTGATCTTAAATTACCACCTGCTAATTAATTAATTTTTGCAAAAATGACAAGTGTTTGAGCTAGTAATGTATCAACATTTATCTTAAGAAATTAGCTATGACATAGCCAATGAATCCACTTCAATCAGTGTAGATGAAGGGGAGGAGATAGGTTAAAGAAGAGACTAGGATTGTGTATAGGTGAATTGGCAAGACAAAATATTTAAGTGCCTTTGAAAGGGGTATGGTACCCGTTTGAGTGTCAAGAACTACAACGCCGCTGGGTTTTTCACAGTCAACAGTTTCCTGTGTGTATCAAGGATGGTCCACCACCCAATGAACATCCAGCCAAATTTGACAACTTTGAAACGCATTGGAGTCAACATGGGCCAGCATCCCTATGGAATGTTTTCGATATCTCGTAGAGTCCATGCCTCAACTAATTGAAACTGTTCTGAGGTCAAAAGGGGATGCAACTCAATATTAAGAAGGTGTTCCGAATGTTTTGTACACTCAGTGTATAGCACAACTTCGGATTTCTTCCCAGTCTAAAAAAACCCGAAAGGTATTAAACATTTGGAAGTTTTTACGGAGCTTCTCTTCTCTCCATTTTTGGTCATGCAGTGCGGTTCACAACGTGATTGTGGTCCTCATTATGAAGTTATTAACGTTACCCAAGATTTCTAAAAATGACATAAGTTGTCACAAAAGATTAGTTATTTTCAGAAGGTAGAAAGAAAGTAATGAGCAAAAAAAAAAAAAGGAAGCGATTTTATGACTGACGCATGCTAGAATTGGATCGGTTAGGGGTCTCGCGGATCGATGCACTCGTATCGTAAACATTCATTACATCCCTACTATAAACTGAGATACATGCATTGCTGGTTAGTTACCGTCTGGGTGAACGACTGCTGCGTCTGTAGCGTGGAGAGGGCGAGCGGCGAGGCCGATCGTTGTCTCGGTAACTCCGTCTGTGGGGCTCTGGGGTCTGAACTCTCTCTGTCTGTAGACATTTGAACAGACAGGTAGACAAGAGACAGACATGGACAGTGAAACAGAATTCCTCCACCCACTACACTAGTGTAGGTTTACGTAGCTTTACAGTTAGCTTATGCAGGTTATTGGTGGATAGGGGGATAAAGTTAAGACTACTACCTTCTCCTCTTCCTCATCTTCCTCGTCGCTGGTCTCCACCTCATCCAGGTCTTCTTCCAGGGCACTGATGCGTGTGTCTAACAGCTCCGCCTCCTCAAGAACCTGCCTTTTCTGTAGTCAACACACACACAATCAGTGATCTAGGTCAGTGAAACAACGCACGTGAGCACGTACACGGGTAGAAGACTTACCTGAAGCCTGGGAAGGATGATGTCACACATTCTCTCGGAGTGTAGCAGTTCATCAATAAACTCATCAACGTGTTGCAGCTCAAACTCTGAAACAGAGGGTGAGGGGAGAAAGTGCCATTTAAATCAAAAGTAGACAATTTCGGCATTGTGTAATCATTCCATGATACGCGTAAACGTAAGGACTCACCCCCATTTCGGTTCTGACTCTTGATTTTTCTGTAGTCGTTGTACAGTGGTTCCAGGTATTTATAGCAATCCACTGATGTCCCAGTCAACCTCATGTACATGGCGCCAAGCAAGCGGACATATCTATGGTGTGGAAACCATCACAGTGACTTGTGTAAGGTATTTAGGTTCCGATTTTTTTAATCATATTTGTCAAGTTGGGAGTTAGAAGATAATGATAAATGAAAAGTTTTAAAAAACGAAATACAGAAAGGCCTCTTATACTACAACCTGCCTGAAAGCCACATCTTACTTGAAATCCTCGTTTTTGATGAATTCTACAATGATGTCTTTCTCTGGCTGGATCTGCAGCATCTTCAGAGTGAGACACAGGAACGGTGTAGGTTTGATATTTCCGCCATAAACGCCACCGACAAACTTCAGCGCCATGGCTTTGTCAACGACAAGCTCAGCTGTTGATCAGAGAGAAACCAGTGAGGAGAAAGAATCAATATGGACTAGGCATAGTTCGCTAGCTAGTACTTCTGATGTGCATAAACCTCAATTGAGAGTAACTAACTAAATGTAACAGGGTAAAATTGACTAGATGCTAGCTAGCGCACTTCCTAGTAGTGTTTACATTTGTGGTATTTGTATTTCAAGCTAACTAGCGTTAGCTAGTTAAGACCATAGAGATAGATAGAGGACTCAGAGGACTTATCTTATATCTGTGGCATTATTGCGTCTATGGACAGTGCCATTGAGGCTACAACCCATATGAAACCCCACCCGGTTGGTTACTTTGACTCCTTTAAAATAGTGGAAGCCCGCAATGGCGCGGCCCATGCTAAAAAGTCATTTTGGCCACACAGGGCCTCTATCATTCTTTATGGCCACAACTCACCCGTCAGTCCAAAGCATTCTTCTTTCCAGTATTTTGATTCATAGATTCGAGTACGAATAATTTTCTCCACCAAGTATTGTGGATTTGTTCCATGTATACTGTTGGCATCTTTAACAGTCCTATTTGCCATCTTCACAGCTCAAAACTGAATGAAAATGTTTTCCCTTGCGAAACGAATTCGCATTTTTACAGTATATCTTCCGGTGCAACAATTTACACTTCCGGGGCAGATTGTGAAGGCGTTCATTGGATGAAACTTTTCAGTCACATGCCAAACACGCAATTTTCTCGTGTAAGGTAACTAACTACGTGTTAAGGATAACTATTTTTAAAAAAGTTTATTTAACTAGGCAAGTCAGTTAAGAACAAATTCTTATTTATTTTTGACGGCCTACCCCGGACGACGCTGGGCCAATTGTGCGCCGCCCTATGGGGCTCCCAATCACGGCCGGATGTGATACGGCCTGGAATCAAACCAGGGACTGTAGTGATGCCTCTTGCACTGAGATGCAGTGCCTTAGACCGCTGCGCCACTCAGGAGCCCTGTGGCTACATCACATGTGCATCTTCATTTAGCTCTATTATTTGTCCTGTCTTTTATTTATTTTAAACTGCTTGGAATTTGATCAATTTAGCCGTTTACTCAAATATGAGTTCCCGTCTCTTTGTGAGGATGGCAGCTAGCTAGTTAGCGCATATTGACAATAGTATTTTCTGGCCAGGGAAGTTTGTTAAAAGCCCTGACGCTATCTTTCATATCAGCGAGAAATTATATAAACTCAGCAAAAAAAGAAATGTCCCTTTTTCAGGTCACTGTCTTTCAAAGATAATTCGTAAAAATCCAAATAACTTCACATATCTTCATTGTAAAGGGTTTAAACACTGTTTCCCATGCTTGTTCAATAAAGTATAAACAATTAATGAACATGCACCTGTGGAACGGTTGTTAAGACACTAACAGCTTACTGATGGTAGGCAATTAAGGTCACAGTTATGACCTTAGGACACTAAAGAGGCCTTTCTACAGACTCTGAAAAACACCAAAAGAAAGATGCCCAGGGTCCCTGCTCATCTGCGTGAACGTGACTCAAGGAGGCATGAGGACTGCAGATGTGGCCAGGGCAATAAATTGCAATGTCTGTACTGTGAGACGCCTAAGACAGCGCTACAGGGTGGACAGCTGATCGTCCTCGCAGTGGCAAACCACTTGTAACAACACCTGCACAGGATCAGTACATCCGAACATCACACCTGCGGGACAGGTACAGGATGGCAACAACAACTGCCCGAGTTACACCAGTAAGCCTGTTGTAAGGCAGGTCTTCACCAGACATCACCGGCAACAATGTCGCCTATGGGCACAAACCCACCATCGCTGGACCAGACAGACTGGCAAAAAGTGCTCTTCACTGACAAGTCGCCGTTTTGTCTGTGGAACTTGTTCAGGTTATGTCTCAGTTGTTGAATCTTATGTTCATACAAATATTTGTGAAGTTTGCTGAAAATTAACGCAGTTGACAGTGAGAGGACGTTTCTTTTTTTGCTGAGTTTATATACACTAAGTGTAGGATCTTTTTTTATTTAAGAACACCTTTTCTTTCCATGTCATAGACTGACCAGGTGCGCAACTCAATATTAGGAAGGTGTTCTTAATGTTTTGTACACTGAGTGTATATGACCATTTTATAAATGGTAAACTTGCATGTAACATGATTGCATTTTGGAACCCCGTTCCCCCCACCACCCCAAGATGAATGGTTTTGACCATGCTTCACTGCTTTTGATTGGTGCAGCTAGAAATCACAAGTGTTTATCCTACATTATAAACTGGGTGGTTTTACATATCATTTGCGGAGAGCATCATGAGCAAAGTCATTGTAGCCTATGATTTGACTTCTCCTAGCTGTGAGAACCATGACATGCGCACAGGCTGACTTGTCACTGCTATAGCGCAGCTGAATAGCCTGCCAGCAGCCTACCACCGTGTCCATTACAATGTAGAACAACGCGACACTAATCCAAATCGTTCAATAGTTAGGCTTTCCATATTACCTTTTCTATTTCTATGGCGGATTCGGAGCCGCAATTTATGAAATATGCCAGGACTTTGGATATAACAATAGATGGCAAAGTCAAAGATACTGGTTTCCCTTATCCATCTGGTGAACATTTCCCTAAATGCTTATGACAAATCCAGCTCCAGAACCAACTGTAGCCAGCTGGCTAATATTTTGAATAAGGTGTAGCAACAACAGATAACATTAGCTGGCTAAATAAGGTTAGCATGCTAGCTATATATAAATATATCTATATATATTTTTTTTCCTTTTCTATTTCCTTTTCTTAAACCTGTGTGCTTGGGTATGTTATTTGCTAAAAATGTATTTGAATGTGTAATTCAACTTCCGTATATGTTTGTACAATTTGAAAAGTTTAATAAGATATTTTTGTTGTTGTTGAGCACACATTTTCTCTTGATGCTTGTCACAGTTCAGTAGCCGAAGTCTACGCCCTTCATTGGTGATTGGTCAGCAGTAGGGATTATTCAATTAAGTGTTTGTTGTCGTTCAACAACAGAACACTGGTTTTCATGAATTAAAAACAAATTGAGTTAGTTAGGTGTAAAATAGCTCGACTAAGACCTCTGGAAAAACGTCAAAATTAATAACAGAATTCTTGAGTTATCTTTGATTAATTCTGACAATTTTGAGGAAGTGTACTTGTTGCTGCGGTGTTTCAAGAGGGACAAACCGTAATATTGCTGCTTTTCTCTAGTTTTTCAAACGAAGGTATTTAAAGGGAGCATGCGAACACAGACGTTCACTTCGCCTAGCTAGGAGCAAAATGAACCTGTCTGCGGACGCCTTGAGGGTTCCCACATATTTCCATGTTACAGCACGGAAAACCGACAGACGTGTACCTGTGCTAATGAACTATCTGCATGTCCGCGGCCCCGTTTTGATTTCAAAAATGTTTTGCTACCCCACCATGTAAAAAAAGTTATATAATCAACGGCCAATGTTTACTTTTTTAATTGGGTCTATGACAGTCTATTACAAAATCACAATATCACCAAAGTGTGTTGTATCGAACATTTCAAGCAACATTCCCAGCTAATGAGAAACCAGTCATGGTGTTAAATATAAGAGAATGAACAAGATTTAACAAGGCACCCTTGGGGCTAATTTGTATGGGCGCCAATGGCAGATTTTGAGGGATTTTTACATCCGTATCCCAGCAGAGCGGCGTGTCCACTAAAACGTAATTCCGTGAGGAACTACACTACATGATCAAAAATATGTGGACACCTGCTTGTCGAACATCTCATTCCAAAATCATGGGCATTAATATGATGTTGGTCCCCCCCTTTGCTGCTATAACAGATTCCACTCTTCTGGGAAGACATTCCACTATATGTTGGAACATTGCTGCGGGGACTTGCTTCCATTCAGCCACAAGAGCATTAGTGAGGTTGGGCGATTAGGCCTGGTTCGCAGTCGGCGTTCCAATTCATCCCAAAGTAGTTTGATGGGGTTGAGGTCAGGGCTCTGTGCAGGCCAGTCAAGTTCTTCCACACCGATCTCGACAAACCATTTCTGTATGGACCTCGCTTTGTGCATGGGGCATTATCATGCTAAAACAGGAAAGGGCGTCCCCAAACTGTTGCCACAAAGGTGGAAGCACAGAATCATCTAGAATGTCATTGTATGCTGTAGCGTTAAGATTTCCCTTCACTGGAACTAAGGGGCCTAACCCGAACCATGAAAAACAGCCCCAGACTATTATTCCTCCTCCACCAAACTTCACAGTTGGCACTATGCATTCAGGCAGGTAGCGTTGTCCTGGCTTCCTCCTAACCCTGATTTGTCCCTCGGCCACGGCAACCCATTTCATGAAACTCTTGACGAACAGTTTCTGTGCTGACGTTGCTTCCAGAGGCAGTTTGGAACTCAGTAGTGAGTGTTGCAACCGAGGACAGACAATTTTTATACGCTTCAGCAATCGGTGGTCCCGTTCTGAGAGCTTGTGTGACCTACCACTTTGCGGCTGAGCCGTCGTTGCTCCTAGACGTTTCCACTTCACAATAACATCACTTACAGTTGACCGTGGCAGCTCTAGTAGGGCAGAAATTTGATGAACTGACTTGATGGGAAGGTGCCATCCTATGACAGTGCCATGTTGAAAGTCACTGCTCTTCAGTAATGCCATTCTACTTCCAATGTTCGTCTATGGAGATTGCATGTCTGTGAGCTGGAATTTATACCCCTGTCAGCAACTGGTGTGGCTGAAATAGCCAAATTATATAAAAAATAACTAATTTGAAGGGGTGTCCACATACTTTTTATATATTTAGTGTATCAGTGCAAGTCCTGATCGGGTCTCCTCCTCCAGAAACTGACCAGAAGGCGACCGCTGACCACACTGCAGCCCTATTGGAAAAGAGCTTCAGTAACCCCGCCCCCAAGAAGGAGACCACCGTGCTATTGGCTGAGACTCTGTCTCGACTCTGTAAGGATAGGAGAATTACTTTTTATTTTGGTTGTAACCGTCGTTGACCCCAAGTGGGAGATGCCGATGATAGATATCAAGACAGGCTTGTGCCCATTCTATACTTGTCTCATTATTTCTACTCTACATATTTATTGGACCCATTGCAATATAATTACACATCATTGACTTGAATGGGGATGCTTGTTCTAGTCATTCCATTTCTATGACTGACCCTGTGTTACACTCCTTAGGAAGCAGAACGTCATGTACAACCTGTTTGATTGGCCAAAGAGGCGCCACGTCCACCACCACATGAGGGCGCTGTTCTACTAGTGTGTCCAGGCTCTCAATCACCTCTACTTTCATTGCATTTGTACTTACTAAGGAGCTTACTAATGAGCTTCTGACAGGTCTTCAACTTTATATATTCTGTTTCTGTGTTGCTTATGAAATGTCATTTTGCATTCTTGCAACTCTAATGGTGTGTGCAGTGTGGATGAAAGTGTTTGAGTGTGTTTAACCGCATCTTACAGTGTTTAAAACTGTGTGTGTGTGTGTGTGTGTGTGTGTGTGTGTGTGTGTGTGTGTGTGTGTGTGTGTGTGTGTGTGTGTGTGTGTGTGTGTGTGTGTGTGTGTGTGTGTGTGTGTGTGTGTGTGTGTCTCTCTCTCTCTGTTTGTGTGTCCAGGGCCTGACCAGGATGTCATTCCAGCCGTACAGCTGCAGCAGATCATCACGTCCAGACTGAACAAGTTCAAGGCCTTTGAGGAGGATGCTCTGCAGCTCATCTCCAGAAAGGTAGGCCTTTTTGTCATTTTATTATCCATCCCAAGGGGTGCACAACTGCGTTCCAGTCCTTCTGTTTTTTTTTCTTCCTGCCTCTTAATTGATCAGTTAATCTCATCGATTGGAACCATGAATTGGAAAGGTCTGCCAGTGATACTGTGAAGTGTTCTATTTGGCAGTACCTATCGGTGAGTGGTGTGTCTGTCTCTGACCGGTGTCCCTCTCCCGTCCTCCACAGGATTGGTGGGCATCATCATGGCGGCCCTGGATGAGAAGTTCTCCTCCTCTTACATCAAAGCCATCAGGTAAGATAAACCCCATTGGCCCACAGAGCTGTCAATTGGTTCCCATTGGCCCAGAGAGCTGTTGATCTATGTGAAATCTATGTGTGTTAGGTGTGCATTGGTGTAGGAGCAGCTCTTCCTGAGGGCGGTCATCGCTGAGTTCAGGCGGCTGGGACTGGAGGCGGCCACCTTCCAACAGGTGTAGACCCTACTGAGGTCAACATTGACTTACTACAGCTCTTGCTCAACACACATCTTTCCCTCTTTTACTTGCATTGTGAATTTTTCCCGAGATTCCCTTATCTAAAGGCCACTGTCCTCCACCCTCCCTCTAGGTGTTAGTGCAGCACCAGGCGTTGTGTCGTGTGGAGGGCCTGCAGCCCATCAGTGTGTCCGAGGGTCAGCACCTGAGGTGTGTCAGCACCTGAGGGCGTGTTGTCTGCTGCTGCTGGAGGCTAGCCATCTAGACGTACTACAGCGGGTCTGACTCGACGTCAGCCAGGACGACGTGCTCTACGCACGCAAGGCCGACAGAGACCACCAGGGGTCCAGGCAGGGGTCCACCCTGTGTTTTCTGACAAGATTGGTCCTAACGTAACAATTTTTTTTTCTCAGTTCGGGAGAGCTGCAGTATCACCAGGTTTCAGTTGCAGTCAAGCATTAAACTTAAGTATCTCAGTTCCTGAGCCAGGTAGGGAAAGGAAACTGGCTCTATCAGGACTATCTCTGTCCGGTCAATTGATCGATGTACTGTTTTGTGAGAACCAAGATCCCTCTCTCACACTGAAACTCTCCATGTCCACCGTTGGACCGCATAGTCTCATGCCTGCCCTTGACCACAGCCAATACTACTGTACCACTCAGGACTGGGATCATGAATCCCACAGACACCCCTGGCTGTGTCCACGAATCTGACCATATATACAAGGTGATATGGTGGCTCTTTTAGAAGCTCACAGTTTTGTTTGATGCTGTCTTCTGAGAGGCAGGGTTTTTTTTTAGGACAAGGATCCTCTGTTTTTAACATTTATTTTACGAATGCTTTTCAACGTTGTCATTGTTGTCAGCACCATTCATTTTTGGAAGCATTTGAAAGGGAAATGGCATCGTATTTTTTTTATAGAATTCTGTTTTAATCCAAGCACACACGAGATCATGACTTAATTGGCTTTGTGTGTGTTTGCTGAAAATTACCCTTGTTACAAACTTTTGGAAGGAAATTTAGATCTGGCTTCAACTCATTGTGTTGATGGGAGAACTAGAGTTCCTCATCAGAGTTAGCCATTTGACTTTCCTCATTTATCCTTATTCAAACCTTTTAATGTTGCTTTTGTTTGTTTTATGATTGTCTGTATTCTTTTTGTTTGAATATACAAATGTCATAAAGATATTTGACAATACTTGTAGGTTTACTTTTCCATTCTTCATGTACTCATGAATACATTACTTGAACACATTACTTGCACAGGTATGGCTTTCCAGACATGGCTCGAATGAAGAAAGCATAGTTTGTAGGGTGAAAAGATAACGATAGACATATACTGTACAGCCAGGCATAAGACAAGAAAAATAGATATATATTTATAGTATGTCCAAGGAAAATATCAAAGTCCATCCAGATTTGGGTACACCTGGCATGTTATCCCACAAATCCCAAACTAAATCTATAATAATAGTCACACCTTTTTACAATGTACTGTACATGCTACAAATGAATGACATATTCAATGACCTGTTTTATTAGTGATGTAATGGATATTGTGTTGATGTTTTGTAACTGTCCATCCATTCCTTTTATATCCACAAGCACACTTGAGCTGTGTCTTACATTTTCCTAGACACATTAAGATATTTCATCCAGCATTGTGCAAAGTTGAATATCCTAAATACATCCTTGTTTTGAGAATAGCACATTTGATATTTAAAGCCTCCCCCTTGTATTTTGTACTTGGTTTCATCTATTTTTCCCATGTCTTTTTCATGAATTTGTGTGCCCTTGTTGTGTTGTGCTGTGCGAGAGTGGCAATCAGGCATTTGTGTTTGCTGAGCTTGTGCCCTCCAGGTTGACATAGACCCTGCTGCCCTGGGGGGCGCCCTGCTGCCCTGGATAGTCCAGTCTCTCTATGGGGTGCTCGGCCAGCAGTAGGTAGGAGTGGTTGAGGATGTCCGTGGTACTGGAGGATGATGGGAAGCTGGAGGACCTAGTAAAGGAGCAATGACACCTCACCTGGAGCACCCCCTCTCCCCCCACCCCCAGGCTCGGAGACTCCGCCCCCACCTCCCCATCGTACACGTACTCGTTCCCTCCGAGACGGGGGATGACGTCATCCATGGTCAGGGTCACGTACTCCGGACTGACCTCCAGGACCAGGGTAGGCAGGCTCTCCTCCTCCCCGCCTGAAGTGCCTTGTTCTGGGGAGAGTAGTAAGGGGGACTCCCTGGGAAGCATCCCTCTGCCTGGAGCCTCCCTCTCAGACATGATCTCCACGACACAGGCTGCGGTCTCCTCTGAACACTGCTTGATGTTGAAGGGAGGGTCCTATGGAGGTAACACAGGAGCGTACAGACATACTCAGATCCAATGGTTTCCAATGTGTGCACACAATGATAAACTAAATGTGTTGCATATTGAACACATTTCATTGTTAAAACTTGATCCTTTCAATTGACCTAGGTCCGTTAATCCACGGTGTACTGTAATGAATTACGTTTTTACCCAAGTCTGTCCGTTGATATCTGTCAGGAAGCCGTGGAGTACTTTGTCAAGGTTTGGGACTGGTGGCCACAGATACTGTTTGAGCTTACTGGTGGAAGAAGATAACATTTTTCAGTACACATGTCCATGAATAGGGTGGTAAGAATACATTCATGGTAAAACAGATTTTATTATGATTTTTTTTTTTTTTAATGCATTTTTACCTGAGATATCTGGAGAACATGGAGATAAAGACGACTGATACAACGAGCACCATGAGAGGGATGCAGGAGATGAGGGCACCTGTTGAGTTACATTAAAGAATTCTAGAAGAGTTTGAGAAGGAGGATATCTCCAGAAGTTAAACATAATAAGTGATTGTTTTACTGTACCTATGTCGGAGGGCGTGTCCACAGTGAGTCGGGGTGACCAGTCGCTCCAGTAGCCAGAGTAGACTGACCCGTTGGGTCTGGCTCTGACCTGGATGTAGTACTGAACTCCAGTCTGAATGTCCAGACAAGTACTGGTCTCTGGGCCCTGCAGGATCACCAGCTGGAGAGAGAGGACAACACACAATTGCACCCAGTTATTGGTGGGTGATTGGTATGTGTACTGTACTGCAAAATACAAACTCGTGACAAAACATGTAGTTCTCTGTTTACATGCGATAAGGACAGAGGCAGGGTTCTACCACACAACAGAATGAAGTAAACAGAAGAAGATCATTTAGATAATACTGTACCTTCCAGACAGTCTCCTCTCGAGGCTGGTAGCGGTGCTGGTACATCAGGTGGACAGACAGGGCCAATAGGGGGGTGTCCCATTTCAGACACAGCCTGCCCTTCTCCCATTGTCCCCTCAGCCTCCCAGGAGGGGCTGTTTGAACTGACCGCAACATAGGGAGAGGAGAGAGAGACATAACAGGAGTTTTGCAGAGATGATTAGTGCATGTCCAGCAATACAGAGTGTACTGTCTGTTACAGATGACTATCAATATCTTACTTCATTGTCAGCAATACAGTAAGAGGCATGCTAGACTCGACCACTTTCCATTTTTTACTCAATGGAAACGTAGTATACCGGTAGACTTTGGCCTCCTTTTTAAATGAAGGGAGGATTTCACAGCTGCCAGTTGGTATTTTATCAGTGTGACTCACTGCTGTTGTTGAGTCTGAAAGGCTCAGTGTAGAAGGTCCGCCTGGGAGTAGCAGGACCAGCGCTGAGTTTGACCCGTATCTCACTGGACTCTGCTCCATGGAAACTGCAACGGTAGGAGATGTTCTCATTCTGCATACACTCTCTCCAGCCCTCACGTTCACTGCAGAGAATACACAACAAGAGAGGTTAAATAGCCAGTGATCATGTTTTGGCTGTAAAACTACATTTAGATGACTTTGAGGAGGGTTTTCCAGGAAGCTCATTGGAGAAATGAATTTGTTAATACCTGGGTCCCAGCTTGTAGTATATGGTGTAAGTATCATCTCTGTAGGCCTGCCCATTCCATTGGCAGGTGATGTTTTGCAGGTCAGAAGTTTGGCACAACAATGAGATATCAGCTGGGGAAAAATTATAGTAAAACTCGATCACCTAACTCAGTAATGTAAAGTGACCATATTTAGTTTCTCTATACCACATTTACAGCAATACTACCACAGACCTGCACTCTGGGGAACCATGGCAGTTTTGGTGACCGACCAGTCGCTCCAATGACCGCTGGTCTCTTTCTCGCTGTAGCCGTTGGGTTTGACCCTCAGCTGGACGCTGACCACCTCCCCTGGCGCCAGAGAGACCAGGCTGTGGATTTGGGACCTCACTGGCTTTATCTGGGGACAGGGAGGGTACAGAAATCATAGGAGTTCTACACCAGCATGGGGTTTGGGTGATGAGGACTTTCTGACACAAATGGATGCCCTGTAGCCAACTATCAAGTTGAGTAGACAAACTAATAGTGAATGTCCCAGTCATGATAGATTTTTTTACCAACCGTTCATCTGTCTTTTTCCCCTAGCAGCTAATCTGACTGGTTGAATTGGTGTTGATTTCGTGTTTCAGTAGGCCTACCAGTTCCGTTCTCTCCCTCAGGCTCTGGGAAGAGTAACGTATCCCATACTGCATGTTGTTCTCCCACTCTCTGGGTGTGTGCCACGCCACCTGGAACTGCCCAGTCTGCCCTGTCGGGTGAAGGGATACATTCACAGGGGGGTCCAGGAGAACTGAGGAGAGGCGGAGGAGAAATAAGAGAGAAGAAAGAATGAAGCAGAGAGGATATGCCATTACGGGAAAGTAAGAACTTTAGATTTCAAACAACTAAAATTTGCATTCTCTCTCTCTCTCTCTCTTTCTCTCTCTCTCTCTCTCTCTCTCTCTCACCCTGGTCCTCGACGCTGACAGTGCGTGCGTATAGTGTGTAGTTGGAGCTGCTCTCCATCACTCTGATGTGTGTGAAGGTGAACAGGAAGACATCAGAGGGAGGGAAGGAGCAGACATGGAGGATTTGCCCCTCCTCTGTCCTCTGGAGAATCAGATTACACCTCTTCTCCTCCCGACTGAACAGACAGAGAGAATATGACTGGCATCGGTGACTGGCAGACTGGAGTGTATGTCAGGTCCACTTCAACTGTTAGTGTATTTCATTTCTTGCTGAAAATATTGTTGTTTTGTAAATGACCAGAATACACTGAACATACTCATCGTTACTATAGAAGAAGTCATAAGACTTGTTGTCTGGCATCTCCCAGAAACAGGTGAAGTCATACTGTGTCCTGGTAAAACACTTTGGATCTGCATCATCCGCCAACAGTAGAACATCTGTTATGGAGTGTAGTGCATACCGATAGGATGGGTTTCATGAAATATACTGTGTCATAAAAATTATGCATATAATGTATAACACTTAGTATAACACTTTAACATAGAATCCCAGGTCGTTAAAGGAAAATAGTACTCAAAAACGATCATTTTGGCATTTGTTTCATTAGTCCACTGTTGAAAACGTTTTGCATGTCAGCAATCAAGTTTTCAAGATATAGAACTTTCAAAATACAGAAAGTGTCACAGTATGATGCGTTTTCTGTGGTAGACTGTGACACTTTCTGTATTTTGAAAGTTCTATATTTTGAAAACTTGATTGCTGACATGCAAAACGTTTTGGTACTTTATCAACAGTGGACTAATGAAACAAATACCAAAATATCGTTTTGGAGTGGTATTTTCCTTTAGTCTACTGATGCACTTGTTTGTGAACATGTCATATCAGTGCTTAACAGAAAAATTGGCATAAATCCTCAGCAGAGAACAAGCGACATCTGTGAGAGGATCAACATTATTGCCTTGATTTGTGTAGCTCTGACAGTGACACTATTTCAAATATTGTACATACTGGAGGACAGTTTACTATTGTTATTGATTTGTTGTTTAAGATAAAACATGTGCTCCAATGTCATACCTTTCTTTGACAGATGAGGGACAGCCCCAGCCCCAGCCCTGGTCCCCTGCCCCAGAACATTCACCCAGCATGCTATGGTCCAGAGCCAGACGCAGAGTATCCTCCGGGTGAGATTGAGATCCATGACATATACATCCACAGGTATGTCTAACCTACCCCATCACTATCCATTAACCTCTATGTCTGAGAGTGTCAGTGTGTTGTGTGTCAACATAGCATTGTGGTCTGGGGGTTAGTAATGGGGAGGCCATATCTGACAGGTCCTCATGCTACAGGAAGTGTGTGTTGTGTGGATTGAGCCAGTCAGGCGTCCAGATGGGGGTGAAAGAGAGGTTGGCCTCTGACACACATTGTAAACTTAGTTGATATTTTCACACACTCAATACATACCTCTCTTACACTATAAGCCATTATGGCTACTCTAAACTCTCTCACCAAAAATCTAAGATCAAATGGAAATCTTTGAACATGTCATCCTTTATTCAGAGTCTGCAGAAAAAGTCAGTTATATGACACATACAGCCTTCAGAAAGTATTCATACCCCGTGACTTATTCACATTTTGTTGTGTTACAGCATGAATTCAAAATGGGTCAAATATTTTTTTCTCTCACCCATCTACACACAATACACCATAATGACGAGGTGAAAATATGTTTTTAGAAGTGTGTGCAAATGTATTGAAAATTAAATACAGAAATATCTAATTCACATAAGTATTCACACCCCTGAGTCAATACTTTGTAGAAGCACCTTTGGCACCGATTACAGCTGTAAGTCTTTCTCTGTAAGTGTCTAAGAGCTTTCCACACATTATTATTTTCAAAATGTTTCAAGCTCTGTCAAATTAGTTGTTGATCATTGCTAGACAACCATTTTCAGGTCTTGCGATACATTTTTAAGTAGATTTAAATCAAATGTTAACTTGGCCACTCAGGAACATTCACTGACTACTTGTAAGCAACTCCGGTGTCTGGTGAAAAGGTTTACCTCTTGGATTTTGCCTGTGCTTAGCTCCATTCCATTTCTTTTTTATCCTGAAAAACTCCCCAGTCCTTAATGATTACAAGCGTACCGATAACATGATGCAGCCACCAATACGCTTGAAAACATGGAAAGTGTTACTTAGTAATGTGTTGTATTGGATTTTCCCCAAACAAAAAACATTGTATTCAGGCCAAAAAGTGAATTGGTTTGCCACATTTTTTTCATTATTACTTTACTGCCTTGTTGCAAACAGGATGCATGTTTTTTTTAACTATTTTTATTCTGTACAGGCTTCCTTCTTTTCACTCGGTCATTTAGGTTAGTATTGTGGAGTATCTACAGTGTTGTTGAGCCATCCTCAGTTTTCTCCTATCACAGCCATTAAACTCTGTGACTATTTTAATGTCACCATTGGCTTCATGGTGAAATCCCTGAGCAGGAACTGAGTTAGGAAGGAGGTCTGTATCTTTGTAGTGACTGGGTGTACTGATACACCATCCAATGTGTAATTAATAATTTCACCATGCTCAAAGGGATATTCAATGTCTTTAAAAAAAAAAAAATGTATCTACCAATAGCTGCCCTTCTTTGCAAGGATTTGGAAAACCTCCCTGGTCTTTGTGGTTGAATCTGTACCTGTTTTCGAATACTCATACTAGCCGCACTAACCCTACTATTTGTGAAGTAAATTGAGTATGTAGTATGCTTGTTGGTCCTAGTATGGATATAGTTAGTATGCCAAAAGTTCCCGGATGTCGTACTACATTCGCCTAAATACAAAGTATACAAGCAGTGGACAGTTAGGCCCATAATGCATTTCTTCCGAATATGGACGTGGCTTCATAACATTTTCAGATTTGAAGAAAATGGTGGAAAATATACAGCCGAAGTCCGACGAGAGTGGATACAACTTCATTGCTAACTAATTATGACAAATGTTAAGAAAATGTTGAGCAATGTAATAAAGTAATGACTTTTCAAATAAGTTACGTTACATGTCATGCTGGCTGACAATTTGTTGGCTACTAATATATCGAATTCACTTTGGCTATCTACTCCGGTTTCAGAGCACTTTCGTCTGAGTGTGCCAGAGCGCAGAATCACTGCTGAATTTATGCACGCTCAACATCTGTTGAATATGGCCGGTGTCAGTAAAAAAGCATAATTAAATGGTTGCCAACAGCTCAGTTACAGTCCCCAACGCTCTTGATAACATGAAAACAGCCTAACCAGCTATGCTAGGGCGAGTAAAATGGTCTGTCTGAGGTGTTCTCTCGCTAGCCAACATTAGCCAGTTAGCTTGGGTGCTTGACCGCCGTTGTGAGGTCCTACAACTCGGCCAGAGCGTCCAGTGTGAGCTCGGAATACTCCGAGAGCGAAACGCTCGGAATTTACAAACGCCCAGAGCGCACTCTGGCACTCCAGATTGAATTTACGAAACATACCCAAAGTTGTAAAATGTCTAGCTAGTCATTTGTCATGCTAGCAAGAGGTTGCATTGCAACAGCATCAACTTCTGGAAGACAGACGTAGCGCTAGTACGCTCAACTGAAAGGATACCGTTCGTTTACAGTATACTAAAATGAACTAATAGTATATAGTATGTAGTATAGAGTATGTTAGTATGGGTATTCGAACACAGCTTGTGGTTGAAATTCACTGCTTAACTGAGGGACCTTACAGATAATTGTATGTGTGTGGTACAAAGATGAGGAAGTCATTCCAAAATCATGTTAAATACTATTATTGCACACAAAGTGAGTCCATGCAACATATTATGTGACTTCTTAAGCACATTTTTACTCCTGAACTTATTTAGGCTTGCCTTAACAGACAGGTTGAATACTTACTGACTCAAGACATTTCAACTTTTCATTTTTTATTCATTTGTAAACATTTCTAAAAACATAATTCCACTTTGACATTATGGGGTATTGTGTGTAGGCCAGTGACACAAAATCCCTATGTAATCCATTTCAAATTCAGGCTGTAAGATAACAAAATGTGGAAAAAGTAAAGGGGTGTGAATACGTTCTGAAGGCACTGTGTCAACACATTGTGACCACAATTCAGCAACTATCTCTTCCAACTAGTCTATTGGTCAGTTGACCGGAGACAGCTAGGTCTGCTGGAGCATTGCCTCAAAGAGGACTGCAGACAGCGATGATAGACAGAGGTGCTTCTATAGAAGTTGCATCCTTATTCAGTTCCTATTTCCTGGAAGAAGGGCTGAAATCTTAAATAGTTTGAAAGGGGCATCTGTGTAGATAGCAGGATACAGCTGTGCGTTTCTCCTGTGTGCACTGTCTCTTAGGTCCAGTTTATGTTATAGTGTTTTTGGTTTGACTATCCTTGTGGGGACAGAAGTCCTAAGGACAGTAAAACAAGGCAAATTCGTGGTGACATTTTGAAGGTCCCTACAAGGAAAAAGGCTATTTTAGGGTTACAGTTAGGGTTAGAATGGCAAAGGTACAGAAAGATGGAGGAATTCAGATATGATGTCATCGTTTTAGCACTACCCACAGAGTTCAACTACAATGCTCTGGTTCAATGTGCCAGTAAATCAGCACAATCTACTTTTTCATTTTTTTTTTTACTGACTCCATCTTGGAGCTATAATTTAGATAATGTATACTGTGCTAATGGAGAGCAATGTAGAATATGGCGAACTTAGAAAACTAGGCATTTGTGGTAAGTACATGGGGGTCGCCATTTTTAAGCACATTCACTGTTAGGGTTAAGGGTTAGGAGTTAGGTTCAGGGTTAAGGTGAGGTTTGAATGGGAATCAATTGTTTGTTAAAACAAACATGTGTGTGTGTATATATTCGTCTGTGTGTGCCTGTGTGTGTGTGACCGTCTACGGTATGTGTGTATGTGTTCTGCTGTCAGGAAGCTCAACTCAGCGGGGCCCTGCGAGTCAGTCCTCAGTGCTTTGCCTGTCAGCAGGAGGAAATCCAATGACAGATCAGCTCCCTGCAGCAGGGAAGAGGCCAGGCCCTGTGTGTGTGTGTGTGTGTGTTGGTGTGGGTGTTTGTCCTAAAATATCAGCTCTATGCACCAGGGAAGAGGCCAGGGCCCTGTCAACCTCAGGCCTCCCCGGTCAGAGCCTGGGCTGCGGTTTAGCCCTGACACCAAAGACGCTGACATTCAGAGGGACAATAGTAAGCCAATAGTGTGCCCCCACTCCACCATGAGTAAAAACAACACTTTATTCTACCTTACTCCAGGACTCTGAGAAACAGTGGCAATAGGGGCGTTGTTGATGGGTTAGATCGAGTCTCGCATTGCCATACCTCCAAAAATCACGTCGTTGTCACAAAACCGGGTTCCTGGCGATGCTAGGTTAGATCCAACAAGGGGAAAAAATGAAAGCGTAAAACTTACTACTTTCGATTCAAAGCTCAAGTTATTTATGTGCCTCAGTCCAGTCAGTCACCACTGAGAGGTTTTATTTAAGAAAACTGAAAACAAAACTTTCTCACAGAGTAGTAGATACAGTAGATACACCATCCAAAGGGATACAGGTAGCATACAGTATATCACAAAGGTAAACAAATGGTCTGTATATAAGATTTATACTACACTTTTACGAGAGGATGATATATTCTATAAGGACACGTTAAGGAACAAATACAGTACAGTAGGTACATTCTTATGTAATGCAAATGATATAGGGGAGAGTGGGGTAAGTTGAGCCAAAGGGGTAAGCTGAGCCACCCTTGTTTCTAGGAAACAATACACAACATTCATAATTTGACCTAATATTTAGGAAGAGGTCATCATTTCATGGAGTCTGTGAAGGAAGAAACCACATGGGGAAAAAATGATAAGCAAGTTAGGTCCAAAAAACGGATTTTCACCAAGTCAAATACATTTATTGTGTTAGAGATTTCATGATGCTTTTATCTAAACCAAAGTAGATCATTTTAAGATTGTTCTATGCATCAGTTGGGGTTTCTAGATTTTTAAAAACATTTTATTGAACCCTTATTTAAACTAGGTAAGCCAGTTAAGAACAAATTCTTATTTACAATGACGGCCTACCCCGGCCAAACCCTAACCCCGACGACACTGGGCCAATTGTGCACCACCCTACGGGAGCGTCAATATGAGGGCCTAAACCTAGCATGAAAGTGCATCCTTGTAGCTGTGTGGGCTAATATAGTCAAAATGTTTGCCTTGGGTTAAGTTGAGCCAATGGCAAGTTGAGCAAATTCAAGTGTTTTCTTTCCAGGCATAATGCATGGCATTATCACTGGGATATGAGGTAACAACAGGGCCTATGTTAAAAGTGTCAAAAGTGTTTGTTAGGTGTTAAGCCTGTGTTAAAATATGCTTACGATGATTTTTTTTAAACGTAGTGGTAATAGTCAATTCAGTACAGAGGTAAATGGCACCAAGAGACCACTTTTTTTGTCATGCTATGTTTTCAAAACTAATGTTTACATGCATATTTATTATTTCCAGGGATACACAACATCCTGAAATATATGTAAATATCGTTGATGGAAAGATACTATATTTCCCTTAACGGAGTGATGATGAATGTAAAAAATTGCTCAACTTACCCCACTCTCCCCTACAACAAAACAAGAAATAAGTGAACAGACACGTGCTACATAGTTTTTCCCCCCCAGTCGGATCCATCTCAATCCATCTCAGAATGGACAGCTAACTACACGTGTGAGCATATGTCCGCAAAAAAAGTCCTCTCTCCGTTTGGATGAAGGGCTGAAAGTTCATCGAGCACCCATCAGGCTCTGGCAGTGTAATAGCATGTGACTCCGGCAGTGTAGTATCATGTCATGGAGCATCTTCCTTGTCCATCCTTCGAGCATCTTCCTTGTCCATCCTTCAAACAAGGACCGCAACGTGTCCCAAGTCTAGTGTCACATCTCCCAAACACGCCCAAAGGCAACCTTCAGCCCCACCCGCCAACCTACCTGGCAGGGTTGTTAAGCACGTCATGCAGCCCCTTATTCTTCTGTATTTTCCTTCAGAAAGGACTGCAGTGTCCAGTTCCACATCTCCCTTCCCAGCCCCCATAAGACCTCCACAGTGTCCTTTCACAGTCCTCCCTCTATACCCTTGTGGTACAGGTGGATTGTCTGCTACTCCATCGGTCCCCACGTTGGGCTGCAGCAGGGGGGCGGCAGTAACGCAGGGCTGAGCCTCGGGGCCTCTCCCGTGGGCTACGTGACCTGCTGGGGGCTGTGGGGGCTGGTAGTCAGGCCTCCTCGGCCGTGGCGTCTATCCCGGCGTAGGTGAAGTTCTCGAAGAGCGCCATGTTCACGTAGGCCTGGGGAGGGAGGTTAAGAGAAATGATGGTAGTTAGATAGTACACTCGTAGAAGAAAGTGTTCCAAAAGGGTTCTTCAGTTGTCCCCGAAGGATAACCATTTTTTGTTCCAGGTAGAATCTTTTTTGGTTTCAGGTAGAACCCTCTGTGGAAAGGGCTCTGCAGTACATGGAACCGAAAAGGGTTCTACCTCGAACCAAAAGGGTTTTTACCTCGAACCAAAACTAGTTCTTTAAAGGGTTCTCCAGTGGGAACAGCCAAATAACCCTTTAAGGTTTTAGATAGCACCTTTTTTTCTAATTGTGTACAGTCGTGGCCAAAAAATTGGAGAATGACACAAATATACATTTTCACAAAGTCTGCTGCTTCAGTGTCTTTAGTTATTTTTGTCAGATGTTACTATGGAATACTGAAGTATAATTACAAGCATTTCATAATTGTCAAAGGCTTTTATTGACAATTACATGAATTTGATGCAAAGAGTCAATATTTGCAGTGTTGACCCTTCTTTTTCAAGACCTCTGCAATCCGCCCTGGCATGCTGTCAATTAACTTCTGGGCCACATCCTGACTGATGGCAGCCCATTCTTGCATAATCAATGCTTGGAGTTTGTCAGAGTTTGTGGGTTTTCGTTTGACCACCCGCCTCTTGATGATTGACCACAAGTTTTCAATGGGATTAAGGTCTGGGCAGTTTCCTGGCCATGGACCCAAAATATCGATGTTTTGTTCCCTGAATCACTTAGTTGTCACTTTTGCCTTATAGCAAGGTGCTCTATCATGCTGGAAAAGGCATTGTTTGTCACCAAACTGTTCCTGGATGGTTGGGGGAAGTTGCTCTCGGAGGATGTGTTGGTACCATTCTTTATTCATGGCTGTGTTCTTAGGCAAAATTGTGAGTGAGCCCACTCCCTTGGCTGAGAAGCAACCCCACGCATGAATGGTCTCAGGATGCTTTACTGTTGGCATGACACAGGATTGATGGTAGCGCTCACCTTGTCTGCTCCGGACAACCTTTTTTCCGGATGCCCCAAACACTCGGAAAGGGGATTCATCAGAGAAAATGACTTTACCCCAGTCCTCAGCAGTCCAATCCCTGTACCTTTTGCAGAATATCAGTCTGTCCCTAATGTTTTTCCTGTAGAGAAGTGGCTTCTTTGCTGCCCTTCTTGACACCAGGCCATCCTCCAAAAGTCTTCGCCTCACTGTGCATGAAGATGCACTCACACCTGCCTGCTGCCATTCCTGAGCAAGCTCTGTACTGGTGGTGCCCCGATCACGCAGCTGAATCAACTTTAGGAGACGGTCCTGGCGCTTGCTGGACTTTCTTGGGCGCCCTGAAGCCTTCTTCACAACAATTTAACCGCTCTCCTTGAAGTTCTTGATGATCCGATAAATTGTTGATTTAGGTGCAATCTTACTGGCAGCAATATCCTTGCCTGTGAAGCCCTTTTGGGGCAAAGCAATGATGACCGCACGTGTTTCCTTGCAGGTAACCATGGTTGACAGAGGAAGAACAATGATTCCAAGCACCACCCTCCTTTTGAAGCTTCCAGTCTGTTATTCGAACTCAATTAGCATAACAGAGTGTCTCCAGCCTTGTCCTCGTCAACACTCACATCTGTGTAAGCGAGAGAATCACTGACATGATGTCAGATGGTCCTTTTGTGGCAGGGCTGAAATGCAGTGGAAATGTTTTGGGGGGGATTCAGTTCATTTGCATGGCAAAGAGGGACTTTGGAATTAATTGCAATTCATCTGATCACTCTTCATAACATTCTGGAGTATATGCAAATTGCCATCAAACAAACTGAGGCAGCAGACTTTGTGAAAATTAATATTTGTGTCATTCTCAAAACTTTTGGCCACGACTGTAGAATGATTTAGAGAACTAGGGTGAGGAATGCAATTTGAAGAGGAATTCTATCTAACTAGGACCCTCTCAGCCAACTCCTGAACGACAACACAAACAGGTCTGGAACCAGGTTACCTCTGTGCCCTATGGGATAGATCAGGGAATTGCTAGCTTATTGAAAAGATGAGTCCTAAGTGAAACTGTAGGTGAATGTCTCCTTACCTTCCTGGCCTCCTGCATCCTGTTGAGCTGTACAGAGATCTGAGAGAAAGGAGGTCTCTCATGCGGCCGGTCTCTCCAGCACTGCCTCATTAACTCATACCTGGGAAAAAACAACCAATGAACCAGCTATAACGGTGCACGCATACAGTATACACATATACACACCCCCTCCCTCCCTCTCTCTCACACACATACACGCACACAGACGCATGTATGCACACACAAACACACAGGTCCAAGCACAGGTCATCACTTACACTTCGTCGTCACAGTTCCTGGGCTGCTCCATCCTGTAGCTCTGAGGGAGTTTCTCATAGAGCTCAGCACAGGTCATCCCACAGTAGGGAGTACCACCTGATACACAAAGAGAGGAGAGGGGGAGCGGGTCACTTTTACGTTGATACAATGACACAGAGAAAGGAGTTGATTGACTCATCTTTGTCTTCGTAATTCTTTGTCATGGTCATGATTGTCATCATCATCATCATCATCATCATCATCATCATCATCATCATCAGGCGGGCATGCAAAGTAACTATTTCCTTTCATGTGATACAGTATATTTCCCAGAGTGAGGGGGGGATGTTCTGCTGACTCTCTGTGCATGCCTACTCTGTTAACTCTCAGCTGGGGAACCTTCCCCCTCTCTCTCTCTCTGGTGTGAAAGCTGTGGGGGAACTGGTTATATATTTTCTCACTGTGACAACCCACATTGCTAGGAATATGGGCTATTACTGTTCCTTATTTAATAATATGTATAACATTCACACAGCATCACTATACGTCAACTTACCTAAACTCACTATCTCCCATAGAAGTACACCGAAAGACCACCTGAGAAAAAGAAAGAGGGAGAGGAAAGAGAAAGAGGGAAAATTAAATTATTTATATATGTTAATTACATCTTTTTACATTAGCTTGATAATGCAATTGACTGATACCGAATAATTTTGTAATAGCACGACATGTAAACACATCCTCGTGTCTTATTACAGGAGAATCAGATGACTTTGTAGCAGCCTCACAACTGTAAAAGCAGAGAGAGAAACAACAAGTACTCTTCACTATCTGTACAGAGCCACCATCTGACTATGTGATTGTCAACTAACAAGATAATGTAGCCAACTCACTGCAAGTTAATCAGTTAACTGTCAGTCATTCTGTACAAATACAATGATGAACCCATTGACTCAGCTTGAGGTAAACAATCTCTCCTGCTCTCCCTCTATGGCTTGCTCTCTCTCTCTCTCTCTCTCTACCTTTCTCTAGAACATCAACACAGAGTAGCGGTCTGGTTATCTTTGTTTATATTCTGTGGTGTGTCACAAAATGAGTGCCTTTGCTCTAGTCAAAACAAGGCTCTACACACACACATACATACACACTTAGTGCTGTAGCTAGCTTGTTAACAACTTGTTTACTACAGAAACGTCTCTCCTCTTTGCTAACCTAACCAGCCTCGTTCTTTCCACTTCCTGTAGCTGTCCTAGGGCCTTCCAGTCAATTCTGAACCGGGTATAAATAGTCTGTTTGACAGGCTCTATGTGGTAGTGTGGCCGTCCACTGGCTCTATGTTCCTTTTGGCAGGGCCGGTCCTTGCCATTGTGCCACCCTAGGCAAGACCAACAAATGTGCCCCTGCAAAACTAAAATAGTCCCAGTAAGCAAAATTAAGTCAAAGACGTCTAAAATACGTATTTTCCAGACAATGAAGTTAGGTTTTAAGTTTTAAGTTCTGAATGAAAGTAGAAAATACGTATTTTCCAGATGTTGAAAATGTGTATTTTCCGGACATTGAAATCAGGTTCCTTTTTGATTCTGAATGAAAGTTGAAAATACGTCATTTACAGACATCTATGTTTGGGCTGGTCCAGACCGGAAAGAATCTGAACCAAAGATAAACGTCTATGATTGGTTCAGATTTGGTACGGACCAGACCAAAAACTAACGACCGTGGATGTAGAAATCAAGGCCGGTCAGGACTGCACCAAAAAAAAGACATCCAAAAAGCGTCAGTGTTGGTCCGTGCTTACAGTGTTGCCTGAAATAACATTTTATGAATGCCCATCTATGTGGTAGGCCAAACATTTGTAAAACACAAAAAAAAGATATTGACTCGTGCTTACTGTGGTGTAGCCTACCATGTCGCTCACTATGAAATGTTATGAACGCCCATCCGTGTGGTAGGCCCGCCATTTGTAAAACAAGCTGTTGCATTGGCTTTGTTAGTCCTTATTCCTGTGACTAATCAATGTGGTTATTTAAGCTCTGAATATCAGCTACCCAACTTTTATCAGGAGTTATCGTGAGTCTATTTGCAATGTGTTTACATAGAAGGAAATGCAGAAGTAGGCCTATTTTCTTTTTCGCTATGATCAGCTTGTCCAAAATGTACAGGTACAAACTTGAAACCACTAATCATGACAATGGGGTGAAACTCATTGACAACAGTTGTAACTGTCCATTCCATGTTGTTCATTTGACTTTGACCAGTCCTGGTTTTAGGATATGTTGTTTGTTAACATGACAGCACATTTTGTATTTTATTAGGCGCCATTTTAGGTTAGGCTATTTGATCGGAGAAACCCGCATGATGTCAAAAGTGTCCGTCTCATTCCATTGTCATACATTTTATCTCCAGCCTGTAGACTACAGAAAAGGCCACATGCTCTTTCTATCACATCCTTGATCTGCTACATGATTTCTGTTAGAGGATTTTTGTCTTTGACAGAACGTTTGGTGGAGCGCAGGAGCAATGTGTCTCTCCAACAGCACCCTGGAGAGGAGAGCTGGGAATGGACAAGCAAAATATTTTGCGCCCCTGCCTTTGACAAAGTGGGCACTGCTTATCACAGGGTGGCATCAGCACTTACCTAAAAAGCCTAATCCTAATCCTGCCTAATGAGTGGGCCGGCCATGCCTCTAGGCTTCCTGGGTTCTGTTATCAGTTCCTCTGCACTAAATTAGCAGTTCACCATCGATTAGGGGGGAGGAGGAAGGACGGGAACATGATTTGTTGTTTTGGACAGCCGGATAGAGAGAGAGAGCATAAATATGTGACTGCTGGCATTGTATTATCTTCTAGCCCTTACTGGAAGCTGTGTAAGACATGGCATAAGTGTCTAAGATAAATTAAAGATTTGTTCTATACTGAACAAAAATATCAACGCAACATGCAACAATTTAAGATTTTACTAAGTTACAGTTCATATAAGGAAATCAGTCAATTGAAATAAATTCATCTATGGATTTCGCATGACTGGGAATACAGATATGCATCTGTTGGTCACAGATACATTTAAAAGAAAAAGGTAGGGGCATGGATCAGAAAACCAGTCAGTATCTGGTGTGACTACCTCACATAGAGTTGATCAGTTGATTGTGGCCTGTGGAATGTTGTCCCACTCCTCTTCAATGGCTGTGCAAAGTTTCTGGATATTGGCTGGAATTGGAACATGCTGTCGTACACGTCGATCCAGAGCATCCCAAACATGCTCAATGGGTGAAATGTATGCAATTGTGTTCATTGTCCGTAGCTTATGCCTGCCCATACCATAACCCCACTGCCAACATGGGGCACTCTGTTCATAACGTTGACATGAGCAAACCACTCGCACACATGACGCCACGCACGCTGTCTGCCATCTAAAACGGTACAATTGAAGCCTGGATTCATCCGTGAAGAGCATACTTCTCCAGCGTGTAGTCGGTTACGAAGCCGAACTGCAGTCAGGTCAAGACCCTGGTGAGAACGAGGAGCATGCAGATGAGCTTCCCTGAGACGGTTTCTGACAGTTTGTTCGGGTGGCTGGTCTCAGATAATCCCGCAGGTGAAGAAGCTGGATGTGGAGGTCCTGGGCTGGTGTAGTTACACATGGTTTGTGGTTGTGAGGTTGGTTGGATGTACTGCTAAATTTTCTAAAATGTTGTAGGTGGCTTATGGTAGAGAAAAGAACATTAAATTATCTGGCAATATCTCTGGTGGACATTCCTGCTGTCAGCATACCAATTGCACGCTCCCTAAAAACTTGACACATCTGTAGCATTGTGTTGTGTGACAAAACTGCACATTGTAGAGTGGCCTTTTACTGTTCCCAACACAAGATGCACTTGCGTATTGATCATGCTGTTTAATCTGCTTCTTTATATGTCACACCTGTCAGGTGGATGGATTATTTTGAGAAAGGAGAAATGCTCACTAACAGGGATGTAATCAAATGTTGTGCACAACATTTGAGAGAAATACGTTTTTTTGTGCGTATGGAACATTTCTGGGATCTTTTCTTTCAGCTCATGAAACATGCGACCAACACTTTATATGTTGCGTTTATATTTTTGTTCAGTATAGTTGAATATACGTTTCCCAGTCAGATACTCACACGTCACTCTTGGTGGTGTACACACTGTAGTTTAGGGACTCTATCGCCATCCAACGCACTGGCAACCTCCCCTGCAACGCAAAGAGGAAAAAGCCAAGACATTCCATTAGAAAACGTGGTATAATTCAATTGTAAAATTTGGTTTTAACTGACAGTATGGAGTATGTCTGGTACAGAATTATAAGGGTCAAGTCCTGTGCTTCTCTCTTCTTATTACTAGTTGTAAGGGAACATTGGTCTTGTAAGGTAACTTGTTGCCATGTCAAACACTACTGCCCTCTTCAGTTGATACTTTTACGTGAGTCTTATTTCCCATTTCTGACATACTCTCCCCTCAATATGTACAGTATTTGGACAGTAAAGCAACATTTTTACATTTGGCTCTATACTCCAGCAAACTTTTTCAAAAGGTTTAGTATTTGGTCCCATATTTTTTGCACTCAATGACTACATCAAGCTTGTGACTCCACAAACTCATTGGATACATTTGCAGTTTGTTTTGGTTGTCTTTCGGATTATATTTGATCAAATAGCAACAAAATGGTGAATAATGTGTCATTTTGGAGTCCATTTGATTGTAAGTAAGAATAGAAGATGTTTCTGAAGATTTCTACATTCATGTGGATGCTACCATGGTTATGGATAATCGTGGCTGAATTGTGAGTAATGACAAGTGAGAAAGTTAGAGGCACAAAGATCAACCCCCCAATATATCAGTAAACAATGTTTTGTTGTAGCCTCTGTAATCTTCTCACTCATCATTATTCATGATTCATTAATTCTGTTACTTAATCATGGCATTATCAGGATTCATTTAGAAGTGTTCTATCTATCTCTATCCACTCACTTACTCCAGTCATCATTCACCATTCAGTTATTTTTAGGCAAAACATAACCCAAAACCCAACCAAAACAAACTGGAAATGCATCCAACTAGTTTGTAGAGTCACGAGCTTGATGTAGTCATTGTGTGCTAGGAATATAGGACCAAATACTAAACTTTTGACTACTTGAATACACTATAAGTGAATTTGTACAAAAAAAGTATGAATGTATGTACTTGTAAGTCGCTCTGGATAAGAGCGTCTGCTAAATGACTTAAATGTAAATGTAAATGTAAATTTGTCCAAATACTTAGGACTTCTTCAAAAGGGGGGACTAGATACATAAAGTGATTTAATTTCTAAATGGTAAAACAGATATGCATGAAAATACCCTCAAATAAAAAGTGATGTTCTGTACCGTCGGCTCATATTAAACATTTCATCTCCAATCCAAAATGCTGGAGTAATTAGCCAACTATAAAAATGTAGCTTCTGTGTCCAAACGCATACAGAGAGGAGTGTATGTAGTGCTATTGTGTGAGACACCGTGCAACATTTTCACATTCTCTTCAGAAAGTTCTATTTGATGTTGGCTGACCAATGATGATACAGACTAGAATCCTAGCTATTGTTCCTTAATGTGCTGTGCTGTATGTGGCTGAGCTCCTACCATGGTCTTTTTGACGTAAACCTCCTCCCCTCGGGACAGACCGAAGTCTGCTATCTTGGCCACTAGGTTGTCTCCCACTAAAACGTTCCTCGCTGCCAGGTCTCTGTGGATGAACTAGAGAGGGAGAGAGGAGAAGAGAGAGAGAGAGGAGAGGGTGAGAACATGAAGCTCACATCTGGGAATATCATGTGAATTTATGCTGGGAGGAAATCTACATTGATGTAGGTTCCTGTAGATTCCCTGTCATATTTATCAATCATCATTTGTGTATTGAATAGCATTGATGTAAAAAAATAATAATGGATACTACCCAACTTGGATATAAACATAGAATTGGCAACCACCCTCCCAACTCAAGTACGCAACTTAGAGTTCACAGGCATACAGTTGAAGTCAGAAGTTTACATACACCTTAGCCAAATACATTTAAACTCAGTTTTTCACAATTCCTGACATTTAATCCAAGTAAAAATTCCCTGTTTTAGGTCAGTTAGGATAACCACTTTATTTTAAATGTCAGAATAATAGTAGAGAGAATGATTTATTTCAGCTTTTATTTCTTTCATGACATTCCCAGTGGGTCAGAAGTTTACATGCACTCAATTAGTATTTGGTAGCACTGCCTTTAAATTGTTTAACTTGGATCAAACGTTTTGGGTAGCCTTACACAAGCTTCCCACAATAAGTTGGGTGAATTTTGGCCCATTCCTCCTGACTGAGCTGGTGTAACTGAGTCAGGTTTGTAGGCCTCCTTGCGCGCACACGGTTTTTCAGTTCTTCCCACAGATGGCCACTCCAATACCTTGACTTTGTTGTTCTTAAGCCATTTTGCCACAACTGCATGGGGTCATTGTCCATTTGGAAGACCCATTTGCGACCAAGCTTTAACTTCCTGACTGATTGTCTTGAGATGTTGCTTCAATATATCCACATCATTTTCCTACCTCATGAAGCCATCTATTTTGTGAAGTACACAAGTCCCTCCTGCAGCAAAGCACCCCCACAACATGATGCTGCCACCCCTGTGCTTCACGGTTGGGATGGTGTTCTTTGTCTTGCAAGCCTCCCCCTTTTTCCTCCAAACATAACAATGATCATTATGGCCATACAGTTCTATTTTTGTTTCATCAGACCAGAGGACATTTCTCCAAAAAGTACAATCTTTGTCCCCATGTGCAGTAGTCTGGCTTTTTTATGGCGGTTTTGGAGCAGTGGCTTCTTCCTTGCTGAGCGGCCTTTCAGGTTATGTCGATATAGGACTTGTTTTCTGAGGTCTTGACTGATTTCTTTTTATTTTCCCATGATGTCCAGCAAAGAGGCACTGAGTTTGAATGTAGGATCTTGAAATACATCCACAGGTACACCTCCAATTGACTCAAATGATGTCAATTAGCCTATCAGAAGCTTCTACAGCCATGACATCATTATCTGGAATTTTACAAGTTGTTTAAAGGCACAGTCAACTTAGTGTATGTTAACTTCTGACCCACTGGAATTGTGATACAGGGAGTTATAAATGAAATAATCTGTTTGTAAACAATTGTTGGAAAAATGACTTGTGTCATGCACAAAGTAGATGTCCTAACCGACATGCCAAAACTATAGTTTGTTAAACAAGAAATTTGTGGAGTGGTTGAAAAACGAGTTTTAATGACTCCAACCTAAGTGTATGTAAACTTCAACCGTATGTTTATTAATCATAGCCGCGGGAAGTAGTTTGCGGGGGGGGGGCGTTCCAATTCTATGTTGTTTATATCCAAGTTTGGTAATAGATGTATCCTGTGTGTATATTCTACCTGTTTGTCGCTAAGGTAGTGCATGCCAGTAGCCACGTCGACAGCGAACTGCAGCAGTTGTTGTGAGGTGAGGGTGGAGGCCGTGCCGTGCTCCTTGGCGAAGGCAGGGTCTGTCTCTAGGACTCGGCTCTTACGCAAGAAGTCAAGCAGGTTTCCATATGGGGCGTACTCAATAGCAATGTACAGGTACCCTACACAGGTAGAGAGAGGCAGTTAGGGGAAAGTAAAGAAAGTTTATGATTTACTGCTACACTGTATGGAGAAGGTTGTTTAGCGAGATACCGTTTGCATAAAGGTTTGCCATGGAGAGGTAGGAAGGTATTAATGGAGTATCATACTGTAATCCATAGAAAGAGAATTCTAATCCTGTGCTGTAATCGTCATTATAAAACTGGTTGTTTGAATCCTGGATGCTGATTGGACGAGCAGTGTTCCAAGCCGTGCTGTATTGGCCATCACAGACACACCTATGCCCGCTAACAGTTCCATTTGTGCCTCCGTAAGAATATCATGTTCAAGGCAGGAAGGCATTGACTGAGTATCATACTGTAATCCATAGAAATAGAATTCGAGTTCTGTGCTGTAATCATCATAATTGGAGAGAGAGAGAGAGAGAGGCAGAGAGAGAGAGAGAGAGAGGCAGAGAGAGAGAGAGAGAGAGGCAGAGAGAGAGAGAGAGAGAGGCAGAGAGAGAGAGAGGCAGAGAGAGAGAGGCAGAGAGAGAGAGAACCACCAATGCTAAGTCAAGGCTACTTGAGAACCATTAGGGTTGTGAAACACGGTGGTTTAGTAGCATGTCTTTTTTTTAATCTCCGGTAATGTACTTTCCACTCTAAACTTCCTCCCCACAATATGTTATCAATCGTAGATCTTTATACAAAGAGAAACAGGCAATTCAATTATTTCCCAAAACTGTCAGAAGTGGTTAGGAAAAAGAAATTTCATGCTCAGAGCTTGGTCCAAATGTATATAAAGTAAGCCTATACGTTAACACAATGTAGTGTAACTGAGTTTCAAATTTAAATATTAAAATCACTATCAACATACTATAGCTATCATATAAGACTACAGACTTATTTATTTAAATATTTCCTAAAGAGATACAGTACTTTAAAAGTATTCCCTTGAGATTACAATGTCCATACTTTAGTATAGTATCAATTAAGAGCATTGCCCAGCATGGCCAGTAGGTGGTGTGCTCACCCCTATTCTCACAGGCTCCTATGAGGTTGATGATGTTGGGATGTTGGCCCAGTTTACACAACACTTCCAGCTCTCCTGCAAAGTCCCTGTGGTCATTCTCTGAGGCAAACTCTGCTTAAAACAAAACAGCACACACAGCAAGTTACAAACATGTACAGAGAAAGAGGCTTTGTTACATTATATCACTGACTACATGTGTGTGTAGGAATGTGTTAGAATGTGTGTTTTGTTTCTTTGACTGTTATGTGTGTGAGTATGAGTTAGTGATGTGTGTGTGTGTGTGTGTGTGTGTGTGTATGTATGTATGTATGTATGTATGTATGTATGTATGTATGTATGTATGTGTGTGTGTGTGTGTGTGTGTGTGTGTGTGTGTGTGTGTGTGTGTGTGTGTGTGTGTGTGTGTGTGTGTGTGCATGTGTGTGCATGTGTGTACATGCTTGTGTGGTAGTGTAAGTGTGTGTCAGAGGAGGCTCCTCAGAGGAGGAAGGGGAGAACCATCCTCCTCAGTGTATTTCATAAAAATAAAAATAGTGAAACATTTAAAAAATATATCCTTTTTAGATAAAACTGTACTAAATATATTCATATACACTACCGTTCAAAAGTTTGGGGTCACTTAGAAATGTCCTTGTTTTTGGAAGAAAAGCAAATCTTTTGTCCATTAAAATAACATCAAATGGATCAGAAATACAGTGTAGCCATTGTTAATGTTTAAAATAACTATTGTAGCTGGAAACGGCAGATTTTTTATGGAATATCTACATAGGCGCGCAGAAGCCCATTATCAGCAACCATCACTCCTGTGTTCCAAAGGCACGTTGTGTTAGCTAATCCAAGTTTATCATTTTAAAAGGCTAATTGATCATTAGAAAACCCTTTTGTAAGTATGTTAGCACAGCTGAAAACTGTTGTTCTGATTAAAGAAGCAATAAAACTGGCCTTCTTTAGACTAGTTGAGTATCTGGAGCATCAGCTTTTGTGGGTTCGATTACAGGCTCAAAATAGCCAGAAACAAAGAACTTTCTTCTGAAACTCGTCAGTCTATTCTTGTTCTGAGAAATGAAGTTCCTTTGTCCAGTGTCTGTGTTCTTTTGCCCATCTTAATCTTTTATTTTTATTGGCTAGTCTGAGATATGGCTTTTTCTTTGCAACTCTGCCTAGAAGGCCAGCATCCCGGAGTCGCCTCTTCACTGTTGACGTTGAGACTGGTGTTTTGCGGGTACTATTTAATGAAGCTGCCAGTTGAGGACTTGTGAGGCGTTTGTTTCTCAAACTAGACACTCTAATGTACTTGTCTTCTTGCTCAGTTGTGCACCGGGGCCTCCCACTCCTCTTTCTATTCTGGTTAGAGCCAGTTTGCGCTGTTCTGTGAAGGGAGTAGTACACAGCGTTGTACGAGATCTTCAGTTTCTTGGCAATTTATCGCATGGAATAGCCTTCATTTCTCAGAACAAGAATAGGCTGATGAGTTTCAGAAGTCTTTGTTTCTGGCCATTTTGAGCCTGTAATCGAACCCACAAATGCTGATGCTCCAGATACTCAACAAGTCTAAAGCCCAGTTTTATTGCTTCTTTAATCAGAACAGTTTTCAGCTGTGCTAACATAATTGCAAAACGGTTTTCTAATGATCAATTAGCCTTTTAAAATGATAAACTTAGATTAGCTAACACAATGTGCCATTGGAACACAGGAGTGATGGCTGCTGATAATGGGCTTCTGAACGCCTATGTAGATATTCCATAAAAAATCAGCAGTTTCCAGCTACAATAGTCATTTACAACATTAACAATGTCTACACTGTATTTCTGAGCAATTTGATGTTATTTTAATGGACAAAAAATTAGCTTTTCTTTCAAAAGCAAGGACATTTCTAAGTGACCCCAAACTTTTGAACGATACTGTATATTCACATAATAATCAAAATAATTAATTAAAACACACTATTTTGCAATGAAGGTCTACAGTAGCCTCAACAGCACTCTGTAGGGTAAGGCCATAGGGTAGCCGGAGGACAACTAGCTTCCGTCCTCCTCTGTGTACATTGACTTCAATACAAAACCTAGGAGGCTCATGGTTCTCACCCCCTTCCATAGACTTACACAGTAATTACGACAACTTCCAGAGGACGTCCTCTAACCTATATGGGCTCTTGCAGCATGAACTGACATGTTGTCCACCCAATCAAAGGATCAGAAAATGAATCTAGTACTGAAAGCATAACTTCTTGCGAGTATAGGGGGTGCTGTTTCGCATTAGCATAAATTTGGTCTCCAGATTAAACTGCCTAGTACTCAATTCTTGCTCGTACAATATGCATATTATTGTTATTATTGGATAGAAAACACTCTCTAGTTTCTATAGCCGTTTGAATTATGTCTCTGAGTGGAACAGAACTCATTCTACAGCACTTTTCCTGACAGGGAGTGAGATTTCAGAAATCTTGGCCTCTGGTCCCAGGTCAGTTTTAATGTCCCTGTAAATGCTATGAGGATACAAACACTGCCCACGCCTTCCTCTAGATGTCAGTAAGAGGTGACAATTTGAATGGAGTCGATTGCGCAATCAGGGCCTGTATAAAAGAGCACAAGGCGAAAGTAGCTTTCTTTTCTTGCTGCGCCTGACGCACGATGGACGTCGGACTGGCTCTCTTTCCAAGCTTTGGTTTAGCCACTTATATATCGCCGGTCATGTTTTTACTCGTTATAGGTGTTAAAAACATCATAAGGTAGTTAATTTAAACCGTTTTATAGCAATTTATATCCGTTTAGTGCGATTTTGAGGCATTTCTTTGTGATGCACTTTGAAGCGCTGGGCACGTTTCCAGTACCGGTCGAACGTTAGTGGCCATTTCGACGGGACAAGAGGACATCTTTCGACCAAAAGACGATTAGACCCGAGAAAGGATACATTGCCCAAGATTCTGATGAAAGATCAGCTCATAGTAAGAACTATTTATGATGATAAATCGTTGTTCTGTAGAAAAATGTTAAACGCATATTCCGCCATTTTCTTTGGGGTAGCTTCGCTTGGCGAACCCTGTATTGCGGCAGGGTAGCCTAGTGGTTAGAGCGTTGGACTAGTAATCGAAAGGTTGCAAGTTCAAATCCCCGAGCTGACAAGGTACTAATCTGTCGTTCTGCCCCTGAACAGGCAGTTAACCCACTGTTCCTAGGCCGTCATTGAAAATAAGAATTTGTTCTTAACTGACTTGCCTAGTTAAATAAAGGTAAAATAAAAAAAATAAATAAAATTGCACAGTAAGGATAATTTTAGAAATGTAATTCAGCGATTGCATTAAGAACTAATTTGTCTTTCGATTGCTGTCCACCCTATATTTTTTAGTAAAGTTTATGATTAGTTATGCATTAGACTAGATCACTGTCAAAGATGGCGGCCGACGTTTTCGGCCCAGGTTGGCTACTATTCTCATTGTATAACCACGTTTTTTTGTGGCTAAATATGCACATTTTCGAACAAACTCTATATGTATGTTGTAATATGATGTTACAGGAGTGTCATCGGAAGAATTCTGAGAAGGTTAGTGAAAAAATTAATATATTTTGGCGATGATAACGATATCGCTCTCTTTGGCTTGAATCAATGCTCGGGTAACGTTTGCATATGTGGTATGCTAATATAACGATTTATTGTGTTTTCGCTGTAAAACACTTAGAAAATCTGAAATGTTGTCTGAATTCACAAGATCTGTGTCTTTCCATTGCTATGCGCTGTGTATTTTTAAGAAATGTTTTATGATGAGTAAATTGGTAATACACGTTGCTCTCTGTAGTAATTCTAGTCGCTTTGGTGAGATTTGTGATGGTGGCTGCAATGGCAAACTATGATTTATACCTGAAATATGCACATTTTTCTAACAAAACCTATGCTATACAATAAATATGTTATCAGACTATCATCTGATGAAGTTTTTTCTTGGTTAGTGGCTATTTATATCTTTATTTGGTCGAATTGGTGATAGCACCTGATGGAGTAAGAAACTGATGGAGTTAGAAAAGTGGTGTCTTTTGCTAACGTGGTTAGCTAATAGATTTACATATTTTGTCTTCCCTGTAAAACATTTTAAAAATCTGAAATGGTGGCTTTATTCACAAGATCTGTATCTTTCATTTGGTGTCTTGGACTTGTGATTTAATGATATTTAGATGCTACTATTTAATTGTGACGCTATGCTAGCGATGCTAATCAGTGGGGGGGGGTGGGGGGTGCTCCCGGATCCGGGTTTTAGAATCGGTAGAAGATAAGCTACAGATAGCACCGCATTGCATAAAATGTGGTCAGTAGGTGACGCAAAGAGAGCGAAAAACAATAGTTGAACAGTTTTGAACAAATTATTCATTTCTTTAAAAATTAATGCGAAGCGAGAGAGAGAGATAATTTTTTTAAACTTTCACTTAGCTAGCTAGTTTAGCCTACTCAAACACCCAGCTCAAACAGAGAGTGATGCTATGTTAGCTAGCTGGCTATGGCTATCCAACACTGGAACTCTTCCAAGTCATGGTAAGCTTTTGGTTTTATTCATTTATTGCTACCGGGGCCCGCTGGTGTAACTGCTAAACTGATGCTGACTGTATACTGTACTGCATGATTGTAGCGGGTTTACTAACACGTTAGTTCTATTAGCTATGTTGACTATGACATTGCTAACGTCGTTAGCTAATATGGTGACGACGATGTAGGCTGTGTTTAGTGGTTAGCAGTTATTAGGTTTGGCTTGGAAAGGTTTTTTCCCCTGGTCACAGACAGCTGATGTGTTGTGCACTGAAGTCCACAAGTGAAGGGAAAAGTTGAGAGGAGAGCGCGTAGATGCGAGAAGGAATTATACAACGAGCAAAATGTTCATACTGTTTGTATGTGGCTGCTATGAAAGTGAACTGTGTTTGCGTGTGATCAGGGGTGTATTCATTCCGCCGATTCTGTTGAAAAAAGTTTCTTAAACGGAAGCAAACGGAACAAAATTGAGATAAACATACCTGAATTTGTCCAATAGAAACTCTTGTTTGCAACTGTTGGACTAATGATTACACCCTAGATCAGCTAGATGCAAGCAATAGTGTGCAAGCTGGTATTGAATGTGTCACTGTCTGTCACCATGATTACTCAAAATGTTCTCTCAACCTGTGCACCTACGTTGTAAACTGTCATTCATAGACTAGGTTGTAGCAACATCATGATGGGTATGGGGAACATTTGAGAATCATGTAGTAGCCTAAACCTATTGATGTTACATTGAGCTGGGTGAATGGAATATGAATAACAGTCATCCAATATGCTGTAATAGAAATAAGGCCATGCTCATTAAAAATATATCATCCTCCATCTTAAACATCACCGACCGCCACTGGTGTGTGTGTGAGTGCTTGCCTGCGTGCATGCGTTGGTACATGTGTGTGTGGTACCTACTACCTTTTAGCATCTTGATAGCAGCGCTCATCTTGGCCCCGTCCTTCTTGATCATGGCCTTGATGACCTGGCCGAAGTTGCCCTCTCCGATCACATCTTCAAACTTGATGTCATCCCACTCCAGGATGGGGTAGGTGAGGGGCTCAGAGGTAGGCTTCGGCCTCCTTGTCAGGGTCAGGGTCCCAGAGTTAAACTGGAGGATGGTCTCCTCTCCCTACGGGTTGCAGTGATAGATTTGTTTAGATTTTTTTTATCAAAGCATAGAAGTGATCAGATTTGAGGTGTGTTTCTCATAACATGTCTATATGTAAAGTTTGAGATAGTGTGGAATGTTTATTTATCTAATCAGGTTATCCAACTTGTTAGTGAAAAAATATACAGTACCAATCAAAAGTTTGGAAAGTTTGGCTGCTTTTCTTCAGTCTGCAGTCCAATTCATCCCAAACCATCTCAATTGGGTTGAGGTCGGGTGATTGTGGAGGTCAAGACAACTGATGCAGCACTTCATCACTGTCCTTCTTGGTCAAATAGCTCTTACACAGCCTGAAGGTGTGTTGGGTTATTGTCCTGTCTAAAAACAAATGATAGTCCGACTAAGCGCAAACCAGATGGGATGGCGTATCGCTGCAGAATGCTGTGGTAGCCATCCTGGTGAAGTGTGCCTTGAATTCTAAATAAATCACAGACAGTATCACTAGCAAAGCACCCCCACACCATCACACCTCCTCCTCCATGCTTCACGGTGGAAACTACACATGTGGAGATCATCCGTTCACCTACTCTGCACCTCACAAAGACACGGCGGTTGGATCCAAAAATCTCAAATTTGGACTCATCAGACCAAAGGACAGGTTTCCACCGGTCTAATGTCCATTGCTTGTGTTTCTTGGCAGAATCAAGTCTCTTCTTCTTATTGGGGTCCTTTAGTAGTGGTTTCTTCGCAGCAATTTGACCATGAAGGCCTGATTCACGCAGTCTCCTCTGAACAGTTGATATTAAGATGTGTCTGTTACTTGAACTCTGTGAAGCATTTATTTGGGCTGCAATTTCTGAGGCTGGTAACTCAAATGAATTTATCCTCTGCAGCAGAGGTAAGTCTTCCTTTCCTGTGGTGGTCGTCATGAGAGCCAGTTTCATCATAGCACTTGATGGTTTTTGCGACTGCACTTGAAGAAAGTTCTTGACATTTTCCGGATTGACTAACCTTCATGTCATAGAGAAATTATGGACTGTTGTTTCGCTTTGCTTATTTGAGCTGTTCTTGCCATAATATGGAATTGGTCTTTTACCAAATAGGGCTATCTTCTGTATACCACCCCTACCTTGTCACTACACAACTGACTGGCTCAAATACATTAAGAAGGAAAGAAATTCCACAAATGTACTTTTAACAAGGCACACCTGTTAATTGAAAATCATTCGATGACTACCTCATGAAGCTGGTTGAGAGAATGCCAAGAGTGTGCAAAGCTGTCATCAAGGCAAAGGGTGGCTACTTTGAAGAATCTCAAATATAAAATATATTTTGATTTGTTTAATACTTTTTTGGTTACAACATGATTCCATATGTGTTATTTAATAGTTTTGATGTCTTCACTATTGTTCTACAATGTAGAAAATAGTAAAAATATAGAAAAAACCTGGAATGAGTAGGTGTGTCCAAACTTTTGACTGGTACTGTAGTTTAGGTGTTTTTTTTATGGCATATTTGTGTGTTTGTGAGTCCTCTCTCTCTCTTTCTCTCTCACCGATCCAGACTGGTAAGTGAAGGTGCGTCTGCGGTTGAGCAGAGTTTTGCGGATGCAGAAGAGAGCCAGCAGGGCCATCAGGATGGTGACACAGGTGACCGTCACAGACCCCACCACAGCTACCAACAAATGGTAGCCCTCACTGCCTGGACGCCCCCCCACACCCTGGGTGGTAGGAGTGAAGTCCTGGGGACCTAGAGGGAGAGGTGATATGAGGAGATGCACACTCTTATGCAGATGAACATTGACTATCTCCTATTTATTATGTAAGTATCCTCACGTTTTAAAGTGGTAGTTCACAAAAAAAATCTATGTTCACTCAAAAATTGCACTCAACGTTTTTGGGACATTTTCAGACCTCAAATGTGTTCAAATGTCAAAATGAGTCCGTGTCCCATACTATCTGTTGTTTAGATCCAGCTTTACACTTCAATCCCAAATGAGTGGGAAAGATTGGCATCTAAAGTGATTAAACGAGATGGAGGTACCCTTCTTTGTTATTCCTTTGGGATTACAGCATTGCTTGATCTCAACAGCAGATCGTGTGGGATTCAAACAAACCTCGACATTTGACCGCTTTTGATTTCTGAAAAGGTCTAAAAAAAAATTGATTTTCAAGTGGAAAACTTTAAACCCATGTACTTTGAAGCTTTTTTTTAACCTGTTTAACACCTTTTACTCCATACATGTTTGTTTTTTAAACCATCTCTCACCATCTCCCTGGGTCCTGGCATGGACAAACTTGCTCCACTCCCCAGGTACTTTAGAGAAGGCCCTCACTCTGAACTGGTAGAGGGTACTCCCGTTGAGCGCTGTCACATCTTTAGCTGTCTTGTTGCCATCGTCTGTGTCGACCCAGGGGTGCAGGCTGCCCTGACCCACCGGCTGGTACTCTATGATGTACTTTACTATGCCCCCGTTAGGGTCCTCAGGGGGCTGCCACTTCACCTGCACCGCAGACACAGACAGGGGCAGGGCCTGGACGTTCCGAGGAGATGAGGGACCTGGGGGAAAGAGGGGAGGAGAGGGACAGAGAGGAGACATCAGCGGGGTTAGTATTGGTCAGAAGGTGTTAGCTTAGGCTACATGGCTATTGCCAAACTGTACCATTAAAGTGCTTGAATTTCTTTCTGGATTTCCTTAGTAAGTCATCCATTCCTAAATGTCCTTTCCTTTATGCACCCATCTTTAACCCTGACACAATATGAGGGCAGGGGGGAGCAACCAACCATCCACCATCCATCCACCAATGACAGTCGTCAACACTCACTGCTAAGCCAATAGGAGGAGCTCTTGTTAGTTACCCTGGCTGTTTATGCGGACGTTGTACGGCTTAGAGGCGGGCCCCAGACTGCCACAGTTGAGCAGCCTGACGACCACTGTGTAGTCTTGGTGGTACTGCAGGTTGTAGAACTTGGTGGAGAGCACATTGAGCAGGGTGGTCTCCTCTCTCAGCTTCTCTCCTGAGGGAGATGGCCCGAAGAGCTGCACTAAGAACCCGCTGGCCCTGTCCGCGTTGCCATGCAACAGCCAGCGCACAGTGGCGTTGCGGCCCTCCAGCGAGCTGAAGTCAATCTCTGGTCGAAGAGTGGGCTCTACAGCAGCAACACAGAACACGCAGTCATGGAAAGGTCCTCCAGCCTGGGATACTTTCTCCTTCTCCTTTTTACTTAGACCCAGCCTCTCGTTTACAGACGGGCAAAGAACATTCTGATTAGGTCACTAGACAGAATTAAAGAACCATTCCTTCAGATTTAGAACCTGCACTCAGCTGTCCACTTGGACAAACCTCTACTTCAATTTAGAAACACACACACACACACTCCCCACCTGCAACATCACCAATTTCCTACAAACCTCTGCTCTGACTATTGCATTTTGACACCGCAAAAACTAATCCCGGCGTACTGTTGCTGCTCACCTGGACAGTCAGTCTCCATGATGGCCTCAGGCCCCAGAGTCCCCTCCCCTCCCTCCCCAGGGCGGGTCAGCTGGACACGGACGTGGTAGCGTGTAGATGGCTTCAGATTCATCAGCGTTATAGGCTCTCTACTGTACACTAAGAGACAGGAACACAGAGAGATAGAGAATCAGACAGCATTATCCACAGAGAGTAGGGATCTAATATCGATAATGACAAATTGGTAAATTGTTTTGAGGCAAGGCCATTTTTCCTGTGAAATGGATGATATGTTACGTTGCCAGGATAGTCGTTGTAACTCCCGTGACTTTACATGAGATCAAACGCCCTCTGTGTGCACCTATGATGGAGGACCAGGAGTCTCCTGTCTCCATGGGCTTGTAGAGGAGCTTGGTGGAGTCGATGGGTCCGTCTCCTCTGTAGGACTCCACAGGCATCACCACCAGCTGCTTACTCCTCTTCTCCAGCAGCTTGGGAGGGGTGCTGGGGCACGGCGGCTCTGGCCAGAGAGGGGAGTAAAGTGGTTGAGAATTTGAGTAATGGGTGATCTGATGAGTCTCAACCAGAACATGAAATCCTTATCGCTAGACCATTTCTCAGTGTATATTTAGGGCTGGTTTTCCCAGACACAAATCAAGCCTAGTCCTGGACTAAAAAGCATGTTCAAGTCCAGGACTAGGCTTCGTCTTTGTCTGGGAAAGCTGCCCTCAATGTTAAGCACCTCACCTTGACTGATATAGACCAGTAAAATACTTTTCTCTTCTCACCTTTGACAATGAGGTTGAACTTCCTTGAGTCTTGTCCCCCATTGGTGGAAACCCTACACTCCCATAACCCAGCATGCTCAGTGGACAGACGGGGAATATCAAACTGGGCTGTGCTCTTATTGGAGTCCATGGTGGTACGAGACGCCTGAATTAGAGGTCCAAAAATATTTTGGTAAGGCTGCTTACAGTCTGAAGTAATGTTGAGCCAACTGACATTATCATAAGAAATATTGACATATTTTCACTATTACAAAAACATTGAATTTCACAAATCTCACTGACTACACCATCACAGTTTGTTTCCCAGTAATTGGATAATCAAATGTAAAAATGACTGTCCATCCTTCCATTGCCTCTACCTTGAGCACAGTGCTGTCCAGTTTGCGCAGCTCAATGCTGGTGTGGCTGGGCAGGGGGTTGCCTGTGGCGGAACACAGGATCTTGGGGCTGGAGTGAAGGTTCCACTCTAGACTACTGGCCATGTCCAAGATCTGGGGGGCGCGGTCTGATGGGTGAGAAACAGATGATGAAGAGGAGGATGATAAATAAGGTGATGATTATGATGTTGATGACGAAGATGCTACTGCTACTTGTGATTATGTTATTAATATTGATGTTGGTAGTGTCAGTGGCGATGAAGAGGAAGTAATGCTACCTACCTGATTTCTCACAGTGCCGTCCTCTCCAGCCAGTGGGACACTGACATCCACTGAAGTGGTTACACACTCCACCGTTCTTACACTTACAGCTCAGCCTGCAGTCTGCCCCGTACATGTCCCTGTGGCAGACTGGGGAAATGGTGACATTAGGATGGGAAAACCACGGTGTTGGGATCTGTCGTGATGGAATTGCTATCTGATATGGCTAATCATGTTATGTACTCTATGTATCTATTTCAACACATGCAATCATGTTGATAGGTTGGTTGTACAATTACAATCAATATTAATTGGGCAATCTAAGATATGCCATAACCCTACATACAGTTAATTCGGAAACTATTCAGACCCCTTTTACTTTTTCCACATTCTGTTACGTTCCAGCCTTTTTCTAAAATGTATGAAATAAAAAATGTTCCTCATCAATCTACACACAATACCCCATAATGACAAGGCAAAAATATGTTTTTAGAAGTTTTTGCAAATGTATTAAAAATAAAAAACAGAATACTTATTTACATAAGTATTCAGACCCTTTGCTATGAGACTCGAAATTGATCATGTTTCCATTGATCATCCTTGAGATGTTTCTACAACTTGATTGGTGGAGTCCATCTGTGGTAAATTCAATTGATTGGACATGATTTGGAAAGGCACACACCTGTCTATATAAGGTCCCACAGATGACAGTGCATGTCAGAGCAAAATTCAAGCCATGAGTTCAAAGGAATTGTCCGTAGAGCTCCGAGACAGGAGTGTGTTGAGGAACAGATCTGGGGAAGGGTACCAAAAATATCTGCAGCATTGAAGGTTCCCAAGAACACAGTGCCCTCCGTCATTCTTAAATGGAACAATTTTGGAACCACCAAGACTCTTCCTAGAGCTGGCCGCCCGCCCAAATTGAGCAATCTAGCGAGAAGGGCCTTGGTTAGGAAGGTGACCAAGAACCCGATGGTCACTCTGAATGAGCTCCAGAGTTCCTCTGTGGAGATGGGAAAACCTTCCAGAAGGACAACCATCTCTGCAGCACTCCACCAATCAGGCCTTTATGGTGGAGTGGCCAGATGAAAGCCACTCCTTAGTAAAAGGCACATGACAGCCCGCTTGGAGTTTGCCAAAAGGCCCCTAAAGGACTCTCAGACCATGAGAAACAAGACTAATTTGTCCGATGAAACGAAGATTGTACTCTTTGGCCTGAATGCCAAGCGTCACGTCTGGAGGAAACCAGGCACCATCCCTACGGTGAAGCATGGTGGTGACAGCATCATGCTGTGGGGATGTTTTTCAGTGGCTGGGACTGGGAGACAAGTCAGGATCGAGGGAAAGATGGAGCAAAGTACAGAAAGATCCTTGATGAAAACCTGCTCCAGAGCGCTCAGGGCAAAGGTTCAGTGCAAAGGTTCACCTTCCAATAGGACAACGACCCTAAGTACACAGCCAAGATAACGCAGGAGTGGCTTCGTGACAAGTCTCTGAATGTCCTTGAGTGGCCCAGCCAGAGCCCGGACTTGAACCCGATCTAACATCTCTGGAGAGACCTGAAAATAGCTGTGTAGCGACCCATCTAACCTGATAGAGCTTAAGAGGATCTGCAGAGAAGAATGGGAGAAACTCCCCAAATACAGGTGTGCCAAGCTTGTAGCGTCATACCCAAGAAGAATGGAGGCTGTAATCGCAGCTAAAGGAGCTTCATTCGCAAAATGTCTAAAAACCGGTTTTGCTTTGTCATTATGGAGTATGGTGTGTAGATTGATGAGGGGAAAAAACAATACAAAGTCAATGGCTCTGAATACTTTCCGAATGCACTGCATAACAAATGAACTCACGTCTGTTGCAGTGGTTCCCAGACCAGCCACTGGCACAGGAGCATCCGTAAGGGTCAGCCAGGCAGAACCTCAGCCCTCTACAGTCCATCTCTGGCCTGCATGACTCCTGGCAATTAAGCCCAAACATTCCCTCTCTACAGGCTGGGAGGGAATACAGTACACATAGATACAGTACACATAGATACAGTACTGGACTGGCACAGTTACTTCAGACAGTTTGGCAATATAATATACTTGTCTTTACAAACATGCACTTATACGCACGCACACACGCACACACACACACACACACACACTACTGCTAATTTGTAGTATGTGTCAGCTTCAACGACTATAATCTTATGCTTAAACATATTGCCCCCCCCCCCCCTCCCCCCCTTACACAAACACACACACACACACACCTGTCTCGCAGCGCATCCCCATGAACCCCGGTGGGCAGATGCAGTCCCCGTCCCGGTGGTGACACACCCCTCCATTGAGACACTCTGGACAGTCCTTGTCACAGTCGGCACCCCACTTCTTACTGCCACAGTCTGTGCAGGACAGTAGAGGAGCGTCAGTGGCCAACCCACACCAAATACAAGCACCTCATCCATATGTGAGTCATCATACATACTCTTGTAATGGTCAGCAGTAATAAATAAGTTAATAACACTATTAACTGAGTACTAACAATGTACATTCAAAGATACAACCAATCCAAAATGTTTCAGAGAAAAAAGAAAAAAAAAATGTATTGGTCAAGCTCATATCCAGATGGAAAATAGATAAACAACAGCACAGACTAGTATACCATCAGTAAAGTGTATCAACACCATCATCCACACATATCAAGTGTGTATGTCTTGTGGGAAGTGTGTGTAATGAGAACAGCCCTACTGTACCTCTGACAATCAGCCTCATCCAGGCTCCATTGATGGGACTGTCTCCCACGAAGCTGGCACTGTAGATGCCCTCGTTGGCTTTAGCCACATCCTCCATTGTTAGTACAGCCGTACTGTTGGACACATCACCCCAGTGGGTCGTGTAGAAGTAGTTACCTGGTTTTACGACACAGCGAGTCAGCACATAGGACAAGCTCTTAATAATGTGAATACGTTATAATCCACATGGTGGGGCTACTTGATACTTGTTATAAAATACAAAGGGAATGATTAAACAATGCCTATATTGCCATCGCCTCATTTAGAAGAATCTATTCCCTGCTCACACATAAATGCCTGCCCTTCATCCATCCACCCATCCATGCCTCCCTCCATCCCTGTGTGACTCACCGTTGTATTTCCAGGTGACGTCTCTTCTCTGGGAGCTCAGGACCTGCATGGCCAGGTGAACTGTGTCTCCTCTGTTTGCTGTCACCGTGAGGTGGGCCGGGACAAACAGGGCTGATAGGAGCAATACAGAAGAAGACAAGTTAACTCTCTGTCTCTCTCACACACACACACACACACTCTCTATCTTTCACTTAGAGCCTCTTCCTTACCTTTGGCAAAGTTGTTGATGAGTGTCACTTTACCCAGGTTTATAAGAGGATCAGTTCCCTGGGACGCATGGCAGTAGAAGATGCCTGTTTGGTCCATCACACCCACGAACTCGTTCGCCACCACCTCCTTGGTCTTGGGCCTTTTGACTCTGTAACGTGGCCGTGAGGAGAGGATGAGGATGCTGTTGTCCTTCTTGATGTCCAGGTCTAGCTCTGCTGCATCCCGCTCCCCAGTGAGGCAGGAGATGGAGAAGAGCTGAGGGGTGGAGGCCTCAGCGTTGGAGATGACGGTCAGGTCTGTCACCGCACCTGTAGGGATGAGATGGCGCCACTCATTTGATAGTCATTCTAAACTGTTATGAGGTAAAACAACAAAGGGCAGCTACTGTAATGACCTATTGCTTATTACAATCTGATGTAAAATCAGTTTATCTACTCTAATCCAAATGAACATTACTAGACCTTAGGGCAAGGGTAGTTAAATCTTACCCTATGACTACCAGGTCCAGAATACTGCTGTTTTTTTGTTCTACCTAATAATTAATTGCACCCACATGGTGTCCCAGATCGAAATCCGTCCCTGATCTCAAGGAAATAATGAAAATAAGGTCCAGAATTTAATTTGAGGGTCTTAGGCCAGGCATAACACAACAACCTTTTGACACATTCCAGTTACATTCTGACCTAGGATCAGTTCCCCCAACTTAAATCCTTGTGAGCTAAATAACAAAACCAGTCATATGGTGGGTCATTTTGCTCCATTAAATCCAATGACATTCCTGTTCTGTGGCATTCTGATCTACAGAACAATGGCAGGAAACTGGTATGAGCTCCTGCTCTCTCAAGGGCCTTCTGCTTTCTGCTTTCCACTTTGACTTTAATTGTAGCCCGTCATTTGTTGTGTCAAATTCATTTTGATGTTCAGAAATCGGAGTTAGGTTTGCCTTGCAAAAGTTATACTTTCTGGGGTTACTGTAGGTTACACTCTCTGTAGACACGATTAATATAATAAGGACAAGCACCTTGAGACATGTACTGTATTTTTAGAAGATAACAACTGATTGACCTATTATTTCTAGGATACAAATAAGATAGTTTGACTTTTACCTGACACATGGATGAGGCACAACAAAAATAAGACGTATATCATAATTGCAATCCTCGCAGCGACGATTTCCAAAATCAGTCGTGTCTAATCCAATTATTGAATTAAAAGTAGACACTTCTACATTCCGTCGATGGTCCCCGGTGTGCCAAAGAACCGCGCGTGTCTTTGCGCACTTCCATAGATTCCAGTAATTGTTTTTAACGATACCTCTGTCCCTGTCTCTGTTCCAGACCGTTTCACATTCTCCTCTCCAATCTGAGTGTTCTGAATCTGTTGTTCGTAAAATGGGGTTACTCTGGGTGGGAGAGGAAGGAAGAGCGTCATGAGGGGAAAGAGGTCGCTTTTACTCTCCAGCCAAGATTGGTTTTGATTTCAGGATCTGGAGAAGAATGTTGCACAATTTTATAGGGTAGACTTTATACTTGTCATAGAAGTTATTGTCACAATCAATTTCCATTTGTCCACCAAATGCATTGTTAGCCAATATCAATCATTGAAAAATGATCTAGCAACAAATGTCTTCATTGTTTTATGTATTTGCACAGTTTTGAAGATGCCCAAAAAAAAAAAAAAAAAAATGCACGTTTTTCATTTCCCTCAGACATATTCTATCACGCTCTGCTTCTACATGCACAATGCTGACACATCATTTTGCCATGCTAATAGTATGCACAATTTTGTTTTTCTGCAGATATGTTCTGAAACTTCAAAGTCTATGAAATAACAACAGCTGGGTAATGTAATAGCTGTGTTCTTTCCCTCAAGTAAGTTAGTTGTGATCCCTGCAGATTGTGGTCATTTGGCCTATCCTTCACTGCTCCAACCAGTCTGATGAAAGGGAAAGGAAAAGGGGATACCTAGTCTGTTGTACAACTGAATGCCTTCAACTGAAATGTGTCTTGCGCATTTAACCCAACCCCTCTGAATCAGAGAGGTGCGGGGGGGCTGCTTTAAATCGACATCCACGTCATCGCCGCACGGGGAACAGTGGGTTAACTGCCGTGCAGAACGACTGAAATGTACCCTGTCAGCTCGGGATTCGATCCAGCAACCTTTCGGTTAGGGTCCAAAAGATTATGAACATTCTGCTTGTTATATCTATGCTTACAGCTGCAATCAGATGGATCAGGTCCATTCTCTCACTTTTTAACACTCATTATGAGAAACTTAAAAGCACCACACACTTCTCTCATTTCTGGAGGGGCAGGCTTTGAGATGTAATGTTTTCTTAATGTTTCCTGATGGCCCCAGACAATTGAAGTTGACCCAACTTCTAATTGTTTGAAATGTCCTGTATTCAATGAGAGAGTTCAAGATTTTCTTTAACAACCTCTTAGATGTAAAATCCCCTGTTTTGGGGACCTGTGATGTTCTGGTACCGGTTCCAACCGACATTTTCGCTTATAGATCGATCTGTGGACACCATAGATCGAAATGGCTTGCATTGAGCGGTAGCCCTGATTCTCATGGATACAGGATTATGTCTATTTTGCCTGTGTGAAGCAGGATGTGAAATCTGACACCACTTGACGCCACCATTGCATTCGCTCTTCCAACTGTCCATCAACTCCTGGCTGAACCCTACATCACAGCCACTAACAACACATATGCCTAGAATCCTTACATCATACCACAGCAGGAGAGAGTAGCTTCGTCTCTGTAGCACATTCAGATTGATTTAGAACCAGTAATCTAAAACAATGAATCGATTTTAAACAAAAAAACACTTTCTGTTGGACAAAAGTAATATGAGATCAAAGGCGAGTTCCTAACGAGTTCAGGAAGCCAAGCTAGAGTTCTGTGAGACGTTCACAGCGACGGAGGCAGACGTTTTGATTAGGAGAGACCTTCAGAAAACATGCACATTCTCTCTAACACTAAACATACAAATATGTATTTTACAGTTATAAGGAAGGTGAAATCTTGTAGTTAGTCATTTTATAATTTGGTTATCTTATATTTAAAAAGCATATAAGTAATGTCAAGCCTTATTCATACAGTTTTGTTGAAATAGGAAATACATCATAAAATATTTTACAATATTTGTACTGTGCACTTGAGCTTGAGTCTCTCAAAAGTGACTACCGGTACACTTCAGCAATTTACAACTATCTTTTCCAGAAAGGTGAGATCTTAACCTTTCTTGGAGTATGCAGCATTACTAGTTATTGTTTTTGGCCCTCTCATGATAAATAGTTACTTTTGGGGATTTACGTAGATTACATTTTCGATTGCATTTAGTTACATTTAACTGGTTTTATACAGAGCATAATTATTTCTGAGGGTTTGGAGGGCTTGGTTCAGATAAATACTCTTCTGATATAATCTACAATTCACGTGTTATGCTTGTCTTATGTCATTGTATTAAACAGCTTGAAATAGGTGAGGAAACAACATTTCACTGTAACATTGTATGTGATCACACAAAGGATAATACAAAGACTTTGCTACGCAAAGACTATGATGAGGTGCCCAGAGCAGGAGACTATTGTTATGTCTCCAGGTCAGAATGTTTCCATTTTGATACAGTCCAAACAGAGGACTATACCATGTTGGTTCAGGTTTGCTGGCTCTTCGGTTCCATGACAGAGACCTCCATGTCCCTGATAATGTAAATAGACCATCACCTTAAGAGGGCCTTCCTATTTCCTCTACACAAGGTCACAAAAATGATGCTCGCAAGACTGACTTATCTCTGAAGACAATGAGGACAGAGACTCATCTAATCAGTCACACTACTAGGCTCTCTCAGGGTCACTTGAATTCCCACACTTCTTTTGTTTGCATCAGTACTGAGTTTACACTGCTTGTTCCCAGAAAGAATGAAAAATGTTGCACCACTAGTTCCCAGAAGAAAATAAAAATGCAAATAAAAAAATCATTTTCATACATGTTTTTTTGGAGGAAATTCGTGCAATCTTTGTGCAAAAGTTGGTATTGTGTGCTCTCAGAGGTAGCTGGAGCGAGGGTAGAACACATGGGCAGACAGACAAACAGACATCTTGGTAGTTGCAGGGAGAGTGGACTCTGAGAGGAAGCCCACAGGGGAAAAGACTGGATGCTGTGTCAACATAGTTACTTTGACTGCTGGCTGCAGTGAGGCTTCAAGAAGCATGAGACAGGGTGTTTGTGTGTGCGCTTGCGTGTGTGTGTGCACCCATACATTTACATGTATGTGTGGTGCGCATGTACGTGTGTGCTTTCCTAAGTGCGTGTTTTAGGGGGATATAAAGGGTGGAAACCAGGCCCTCCTCAGACATGGTCCATTGTCCAGCGAGCTCTTTGTTGTCCTGAGGTAATTATCAGTAGTGTTTGTTGTAAGAGCGATGGCTGCTGATTACTTCGGTTTGCTTTAGATGGCACCGCCAGACAAAGGCAAAGCGCCCGGTCTCCGCTTACCTCGCACAAGGTCATCAGTGGGAGAGCAAACAATCAAGTTTATGGAGTTTACATTGGCTCATATCACATGATGATTGTATTCTGTTACTGTTATTGTAAAGAGCAGTACACTCTTAGAAAAAGGGTTCCAAAAAGGGTTCTTGGGCTGTCCCCATAGGAGAAACCTTTTTGGTTCTAGGTAGAACTCTTTTGAACTCAAAGGGTTCTCCCACTGGGACAGCCAAAAAACCCTTTTATGTTCTTAGATAGCAGTTTTTTTCCCCCAAGAGTGTAGGATATGCTGGACAGCAGCATCCATTATCTTGCATATTGCACTGTAACTGTATTACAGTCTTATTACTTGAAGGTAATCTGAATTGAAAACACCAAACCTCAAAATCTAGTGGACAAAAGCTGGTCTGTGAATAAACCTCAAACCGTAGAGGTGAATTTACAGCCGTGCACTCGCCTTCATGTTTTAGTACTTTTTGGACATTTAGTTGTGGTTTTAGTGGTGTCGGGAGTGGGGGTGAAAGTGAGGAGGAGGAGGAGGAGGAGGGAGGGAGTAAGGTCCTTGAGACTGTGAGAACTTTTGTATTAAATTCCCATTTCCACCCATTGTGTGAAGAGCTGGCAGAATCCCACATGCACTGACTCACTCGCACAAGCCCCTGTGAGCTGGGGTAGGGGTGCAGTGTACACCTCTCTGGCCCCTTGAGACCACCTACCTCCCTTGCCCCCTCTCCTCAGTCTGGGAAGGACATCGACTCCTGGGACCCTAACCCAGACCCCTGGGGGCTTCAGGGCAACCAGTGATTACATTAAACCTCTCTCAGTGTGTATATAACGTGTAGGAAGTTACCCAGAGATAAAGAAGTGAAATCCTTGGCCGGGCTCGGAAACTCAAGCCGTGGGGCTCCTGTGTTTTGTACACTTTCATAGTCAGAGCGCTGTCTATCTGTCGTCAGTATGGCTGAACAACAAGTCAAGGAGACTTCTAGTGCTCTCTCTCTCTCTGTCTGTGTGTGTGTGTGTGTGTGTGTGTGTGTGTGTACCATGGTGATGACACTTGTCATCTCGCCTGCCTTGTCATGTTTCCCGCTCCTCCGGGCAGCCAGTGGAATAAACCACTCAGCAAATCCCACGCCTGCTCTGGAGAAGTGATCCGGCCACAGCTCTGTGTAATAATAAACAGCATCCACCCAGCCGCCTCCATCATCAGAGGAGATGAAGACAGTGTTGTGGTTCGTCAGATGGGGTGACACTGAGTGAAGTGACAGTCAGCAGAGGGATGTGAGGTTGGGCGTGTGTCACTGTCTTGTGGAAAGAGGATATAAGGTAAGCATAGCGTAGAGTGAACCACTATCCTAAATGCTTAGCTAGCTAGTATGTAGTATATTGGACGATTGGAAGGTTTGCGAGTTCGATCCCCGGCCGAGTCATACCGAAGACTGTAAACATGGTAAGGTGCATCTCTGCTTGGCACTCAGCATTAGGGAGATAGATTGGGGGTAAGGCCATGTGAGCTGCACACACACACACACACACACACATCATGATCCTATCATGTCAGCATCACTCTAAGACTCTAAAACAATGTGCAGTGATACAACAGTTTACATTCAGTTGAAACACTGCACACTCCTCGTGAATCAAGTGAAGTGCCCATGGAAAGAATGCTCTGCTCGGTTTTGCTCCATCCTTCCCATTTCCTGTGTTCCTCAGCAGTCTTCTTATCGCCAAACAAATGTGTTGAGTCATGCAGATACGGTATATCTTACAGCATGCTCAACACAACACACAGCTATCCTATGACCTATCCCGATGCCCAATCCCAGGTTTATCCTGCTGCAGTAAAACTGTTGTTCTTATGTGTAGAATCACAATACATATGTATGTTTTTCCTTCAGCTTGATTTACTAGACAGATTTTTTGTGAACTTATAATTACACATTTTTCCAATTAAGTAATTGGCATTAATGTAATTCCACAACCCATTGCCACCAACTTATCAGTTATCAATCAATAAGGTGTATCTCTACAGTTCAGTGATCTCTACAAGGGCTGAGACAGTGCAATGGTTTTATACTGGCTTCTCTCATTACAAACCATTCTAGACACTTTCTGTGTGTCCTCTGTACTGTGACAGTTGAGTGGAAATAGGCTCCACTTTATTGCTCCATGTACTTGGAAACCGGGCGCCATGTTTCCAGCCGTTCCCTCCCTCCCTTAGTTTGTCCTGTCCTGGAAAGACAACATGGTACTCATTAGGCCCAGCGAGCCCCCCCAGCTGCTGCCCCGGGGTGAGGGTGGGGCAGGGGGAGGATGGGGTTAGGGAGAGGGTGGGGGTGGGGAAGGAGGATTGGGTGACATGGGTCCCATTCTGGAACAGGGTTAACCCAAAGCTCCGGGGCAACAGAGCACCAAACAGGGGCAAGGCACGGAGATTGTTCTTACTGCACAAACCTGAATCTACAATGGCCATACCTAATGTCTGCATATACACGCTCATAAGCATGTACTTTCCCGAACACACACACATTTGTGCGCGTGTGCACACACACACACACACCACCCAAAACTCCACTGATGTGATTATGGAAAATCAGCAGATAAAACAAAGGAAGTGCTAATCATAACAACATGTATTACTATGTGTGTTGTATGAGTAGCCATTTTAAGAGACTACAATAAACTATATGACTTGAGTTAGAGAATAAGATCAAATCAGCCCTTTTTACAACTACTTAAATTTGAGCTTTCTCAGCCTGAGAGGCTGAAATTGTAATTAGGCCTACAGGAATAGAATAGCTTTCCCATCGGAATATTATTATTAACAAGGAAGGGGAGTGGTGTGATACTTTATCCAGCCAAAATGTCTCTGGAATATTACAGTCGATTAGGAAGTTGAATAACACTTTGGAGAGCTGTTGGCTGAAAGACAAAAGGGAGAGAGGGGGAGAGAAAACGAGAGAGAAAGCAAAATAGAGAGAGGGGAGCAGTAAATATAGGACTATAAAACAAGAGAAAAAGAAACAGAATGTGTTCCCGAGGACACGAAACAAAGGGAAGGAGAAGATAAAAAGGAGAGAGAAAAGTTGGGACTAAGGAAAAAAAGAGTGAGAAGAAATTAGCGAGCAAGTGAGAGTGACAAAGAGCTAAAGAATGACAGTGAGAGGGACAAAACCATGAGCTCTGTTAGTCAGTTCGCGCTCTAGCCAGTGGAAGGCTCTTGAGCACAGGACGTTGTGCTGCAGGTGCTGATATGTGTTCAGGAAGTGGCTGGAGCGCAGGGCAGGAATCACCCAGTGTGCAGCCCAGTCAGACAGAACCAGGCATGGGCAGCCTGGAGCAGGGGCAGAGACAGGAAAGCCTGTGGGTCTCCTTTCTGTTGTCTGGGTGCTTGCTCAGCCCTCTGCCCCGGAAGAAGGGACTATGTAGTTCCCAAAAGCTAAAGATGAGGTATCTAAGAACAGTGTGATGTATTGATAGTGATGCATGTTGATGCACAGGCAATGGAAGGTCAGCTCTGGTATTGAATCTAAACTGCAGGTCTAATCTAATCTCCTAATGACATTTTAAGTGTGAAATGCAAACAGCTAGACCCCCCCCCCCCCCCCCCCCCAGCCCTCCATTGTAATATACTATACACATGTACACGTGTTGTTATTTACCCTGCTTTAAAAGAGGCAACCACCATACCAGGGACAAACAGCACTCAACCCCTGGAGAAACCCTACGATTGCTTGACTGCTGAGTGGCCAGTTTGCAAGGTCACATTAATTAGGGCACATCGTAGCGGATTTTTTTGCAATCGAAGACAAAAACAAACAATTATTTTTATACAAGTTCAGGTAGTTTCATTCAGTTGTTTCATTCAGTTCTCTTTTGTTTGGCGCCTAGGGGGGGATTCCGACCCGAGTTAAGCTCACATAATAGAACATAATGATCTTTTCATGCACTTTTCTCTCTATGCGTATTCTGACCTTGAATTTAAGCATGAGAATAGCATGCTATTCACCCGCTATTCGTTTGGGATGGAGGTGGAATAAATGAAGGTGTGACAGAGGTGTGTCTACAGATACAGCATATTCTGACCTTGACTTAATTCCCTAACAATTCCACTTTATACGTAAGGAAACCATGAAGAAGGTCTAGCGAACCTACCGGTTCCAAGAGGAAAAAGCATATATTGCACTTCATTTTTTCCCAGTAGAAATAACACCATTCGTGCACTGCAATTTACAACTTGATAAGAGCTATTTATAAGAGCAAGTAGATGAGTAATCCATTTGGATAAGGGAATTGTAAATATAAATATACATTTCAATGACATCTATTTTAGACAAATGGAAAAAAGTAATATGGCAGCATACTGAAGCATATCAACATATCAACTTATGAAATGCTGTGCCATTATGCAGATTTTTTAATTATACTGCCTTTTAACCTCAAGGGATGGCCACTCTACAATTACTTAATTGTAGGTTACCCTGACTTTCTCTGTTTCCTATTTCTATCATGTTAAATGTTTAGCCACTATCAGTATCGACCGTCAGTAGGCATAATTACCACACATATTCAACTGCCAATTTACTGTTAGTTCGCTTCAGTTGGTACGACCTACATTATCATTCCATTAAAAAGAATGTGTTGCTTCCTCTGTAAACGCTGGCACGGACGTGTGGTTGTGGCTGAGGATCATTAGTAACAGTTGATAATGTATAAAAAAGACATGTAGGCTAAATTAAATCGTTATGGAGCGGAGCGCAGACCAAGCTGTATCAGTTTGAACCCATCGCATGGCGCAATACTTGGTCGTGTCATCACAGTTCCATGATTAGTGCAGGTAATAGATGAGGGTATAGCCTACTACTGTACACTATTCTCCCTACTATAATTCTATGTACATTAATCATCCAACATTAGCATGGGTTGAAGACTCTGATTATGGCAATTTTCAGAATGACTCAAACTACCGTTTTCTGTCTTTTGTGCGTAAAGGCCCTCAAACCTGTTTCATGATTTATAAATACTTTCCTAAACTTAAATAATCTACAAGATCAGAGAATTTTTAAATCCATCAATTGGTGCTGAAATGGAGACGAGTATGCATATATTTAGATTACTTTCTTTCATTGATCCCCAATTGTTTTTTTTGTTTTTGTTTTTTGTTTTTTTTGTTTCTTTTTTGGGGTGGATCAGCTTAATATTGCGGAAAGAATGTTGCTTCCAATGTAATTGTCTGCATCATTTCCAATCCCCCATATTTTTTGGGGTAAATATATATATCCATTCACGTATGCATACATATACACATATATACATACACATACCTACATAGACATACATACTTTTTTAAAGAGTATACCTTTATTATTATTCCCCGCAAACCCTACCACCGATCCCCCAATTGGAGTAAACTGATAAACATTTCTGTTTTTACCTTCAATTTATACATCTTATACACATTTTACAGACACAGTCTACTTTATAATAGTTCTCTCTTGTTTGTTCTTAGTCCTTCCTCTATTTCTGTTGTCCATCCAGTTTGATTTCCACTTGTAACTGTGCTATTTCACAATAGCTCCGCACCTATACACATTTCACAGATCCCGTATGCCCTACATTGTTTATCTTGTTATTAGTCCCACCCTTCAGCTCCACTCAACCTTTCCCATCTATCTTCCAACATCATCCATTTCGGATTTTTATTTGCCATATATTTTTCAACTGTGCTGTGATGCTTCACAAAAGATTTGAATCTTCCTATTCTCATAGCTTCCACGGATTGTAAATTAAAAATAAACATTTTTGCTAAAATAATTATTATATTATTGATTGATTGACTATGGCTTTTCAAATCCCCCAGTATTGCTATCTGTAGCGTTAGTTCTACGCAAATGTTGCAATTCTTCAACCATTCCTGGACCTGTGACCAAAAACGAGCTACATGCGGACAATACCAAAATAAATGGTCTAATGACTCTGCCTCCTCACAGCAGAATCTACAGAGCTGGGAAGATTGTATCCCCCATATATATAACATTCTATTAGTTGCAAGAATTTTGTACAATAATTTAAATTGAAAAATTCGAAGTTTTGAATCCGGCGTTGTTTTGCGTATCAATTCATACACCATGTGCCATGGAATGGGTACATCGAAAATCTCTTCCCAACTATTTTGCAATTTATATGGCACAGCTGTAAGTTTTTTGGTCCTTAAATGAAATTGGTATATGTTTTTATTTATCACACTTTTCTTTAACCATTTATGTTCTTTAATATAAGGCCGACATACAAGTTCCTTACTTTTATCCCCTTCCACCTGCCTCTTCCATTTTTGTGGTAATGCTGCAATTAATTGGTTGTAATTTTGGGTAGAGCAGACATTTCCATATGTCTGCGTTAGCTGCATGTGTGACATTACTCCACCAGTCCTATTTATGATATCATTCACAAAAATTATACCTTTTTTAAACATTTCTTCGATAAATACAGTTTTTTTATCAATTACTATATTTGAATTTAACCACAAGATTTGTTGTACTATTTGTTCCGTCCTTTCAGGTGGATTAAACTGAAATTGCAACCAACTTTCTAAGGCTTGCTTAAAAAATAAAGATATTTTGGAGATTATTTCCTTTTCAAGCAACCGAAAGTGAGCAGGTGTAATCTGAATAAAGGGAAAAAGGCCCTTCTTGAACATAGGATGAGACATTCGTACCAATCTACTAGAGAACCAGTTTGGATTTAAGTATAACTTTTGTATGACTGATGCCTTTAGTGAGAGGTCTAATGCTTTAATATTTAATAATTTCTGCCCTCCGAATTCATATTCGTTATATAAATAGGCCCTTTTAATTTGATCCCCAATTGTTTGTGTTAGTGATGTGAGAATACAACAATCAAAGCCTTGCATCACAAAGAGGACCTTTTTTGCCGATGTCTTCAATATTTTTGTGGATAATCATGCCCCCTTCAAAAAATGAAAGGTTAAAGGTAGATTGAATGCCTGGTACACTCCGGAATTATCAGAAGTCATTCAAAAAAGAGATGACGCTTGGTTCAAGGCCAGGAACACAGGCTTAGGCCCAGACTGGCAAGCTTTTAAGCAACTGAGGAATAATTGTGTAAGACAAATAAGAAAGACTAAATCTGATTATTAAGTAACCACTCTTTTGGATTAAAATGATAACCTGGCTAAATCCTGAAGGGTTCTACTTCCTTCTCTCTGCCACATCAAATTAATTGATCACTGGTGTCGGCATTGGAAATCCGCGATGAGGCCTGGGTCCAGGATGTCCCTGGTGGGGACCCAGCACCTCTCCTCTGGGCCATAACCCTCCCAGTCAATCAGGTAGTGGAATCCCCTGACCTGAGGTCGAACCTTCAGGAGACGCCTCGCCGTGTATGCCGGTTGGCCGTCGATGAGATGGGGGAGAGGGGTGGGCCTGGAAACAGGAGACAAAGGGCTGTGAGACATGGGTTTAACTCTGGACACATGAAAGTTGGGATGTATACGAAGGGTACGGGGCAACAGAAGACGAACAGCAGAGGGGCTAATAATTTTTGAGATGGGAAACGGGCCGCTAAACTGGGGGGGAGAGTTTGCAGGATTCCACACGGAGGGGCAGATCCCGGGTCTTCTGTACGAGACGATACTGGGGAGCTGCTTGTCATCGATACCTGGAGGTGGTCTTGAGGAGGGCCGACCGGGCTCTCCTCCAGGTACGACGGCAGCGGCGGACAAACATCTGTGCAGAAGGTATGCCGACCTTCTCTTCCTGCTTGTTGAAGAGTGGGGGCTGATACCCCATGGAACACTCAATTGGCGATCGGCCCATGGCAGAGCAGGGAAGGGTGTTGCGGGCATATTCCACCCACACCTTCTGCTGGCTCCAGGTGGTGGGGTTGGCGGAGACAAGGCAGTACAGAGTAGTCTCGAGATCCTGGTTGGCTCGCTCCGACTGGCCATTGGACTGGGGGTGGAACCCAAAGGACAGGCTGGCCGATGACCCAATGAGGGTGTAGAACGCCTTCTAGAACCGGGATGAGAACTGAGGACCCCGGTCGGAGACCATGTCCACGGGCAGTCCATGGATCCGGAAGATGTGCTGCACCATGAGCTGGGCCGTCTCCTTGGCCGAGGGTAGTTTGGGGAGAGGAATGAAGTAGGCAGCTTTGGTCAACCACAGTCAGGATGGCAGTGTTGCCCTCAGACAGGGGTAGACCCGTGACAAAATCCAGGGATATGTGGGACAAGGGACGGTGAGGGACAGGCAGTGGTTGAAGAAAAGTCTTGTTCTAAGCACAGACAGTGCAGGCGGCGACAAACGCGGCGACATCCGGAACCATAGTAGGCCACCAAAAGCATTGTCGCACGAAGGCCAGGGTCCGACGGGAGACCAGAAGGCAGGCAAGCTTGGAAGAATGGGCCTACTCCAGGACCGCAGAGCGGACAGCGTCAGGCACAAACATCCGGTTATCTGCCAGGTTTTTGTGGTCGGTCCACACAATGAACGGATGTTCCGCACCTTCCAGCCAGTGCCTCCATTCCTCCAGCGCCATCTTCACCGCGAGAAGCTCTCGATTCCCAACATCGTAGTTCCTCTCCGTGGCGTTGAGGCGATGGGAGAAGAAGGCACAGGGATGCAGCTTAAGGTTCAGGGCAGAACGTTGGGACAGGACAGCCCCCACTCTGACATCTGAAGCATTGGCCTCCACCACGAACTGAAGGGAAGGGTCAGGATGAACCAAGATAGGAGCAGTGGTGAAGCAGTGCTTGCGGTCCCGGAACTCCCGGTCAGCGGCAGAGGACCACGTGAACGGAACCTTGGTAGAGGTGAGTGCAGACAGGGGGAAAGCCAGGGTGCTGTAACCCCGGATAAAGTGGCGATAAAAATTGACAAACCCCAGAAAACAGCTGCACCCTGGATGTAGGCTGAGGCCAATCCACCACCGCTCTCACCTTCCCGGGGTCCATCTGGACACTCCCAGCAGAGATGATGTAACCCCAGAAAGGGGATGGTGGAGCGATGGAACTCGCACTTCTCCACGTTCACAAACAGCTGATTCTCCAGAAGGCGTTGAAGAACCTTCCGGACGTGGAGCACATTTTCTTGGGGAGAGTGGGAGAAGACGAGGATGTCATCAACGTAGACAAAGACGAACCGGTTCAACATGTCACGGAGAACATAATTTATTTAATTTATCTGGAACACAGCAGGGGCGTTGGTGAAGCCAAAAGGCATGACCAGATACTCGTAGTGGCCGCTGGCCATGTTGAAGGCAGTCTTCCACTCCCCCCCCCCCCATATCCGCACCAGGTGGTAGGCGTTCTGTAGATCCAGCTTGGAAAACACAGTGACCCCCTGGCGCGGCTTGAAGGCTGAGGAAATGAGTGGTAGCGGGTAGCGGTTTTGAACAGTAATGCCATTGAGTCCCCAGTAGTCAATACATGGGCGCAGGATCTTGTCCTTTTTCTCCACGAAGAAGAAGCCTGCGCCGGCGGGAGAGGAACAGATAAATCCTGCAGCTAGGGAGTCCCCAATGTAGGTCTCCATAGCCTTGGTCTCCGGTCCCGACAGAGAGTACAGACGTCCCCGAGGCGGCGTGGTGCTATGGAGAAGGTCAATCCCGCAGTCATAGGGTCGGTGTGGCGGAAGCAAAGTGGCCCGGGCCTTGCTGAACACCTCCCGGAGGTCCTGGTACTCCGTAGGGATGGCGGAGAGGTCCGGGGCACCTTCCGAGCCCCCAGGGAGAAGTCCCGGGGCAGGTTGCACTGACTTCAGACAATGGGCGTGGCAGAACGGACTCCAGCCCGTGATTGCACCCGTAGACCAGTTGATGAGGGGATTGTGTTGCTGGAGCCAGGAGTTATTTACGTAAATTGCGATATATCAAGTTAAAAACTTCTTAGGGATAGGCGTCTCGCTAGCGGGACACAAGCCGACAACATCCAATGAAATTGGAGGGCGCGCAATTCAAATAAATAATCAAAATATTAAACATTCATGAACATACAAGTATCCTATATCATTTAAAAGCTTAAATTCTTGTTAATCTAACTGCGTTGTCCGATTTCAAAAAGGCTTTACGGCGAAAGCATACCATGCGATTGTCTGAGGACGGTGCCCCACATCAACATCTTTTTCAACCAGCACAGCCTTCAAAAAATCATAAATAGCGATTAAATAAATCACTTATTTTTGAAGATCTTCCTCTGTTTGCAATCCCAAGGGTCCCAGCTAAGGGTCCCAGCTCTTTAATAATACTTCCTGTTGACCTGACCTCTCACCTATGATCATGCTGTGCCCTCTGTGTCTGCCAGTTCAGATGCGAGAGGGGTTCACCGACACAGCTGATATAACCTAGAGGAATTAGGGAGAGAGGGATGAAGTAAAGGAGAGAGACTGTTATTGCGTGTGTGTGGTCTCACCTGGTGTCCACACTAAGTGGCCAAAGAGCACTTTATGCTGAAAAACAGACACATGAGGACAAACAATAGAAGAGAATGTCATTATTAGACATAAATACCACTTGAAGCTTGATGATGACTTGATCATTTGAATCAGCTGTGTAGTGCTTAGGCAAAAACAAAAATGTGCACAGGTGTTTGGAGCTTTCCGATGTGCCACAGCTGGTGAGGTGTCAGGTTCGCCTCTGTATTTAAGGGTGATTATTCCAACTCTCTGTGAAATGCTGCAGATCTGCCCGAAGACAAGGTAGGAACACATATCCCACACAGAAGAGGTGGATAGAATTCGACAGGTCAAGGTATCCTTCTTCCTCCAAATTGTGCATGTGAGACAGGTTCCATGTACAACAAGACAGGCAGAGAGGAAGAGAGAAAAAGAACACAGAACAGTTGAATTACCTCTGGTTATGAACACTTTTGCCAGCAATAAAGCTTCCACGGTCTGTTCCTCGGACAGTGAACATCTGGCAATATCTACATTTTCGACCCCTTGATCAGCTCGCACTCTGAAAGTAAAGAAAATAGCTTATTTTTGTAGATATGAAAACAATAACTGAGATATGACTGTTCAATCTAAAGCAGCAGATGGCATTTTCAGGATACGTCTATACAGCACAGAAAGCTTAATATCAGACTGGTATTGTGGTTGTTCATTAGGTGATGGGAAATATGCAATATGTATACAAAATAATATACTTACCTTAAAATAGTATATTGAAAAATATGCATTGGAATTAAAAGTGAAATATTTAACCTATTAACCTGCTTCATTATTTATGTATTACCAGTTGATGAAGAACAACTCCAATTTCATACATCATTGAAAATTTGTCTAGGAATAAGAAAGAATAAAAAAGTTTAAATAACTTCTTAGATTTGATGGAGACATTATACATCTTAGTACCTTATCAATTTATGATTTGTATCAATGTGGACGAGTGACAAGGGTGCAGGAACAGAGTATTTTTGCCGAGCAATGCAACAAAGCTGGATCATTCTGGCAATGATACCTGCACCATCTACACGCTGCAAAGACTCTTCGCCATTATACACGATGGCCCATTGCTCTGAGACTTCCTTTGACCATTCTAAAGCCCGCATGGAGCATCCTTGCCTTAAATGCGCTGACTTTCTGGTCTAACTCTTCATCTGACATATCAGAATAGCATTCCCTGACAGACATATTGTGTTCATTCATCCTTCTGTAAACAAAGCTAACCGTTACACTGTCATGAAATATGATTATATATCGACTATGAAACAGATACAACATGGCCTGCTTATGAGTTGACATGAAAAAAAAGATTAGTTCAACTGAAAATGGCCAGAACAGGTGTTCGTAGCTAAATGCTTTTGGTTAGCTTGAAAATAATAATTGCATGATTTATCATTCTACGGTATGTATGCATCTATGTAATATAGTACAATGTTATGAACCGACACTGAATCATAGGAGCTAACTACTAGCTATGTAAAAGTTAGACGGAAGAACGCCCAGTACTGCTTACCTGAGATGCCATCATCACACAGTCCTTCTTCGTAGGTGTCCACTATGACTTCATTTCTGTCGGAAAGAAAGGCTGAACAGTATTGGTTGTAGCCTAACTGACACTCAAAAAATTGCCAAAATGGAGGGTGGTTGAAAGCGAAATTAAATTGGAGTTTTGTTTTCAAAAGCATGTTATGTTCTCAAAATATTTGGGGGGAATAAAATGCATAAAGTTTTGCTCTCAAATACAAAATATTTGATTGCGAAACATTTTGTTTTACTTTGAAGCCTCGTTTTTGCTTTCAGAACAATTATTTTTGATTGAAAATCTAAATGTTTTGCTAGACAAAAAGACAACCATTTATTGCAAGTTGGGGAGGGGGGCTAATAGCTGAACAATAGACTATTCAACCTTTACTAAAGTATAGTCTAATAGCCGAGCTAGGTGTGTAACGACCTAGGTGTCGGGGGGTGTGAAATCAGACGCAGGAACAGCAGAGCTTCAATACGGTGATTTTTAATTCCCAACCGGCAAACCAAAATGTCCAACACGGACTTACTGGGTGTCATAAACACCTGTCTACAAACACGGGAGACAAACCCAGTACATAATACACTAACCACTCCCGAAATCCAAAGCAACAGACGAACAATCCCGCACAAAGAAGCAGACAGGCTGGCTGACTAATAAAGCCACACTAATTACCAATTCCCTCAAACCAGGTGATACAAATAAACACATAAGGAGGGGGAGGAAAAAGAGTCAGTGGCAGCTAGTAGGCCGGTGACGACGACCGCCGAGCGCCACCCGAACGGGAAGGAGAGCCTGCCTCGGTTGAAGTCGTGACAAGGTGTGAAAACCCCCCGTCCTACCACAGACCAGATTTGCCTTAACGACCAAGGGGGAGTTAGAGCACTGATTATGCTTTTGGGTCCCAATGCACTACTGTTTCTAACTGACAATGAATGGGCAATATAAACCAAATAATAAACTGATAATTGTGCACGACTTCAAATGAAACAAGCAGGGAGCAGGTTTTCGAACCCTCAACCTTCTTGCCGAAAGTCCAGCGCACTATCGACAGTGCACCAAAAACATGCTCAAGCCGCAGAGTCGATAGACTATCTAACTACCCAATGTTAATTGACTTGATTATTCCCGTCATTCTTAGCTTAGCTAAATGGTATAGTCGGTGTGCGTTCTCAATGGCCATTCGGGTGCTTTCGTAAATTCGCTCTGGCTATCTACTCCGATTTCAGAGCACTCTCGTCTGAGTGTACCAGAGCGCAGAATAATGAATTTACGAGCGCTCAACACCCGTTGAACATGTCCGATGTCAGTAAACGTCGTCAAAAAAGGGTAATTCAATTGTTTCCCGCAGCACAGTTACAGTCACCAACGCTCTGGTTAACACGAAAACTGCCTAACCAGCTCTGCTAGGGCGAGTAAAATGGTCAGAGTGTCTGGAAGTAGCTAGCAAGCTAGCCAACGTTAGCTTGACTGCCTTGGCCCGAATGTCCAGTGTGCGCTCCGAGAGCGAAATTTACAAGGACAGCCTACTCCTTCCTCCCCGTTGGGGGATTGAACCCCGGTCTCCCGTGTGTCTGCAATATGGAAGACTATCAAATGCTTCTCAAAGATGCCCTCTGGTGATCAAACTAGCAATAACTTGCAGTAACAGAAAAAATGGCTGAGAATTAAATGACATGCCACAAAATGCTGAGGCATTTGTACCGCAACCTTTAAAGGAGGAACCACTGTACGCTCGGGAAGCGGTGACTCGGCCGTCTTCGGCAACTCTCTGGGAGGTCAGGAAGCCTCGGGTTCTCTCGGCAACCGGACCGTTGGGGACTTCTGGGATGACTAGGAGGCAAGGTGGAATCCCAGGACGTGCGAGCGAAATCAAATTTCCTCTCCCTCCGTTGTTCCCGTAATCGGCCATCGATATGGATGGTCAACGCAATGATGGAATCGAGATGTGTAGGTAACTCCAGAGCAGCAAGCTCAACCTTGACTTCCCGAGATGCCGTGCAGGAACATATCAAACAGCACTTCCTGGTTACAAGCACTCTCCGCTGCCAAACTTGCGGAAATCCACCACATAGTCTGCCACACAGCAGGAGTCCTGCCGAAACTGGATTAGCTTCCGGGTAGCTTCTCTCCCGGAGAACGGGGCATCAGAAATCTTCATCTCTCCCACGAACACATCCAGACTAACGCATATGGCCGGTTGTTGTTCCCATACAGCAGTAGCCCAGGTTAGAGCCCTCCCGGACATCAGTGTGATGAGGTAGGCTATCTTGGAGCGATCCGAGGGGAAGGAGGGGGGCTGAGCTAGAAATGCTCGACAGGTGCTCGGCTCTCCATTGAAGAGTTCTGGGGGAGGTAAGAAGGGCTCTCGAGAAGGTGGAGTGACCGATGAGACGGCACTGCTAACAGCTGAGTTACTGAGGGGCTGTGGGGTAACCACCGTGATAGGCTGCCTCCCAGACAACCCGCAGAATTTCTTCAGCCAACGCACGGTCATGGCGTTCAGCCAACATTTGGACCCCCTCCATAAGGCCATGAAGCAATTCCTTGTGCCTACCGATGGTGGCTCCTTGGGAGGAGATGGCATTGCGCAGCTGGCCCGGGTCTGCTGGGTCAGTCAGGGCCAGTTCGTACGATCACGTTTCAGGTAAGACCCAGATGCAGACAACGTCGAATTAACAACAGTTTATTTAAAGGATCGGTATCCCGCTAGTGGGACAACTTCCGGTGAAACTGGAGGGTGCGCAATTCAAAATAAATAATCATAAATATTATGGATTTTAAACATTTAGGTACATAAGTGTCTTATATCGGCTGAAAGCTTAAATTCTTGTTAATCTAACTTCATTGTCCGATTTATAGTAGCTATTACAGCGAAAACATGCCGTGCGATTGGTTGAGGACGGCGCCCCACATCAAAATATTTTTTCTAGTGGCACAGGTTTCATACATTCACAAATAACGATTAAATATTCACTTACTTTTTGAAAATCTCTCTGATTTGTCATCCAAAGGGTCCCAGCTATAACATGTAGTGCCGTTTTGTTAGATAAAATCCTTCTTTATATCCCAAAAAGTCAGTTGGCGCCAGTTAGTTGGGGCCATCGATTTGAGTAATCCACTCGTTCAACTTGCAGAGAAAGGAATCTGAAAATCTACCCCTAAACTTTGTTTCAACAAGTTTCTATTTACTCCTCAGATACCCTAAAATGTAATCAAACTATAATATTTATTTCAGAAAGTAGTATGTTCAATAGGAAACCGATTTTAGCAGGTGCGTAATGTCTTCATGGCATGTGCAAACACAAATTTCTAAGATTGTCCTTCTACTAAAACTGATATTTCTTATTAGTTTTTGAAGTTACAAGCCTGAAACCTTGAACATAGACTGCTGACACCCTATGGAAGCCATAGGAATTGCATCCAGGGAGCTAATTTTCAATATGACCTTTCTCTTGCATTTCTAAGAGGATGGTCTCTCAAAAAATAAATTCAGGTTGGTTTTTCTTTGGGTTTTCTCCTACCATATCTATTGTGTTATATTCTCCTATATTATTTTAACATTTCTACAAACTTCCATGTGTTTTCTTTCCAATGGTACCAATTACATGCCTATCCTGGCTTCAGGGCCTGAGCTACAGGCAGTTTACTTTGGGCACGTCATTCAGGTAGGAAATGGAGAAAAAAAAGGGCCTATCGCTAAGAAGTTAATCCAACAGGGGCAGGCAGGGTTCAGTAATCCAGATAGGTGGGGCAAAGGTACAGGACGGCAGGCAGGCTCAGGGTCAGGGCAGGCAGAAAAGGTCAAAACAGGACCAATCGAGAGACAGGAACAGAGGGGAAACCAATGGTAATCTTGACGAAACAAAACTAACTGGCAACAGACAGAGAACGCAGGTATAAATACACAAAGGATAATGGGGAAGATGGGCGACACCTGGAGGGGGGTGGAGACAATCACAAAGACAGGTGAAACAGATCAGGGTGTGACATGCTGACAGGGGAAACTTGTTGAATAATCAGATAAATTATAGTCAAAGCTTTTCTTTTAGGCTATTTACAGAAAAATAAGTCCTGGATGCTTCGCTAGCAATAGACAACAAGAAATCCACAGGGGACAACAGAGTAGATCCTGGTCTGCTTATGTGTGCAGCGCTCATTGTTGGCTCAATAACCCTCATTTTTTATTTTAACATTGTTGTCAAAAAATATTCCAAAAGTATGGAAATCAGGCCATCTGAATTTCTTAAAGTACATAAAGGTGTACCACAGGGATTGATTTTGGGACTTGTTCTCTTCACTATTTATATAAACACCATTGGTAAATTGATTAAAATGTTTAAACTTGATCATATATATGATACTATTATGTATGCTATTGCCCCGACTGTTGATCTGGCTGTGTCAAAACTACAGTCCCATTTTATAGCTATGCAGGAATACCTTGCTGATTTAAAACTTGTGCTTAATATGGGCAAAATTAAGTAATGTTTTTAACCTCTAATTCCTCCCAAACCCGGATCCGGGAGCACCCCCATCAGTAAAAAAGCTGACTAGCATAGCCTAGCATAGCGTCACAAGTAAATACTAGCATCTAAATATCATTAAATCACAAGTCCAAGACACCAGATGAAAGATACACATCTTGTGAATCCAGACATCATTTCTGATTTTTAAAATGTTTTACAGGGAAGACACAATATGTAAATCTATTAGCTAACCACGTTAGCAAAAGACACCACTTTTTTACTCCACAATTTTTTTACTCCATCAGTAGCTATCACAAATTCGACCAAATAAAGATATAAATAGCCACTAACCAAGAAACAACTTCATCAGATGACAGTCTGATAACATATTTATTGTATAGCATATGTTTTGTTAGAAAAATGTGCATATTTCAGGTATAAATCATAGTTTACCATTGCAGCCACCATCACAACTCTCACCAAAGCGACTAGAATAACTACAGAGAGCAACGTGTATTACCTAATTACTCATCATAAAATATTTCTTAAAAATACACAGCGTACAGCAAATGAAAGACACAGATCTTGTGAATCCAGCCAATATTTCAGATTTTTTAAGTGTTTTACAGCGAAAACACAATATAGCATTATATTAGCTTACCACAATAGCCAGAAACACAACACCATTTACCAGCAGCAAAGGTTAGCGATCGTAACAAACAGGCAAAAGATATATAATTTTTGACTAACCTTGATATTCTTCATCAGATGACAGTCCTGTAACATCATATTACACAATGCATATAGGGTTTGTTCGAAAATGTGCATATTTAGCGGCACAAATCGTGGTTATACAATGTGATTAGTGGCCAAAACTTCAAGCAATCTGTCCGGCGCCATCTTGGAGAGGCACCTATCTAATCGATAAGTAATCATAAACTTGACTAAAAAAATACATGTTGGACAGCAAATGAAAGATACATTAGTTCTTAATGCAACCGCTGTGTTAGATTTTTAAAATTAACGTTACTGCGCAATACAGCATGCGCTAAAGCGAGACCGCACCGAAATTCATGGCGGAATTATTATTTGACATTTGTCAACATAAATACGAATTAACAGCATAAAGACTGCTTACTATTTGCTGAGCTTCCATCAGAATCTTGGGCAAGGTGTCCTTTCTCCAGAACAATCGTCTTTTGGTTGAAAGATGTCCTCTTCTCCTGTCGAAATAGCCGCTAACGTTAGCTATGTGCCGGAAAGGTGTCCAACTCCTGATAGCGCGTCACAAAGAAATCCCAGAAAATCGCAATAAACTGATATAAACTGCTATAAGTCGGTTTAAATTAACTACCTTATGATGTCTTTAATAACTATAACGAATAAAAACATGACCGGAGATATAGAACTGCTAAAACGAAAGCTTTGCAGGACGCCATTGTGATGTCCCTCTTGCGCCAGGCGCCCCGTTGAAAAGAACGGTACTTCCGTTCCACGGTCTTATATAGGGCCCCAGATGGTGCAATCCACTCCATTCAAATTCTCACCGCTTACTGACATCTAGAGGAAGGCGTATGCAGTGCATGTAGCCCCATAGCTTACATGGGGACTTATAAACTGACCCTAGAACAGGGACCTCGATTTCAGAAATCTCACTTCCTGACAGGAAATGTGCTGCAGAATGAGTTCTGTTTCACTCAGAGAAATAATTCAAACGGTTTTAGAAACTAGAGAGTGTTTTCTATCCAATAGTAATAATAATATGCATATTGTACGAGCAAGAATTGAGTACGAGGCAGTTTAATTTGGGAACGAAATTATTACAAAGTGCAAATAGCACCCCCTATTGCCAAGAGGTTTTAAACTGTTTCAGATTAACTACATGTTCACTCATTAGATGGTTCTCCAAACGAATGTGTTCCTGCATATAAATACTTAGACATTTGGATTTATATGGATTTCACATTTTAAAAAAACATATAGATGAGATGGATAAGAAGATAAGATTTAAAGTTGGCTTTTTCTACAGAAACAGATTATGCCTTCTCTAAGCAGTAGGAAGCAGACTATTCAGTCAACCTTTTTATCGTTTTTTGATTATGGTGATATTATTTATCAAAGTGCTAAATACTCTTAAACCTTTGGATGCCATCTACCATAGTGCCCTTAGCTTTTTTACAGGTGACAGTTTTGACACTCATCACTGCATCCTGTTTAAAAAAGGTGGCTAGACCCGTAGATCTCTACATTACTCCCTTTTTGTTTACAAAGCTCTACTTCATAAACTTCCGTCTTATGTAACTTTGCTGTTGAAGTAAAGACACATGAGTTGCCTACCCGTTCACAAGATGTCACCCCCTGGCCATAGAGAGGTTTTTATTCTCTATTTTGGTTAGGCCAGGGTGTGACTACGGTGGGCATTCTAGTTTCTTTATTTCTATGTTTTCTATTTCTTTGTGTTTGGCCGGGTGTGGTTCTCAATCAGAGGCAGCTGTCTATCGTTGTCTCTGATTGAGAACCATACTTAGGTAGCCCTTTTTTCCACCTGTCTTTGTGGGAAGTTGACTTTGTTTAGGGCACAAAGCCTTTGAGCGTCACGGTTTGTTTTTGTAGTGTTTATTGTTTTGTTCGGCGGCATTTTTATAAATAAAAGGAAAATATACCACGCTGCACCTTGGTCCTCTTCTGTTAACGGCCGTGACACAAGATTGGTTAACTCTTGAGGTTCATAGGGTCTCCACCGAGCTAGCCAATGCTGCTTTTAGTTTTAATGCATCGTATGCTGGAACAAAATTCAGGCAATTTATAGTATTAATTGGTAACATATTTGTGGAGGAATGTAAACTGCTTTTCTGGGTGATTTGTGATGTTTTATTTGTGCTTCACATGATGGGTTATTGTATTTGACTGGTACTGAATATATATACACATTAAAACGTTTGAACACACCAATAATAGTGAATACATTAAAACTTTGAAACATATGGAATAATGTAGTAACCAAAAAAAGTGTTAAACAAATCAAAATATATTTCATATTTGTGACCGACCGGTTCAAATCGGTCTTATGTAGCAAAATTAGAAATTGTGTTTTTTACATTGGATAAAAGTAGAGACTCAGAGCTACAATATGGTATATCATACACTACAGTTGAGGAACAATGGGAAAGTCATTTTGCTTTGAAAGTTGCTAAACTTGTAAACTCACTTGCGAAAGTGGTCTTTGAATGTTTTGGGTACTACTACTGGAGAGCCCTTCTTTGTCTACACCCATTGTTTACACCCTCTTAAAGCTTTAGCCCCACCCATCTCTTTAAGGGTTGATCTGAGCGTTCTGTATTAACCTTTTATGGCTGCAGGCCGGTGTCGGTACACTTATGACAACAGCCCGTCCAAGTGCAGGGCGCGAAATTCAAAAGATATTTTTTAGAAATATTTAACTTTCACACATTAACAAGTCCAATACAGCAAATGAAAGATAAACATCTTGTGAATCCAGCCAACATGTCCGATTTTTTAAATGTTTTACAGCGAAAACACCACATATATTTATGTTAGCTCACCACCAAATACAAAAAATCACAGACATTTTTCACAGCACAGGTAGCATGCACAAAACCAACCAAACTAACCAAGAACCAACCAAACTAACCAAGAAACAACTTCATCAGATGACAGTCTTATAACATGTTATACAATAAATCTATGTTTTGTTCGAAAAATGTGCATATTTGAGGTATAAATCATAGTTTTACATTGCAGCTACAATCGGAAATAGCACCGAAGCAGCTAGAACAATTACAGAGACAAAATTGAAATACCTAAATACTCATCATAAAACATTTATGAAAAATACATGGTGTACAGCAAATGAAAGACAAACATCTTGTGAATCCAGCCAATATTTCCGATTCTTTAAGTGTTTTACAGCAAAAACACAATATAGCATTATATTAGCTTACTACAATAGCCTACCACACAACCCCATTCATTCAATTCAACGTTAGCGATGGCGAATAAACCAGCAAAAGATATTAATTTTTTCACTAACCTTCATAAACTTCATCAGATGACAGTCCTATAACATCATATTACACAATACATATATGGTTTGTTCGAAAATGTGCATATTTAGAGCTGAAATCCGTGGTTATACAATGTGACCATGTAGCAATTATTTTCCAGAATCTCCGTATATGTTTCTGACACTCACATATTCTGACCAAATAACTATTCATAAACTTTACTAAAAAATACATGTTGTATAGGAAATGATAGATACACTAGTTCTTAATGCAATCGCCGTGTTAGAATTCTAAACATAACTTCAGTACGACATGCAGCTTACGTTATAGCGAGAGATCGCCCAAAATCTGGGCGCAAACTAATAGTAAACATGTTCGACAGATATATGAAATAACATCATAAATGGGTCCTACTTTTGATGATCTTCCATCAGAATGTTGTACAAGGGGTCCTTTGTCCAGAACAATCGTTGTTTGGTTTTAGAATGGCCTTTTTCCCAAATGAATTAGCAAGCATAACTAGCCAAGTGGCGCTAAGCTCTCCTTCGTGAACAAACGCACAGAATGCAACACGCCTAACCTCCCGAAAAAATTTCAATAATCGGATAAAACTATATTGAAAAAACATACTTTACGATGATATTATCACATTTATCAAATAAAATCAAAGCCGGAGATATAAGACGTCTATAACGAATGCTTTTCAGCAGCCAATACTGGTGACCTTTATGCGCTTCCTGAACAAAGGAATTCTGGGGTCATGTCATTCCAAGCTCTCTCTTTTGACCATAGAAATACCTAGAAACCCCATTTCACCTCTCACAGCCTATTGACATCTAGTGGAAGGCGTATGAAGTGCATGTATACTAATAGATATCAAGCACATTTATAGGCAGGCCCTGGAACAGAGCCTCGAGTTCAGATTTTTCACTTTCTGACAGGAAGTTTGCTGCAAAATGAGTTCTGTTTTACTCACAGATATAATTCAAACGGTTTTAGAAACTTGAGAGTGTTTTCTATCCAATAGTAATAATAATATGCATATTGTACGAGCAAGAATTGAGTACGAGGCCGTTTGAAATGGGCACCTTTTATCCAAGCTACTCAATACTGCCCCTGCAGCCCAAAGAAGTTAACAACAGCAGTCAAGCACCCAAGCTAACTTGCTAGCTACTTCCAGAGACAAATGAGAGAGCAGCTCACTGAACATTACTCGCCCTAGCAGAGCTTGTTAGGCTGTTGTGTTATCCAGACCGTTGGTGACTGTAACTATGCTGTCAGATTGTGAGGTCAGAGCTCTGAATTAACGAACGGACAACAGCATTCAAGCACCCAAGCTAACTGGCTAACATTGGCTGGCTTGCTAGCTACTTCCAGACACATGAGAGAACACCCAACTCTGACCATTTTACTCGCCCTAGCAGAGCTGTTTAGATTTTTGTTCATGTTATCCAGAGCGTTGGTGACTATAACTGTGCTGCTGGCAACAATTTATTTCTGCTTTTTTGTAGACGTTTACTGACTCCAGCCATATTCAACGGTGTTGAGCGTTCATAAATTCATCAGTTATTCTGCGCTCTGGCACACTCAGACGAGAGTCTTTTGTTAAGACATGTAGCTAGCCAAGTAAACAATGAGCCATAATCCCAACTCAAGACATTACTACCATGCATGAATCTGCAGGTAGCTACTCAACCAGATTCAATATTAACTAGCTAACATTAGGCTGTAACTAGTCAAGCAAATGGCTATGAGATATGAATAATAAGATCCTACACGTAACGTCAGCTAGCGAGCCAGCCACTTAACGTTGGCTTGTTAACAGTACACTAACATGAAATGAAGCCACTTTGTCAAAATTAGAAACGTGTAATATCTGAAAATGTAGCTAGCTAGACTATCTTACCCGTATACATCATGGATGGACATGTCTCCTGTCGGATACCATGGTTGCCCTTAGTTTAAAGATGAAATCCGCAGACAGGTGTTTTCTCCATCTCCTTAGCTATCATACTCGAATTCCACTGATTTCAAAACTCGGTCCTCCAGAAAGTGGAGAGCATACACGTAACGTTAGCTAGCTAACAGTAGAATTTAACTTGACATTAGGCTTATGCAGTTTAACTATGCGATAAAAAAAAAAATTAAAGCCTCGTCAGACAGGATTACCTAGACATAATGACCAGCTCAAATAGACAGAAGCATGCTATATGGCAGACCAATCCAAACTCATCTCTCGGCATGTCCAGCCCACTCATTATCTCAGCCAATCATGGTTAGCGGGAAGGTTGCTGCCTTTTTCTGTGAATAAACCAAGTAGGCTCATAATTTAACAATTTTATTTGTATTTACAGATGGCATACAAGTTTGTTATTAAGGCACATGAAAGTTTACATGTTCGAGAAGGCATTTCCTTCCGAAATCCGAGCAAGGGTAGCATTCCAGAGAGACATAAGAGACTGTAAAGTTCTTTGATTCACGGAATCATGGCTCACTCGAGAGACGCTAACGGAGTCGGTGCAGCCAGCTGGTTTCTTCACGCATCGCGCCGACAGAAACAAACATCTTTCTGGTAAGAAGAGGGGCGGAGGGGTATGCCTTATGATCAACGAGACGTGGTGTGATCATAACAACATACAGGAACTCAAGTCATTCTGTTCACCTGATTTAGAATTCCTCACAATCAAATGTCGACCGCATGATCTACCAAGGGAATGCTCTTCGATTATAATCACAGCCGTATATATTCCCCCCCCAAGCAGACACATCGATGGCCTTGAACGAACTTTATCTGACTCTATGTAAACTGGAAACCACACACCCTGAGGCTGCATTCATCGTAGCTGGGGATTTTAACAAGGCTAATTTGAAAACAAAACTCCCTAAATTCTATCAGCATATCGATTGTGCTACCAGGGCTGGTAAAACCCTGGATCATTGTTATTCTAACTTCCGCAACGCATATAAGGCCCTCCCCCGCCCTCCTTTCGGAAAAGCTGACCACGACTCCATTTTGTTGCTTCCAGCCTACAAACAGAAACTAAAACAAGAAGCTCCAGCGCTCAGGTCTGTTCAACGCTGGTCCGACCAATCTGATTCCACGCTTCAAGACAGCTTCGATCACGTGGATTGGGATATGTTCCGCATTGCGTCCAACAACAACATTGACGAATACGCTGATTCGGTGAGCGAGTTCATTAGAAAGTGCATCGGCGACGTAATACCCACAGCAACGATTAAAACATTCCCAAACCAGAAACCGTGGATTGATGGCAGCATTCGCGTGAAACTGAAAGCGCGAACCACTGCTTTTAACCAGGGCAAGGTGACCGGAAACATGACCGAATACAAACAGTGTAGCTATTCCCTCCGCAAGGCAATCAAACAAGCTAAGTGCCAGTATAGAGACAAAGTAGAGTCGCAATTCAACAGCTCAGACACAAGAGGTATGTGGCAGGGTCTACAGTCAATCACGGATTACAAAAAGAAAACCAGCCCCGTCGCGGACCAGGATGTCTTGCTCCCAGACACAACTAAATAACTTTTTTGCTCGCTTTGAGGACAATACTGACACGGCCCGCTACCAAAACCTACGGGCTCTCCTTCACTGCAGCCGAGGTGAGTAAAACATTTAAACGTGTTAACCCTCGCAAGGCCACAGGCCCAGACGGAATTCCTAGCCTCGTCCTCAGAGCATGCGCAGACCAGCTGGCTGGTGTGTTTACGGACATATTCAATCAATCCTTATCCCAGTCTGCTGTTTCCACATGCTTCAAGAGGGCCACCATTGTTCCTGTTCCCAAGAAAGCTAAGGTAACTGAGCTAAATGACTACCGCCCCGTAGCACTCACTTCCGTCATCATGAAGTTCTTTGAGAGACTAGTCAAGGACCATATCACCTCCACCCTACCTGACACCCTAGACCCACTCCAATTTGCTTACCGACCCAATAGGTCCACAGACGACGCAATCGCAACCACACTGCACACTGCCCTAACCCATCTGGACAAGAGGAATACCTATGTGAGAATGTGTTTCATCGACTACAGCTCAGCATTTAACAGCTCAGCATGTACCCTCCAAAATCGTCATCAAGCTCGAGACTCTGGGTCTCGACCCCGCCCTGTGCAACTGGGTACTGGACTTCCTGACGGGCCGCCCCCAGGTGGTGAGGGTAGGTAACAACATCTCCACCCCGCTGATCCTCAACACTGGGGCCCCACAAGGGTGCGTTCTGAGCCCTCTCCTGTACTCCGTTCACCCACGACTGCGTGGCCATGCACGCCTCCAACTCAATCATCAAGTTTGCGGACGACACTACAGTGGTAGGCTTGATTACCAACAACGATGAGATGGCCTACAGGGAGGAGGTGAGGGCCCTCGGAGTGTGGTGTCAGGAAAATAACCTCACACTCAACGTCAACAAAACAAAGGAGATGATTGTGGACTTCAGGAAACAGCAGAGGGAGCACCCCCCTATCCACATCGACGGACAGTAGTGGAGAGGGTAGTAAGTTTTAAGTTCCTCAGCGTACACATCACGGACAAACTGAATTGGTCCACCCACACAGACAGCGTTGTGAAGAAGGCGCAGCAGCACCTCTTCAACCTCAGGAGGCTGAAGAAATTTGGCTTGTCACCAAAAGCACTCACAAACTTCTACAGATGCACAATCGAGAGCATCCTGTCGGGCTGTATCACCGCCTGGTACGGCAACTGCTCCGCCCACAACCGTAAGGCTCTCCAGAGGGTAGTGAGGTCTGCACAACGCTTCACCAGGGGCAAACTACCTGCCCTCCAGGTCAGGACACCTACACCACCCGATGTCACAGGAAGGCCATAAAGATCATCAAGGACAACAACCACCTGAGCCACTGCCTGTTCACCCCGCTATCATCCAGAAGGCGAGGTCAGTACAGGTGCATCAAAGCAGGGACCGAGAGACTGAAAAACAGCTTCTATCTCGAGGCCATCAGACTGTTAAACAGCCACCACTAACATTTAGTGGCCGCTGCTAACATACTGACTCAACTCCAGCCACTTTAATAATGGGAATTTATGGAAATTTATGTAAAAATGTATCACTAGCCACTTTCAACAATGCCACTTAATATAATGTTTACATACCCTACATTACTCATCTCATATGTATATGTATATACTGTACTCTATATCATCTACTGCATCTTGCCATCTTTATGTAATACATGTATCACTAGCCACTTTAAACTATGCCACTTGAAGTTTATATACACTACATTACTCATCTCAGATGTATATACTGTACTCTATACCATCTACTGCATCTTGCCTATGCCGTTCTGTACCATCACTCATTCATATATCTTTATGTACATATTCTTTATCCCTTTACACTTGTGTGTATAAGGTAGTAGTTGTGGAATTGTTAGGTTAGATTACTCGTTGGTTATTACTGCATTGTCGGAACTAGAAGCACAAGCATTTTGCTACACTCGCATTAACATCTGCTAACCATGTGTATGTGACAAATACAATTTGATTTGATTTCTGCAACAAAAAAAAGCTTTTTGCAAAAAAAAAAAAAGACGTTTACGTTCAAACTCTCCTGTGAAGTAGTGACCCGCAACATACACATGGTTTCCTGAAACAGGTCACATTTTAGATTCTTCAAAGTAGCCACCCTTTGCCTTGATGACAGCTTTGCACACTCTTGGCATTCTCTCAACCAGCTTCAAGTGGAATGCTTTTCCAACAGTCTTGAAGGAGTTCCCACATATGCTGAGCACTTGTTGGATGCTTTTCCTTCACTCTGCGGTCCAACTCATCCCAAACCATCTCAATTGGGTTGAGGTCGGGTGATTGTGGAGGCCAGGTCATCTGATGCATCACTCTCCTTCTTAGTAAAATAGCCCTTACACAGCCTGGAGGTGTGTTTTAGGTTATTGTCCTGTTGAAAAACAAATGATAGTCCCACTAAGCGCAAACCAGGGGATGGCGTATCGCTGCAGAATGCTGTGGTAGCCATGCTGGTTAAGTGTGCCTTGAAATTTAAATAAATCACCAACAGTGTCACCAGCAAAGCACCCCCACACCATCACACCTCCTCCTCCATGCTTTCATGGTGGGAACCACACAGAGATCATCCGTTCACCTACTCCGCATCTCACAAAGACACATCGGTTGGAACCGAAAATCTCAAATTTGGACTCATCAGACCAAATGACAGATTTACACCGGTGGCCATTGCTCGTTTCTTGCCCCAAGCAAGTCTGTTCTTTTTATTGGTGTCATTTAGTAGTGGTTTCTTTGCAGCAATTTGCAGCAAGACCATGCAGGCCTGATTCACAGTCTCCTCTGAACAGTTGATGTTGAGATGTGTCTGTTACTTGAACTCTGTGAAGCATTTATTTGGGCTGCAATTTATGAGGTTGGTAACTCCAATAAACTCATCCTCTGCAGCAGAGGTAACTCTGGGTCTTCCTTTCCCGTGGCAGTCCTCATGAGAGCCAGTTTCATCATAGCGCTTGATGGTTTTTGCGACTGCACTTGAAGAACCTTTAAAAGTTATTGACATTTTTCGGATTGACTGACGTTCACGTCTTAAAGTAATGATGGACTGTCGTTTCTCTCTGCTTATTTGAGCTGTTCTTGCCATAATATGGACTTGGTCTTTTACCACATAGGGCTATCTTGTGTACCTTGTCACAACACGACTGACTGGCTCAAAGGTGTTAAGAAGGACAGAAATTCCACGAAAAATTGTTCTGTATATTATTTTTTTTGTGTATAATTGTGAATATTTATGTTGTATTATACAGTGCGCATTTGAAAAAGAGACATACTGTAAGCCTCAATATGTATTCACTGTTTAAAATAAAGGTTAAATAAAATAAAGAATATTCTGGAGTCTGTCCACAAAATTTCAATTAAAAGATACACTGAATTTAAAGGGACGGCTTAAAATAAAAATGTTCTGAACCCCCTATTGAATTAAAACTCCATGAGAAAATCTGTTTGCCAGCAAATGGGAGAATTTGGTTGAATTACATTTATTCAGAGCGCACAAGGTAGCCGGGGCCGATTGGCCATCTGGCAATTCTGGCAAATGCCAGATGGGCTGGACCATTTTTTTAGTTGGATGGGCTGGTCAAAATTGACAAACACAAAAATATTTTTTTTATATATAAAAATACAAAAACATAAAGGTGACATGGTTGGCAGGTACATGGGCCTGTTAAGTTATTGATTTGTAAGATTATTTCGCAATTTCTCTGTTATACTAATCTACAATCAATGTTTGACTTATCAGTGGGCATCGACCAGCCCCCCTACCAAGATGGGCCAGCCTGGTTTTCTGATAGGCTGAGATGAGGTCATGCAAACTCACATATAAAATTAAAAACACAGAGCAAAATTGGTTCTGATTGTGTAATATTTGAAAATGCAATTGCGGGAAAAACACAGCTTTGGAAGGTGCGTCCACTCGTCCCGTTCGAAGAGAGGAGGGCCTCAGCTTTCTGTATGTATTATTTCTCAACTCAATATTCAGCTCAATAGCAACTATTTCACAACCAAGATATTTGGGTGACGTGCGCAAAGTGCGCTCATGGGTAGTAGCCTACAACTGCAAAGTTTTTTAGGACATTACATTTACTGTTGGTTGAATAAATGCATACTAGCAGTTGATATCATATCTAGAGTTAGATAATGTGTTTTTGAGTTTCCACTTCTTCGGTTTTAGAACCCCAAATTAATTAGCCTATGATTTTAGTTAGTGCACATAAAGATACATGTAATTCATCTCTATTGAACAAAATAAATCTGGAAATTCTGGAGTCCTATTTTGACAATAAAACTTAGCACCTAAAGTCTAATTGTGAACCCAAAATTCATGACAGTCACTGGACTAGGTTTTACAAAATATCTTGAGTCATGCATTCCTGCTTGGACATGTTAGATGAAACAACTTATTTATTGAATACCTCAGTATCCTATTTATTACACTTCTTAATAAAGCACTATGACTTACTTTATAAGATGATTACTCATGATTTGGGTCCGACCAAATCACGTGCTGGTGCAACCAATTGTAAAGTTCAGTGACACCAGTGACAACATGGGAAAATGTTAGTCTGGAGCCCTGTAATAGTAATTAGCACTATGGTTAGGTGTTGATTCAGGGGAACACATATGACAAGAATTAATTTGCAATATAGCCAAGTTAGTTTGGCTTTAATAATGTAGTTGAAGTCGGAAGTTTACATACACTTAGGTTGGAGTTATTAAAACTCAAACACTCCACAAATTTCTTGTTAACAAACTATAGTTTTGGCAAGTCGGTTAGGACATCTACTTTGTGCATGTCACAAGTAATTTTTCCAACAATTGTTTAGAGACAGATTATTTCACTTATAACTCACTGTATCACAATTCCAGTGGGTCAGAAGTTTACATACACTAAGTTGACTGTGCCTTTAAACATCTTGGAAAATTCCAGAAAATGATGTCATGGCTTTTAAAGCTTCTGATAGGCTAATTGACATCATTTGAATCATTTGGAGGTGTACCTGTGGAAGTATTTCAAGGCCTACCTTCAAACTCAGTGCCTCTTTGCTGGACATCATGGGAAAATCAAAAGAAATCAGCCAAGACCTCAGAAAACAACATTGTAGACCTCAACAAGTCTGGTTCATCCTTGGGAGCAATTTCCAAATGCCTGAAGGTACCACGTTCATTTGTACAAACAATAGTACGCAAGTATAAACACCATGGGACCACGCAGCAGCCATACCGCTCAGGAAGGAGATCTCCTAGAGATGAACGTACTTTGGTGCGAAAAGTGCAAATCAATCCCAGAACAACAGCAAAGGACCATGTGAAGATGCTGGAGGAAACAGGTACACAAGTATCTATATTCACAGTGAAAACGAGTCCTATATCAACATAACCTGAAAGGCCGCTCAGCAAGGAAGAAGCCACTGCTCCAAAACCGCCATAAAAACTCCAGAATACGGTTTGCAACTGCACATGGGGACAAAGATCGTACTTTTTGGAGAAATGTCCTCTGGTCTGATGAAACAAAAATAGAACTGTTTGGCCATAATGACCATTGTTATATTTGGAGGAAAAAGGGGGAGGCTTGCAAGCCGAAGAACATTATCCCAACCGTGAAGCATCATGTTGTGGGGGTGCTTTGCGGGAAGCTTGTGGAAGGCTACCCGAAACGTTTGACTCAAGTTAAACAATTTAAAGGCAATGCTACCAAATACTAATTGAGTGTATGTAAACTTCTGACCCACTGGGAATGTGATGAAAGAAATAAAAGTTGAAATAAATCACTCTCTACTATTATTCTGCCTTTTCACATTCTTAAATAAAGTGGTGATCCTAACTGACCTAAGACAGGGAATTTTTACGAGGATTAAATGTCAGGAATTGTGAAAAACTGAGTTTAAATGCATTTGGCTAAGGTGTATGTAAACTTCCGACTTCAACTGTATAAGTCTTAAACCGACAGACAGACAACAAAAGAAGAACAGAGTCACAGCAGAGAAGATGCTGAGACAGATAGACAACACAACATGAAGGAAAACAAAATGGCTAGAGCATAGGCAAAGTTATTGTGGTCAGTTGTATCTCCAGTGTGTTTTTACATATTGTATTTGCTTTCAACATGAGCTGGTTAAAAAAAGAGGAAGAGGACCATGTCTCGTCAGTCACTGTTACAGAAATGGTTGAGAAACGCTGTACTGTACTGCCAATGTTGTGTCAGCACTACTGCCTTTGTCTAAGTAGGGTGTGTCGGGTCAGTTGTAGGGTGTACGTGTGGGGATGGGGTGTGTGTATATTGTTGGTGGCCAACTGGGTGGGTGGTAGGGGGATGGTGCGGGTGGGGGTGCATGCATTGATGTGGACTGGTGTGATCAAAATGTCAGGAACTAACTGTCCCAGTCCTCCCCTGAAGGTAGGCACATCTGTAGAGTGCATTACAGGACGAAATAAGGTAAGTCTGAATACCAAATACTGAGAAGTGCGTAGGACAGGCGTGTGTAGGAATGGCGTACATTTTGTGTGTAGGAAAGCCGTACATTTCCTAAATCTGAATCCCCCCAAATAAATATGACCCTACTGTCCTGCCTGTCTGCCTTGCTAGAACCACACAGAGGGTCTGAGGCATGGAGTGCATGCTGCAGGTTTGGAGCAGGCCGGGATGTGGCCCTATTGTTTTCAGGGTCACCCCTCTTTTCCTTCCAGGGCTGCAGAAGGCCTGCTCTCTCCCTCAAGGCTGAAACCTCTTAACTAAACACAAAAACGCTTTACACATATATTTTCTGTTTCCCTCGCTCACCTCAAGACGTTCAGAGATGAGGTGGTTTTATAAGATCAAAGCAAGGTGTGTCTGTGGGGTATCCAATTTGTGATTTATTAATAAATGTAAAGGGGACGTAAAGGGGACCTGTGTGGTTCTAGTCCCGACCGATATTTTAGCTTATAAATCGATCTGTGTATACCATGGATCGAAATGGCTTGCATTGAGCAATAGCCCTTGTTCACAGGGACACAGACTCCTGGCTGAATCCTACAATAATTACATTGTAGTGCAGCAGCAGAGAGCGGTTTCATCACGGTAGCACATTCAGAGATCGACATAGCCATTAATCTAAAAGAATGAATAGATTTTAAAGAAAAAAAACACTTGCTGTTTGTCATAGACAGACAAGATTATTATGAGATGAAAGGTGAGCTCCTAACGAGTTCAGGAAGCCAAGCTAGAGTTCTGTGAGACGTTCACAGCGATGGAGGCAGACGTTTTGAACAAGAGAGACCTTCAGAAAATATGCACATTTTCTCTAACACTAAACATACAAATATGTATGTGACAGTTATAAGTAAGGTGAAATCTTAGAGTTACTGGTTTTATAATTTGATTATGCTATATTTAGAAAGCACGTAAGCATTTCAAGCCTTATCCATACAGTTTTGTTGAATAGGAAATACAACATATAAAATATTTTCCGATTTTTATCATATTTGTACTGCGCACTTGAACTTGTGTCCTCAAAAGTGACTACACCTCAGGAATTTATTTACCAGGAAGTTTAGATTTGAACGTTTCTTGAAGTATGCAGAATTACTAGTTATTTTTTATGGCCCTCTCGTGATAAATCATTTATTTTGGGGTTACATAGATCACATTTTTGTTTACATTTAGTTACATTTAACTGGTTTTAAAAATGTACAGGTATTGTCTGTGCTATATCATACCCTGACTGCGGATAGACCGTGTTTTGATAAGTAGGCCTATGTAATGTGTAAATATGAATTTGTATTGATGTGTAAATAACATGGGTTCTCAGCTGTGAACTCAGATAACTGGAAAGTGTTATCCGTAGTACAGACTGCTATTGTGTGTAAACAGTAGGACATGTGGGACAAAGCATGTCATTTCAAAGCAACCACCTTCGTTCTTTACTGCATGGCAATATTGACTGAGGCCAGGTCTAGTGAAAGTAGGAGACGAGCGCACCTATGTAGTTACAAAGTTACTCATTAACTTGTCCTTCACAACACGATTGAGGCGAACGCACCCCTTTCGGCCTCCATTTTATAGCAAAGGTGAAAAGAAACGTTCAGTGACAATGCTGCTTCAATGTGAGCTATAAGGAAGAGGGTCATATCCGGACCTGAGTTTCAGGTACATATAGACCAGGCTGACCAGGTAGGACACTTCTAACGAGTGGACTTTCTCAACACTTTTACCTTTTGGGCTGTGTTACCTTGTTTACATTTGTCAACACTGAGATCATATGACTTCCCTGGTTCACCTGTTGGTATTTAAGTGCATACACTAAGTACAGTATCTTGGTATATATTACCATGACAACTTACTAGTATAATAACCAAATGGAAAGAACCTTTTGAACAATCTCAACTAGTATACTGTATATCACTAATTATATTTTGATGGATATGGCGATATGTAATAAAATGAAAGTAGATTAATGAGAGAGAAATAAATACATAGATGCATGGGTCCATTTCTGAGTAAGATATCATATTGCAAGCCAATGCTGCTCTACCAGTCAGTCATGCCCACACAAAATAAGGCTAAACCTTTGACAGCCGCTGACTTTTCAGCCAGGGTGTTGATAATAATGTAAACCATTGTTCATTCAGGCAGGATGTTGTGGTGAGGTGCAGTTACATTACAAAGGAGAAGTAGGGCGCTAAAGGTAAGAGGCAGTGTTGTAGTACTCGATCCCGGCCTCGAGACTACACATTGAACGTCTCGGTCTTGTCTCGTTGTACTCGGTCTTGACTCGGTCTCGGACAGTGAGGATTCATCATTTCTTCCCGAGACCAGCGGAGTAAAAAAACTCCCAATTATCATCTTCCATTCATTCAGCGCATAAAAGCGCTTCGCCAGGCCAAATATGAAACATTAATATCTTAACAGCCTTTATATCTATTATAGACATGTTTGCGCAGTGCCAAACATATTCGCCTTCAGTGTGTGACAGGTTCGTGATTCTGAAAGGACAGCAACCGATGTATTCACATGCGCGCCACACACATAGCCTAGTTTCAGCGGAATATCATGTGCAGGCAGCATGAGTAAAAAAAAAAGCTATCAACTGTTTTTTAGCATGGAGCAGCTCACAGAAGACTGACATCGGTAGCCGGTAGAGTAGGAAAGACGTTTCCACGTATGATATCTCCCAGCAAATAGGCAACAATGGGTATGCAAACCAGGTATTGAAAAAGTTTAGTCCGAAGTGTTGGTTAGTTGGCTATTTGTGATGTGCATTTGTCATTATGTGCTGTTTGCATCAGGGGTATAGACATGGATGGGCCCTGGTGGACAGAGGCCCACCCACTGGGGAGCCAGGCCCTTACAGGCCCACCCAATCAGATTAATGTGGTTGAAGCATTGTTGTGGATTTAAGACCATCAAATGTGTATTTTTTCAATATAAAAAAAATGGGAGGAAAAACTGACAAATCCATAGAAAAACTCACAAAAAAGACAGGATTTATCATTGGGAACTTTTTAGCTAAATTAGAGTATACCCACTTCTCCAGGCACCACTACACCTCTGCATAGGGCCAATGGAAAGACAGCAGTCACACACAGCATGATGGTAAAGGAGCAGCAGTCCATAAACTCTGACATAATAAACCAGTAGGACCCAATCATAAGTAAACAAAAACCATGAAGCATTTCCCAATCGAAATATACAACTATTAACGTTACTTCCCATTGCAAAAAAAACATTTCATGTTTAGCACACAAAGTAATCCGTGACCTAAAGTTTAAAGTGGAACTGACAGCGTTTTAACAGATATGAAACAGACAATCCTAATATCAGTAAAAAATATCAAATTCCCAGTTTATGCTTCAAAACCAACTTTATAAGAGGTTTTAAAAATAGTTTTTTTTTTTACTCAACGTTCCATGAAGTACACTAAGGCATTGTTGGCAGAATAGATGCATGCAGTTCAATGCATGATTATTATAATTCACTAATACATTTCTTGGTAGTCAAAAATATATTGCCGTTAGGTTGTAAATGACAGCTGGCCTGGTACATTGTTTGCTGCCTCCATTCGGGATGCACTGTTTCAGTTTCAATGACTGAATATTCTGGGGGGAAAATGACAAAATGTAACTAACGCTGGGAATGTCAATACAATCAAAATAGCAAGGGCAATGATGACAAGTCAGTCATAATTTGGCTAATAGGCTAGCGTATCTATGTATGTAGCAAGCTAAAAACACGAAGCCTAACGTTAGTTAGACCGTGGGAAAACTACTGCTAGCTATTGCACAGTGACCTGTTGACTTTCAAGAAGGCAGATGTTTCCATAAGTTTTAGTAAAAACGGTCCCACTCATTAAGTCAAAATGTGATTGGTTGTTTCCAATGGCACTACAAAAGGTTGCCCTAATACAGTTGAATAGCAGATGCCTTTATCTAGCTTCTGATGGCCTAGCAAATGGCTGACTTAGCTAGCAAGATTTATCACCCCAGAGACCAGCAAAGAAAAATCCTGATTGGATCTTTTTTTTCTCTTCAGCGTTAACCCTTTCCTTTCCAACAAAAACTGAAGCGATTAAATTAGAACATCATTGAAAATAGTAATATAGTTATCATTATAGTTATATTATTATAATCATTCTTTTATAAATCCTTAGCCCTTCTCTGAAGGCGTAGAAGGCCCATTGTTCCCCACTGTGTTTGGGTTAGCAATCATTTGTAGAGTGGCTCTATTTTCCCTCAGCATGCATTTTTTCACTATTCTGAATGTCAAAAAAATCCATATGTTGATCTGAAATATGAGCACAGAAAAACTGGACATTTTGAACTCTTATTATGGTGGTGATTTGACAAAATTACAATCATGGTCTTGAATTGGACTTTCATTTTTCTGGTCTCGGTCTTGACTCGGTCTCAGACCCCTTGTCCCCCTCTGGTCTTGATCTTGAATCAGTCTCGCTTTAGGTGGTCTTGAACACAACACTGGTAAGAGGTATTAGTCCGTCAAATATATTACTCTGCTATCTGACTATCCTCTAAAGCTAAATATATCAGTTTCATGGTGTTTTTGTTTGCAGTAGTTGCTTGGCTCTATTGATGACATTGCAGAGTGTGTACGCCTTTAAGCAAATGTTAGAAACGATTGTACCCATTGACACTTTCTTTGTTTAGGACAAACAGTAGAATTAACATAGTTGCAGTCGTAGATGTGAAACTCATTCAAAGTAAAGAATAACTATTTTTAAGAATACCACCCTAGCCTGCGTAGCAGGCTCCCTGTACCCATTGCATGCCTAAAACATCTTCCTCATAAATAACCTCCCTCTCTCTTTGCCAGCTGTTTTTCCAATCACTGTATGATCAAACCATGTCCTTCATTCTTGACAAACAATGGCATCGCTTAGTTCCCACGCAAAACAAATATATATCTGGCACCATGAATGAGGAGGAAGGTTGAAGGATGACTTGCTCAGCGGCACCACAGAGTAGCCCTACGTTTCACCAGGAGATCAGATGCAGGATGGCTTTGTGTGTGACTTCTGTACCCAGAGAGGAGAGAGAGGAAGACAGGAGTCGCTAGAGCGCGATGAGACAAGGATATCCCTGCCGGCCAAACCCTCTTTAACGACGCTGGGCCAATTGTGCGTCGCCCCATGAACCTCCCGGTCGCGGACGGCTGCGACAGAGCCTGGGCTCGAACCCAGAATCTCTGGTGGGACAGCTAGCACTGCGATGCAGCGCCTTAGACCACTGCACCACCCGGGAGGCCCTCAAAGCCTACTCTTAAACATACAGTGCACACTTATGCAGTCACAAACGCTAATGCAGATGCAGACACACAGACAAGCATGCACACACGCTAGATGTACGCACACACACATACACACACCCTACTATTACACACACAGCCCCTTGTGGGCTCCGAGGCTTTCCATAGCTCCCAGGCCTGGCGTGTTGTTTTTGTGCCTTGGCTGTGTGAGGACAGGAAGAGATAAAGAGAGCCCCACTCGGGTGTTTACAGCCAACAATGCTGAGCTGAATAGCAGGAGAAGGAGAGGGGAAGAGGCCTAATGGCAGACCGACCAGCCAGCCTGGCCCCTCTGTGAAAAATCACCATGGTGCCAAGAGGACTCTGAAAACAGAAAAGGCAGGGTGAAAAAATAGAGAGAGAGACACAAATGGTTCTAAGAACTACATAAGAACACTCTGCAGAACAAAAGCTATTGCTATTGTGTGTGAAAAGCTCTTCATTCTATACCTAAACGCTTTAAATCAACTTTTTAGTGCATAGAAAGTGTGTACACACATCTTCATAGAAGATGTACAACACTAAACTGGTGGGAACACAAAAACTGGTATGGACGGACTGTTGTCTTTGTGAGAACATGCCAATAGATATCTTCAGAGTGCAATAAGTCATTTATGACAGCATGAATCAACATCGCATGCAAACAAATATACATTTAACATATTCACTTACAGAGGTCACTGGTTGCAGCTTTGATTGAACATGTCAAAAACGGTTTATGTTTTTCAACCCAATTCTGGTGTTATTTAGGGCCAGTAGTTTTTCCTGGTCAGGTATATTTCAGTTAGGTCATAAGTCAGGTTATAATGGCTACACAAATGCAGTCCAATTCTAGTTATGACTTACTTTTCAGTCTGATTAATATGTATTGTGTTTCTCCATTTGTCATTTCTACAGGAAGTAGGGGAACCATGGGGTCCTGGGGTCCCGGTCTGTGTGTGGTTTTGTGTTTCTGGGGAACAGTTAGTTGGAACACACTTCACGGTCACATTGTTGGCCCGTGTACTGTCAATACTGGCACGGTAAGAAAGACACACACAGCTTTGTCCTTCTCCCCATGTTCTTCCCTTTGTTCAGTTCTAAGCAGTCACACGAGGATGACACGACGGAGAATTTCCTGTTTGTGCTACACTTTTCCTGTTGTTGATCATACAGTAAACTAGTGTTACCTCTGGGAGTCAAGTCTACTTCGTTATAGGATATCAACATTAGAATTATATGTCAAGATTGTGCTTCTTTAATATAGACCACATGGACAATTCAATAAATCAGATTTATTTTATGTGAATAAAGGCTTGCTAAAGTGCAAAAATACTTCATTTTGACATGTCCCTCCGTCAACCCTGTGTCACCTCTATGAAGATTTGAACCCCCTTAATCCTAACATTTCTCCACATTTCACTGTCATTGTGTACAGCCTTAGTTATTTTGTTGTTTTGACAAAGTCATGTCTGAAGATGATTTATTTCATGTGATTAGTGATTCATTTACGTCTGTCCCTCATTTTATGGTCAACCCTGTTATGTGCACTGAACTCTTGTTTTAATATGGAGAAACTATTCCTTTTTAAATATTTATTTCTAAAGAAACATTGAACATATAATAGTCAAATCATAGAGTAAAAGCAAATGAGCTGGTTCTACTCTTTTTGGCCATTTCCTGGTGTTTTGTGGTGGAAAACGGAGCGGATCAAGCATAACACGTCAACCCAGGTACCCATAGGTTGGCTTGACCAATCTTGTCCATCTCTTCCACAAGGCATCATTTAACTGCAGTTGGAGGAAACTGGCCCATATTCCAACAGAGATATGGAACAATGCAACCGCACTGGACCTCTCTCATATAAAAAAGAAAAATTGTACACCTTTTTTTTTATTCCCTGTTGCACACAAGAAGCTTCCATTCCCCCTCTAACAAAGGGATTTATGGCTGATTTAAGAAGAAACCGTCAACCCTGTTACGGTGAACCCTGTTTATTTGGCTCTTTTTTTTATTTGATGTATTTGACCTTTATTAAACTAGGCAATTCAGTTAAGAACAAATTCTTATTGACGATGACGTCCTACAAAGGCACTTAATAGACACTTACTAGAGTCTTTTTTTAAATTTCACCTCTTGAGATGGGAAAACTGGTTTTATGACATTGAACATGTGCTCTTTATGACAGAATGGTTATAATTAGGTGAAATCAAACTTCTTTTTTTTTAACAAGTTACACTTCTCAAAATGTACTGAATTGGTGGAATGACCTTCCTCATTAATTTTAACATCACCATTTTAATAATTCCCTTTCAATTCACCCATACAATGGTTTTAGGGAGAAAATCCTCAAGTTGATTTATTCTTTTCCAAACTCTTCTTGATTCTTGCAAAATGGCAACCACAAAATTGGAAGGGTTGGCTTGACCAATCTTGTCCATCTCTTCCACAAGGCATCATTTAACTGCAGTTGGAGGAAACTGGCCCATATTCCAACAGAGATATGGAACAATGCAACCGCACTGGACCTCTCTCATAACCACCTGAACCTTACTAACCCTCAACACCTCAGACAACTACAGAGGTTGGATCAGCTGGTTCACCTAAATCTCTCAGGAAACTACCTCCCTCTGCTGGAGAAAGGCCACTTCTGCAGCCTGCCCTTCCTGCAGATACTAGACCTCAGTGGTTGCCAACTGACCTCCATGGAGGCTGGAGCTCTGCAGGGTTTACCCAGGTTAGGGAAGCTGTTTCTGGGGCACAACATACTGCAAGCCCCCCTGTCTGTTTCTGCTCAAACTATATCCTTCCTGGATCTCAATGGGAACCAAGAGCTTGACCATGGCTCTGATAATTCGTCGACAGGAATCAGAAGACCATTCCATAGGAAACTGTTAACAGAGGTCATTGAACATCCCAGCCCAACTCCAACTAACTCAATGACTACAACTAATGGTATGGATCTCAGTTTTTTAACTTACTTCTGCTTCATTATATCAATTAATTTCTATGTACTTAGTATCAATTATCTGTTGTCACGCTTACTCACGTGTTCTTTTCTGTTTTGGCAGTGAACATAATAATAATGATTTGAGCAGTAAAAGCTATTCCCCTCTCCCAACAGGCAGTGAGGATGGTGGTCAGAGCCGTTTCTCCAAAAGCTGGCAGTACCTGGTAGCAGTACTGGTGACGGCCATCTCCCTCTCCCTCCTCATCGCTGTCCTGGCCAAATGCCAGCTGGTCCGCCGCTACCTGGCCAGTTACCGTCACACCCGGCTGATCGAGGGGGACACAGCCAGCCAGTGTGACGCCAACAGCCTGGAGGTAGGCTTCTCCATGCACAACCATGGGGGACAGGCACGGAGCCCCCACCCTGCTGCTGTCCCCCAGGGAGAGATGGACATGGAGGATGAGGAGGATGATGATGATGGCTTCATAGAGGATAACTACATACAAGCCAGCGAGAGGGAGAGGGCTAAGAGGGCACTGGAACTACAGGAGGAGGAGGAGGAGGATGACATGGTATTTTCCATTGGCTAGAAGAGGTGGAATGGGAGGGGAGAGAAAGACAGACAGACAGACATACATACAGAGAGAGAGAGAGGTCAATGTAGCCAATTTGGACACTGATTAGGGCCAATGCCGATATTAAATATATGCATGTCTATCTCCATCATCTTGGGAGGGGAAAAAAAGGTCACAGATGAATACAAAACTGACAATAGCAATCTCTCTCAGAGCAGAGCCAACTCAATGTAGCTTTGCAATAGGGTACCTGTGAATGTGTGTCTTTCATTGGATTTCCAAGTAGGGTTGACTTTGTGCAGACTTGAAATACAAATATGTTTGGAAATGATTATTCAAAGTGGATCAAATAATGAATCAATTTGTTTTGAGTTTGCTTTTTTGAGTTCCGGCATAATTTGATTTTTTGGGTGTGCTTGCACTCCACTTTGTTACATTTGTAGATCAAATAAACGTTTTTAAATTCAATAGCACACTTCTGTAGAAAAAGCCATCAAATTATTTTGAAACAGGTATGCATCGATCTATAATACGGTATAACAATGTTTTATATGGTACAATAGACAAACACTCCTGCTAGTAGTTTATGCATAACCTCAGAAGAACAGAAGAGAATCGATATCGTGGTATGTAGACCCATTCATTGATGTAGAGACTCGCGCACAGAATGACTGTCCACACGGTGGGTTTGGTTTTGGTTGAAAGCTGCTCGACAGGTCTGACGACGAAATACTACCCGGAAAGAGCCGTGGCGTGGTTTAGACAACAGAGCGAGAGAGATAGGAGGTTCACTGAATAAAATGTAAGGGATATTGAACGTCAAACATCAGTATATTGTCCGGTATTAGTTTATCAGGATGTCGGCGTCTGCTATATTCATTCTGGATCTTAAAGGCAAGGTGAGTTGAGATTTGACAGTTTACGTGGCGGAGAAGTTTATAGTTTAAGGCATCGAGATCAACAGCGCTGAGCATAGGCTGCACCTGCCAGTGTAGCGCAGTAATCCATGCGTAAAACTATAAACGCAGATAAGAATATGAAAGATAGCGGTAGGGCAGGCTATAGTAAAATTACACACTTGTTTATTATCTTTGATTACTTACAACTAAATGTTGTTTATTTCTGAATACGTAAATGTTATTACATTCACAACATAGCTATTTAACATAGCTATTTAACTTCGTGATCGGCTCAATTTTCCGTTGAATTTTGTCGGCAGAGAAATAGCAATCTATTTCAGCACTCTCTGAGCCCTACACCTACATCAAGTAAAACGAATTTCTTGACAAATTATTGCTCAATCACTTATAAACATTCTCAGCAGATCTAGGACAGTGTAGGCAGTGGCGTGTCCAGAACATTTTAAATGGGGTGCCACAGACCCAGTTTAGGGGGGGCCATAACATTTTGAACCTTAATCAATGCTAGGTAGATTATTTCAATATAGTTATGATGGTTCAACGCCAGTGGAGGCTGGTGACTTGAACAATTGAGGAGGATAGGAGACTCACAGTATAGGCGTGGACAGCACATATGGCAAAACTTGTTTTAAAAAATCGAGGGAGTAGCAGTGTGCAGGACATGCTCATCATGGATGGATGGTGTTGGAGAAGAACTAAACTCTTCCATTCAGGGCAGGATAGGATTGTACTGATAAAGATGTGCAGTTAGTTTAAACACATAATTGATCATGTTATCACTCCTTCCCCTATTTATTGCAGGATTGTGATTTATGATTAATCAACATTGACACTAGTTCTTTACAGTCCAAACAACAATAGATAATTGAGTAATACAAGTAGGTTATTTTTACTAAAGCATAATTTCAGGTGAACAAAAAAATAATTCTATACCAGAGGTGGCCAACCTTGCTCCACTGACCCTTGCTCTACGGGGTGAGCAGACTTCTGTTCCAGCCAAGCAATAGCACACTTGATTATCAACTCATTACAGTAGGTTTGACAAGTTGAATCAGGTGTGTTATTGCTGGGCTGAAACAGAACCCTGCACACCCAGCAGACCTCCAGCGGGGTTGGCCTGCTCCAGTTATAGAAGGTATATACATTGTGTGTCATGTTTTAACTGCATTTATGTATACAACATTTGCTAACATACTGTATAACCCATTATATAGGTTATACCCTTAGTCTCAGTATTGGGACATTCATTGGGACCTCTCTCTTCATCTGCAAACAGGCTTTCACAGCTTTCCATATGAGTTCCCAGTTGATTTGAACGTGGCATTAAGAGTTGGGATTATGACGAATTGTTTAGCTAGCTACTTGTCTAAACAAAAGACTCCACTCTGCAAGTAACCATTTCACTGTACCGTTTACACCTTCTGTATCCTGTGCATGTGACGAATAAACTTGATATAGTGTGTGTTTACCAGAGACGGTAATGTGAAGAACAACTTGACCTGCACCAAAATCAGAAGTTTATTTTTACTACTACTTTTTGCTACCACTTTCACCACTTTTAGTCTTGAAATCTTTGGCTGTTTACTCCACTGTGAATCCTTAAAGAGATGGGTGTGAACAATGCTGAATGGGTGTAGACAAAGAAAAGGTATCCAGTAGGTGGACCAAACTATTCACAGGCCATTTTCTCAACAGTGGGGGTACAAGTTTATCAAAATGACTTTCTCATTGTTCCTCAACTGCAGTGTATGATTTACAATTTTCTAGCTCTGAGTCTCTACTTTTATCCAATGTAAAAAAACTATTTCAAATGTTGCTACATATGACCGAATCCAGGTGGTGGGTCAATCCAAAATTAAATCTAGAATCTATATCGCAACAAAGCATCCTTCACTCATGCTGCCAAACATACCCTCGTAAAACTGACCATCCTACCGATCCTCGACTTCGGCGATGTCATCTATAAAATAGCCTCCAACACTCTACTCAACAAATTGGATGCAGTCTATCACAGTGCCATCCGTTTTGTCACCAAAGCCCCATACACTACCCACCACTGCGACCTGTACGCTCTCGTTGGTTGGCCCTCGCTTCATACTTGTCGCCAAACCCACTGGCTACAGGTTATCTACAAGTCTCTGCTAGGATAAAGTCCTGCCTTTTTTCAGCTCACTGTTCACCATAGCAGCCCCCACTCGTAGCACGCGCTCCAGCAGGTATATCTCACTGGTCACCCCCAAAGCCAATTCCTCCTTTGGTCGCCTTTCCTTCCAGTTCTCTGCTGCCAATGACTGGAACGAACTGCAAAAATCACTGAAGCTGGAGACTCATATCTCCCTCACTAGCTTTAAGCACCAGCTGTCAGAGCAGCTCACAGATCACTGCACCTGTACATAGCCCATCTGTAAACAGCCCATCTATCTACCTCATCCCCATGCTGTATTTATTTATTTATCTTGCTCCTTTGCACACCAGTATCTCTACTTGCACATTCATCTTCTGCACATCTACCATTCCAGTGTTTAATTGCTATATTGTAATTACTTCGCCACCATGGTCTATTTACTGCCTTACCTCCATTATCTTACCTCATTTGCACTCACTGTATATAGACATTTTTGTTTTCTTTTTTTCTACTGTATTATTGACTGTATATTTTGTTTATTCCATGTGTAACTCTGTGTTGTTGTATGTGTCGAATTGCTATGCTTTATCTTGGCCAGGTCGCAGTTGCAAATGAGAACTTGTTCTCAACTAGCCTACCTGGTTAAAAAAAGGTAAAATAAAATGTAAAAAAATTAACATACAGCTACGCGCTTTCTCATTGGCTAAACTAGGCTCATAATAAAATAAAATAAAAATTAATATTTACGGATCCCATACAAGTTTGTAATTAAGGCACATAAAAGTTCACATGTTCAAGAAAGCATTTCTGAAAGAAAAAACATAAATGTCCCTCAAACAAGTAAGTAGAAACTAGCGTCATCTGCCCCCGTTGGGCTGGCATGTCACGTTTAATGTCTTATTAGGCAACTCTATGAACACAAGATAAGGTGCAATAATAGCCTAGTTTAATTGGCTCATTCATGGAGAGTTGTTTGCATACAAAGTCTGGGGTACCTGCTCACTCAGACAGCAGACTATAGGCTAATCAAGCCAAACCTGACTTCCCTTATTCGTGTGGTTGTGGTAATAATATTGTGGAGAAGGAGAGCCTGAGGGTGTTAAGGGGATGGATCCCTGGATCCCTATCAGTGCTAAATCCTTTTCTGCCCTCAGGCCTTCTCCCTGCTAAAACCAACCCAGACGGGCTGTACTGGAGGCTGAGGATATCTATCTATGTATTTATCGATCGATCGATCGAGACTAGAGTGTCTGGATACACTGTATCAACTGTATCAACACATTGTGTGCTTGTTCTTGAAGTTTGAGATGTCATGAATGTAGCTTTTTTTATGCTGAATTGATCATCTGAATGTGTCTTTCTTTGAAATATATTGTTATGCTGATAAACGGCTGCTTGGTTTTGTACACTGACTGCAATCATATATTTGAAATACAACGTTTACACCAACACACTGATGAATGATCCCAAGCTGTTTTATTGAGCAAATTAAACAACTGGAACATTTATCAGTGTGTGGTATCTATTCTTTATTTCATTACTTTACTTTGTGTACCCTGCACATGCAATTCTGGATGTGTGTACACTAGGCTACTTTTAAACTGCACTCATACGTTTGCTGTCTTAAGTAATATACAGTGAATTCGGAAAGTATTCAGACCCCTTGACCTTTTCCAAATTTTGTTACTTTACAGTCTTATTATAAAATGGATAAAAAATAGCCTCATCAAGCTACACACAATAACCCTTAATGACAAAGCAAAAACAGTAATAATTAATAAGTAATTTATTACAAATTAAAAACTGATATCACATTTACATACATATTCAGACCATTTACTCAGTACTTTGTTGAAGCACCTTTGGCAGCGATTACAGCCTTGAGTCTTCTTGGGTATGATGCTACAAGCTTGGCACGCGTGTATTTGGGGAGATCCTCTCAAGCTCTGTGAGGTTGGATGGGGAGCGTCGCTGCACAGCTATTTTTGGGTCTCTCCAGAGATGTTCGATCGGGTTCAAGTCTGGGCTCTGGCTGGGCCACTCAAGGACATTCAGAGACGTGTCCTGAAGCCACTTCTGCGTTGTCTTGGCTGTGTACTTCGGGTCGTTGTCCTGTTGGAAGGTAAACTTTTGCCCCAGTCTGAGATCCTGAGTGCTCTGGAGTAGGTTTTCATCAAGGATCTCTCTGTACTTTGCTTTCATCTTTCCCTCTATCCTGACTAGTCTCCCAGTCCCTGCCGCTGAAAAACATCCCTACACCATGATGCTGCCACCACCATACTTCACCGTAGGGATGGTGCCAGATTTCCTCCACACATGACGCTTGGCATTCAGGCCAAAGAGTTGGTTTCATCAGACCAGAGAATCTTGTTTCGCATAGTCTGAGAGTCCTTTAGATGGCTTTTGGCAAACTCCAAGCGGGCTGTCATGTGCTTTTTACTAAGGAGTGGCTTCCATCTGGCAACTCTACCATAAAGGCCTGATTGGTGGAGTGCTGCAGATATGGTTCTCCTTCTAGAAGGTTCTCCCATCTCCGCAGAGAAACTCTAGAACTCTGTCAGAGTGACCATCGGGTTCTTGGTCACCTCCCAGACCAAGGCCCTTCTCCCCCGATTGCTCAGTTTGGCCGAGCGGCCAGCTCTAGGAAGAGTTTTAGTGGTTCCAAACTTCTTCCATTTAAGAATGATGGAGGTCACTTTGTTTTTGGGGACCTTCAATGCTGCAGAAATGTTTTGGTACCCTTCCCCAGATCTGTGCCTCGACACAATCCTGTCTCTGAGCTCTACGGACTCTTCCTTCGACCTCATAGCTTGGTTTTTGCTCTGACATGCACTGTCAACTGTGGGACCTTATGTAGACAGGTGTGCCTTTCCAAATCATGTCCAACAATTTAATTTACCACAGGTGGACTCCAATCAAGTTGTAGGAACATCTCAAGGATGATCAATGGAAACAGGATGCATTTAAGCTCAATTTCGAGTCTCATAACAAAGGGTCTGAATTGTAATGTGAATATGGTATTTCTGTTTTTCATTTGTAAAACATTGGCTAACATTTCTAAAAAACCTGTTTTCACTTTTTCACTATGGGGTATTGTGTGTAGATTGATGAGGAAAAACATGTTTGTAATCCATTTTAGAATAAGGCTGTAACGTAACAAAATGTGGAAACAGGGGAAGGGGTCTGAATGCACTGTATGAGAAACTAGACACCACAATGTATAGATAGCCTGACATGTGATGGGACATGGTCATAAATATAGCCTGACATTTGTTTTCAAGGTGAAATATAGTAGCCATGATGTGTGTTTGATTGTCAAACTGTGTCATTCTCGGAGGGGAAAGTAATTTTAGACCCTCTGGTAGCGTCATAGATTTTTCATGGATGTTTACCACCACATCCCTGAGCTTGTTTCCCAATGGTACCCTATTCCTTATGCAGTGCACTACTTTTGACCCCTGTTCAAAGGTAGTGCACTACATAGGGAATAGGGTGCCATTTGAGATGGAACCTGAGGGATCTCTGGTCTGTTTACCTTAACTGAGATGTCGTACAGACAGTAGTTCATATTGATTGTAAACAATGCCTCATTGACAATAACCAGTGTCCCATTGCCAAACAAACTTCCCCTGGCTGAATCATCCCATCATTTTTAAGGGGATATGGTGTGTGTGTGTGTGTGTGTGTGTGTGTGTGTGTGTGTGTGTGTGTGTGTGTGTGTGTGTGTGTGTGTGTGTGTGTGTGTGTGTGTGTGTGTGTGTGTGAGTGAATAAACCAGGCCCTCATAGTCAGCCAGTGTGTTTGACCTTTTGTCAGCCAACAGTGGCACTGAACTTGAACCATAAGCCTGCTTTCATATTCCCAGACATGTCTCTCATTCAATCTCTAACACTTACCACATCACTGCAGCAGTCTGACAGATCTGTCTGTGTCTGGTCTCTGCAGTACTGTAGAAAGATGCACTGGCTAACTCCATTGGAGTTGCTGTGTGTGTGTGTGTGTGTGTGTGTGTGTGTGTGTGTGTGTCCTTAGGTTCACCTTTTTACAGTTATCAGAATATTAGTCTCACGGTAGCCAGACCCCCAACACAGTATAATGGCTGGAGTCTAGGCTAGCAGAATACAAAAGTAATGGTTCAACAGAGAAAGTGTTTTAATGAAAAACAAAAGGTGGCTGGAGGGAGGTTTGTTAGCTCAGGATGACTGCAGACAGTGGCTGGGGATTCAAACAGGAATGAGGAACTTGCAATGGCCATGATGAAGGGTTGGTGACAATGGGTTTGAACAATATTTAAACTTTTTATTTCCTTGAACCTCAATGGCAGTTTAATGTACATTTTAAGCAGAAGCCAATCACGTCCTCCAAAGCCATATTTATTCTCAAAATGGTAATAATTGTGAACACCGAAATCTATCATTTTCCTCTACGTTCTTAACATTCAGGTAGCGTTTGTGTTTCCTGCAAGGGCAGACTGCTTTTTATATGCAACAACCTTTGAAATGTCTGTCCGTCTGTCTGGGGTTCCGTCTGTCCATATCCTTTCACTGTGTGATGAGTTTTTTTCATTTTGGTATTTCCTTTGTCTTATTTGTTATTTCCTCCTCTTTTGTTGTCTCTGCCCTGTGTGATCTCCCCGGCACAGAGGCCCCTCTAGTACAGAGGGTTGTAGGCCATGTCTTCAGTGTGTGAGATCCCTCAAGCATAGGCTTTGATCTCTTTCAACACTTATTTCAGAGTGTGAGGGCTCCAGTCCAGCGACTCTCAATGCTGACTCATCTTGTTATTGGTGTTGAAATGAGTGTGTGTGTGTGTGTGTGTGTGTGTGTGTGTGTGTGTGTGTGTGTGTGTGTGTGTGTGTGTGTGTGTGTGTGTGTGTGTGTGTGTGTGTGTGTGTGTGTGTGTGTGTGTGTGTACACATTTTATTATACTTGTGAGTACCAGAAGTCCTCAAAAGAATAGGAAACCAACTAAAATTCAAAGACATTTTGCCGGCCTCACTTGTAAAAAGGCTATTTAAGGCTTAGGGTTAGGTTTAGGGCTAGCAGTTAGGTTTAAGGTTAGAGGTTAGGGTAATGGTTAGGTTTAGAGTTAGAGTTAGGGTTGGAGGTTAGGGTAATGGTTAGGTTTTGGGTTAGGTTTAGGGAAAATAGGATTTTGAATGGGAATCAATTGTTGGTCTCCAAAAAGTCCTCACAAGCAGTGGCGATTTTATCATGTAAATCTTGGTGGGGCAAAACAAAAATATTTGTGGGATGCATGCCAGCAAAGCCACTACACAACACTCAACAATACATTAATTGCACTATAACAGTGACAAACGGGGCCCACAAACTGTTAGAGCCTACATAAAGCTGTCCCAACAGCAGTCCCATCACCATACCACTGCTACAACTGGCTATCAGCGGAGCCTTGTTTGGCAGCGAAACATTTCATTCAAGCCTCATTTACTGCCTTTAAAAAAACATGATATGGTTGACTTGCTTAAACAATTGTGGTTTCTACAGACAATTGAGATGTACAAACTATGGCATAAAGGGACGACAAGAGGCAATCCGTAATTTCGATCCGTAATTTCGATTAAGACATTAATGAGCGAGCTAGGACGGATGTAGTCAATATAACTATTTGTTCAGCACTTTTGAAATGTACAGTGACAGAATTCAGAACATGGGACGTTCTTACAGTGTTTTCCCTGTACACCAAGTCAGAACCGTAGGATAAATAAAGGGGGCATATAAGCAGACAATGAAAGCTCTTACAATATTTGTTGATTACATTTCTCTAAAACAGGTTATAGGCTACATGTGCACCACCAAGTCAGAACAGTAGGTGAAATTAAGAGGGGAAAATAGACCAAATTATTAGGGTGAGGCACATGAGCTTCTAACAGTTTACTACACAACATATACTTAGTATTACTTTTCTTAGCTACAGCATACATATCTCTCTGGCATATTACGTCATTTATGCAGCAGCATACAAGACATTTTTGGACACACCTAGTCGTGCTGCGCTCACTTGAACATGGAGTTGGCGCGGCGGTCCTTCGTGGGCAAATTTTGTTATCAATGTCTGGCATTCTCTGGATTTTTGGTGCTTTCAAGACAACTGGGAACTCTGAAAAAAACAAGGTTGAATCATGATGACGTCAGTGATCTTCAGGTCATAGCTCTAAAAAGAGGCGCAACTTCTGGATTTTCAATTCCGAATTGGATGACCGTTCAAAAATTATTTTCCCAGTCTGAGCTAATTTTTCCCGAGTTCCCAGTTGTCTTGAACTCACTGAAGTCAGATTTCGCAGTTCTGAGTATACAGTTTTGAGCGCGGCACAAATCATGCTTCATTGACAGCATGGCCAATGTTGAATGTTTATAGTTTTTTTATTGGAAAAAGAGACCCTTAATATGGCTGCAAGCCCGAAGCCAGCCACAATATGACAACAGCCACTTCAAGTGCAGGGCGCGAAATTCAAAATATATTTTTTAGAAATATTTAACTTTCACACATTAACAAGTCCAATACAGCAAATGAAAGGTACACATCTTGTGAATCCAGCCGACATGTCCGATTTTTAAAATGTTTTACAGCGAAAACAGCACGTATATTTATGTTAGCTCACCACCAAATACAAAAAAGCACTAACATTTTTCACAGCACAGGTAGCATGCACAAAGCCAACCTAACTAACCAAGAACCAACCAAACTAACCAACAAACAACTTCATCAGATGACAGTCTTATAACATGTTATTCAATAAATCTATATTTCAGGTATAAATCATAGTTTACATTGCAGCTACAATCAGAAATTTCACCGAAAGCAGCCAGAATAATTACAGACACCAACGTCAAATACCTAAATACTCATCATAAAACATTTCTGAAAAATCGATGGTGTACAGCAAATTAAAGACAAACATCTTGTGAATCCAGCCAATATTTCACAATATTTTACAGCGAAAACACAATATAGCATTATATTAGCTTACTACAATAGCCTACCACACTACCGCATTCATTCATCAAGGCACGTTAGCGATAGCAATAGGCACGTTAGCGATAGCGAATAAACCAGCAAGATATATAATTTTTGACTAACCTTGATAAGCTTCATCAGATGACAGTCCTATAACATCAGGTTATACATACACTTATGTTTTGTTCGAAAATGTGCATATTTAGAGCTGAAATCAGTGGTTATACATTGTGCTAACGTAGCATATTTTTCCCCCAACATCCGGATATTTTTCCGACACTTTTTCTGACACACATATTCTGACCAAATAACTATTCATAAACATAACTAAAAAATACATGTTGTATAGGAAATGATAGATACACTAGTTCTTAATGCAATCGCCGTGTTAGAATTCTAAAAATAACTTCATTACGATATGCAGTTTACGTTATGGCGAGAGAGTACCCAAAACCTGGCCGCAAACGACTAGTTCACATGTACGACAGATATATGAAATAACATCATAAAATGGGTCCTACTTTTAATGATCTTTCATCAGAATGTTGTACAAGGGGTCCTTTGTCGGGAACAATCGTTGTTTGGATTTAGAATGTCCTCTTCTCCAGTCAATTAGCACGGAAAGCTAGCAAAGTGGCGCTAAGCTCTCCTTCCTGAACAAAGGCACAAAACGCAACACGCCTAACGTCCCGAAAAAATTTCAATAATCTAATGAAACGATATTGAAAAAACATACTTTACGATGATATTGTCACATGTATCAAATAAAATCAAAGCCGGAGATATTAGTCGTCTATAACGACAGCTGTACAGAAGGCAAAACCAGGTCCCTTCGCGCGCTCTCCAGAAAACAGGAAACTGGTGACACGTCATGCCAAGAGCTATTATTCGAGCCCAGATCAAGTTACACACTCAATTTCTTCTCTCACTGCTTGTCAACATCTAGTGGAAGACGTATGAAGTGCATCTAAACTAATAAATATCAAGGACTTTAATAGGCAGCCCCTAGAAGAGAGCATCGATTTCAGATTTTCCACTTCCTGTCAGGAAGTTTGCTGCAAAATGAGTTCTGTTTTACTCACAGATATAATTCAAACGGTTTTAGAAACTAGAGAGTGTTTCCTATCCAATAGTAATAATAATATGCATATTGTACGAGCAAGAATTGAGTACGAGGCCGTTTGAAATGGGCACCTTTTATCCGGCTACTCAATACTGCCCCTGCAGCCCAAACAGGTTAATCCCCTTGGGACAACACACAGCCACTCCACTGAATAGCAGGCTAGTGATTGCTTTGCAATGCTTGCAGTTAGCCACTGATTCCTTCCAAACCACTCATTGTTGAATTTGCGATTTCCAACTTGTTGTGTAATGTTTATGTCCACTTCTACTTCATCACAATCCCGGATCCGGGAGCACCCCCATCAGTAAAAAAGCTGACTAGCATAGCCTAGCATAGCGTCACAAGTAAATACTAGCATCTAAATATCATTAAATCACAAGTCCAAGACACCAGATGAAAGATACACATCTTGTGAATCCAGCCATCATTTCTGATTTTTAAAATGTTTTACAGGGAAGACACAATATGTAAATCTATTAGCTAACCATGATAGCAAAAGACACAACTTTTTTTTTCCACCATTTTTTTCCTGCATAGGTAGCTATCACAATTTCGACCAAATAAAGATATAAATAGCCACTAACCAAGAAACAACTTCATCAGATGACAGTCTGATAACATGTTTATTGTATAGCATATGTTTTGTTAGAAAAATGTGCATATTTCAGGTATAAATCATAGTTTACCATTGCAGCCACCATCACAACTCTCACCAAAGCAACTAGAATAACTACAGAGACCAACGTGAATTACCTAAATACTCATCATAAAACATTTATGAAAAATACACAGCGTACAGCAAATGAAAGACAAAGATCTTGTGAATCCAGCCAATATTTCAGATTTTTTAAGTGTTTTACAGCGAAAACACAATATAGCATTATATTAGCTTACTACAATAGCCAACCACACAACAGCATTGATTCAAGCCAACAATAGCGATAACGAATAAACCAGCAAAATATATTAATTTTTTCACTAACCTTCTCAAACTTCTTCAGATGACAGTCCTATAACATCATATTACACAATACATATAGAGTTTGTTCGAAAATGTGCATATTTAGCGGCACAAATCGTGGTTATACAATGAGAATAGTAGCCAAGCTGCCAACAATATGTCGGGAGAAATCTTGGGAGAGGCACCTAATCTAATCAGTACCTAATCATAAACTTGACTAAAAAATACAGGTTGGACAGCAAATGAAAGATACATTAGTTCTTAATGCAATCGCTGTGTTAGATTTTTAAAATTAACGTTACTACGACATACAGCATGCGTTAAAGCGAGACCGCACCGAAATTAATGGCGGAATATGAGTTTTACATTTTTCAACAGAACAACGAATTAACATCATAAATAGTTCTTACTTTTTGATGAGCTCCCATCAGAATCTTGGGCAAGTTGTCCTTTGTCCAAAAGAATCGTTGCTCGGTTGTAGATTGTCGCCTTCAACTTTGGAATTAGCAGTAAACATTAGCCATGTGGCCCAGACGTGCCCAACTCACTAGATTGCAGCACAAATAAATATCCGAAAATCGCAATATACTGATATAAACTGATATAACTCGGTTTAAAATAACAACATTATGATGTCTTTAACACCTATATCGAATAAAATCAGAGCCGGATATATCTAAGGGCTATAACGGGAGCTTTCTAGAACGCCATCCTGAGGTCTGTCTTGCGTCATGGCGAATGAAGGAAAGAGAGGACCCCACGTTGCCAGTCCATTTATATGGCCTCAGATCGGCCTAGCAACTCCATTCCAATTCTCACTATTTGCTGACATCCAGGGGAAGGCGTATGCAGTGCATCTCAACCAATAGAAGACATGCAAATTAATAAACCGACCTCAGAACAGCCTGGCTGATTTCAGATTTCTCACTTGCTGACAGGAAGATTGCTCCAACTCGAGTTCTGTTTTACTCACAGATATAATTCAAACGGTTTTAGAAACTAGAGAGTGTTTTCTATCCAATAGTAATAATAATATGCATATTGTACGAGCAAGAATTGAGTACGAGGCAGTTTAATTTGGGAACGAAATTTTTACAAAGTGCAAACAGCACCCCCTATTGAGAAAAGGTTATGTCCAATGGCCGATTAGCACCGATACGTTTATTTCATTTCTCTTCATTATTTCTCATTTATATGACAAGGATTAAAAAGGATTTGCCAGTAGATTGTCAACTTGATTCATGAGGATGACAGCTAGCTAAGATTTTTAAAGTATGATGTTGACATGATCAGTCCAATCAAAGCTACTGTAGATGTAACGTGATTTGATGTCATTTTATCTGTGGCCAATGACCTTGAACCTTCTTAGATGGGCACTTCTAATGTAACTCTATGGCAGCACCCAAGGGGCTTGAATTCTTTAGCTTTACCCGTAGACTTGGCGGTGACGTAGTGTCCCCATGAGTGACAGAACACTGAGCCAATCACGGTGCAACTAGAGAACATTACCAACACCTTCGCTCCGTATTTTCTGCTTGCTGCCCTACCACCACAGAAAGCACTGAGCTAGGCTGAAACACCTGCATTTTGAAGCTGCCTTACTCAAGAAAGAAAAAAAACGGCTTTATTGACGCAATTATTTTTTATATTTTTTTTACATTGTTTACAAACTGAAATGTGTCACGTGTTAATGCCAAAATAACATGCAAAACAGGCACTTTTTTACTTGTAATTTTTTTGGCTTAAAATGTGGGGCTCAAAACAGGTGGGGCTCTGCCACTGCTCACAAGTATAGTAAGACATAGGTGTGTGTGTGTGTGAGCGAGAGAGAAAGTGATGCTTCCCTCGGGCCACTAGTGTATATTGCACAATGCTGTTATTGGGTGTTGTGATCACAGACTAGTTATTTACTGTTTCTTAACAGTGGTCTTCCTGGCAGAGGCTGCTGCCCATTTCGACAGACAATTTTATGATGTTACACAACTTACCACTGAGCCGTCAGAGCGAGGGGAAGGACATATGCTCCATTTCGGATCTTTTTCAATTTGTACTGTTGCATATCTTCCATTATGGACTCCTTGGAAAACATTTAGAATTTCTGCTGATTTGAAATATACTATCTAAATGAAGATTAACTGAATTGAATAGAAAATGAATGTACATCAATGTGTTACAATGCCCTTTATGTCACGTTATCTAATTGGCCAGGTGTTGATATGTCGTAACTACAAGAGCAACATGGACATGTTACAAACCTTCCCCCTCTATTTTTATGTTATGTGTTTTCCTTGTAGGTGTTGATAAGTCGTAACTACATGGGAAACATGGACATGAATGAGATCGACCATTTCATGCCTATAATGATGAGGATGGAGGAGGACGCAGACACGTCGCCCCTGGTGACCAGCGGCTCTTCACACTTCCTGTGGATCAAACACAGCAACCTCTACCGTATCCTGTCCAAACAGGAAGTCCTGTTACTGCTCAGCCAGTCAGGCCGTCTGTCTCAGCTTCTGTCTCGCTCACGAGACGTATCACACAATTCACAGTTCACACCCTCACTGCATGCATGCAGATTCATGATGTCGCGCTGTGTACAGTACAAGTCAAAAGTGTGGACACACCTACTCATTCAAGGGTTTTTCTTTATTTTACTATTTTCTACATTGTAGAAACAGTGAAGACATCAAAGCTATGAAATAACACATATGGAATCATGTAGTAACAAAAAAAGTGTTAAAGAAATCTAAATATATATTATATTTTAGATTATTCAAAGGTTCCACCCTTTGACTTGATGACAGCTTTGCACACTCTTGGCATTCTCTCAACCAGCTTCATGAGGTAGTCACCTGGAATGCATTTCAAATAACAGGTGTGCATTTTTAAATGTTGATCTGTTTTGGTAAAAAGCTGAGGGTTGGGGCTGGAGAAATGTAACCACTCAAATTCGTAGACAGAGCTCTGGATGCAAGGGCTGACCATCCCATGATATCAAATTATAGTTTTAACCATGTTTTGAGGCTATCTAGTGTTTGTTTACATTTACTTTGTTTACAAACATTGGAGTAAAGCAAGCTTATATGTTGGGTTCTGTTGGGCTACGACAGTTGAACTAAGCTCATGAGGCATTTCTAAGTTATATTCTTCAAGAGTTCAAGTTCAAAAATAGATGTAGCAACTGCAGATTGTAAATGTTCCATTTGATAGATTTAAAACAGCATTGGCACAGTACCTTTTTCTGTTCAACAGTTTAGTACATACTTAACAGTCGTCCTTTAGTGGTGGCAATGACCAAGAAGAATGCCAATGCTGCTCTGGTATACTCCTTCCTCTACAAAATAGTACAGGTGAGTGTGTGCTTCACTGACAACACCTACTATAATACACTGTGCTTACTATTCTGGTATTGTATTGATCTTGTATTAAGTTGTCTGTAAATCTGTAGGTGTTTAAGGAGTACTTTAAGGAGCTGGAGGAGGAGAGTATCCGTGACAACTTTGTGATTGTGTATGAGCTGATGGACGAGGTCATGGACTTTGGCTTTCCCCAGACCACAGACAGCAAGATCCTGCAAGAGTGAGTAGAGGACTCAGTTACAGTCAGCTAAGACTACAGTCTGGCCTGGAAGGCTTGGCATTTTAGACTGCAACACAGGGGCAATGCTAAAACAGACTACCATCCAACAGACTACCATATTGCTGAGTAGGCTACAGTATAAGGTTCAAAGGCCTTAGCTCAGCTGTTCCCGAACTAGGGGTCGTGACCCCAGGTGGGGTCGCTTGATATGAAAATGGGGCTTGTGGGAGAATTTACAAAATCCTGAAGAAAAAATATATATGTATTATAATATCGTCTTTGTATCTCAAAATTATTGTAATGTGGTTAACCATAAAAATGTAAATTAAAATTATTCAAATCTAAAGAGAGTGCCCTTAGATCATGGAAAAGGGCCGCACTTGACCGTTGCACATGAATCATTCTCACGGTGAATGGCTAGGCCGGATATGAAACCACGCACTATTGCAGAGACTTTGATATTACCAGCTGCAATTGATATGGTGAAAAGAATGTGTGGGGAGGCAGAGACACTCGCATCAATACCTTTGTCAGATAGCACTGTTAACCGAATAATTCATGCTATTGCTAGCAATCAAGAGGAAACTCTGACTGAACGACTCAAACTCCCCAGCGTATGCTCTTCAAACTGACATTAGCTGTGAGGGCCGAGATGCCCATGCATGTCGGGGGATGCTATTCACGAGGACATATTGTTCTGTCTCGCGATTCCTGAGCATGAAACGACATAGGGGATGTTCATTGTGCTGCGTGGCTATATTGACAAAAAAGTGATTCCATATGGGATCGAATGGTGGGCTTTTGCACAGATGAGGCTCCATCTATCACAGGACGGCAGGCAGGCCTCTGCACTCTAGTTATGAATGTGTCTCCCTCTGCCATATGGAGACATTGTATGATAAACCGAGAGAAAAAGGTGGCAAAAGAGCTGAGCACGGAACTCGGAGATATGCTGCAGCAGGTATCTTCAATTGTAAACTACATCAAATCACATCCATTGCGCGCACGCCTTTTCGCAAAACTATGTAGGGATATGGGATCAGAGCATGACTGTTCTATTTCACACCGAGGCTTGGTGGTTATTGAGGGGGTGTTGGAAAGATTTTTCACATTGAGAGAGGAACTTTTGTCGTTCACAATGGATGTTAAAAATCTGACTTGGTTGACTTTCTGTGTAATGAAAAGAAAATAACAGAAAACAACATCAGTGTGTCCCAGGTGAGTGATGGCTGCTCACCTCCAATGCTCGGAAGAGCACTTTGGGACTGACCTACTTCCCAATCCGTTTGACTGTGATCCTGGCTCAGTTGACATGTCGGTAAATGAAATCGTACAGCTGATCAAGCTGTCATGTGACCGAATGCCACAGACAACGCATTTACGGTTCACTACGGAGGAGGCTTGGTTCCTGACTCAAAGGAAATACTCTGCCGTCTCCCTCTGAGCATTAATTACGCGTTCAAGACAACTGGGAACTCTGAAAGAAACGATCTCCGACTGGGAAAAAATAGTTTTGAACGGTCTTCCCACTCGGAATTCCAACTCGGGAACTCGGGCCTCTTTCTAGAGCTCTGACTTTCATCACTGATGTCATGATTTGACTTGTATTTTTCAGAGTTCCCAGTTGGTTCGAAATCACCATAAAACACATGGTAGGCAACCCTTCGCCAGCTCATATCAATGTCAAACTGGATTCAGTGCTCTCGTCTGTATTAAAACCAAATACGATCCAGATTGGATGTGACAGCAGAGATGAAGTGCGCACTGTCGACCACGCCCCCTGATTTTGAGAATCTCCGACGCGACATGCATCAAGCACACACATCTCATTAGTGGTGGTGAGATAAGAGACATTACTAATTTGCAATTGACTCCCCCACATCTCATTAGTGGTGGTGAGACAAGAGACATTACTAATTTGCAATTGACTGCCCCACATTTAAAAGTACACAATTGTCTTCTCAACTCACAATCAGAAATACTGTTCGAATGTTTTTCAATTGACTGACATAGCGCCAAATAAAAAAGTTAACATTGGCTGTTAATTACATTATATTTTCACATGGGTGGGGTCGCAATCATTTTCAGATATCAAAATGGGGTCGTGGGCCAGAAACATTTGGGAAACCCTGCTTTAGCATGTTAATAAGACTTTATATTTCATGTTTTCTTCTCGGCTAAAGAGTAGAGTCAGTTCGAGTCAGTCAACACCTCTGTCTACTCATCTCTCTACTAGATGGCTTGCCGTTTGATGCCATAAAAGACTACCATCTAGGCTAGTGCCAGACAGTATACTGTAGCCTATAGGGTTCAGAGGGTTTAGCTCGTTAACAGGACTTTGTTTTCCTGTTCTGTTACTTGCCCCTGGGAATGATGCCATATTCTGGCAGAAGTCCAGACTACCATGGCAATCTGCCTATTTTGTCTGCTTAATTACCTGTTTGTAATTAGTCTTACACTTTAATTGAAAGCCTGTTTGTAACATCATATAATATAATTTTGTCTTTTTATAATTGCTCAAACAGATGGTTTACTTTGATAATATGGTGACTGTCTGATGTGGACGTATGAAGATGTGTTTTTGCCCTGAGCTTTGATGAGGTCTTTATCAGTGTGTTGTCTGTGTTGTCTGTGAATGTGGGCCTGAATAGGGCTGATAATCGCTAGCCTGTCTCCCATTGACACATACACAATGCCACTGTCAGCTGGCTCCACTCGACACCCAGACAGACGAGCTCAGCTCTGCTCCTCGTTTCGCCAAGGAGCCCCTCCACCTCATCCCGACGCTCCTCCATCCTCCCCTGCTTCTCCTCTTTTTCCATCTCCCCCCAACCGGGCGCTTCCACAACAACCCCCCCCCCCCCCCCCCCTAAATACTGCCCACCTGGGCGCGATTTCCCGATTGCGATGGAATTTAGGCTTATGACTGTTTTAACGATGCACTCATTACAAAGTGGAATTTAACTGTGCCGTTGCAGGAGCTGTCCCTTGCTGGAATTATTCCCGACAATAAAGGCTAGTGTTTTTTTTCTCGGAATATTTTGTACGCAATGTTTGATTATGTAGGCTAAATTCTGCATTTCTTCAGTTTGTGTAAACTGTGAGCAAGAATGAATAAAGCCAAAGTCGCTCATTGCCTCGTTCGCTATTTAGAAAATATAAACGTGCCCTACAAATAGGATATGATGATAACCTTTAAATTATTGGTTCCGCTACAGTGAAATGCTTGAGCTTTCAGATAATGTAGCCCAGCTGTAGCCTAATGACCTAATACTAGTTATCTATCGATTGCACTTACATGAAAGTGATGTCAATATGTAGTCTAATCTAGCACTCATATAATTAGGTTCTCGGTTTTCATTTTTATATCCTTGCTTCGCTTGTTTATTACATTGGGAAAGGGAAAGGGGGGATACCTAGTCAGTTGTACAACTGAATGCCTTCAACTGAAATGTGTCTTCCGCATTTAAACCCAACCCCTCTGAATCACTGCAAACTTTTTAGGCTATTTATATTGAACTATGATGTTTTTGGAGGTCACAGAGACAAATTAACATCTTCATTCTATGTTTAGCGGAGATTTTCTGTGTGTAAAGTGACGCGGGAGGGGCAGAGGGCAAACAGTGATCTGACAACGCATTTATCTGTTCTACTGAGTGGTTTTTAGATTACGAGCGTTTAGATTACGATCGCTTTCAAGTGCAACATTAATAAAGACAATTTTGGGAAACGGCTCAGAAATGTAAAGATGCTCTTACGAAGGATCTAATTTAGCCTTAAAATGCTTTTGAGAAAACCGGGCCCTGGCCTGGCTACCATTCCAATTGTCTTCCCCTGTGTGTATTTTAAAGAGAAGGAGTGTGTTTGTGTGTGTTGTTTCGTAGTATGACTGTCGATTTTCCCGCCAACTCAGATGCTCTTGTTGGATACATCATTAGCATTTCTGGGGAGAATCAGGACCAAAACCAACACACCAAACAAGCCCAATTGTCTCCAACTTGACTTTCATCTCTTTACACTCTCCTTGAGTCAAGATGAGGTATTGAGATGAGATGATCTCCCTGTATCACGTGGGATTACCATTAAACACTATATGAGGTCACCATGGCCTGTGTCAAGTGGTGAATTCAAACCAGTGTAACGTAATTTTTGGGGCAATTTTGGGGGGCGGCTTTCGGGGCCTTTGCAATGTGCAGACTCTTTCAAGCTGAGCAATAAGGGGATTCTCAGAGGAGCCCAGGGAAGGGTAGTGGAGGAGAGAAAGTCTGCAGGCATCAGAAGGATCTATGGTTGAGATTGGATCAGTCTGTCATTACCACAGGGAGAGCTGGGAGAGATGCAGGCAGAGGAGAGATCTATCTGGTGGGATTACAGGTCGGGCGGCAGGACTGTGTGTGTGTGTGTGTGTGTGTGTGTGTATTTGAGGAAGTAGATGGTGTTGCTGTCTGTCACCCTGGTTGTTCGTCAGTGAGAGGTAGAGGCAGCGGGCAGGTGTTCCACCTACGGAATAAACGGTCATGTGTTTGCATAGGTACTGTATATCATCTCCCTCCTACCCACTCCCAGTCTCATCACATCATCCTGCAGCATACGGTATTGATAGTACAGCCAGTAGTAGACAATAGACATACAAGGTCTACTGTGTTTAAAGACACAATGGGATGGAGCTAGGCTAGAGACATGTAACCACTCTCACAGAGCTATGGGTACAAGGCCTGACAGTCTGAGGTCAACTTGATCGTTTTTAACTATTGCAGATTGCACCTTTTAAATGAGCTCACAAAATGCACTCCAGGATGATTTGAGCCTTAGAGTTTTAGTTTAGTGCCGTTTTAGTCTTTTGGTTATAATCACAATAGAATCACAATGTAAACCCCCTTGTTCCAATTACACCCATGACTAACCTGCTCACAACCCAAGACGAATCCTTTCATTAATCTATCTAATCCAGTGAGGTTTAATATAATTAACTTTCTATTCTGGGGTCTTATCATAAGCTCATTAATCATGAATATATATATAGAAAGATTGATATCACCTAGAAAACAAACATCTTTGTACTGATCCTCACGTTCTTGGATTCTACTTCAGTATTTTTCATATTCCGCTTTCTTCTCTGTTCTCGAACCTTAGTTGGAAAGTGAGGTAGCGACGACAGCATTCTTTTCCCTCTAAATAAGCTTACATGGTATCTGTCCTCTCGCCTCCCCCCTCTCCCCTCTCCCCCCAACCCCTCTCTCTGCAGGTATATCACCCAGCAGGGTCACAAACTGGATGTGGGTGCCCCTCGCCCCCCCGCCACCGTCACCAATGCAGTGTCCTGGAGGTCAGAGGGCATCAAGTACAGGAAGAACGAGGTGTTCATGGACGTCATCGAGTCCGTTAACCTGCTGGTGAGGAGGCTTTTCACTCGGATGTCAGTAAAAACACCTCAAGTATTGTAATTAATCATGGGTAGTATCAAAGGGTCCCTAGTATACCACGAACACAGTAGCCACAATGTGCTAGTGAGGGTCTGCACTATGATTTCAGTCTGTGACTATTGTATCTGTTTAATAATATGGTGTCTCTAAGGGCACTGTTTCCCCCCAACAGTACACATTTTCGTCGTAGCCCTGGACAAAGACATATTCAACTCATCGAGGACTTGATGATTAGTTGACAAGTTGAATCATGTGTGCTTGTCCAGGGATACAATAAAAATGTGTACTTTTGGCAGTACTCTAAGACTAGGGTTGGGAAAAACTGCTCTAGGGTAACAGTGACTATGAAGTCTAAAATAGTCCCAGGTTTTCCCATAGCCGCCCGCAGGAATTAGCCAGCACACCCTGATAATAAGCCATTATTACCCCTGTATGAGCGGAGACAAAAATACACCTCAGCTTTATTGTATATAGTTTTACTATGCTTTACTGTATATACATCTACTACAGTGCCTTCAGAAAGTATTCATACCCCTTGACTCATTACACATTTTGTTGTGTTACAGCCTGAATTCAAAATGGATTAAATATATATTTTTAGAAACCCATCGACACACAAGACCCCATAATGACAAAGTGAAAGCATGTTTTTAGAAATGTTTGCCCATTTATTGAAAATGAAATACAGAAATATCTCATTTACAAAAGTATTCACACCCCTGAGTCAATACTTTGTAGAAGCACCTTTGTCGGCGATTACAGCTTTGAGTCGTCTGTATCAGCTTTGCGCATCTGGATTTGGGGATTTTCTCACATTTTTCCTTCCAGATTTTCTGAAGCTCAGTTAAGTTAGATGGGAAGAGGCGGGGAACAGCAATCTTCAAGTCTTTCCACAGATTTTCAATGGGATTCAAGTCTGGGCTTTGGCTGGGCCACTCAATGAGTTTCACATTCTTGTTCTGAAGCTCTGAAGCTGTGCCTGGTTATATCCTACATTGTGCTTTGCATTCAGTAAAAAGAAAATTGTATCAGACCACAGCATCTTTTTCCTTATGCTCTCAGAGTCTTTCACGTGCCTTTTTTTAAACTCCAGGTGTGCTGCACAGGAGGTTGGTGGCATCTTAATTGGGGAGAACGGGCTCATGGTAATGACTGGAGCGGAATTGGTGGAACAAATTCCTCAAATATGGTTTCCAGGGTAGATCCATTTTTGTTCAAATTAGATTCCTAATAGTCTGATATACAGTTGAAGTCGGAAGTTTACATACACTTAGGTTGGAGTCATTAAAACTAGTTTTTCAACCACTCCACAAATTTCTTGTAAACAAACTATAGTTTTGGCAAGTCGGTTAGGACATATACACTGCTCAAAAAAATAAAGGGAACACTTAAACAACACAATGTAACTCCAAGTCAATCACACTTCTGTGAAATCAAACTGTCCAATTAGGAAGCAACACTGATTGACAATCTTGCCACATTTGTGGCCTGCTGGAGGTCATTTTGCAGGGCTCTGGCAGTGCTCCTCCTTGCACAAAGGCGGAGGTAGCGGTCCTGCTGCTGGGTTGTTGCCCTCCTACGGCCTCCTCCACGTCTCCTGATGTACTGGCCTGTCTCCTGGTAGCGCCTCCATGCTCTGGACACTACGCTGACAGACACAGCAAACCTTCTTGCCACAGCTCGCATTGATGTGCCATCCTGGATGAGCTGCACTACCTGAGCCACTTGTGTGGGTTGTAGACTCCGTCTCATGCTACCACTAGAGTGAAAGCACCGCCAGCATTCAAAAGTGACCAAAACATCAGCCAGGAAGCATAGGAACTGAGAAGTGGTCTGTGGTCACCACCTGCAGAACCACTCCTTTATTGGGGGTGTCTTGCTAATTGCCTAAAATTTCCACCTTTTGTCTATTCCATTTGCACAACAGCATGTGAAATTTATTGTCAATCAGTGTTGCTTCCTAAGTGGACAGTTTGATTTCACAGAAGTGTGATTGACTTGGAGTTACATTGTGTTGTTTAAGTGTTCCCTTTATTTTTTTGAGCAGTGTACTTTGTGCATGACACAAGTCATTTTTCCAACAATTCTTTACAGACAGATTATTTCACTTCTAATTCACTGTATCACAATTCCAGTGGCTCAGAAGTTTACATTCACTAAGTTGCCTGTGCCTTTAAACCTGCTTGGAAAATTCCAGAAAATGATGTCATGGCTTTAGAAGCTTCTGATAGGCTAATTGAGATCATTTGAGTCAATTGGAGGTGTACCTGTGGATGTATTTCAAGGCCTACCTTCCAACTCAGTTCCTCTTTGCTTGACATCATGGGAAAATCAAAAGAAATCAGCCAACACCTCAGAAAAAAAGTTTGGTTCATCCTTGGGAGAAATTTCCAAATGCCTGAAGGTACCACGTTCATCTGTACAAACAATAGTACACAAGTATAAACACCATGGGACCATGCAGCCGTCATAACGCTCAGGAAGGAGACGCGTTCTGTCTCCTAGAGATGAACGTACTTTGGTGCGAAAAGTGCAAATCAATCCCAGAACAACAGCAAAGGACCATGTGAAGATGCTGGAGGAAACGGGTACAAAAGTATCTATAGCCACAGTAAAACGAGTCCTATATCGACATAACCCGAAAGGCCGCTCAGCAAGGAAGAAGCCACTGCTCCAAAACCGCCATAAAAAGCCAGACTACGGTTTGCAACTGCTCATGGGGACAAAGATCGTACTTTTTGGAGAAATGTCCTCTGGTCTGATGAAACAAAAATAGAACTGTTTGGCCATAATGACCATTTTTATGTTTGGAGGAAAAAGGGGGAGGCTTGCAAGCCGAAGAACACCATTACAACCATGAAGCACGGGGGTGGCAGCATCATGTTGTGAGGGTGCTTTGCTGCAGGAGGGACATGTGCACTTCACAAAATAGATGGCATCATCTATGAGGGTCCCGTGTGGCTCAGTTGGTAGAGCATGGCGCTTGCAACGCCAGGGTTGTGGGTTCATTCCCCACGGGGGGACCAGGATGAATATGGATGAATATGTATGAACTTTCCAATTTGTAAGTCGCTCTGGATAAGAGCGTCTGCTAAATGACTTAAATGTAAATGTAAAATCATGAGGTAGGAAAATTATGTGGATATATTGAAGCAACATCTCAAGACATCAGTCAGAAAGTTAAAGCTTGGTCGCAAATGGGTTTTCCAAATGGACAATGACCCCAAGCATACTTACAAAGTTGTGACAAAATGGCTTAAGGACAACAAAGCCAAAGTATTGGAGTGGCCATCACAAAGCCCTGACCTCAATCCTACAGAAAATGTGCGGGCAGAGCTGAAAAAGCATGCGCGAGCAAGGAGGCCTACAAACCTGACTCAGTTACATCAGATCTGTCAGGAGGAATTGGCCACAATTCACCCAACCTATTGTGGGAAGCTTGTGGAAGGCTACCAGAAACATTTGACCCAAGTTAAACAATTTAAAGGCAATGCTACCAAATACTAATTGAGTGTATGTAAACTTCTGACCCACTGGGAATGTGATGAAAGAAATAAAAGCTGAAATAAATCATTCTCTCTATTATTATTCTGACATTTCACATTCTTAAAATAAAGTGGTGATCCTAGCTGACCTAAGACAGGGAATTTTACTAGGATTAAATGTCCGGAATTGTGAAAAACTGAGTTTAAACGTATTTGGCTAAGGTGTATGTAAACTTCTGACTTCTACTGTATATATTTAAAGATTTGATAATCATTTGCAGTGTGCAGACTAAGAAACCAGGTCAGATTTACAGTATTAATCAGCATTGTGTCAGAGAAGCTTCCAGACACCATTCTCCAACTTCCTTGAATTTTTATTTATTTTTTACCTTTATTTGACTAGGCCAGTCAGTTAAGAACAAATTCCCGGCCAAACCCTCCCCTAACCCGCACGACGTTGGGCCAATTGTGCGCAGCCCTATGGGACTCCCGATCACGGCCGGTTGTGATACAGCCCGGGATCGAATCAGGGTCTGTAGTGACGCATCTAGCACTGAGATGCAGTACCTTAGACCGCTGTGCCACTCGGGAGCCCCAAAATGTATTGTCAGAAGTGGGAGGAAATTATTTCAGATTTCCTTACCACAGAAACCGGAGGATTGATGTAACAGTGTTACACCAGGATACCCACGGCCCTTTGGTCTGACACGTAACCAGCCCCTTGAGCCCATTTTATGTATCCCAGGGGTCAGAGACAGAGACTAATAACTGACTGATTGTAAGGAAGAGCAAGTCTGATGGGCCTCTCATGTTACATTATCATTTAACTAGATAGCTGCCTTTCCTCAGAGTTCCCTTTTTGTGACAATACACTTTTTCATCTTCAGTCTCTAGGTCAATCTTTTCCATACCTCTCTCATCCTTTCTAAAAACTCCTTTTGTCATTTCTATACTGAAATCCAGGGTTTCCTGATTTCTTTGGTTCCTTCGTGATGAAGGAGACTTCGCACTGCGAGTGTGGTAACACAAGACTATCTCAACTGTAAATGTCCTGCTGTAGTCTCTCCCCATTTAAATGGGGGCTGAACTCACCGATTCCGCCTGGGTTTTTCTGCTTCGCATTAAGAAAAAGCGAGACTTGCATCTTGGGGGTGTGTTATGTTTGCTATATTGTACCCTGGGGAGTTATTGTTGTTTGTCCCTCTTGAGTCACGGTAGCAACATTTCTCCCTCAAAATAGTCAGAATTATTAGAAGATAAATGAAGAAATCTCTAATTAATTTGAAAGTTTTTGCCGAGGAGGTCTTAGTTGCACAATTTTACATCAGGCAAAGGTGTTTGGTGCAGTATTTCTCAAGTTAAAATATTTGCATGAAAACTAGGTAGACAGTATTGAGTCAGCTGCTGCTGCATCCACAACCTCATCAGCAAGCTGTCAAACTATCGTATGTAAAGCACAAACTACACGCTGTTCATCATTGCCCAAGTTCCATCTCTTTGTTTGTCAATGAAGCTAGCTAGTAGCAAGTGGCCACATCAGCAAGTGGGGCTTAGGGGCCAAGTGTTCTTTCAACATTAACATTGGCAATGTGTTATCTTTTATGTAAACGATTGGATAGAGCCCAATCAGTGCAGATGTTTCTCCGTGCATGACAATTCTCCCTAGGCGTTACCATGCTGTGTTAGTGGGCATTATTGAAATCAAAACCCAACCCTCAAATATGCACTGTATCTAGGAAATCTCACATCTCTGTTTTGGGAAAATACTGACTTTATGAAAAATTATGCTATTACACTTTGTAGTAAATTTGTACACTTGAATCAACGTTTCTGACTAATATCGATGCAACATAGGCCTTTTTCAACCAGAGAAGTTTTTTTTTTAACTTCAACTTCCCTTTAATGTAACCGTGTCTGTCTGTCTGTCTCCCTGTGCAAGGTAAGTGCGACCGGTAGTGTCCTGCGTAGTGAGATCATGGGCAGCATCAAGCTCAAAGTGGTTCTGTCTGGAATGCCAGAACTCAGACTGGGCCTCAACGACAAAGTGCTCTTCGAGATCACAGGAAGTGAGTAAAAACACATGCAGTATAATATACACACACACACACACACACACACACACACACACACACACACACACACACACACACACACACACACACACACACACACACACACACACACACACACAGTAAGGTGTTGCCATGAATTTGACAATAATTTGCAGGCAGTGAAGAGGCAAGTTAGTTCCTGTATTTCTTATTACAGTACACATACTGTAATATAAATATGGTATCAAATCAAGTACTGTTTAATTAATGACACACACTACAATACTATAGAATTGGCTGTATTATACTAAAGAAAAAAAGTTACAACTACTGTATTCGTAATGAATGGATGGATGGATGAATGAAATTCATTGAGGGGATATGGTGTTTGTATTTCACAGTATTTTACTTTTACATTGAATTGGTGCAAACAGTTTGGCTGCTGGGTAATGTGTTTTATATCACCTGCACTTCTACAGGGCAGGTTAACAAAGGCTTCCAAACTGGCAGCTACTACAGGGCAAACCAGACCAAAAGGACATGGCAAAATGCTCAAACATTTAAGGTTTAAGACTTGCTGACACTCCAATCTGTCCTCCATAAATGTTAAATTGATGGGGCACTACTACCACATACTAGTTGAAATTGGTACTCTCACTAACACGTGCAACAAATGTAGCCTCTTATAAGGCACACATCAAAATACTGCATTTGACCCAGAAACAACAATACCATGCTCCCACTAGTGGTCAAAAGGTTTTTGGAGCTCAAAAAATATGGTACGGTACTGTATTTTGTGGGATGGAATTACAGTATCATTCCAAATACAGCATCTTTACCTGCCCACAAAATATTCCCACAATGCACAATAATGTATAGTATGCTGCTGTAAAACATTTCACAGTATTTTACTGTTGATAATACCCAAAAATACCATATAAATGACTGTTTTCCGTTACAGTGCGCACACACATAACACACTCACACAAGTACACAAACTGTACAAACACAATCCTACAAGTATGTAAACGGACACCAAGAGGTAAAGACTATTATACCAAACCCAAATAATTTGACTCTTCAGCCTTGGAGAGCGATGGTCATAATATAGGTAACATGGACAATTATCTTCCACTCCCATGGTCAAATCCTCCCCCTTCAAAATCTGTGTGCTCCCAATCCTGCCCAACTCACCCCCTTTCCCCCTGCCTCCTCTCCCCATCCCTGCTCCCACCACTCCACTGCTCCCCATCCCTACCTACACCCCCCACCTTCACCGCCCCAGTCCCTGGTCTCACCCCTCATGTGCCCTGGTTGTGGGGCATCTGGTGGATTACTCTTTCTTGGTCTAGCCCCATTGCTAATCCCTCCCCGAGGCTACTGCTGCTGTTGGCAGATGAAAGATGCCCCCTGGACGGCTCCTCACATGTGCATGCTGCCCACGGACTGGAAGTGAAGTGGGATGTCTGGAACAGAAAAGGAAAACTACTCCGACAAATAATGAATAGATAAACATGAGCATTTCAAATGGGCTTCTGCACTCACCCTATTGTACCATAATCAGAGGAGGAGGCACAGACTTTAATATCTTTCTTATTTGTATGTTTACTGATCTGTGTCTGTGCACGTCATACGTATGGATGCCTTTTAAGAGACACCCCACTGCAATCCTAAAGTAACTTTCAACCACAAATGCTCGTGTGTTTGAATACTAATAAGCGTTTTTTAGTCACGCTTACTGTTTTAGTCACGCTTACTGTTGTGACTGGCTTTCTACGCGTGAACAGACATGGGTTAAACAACACCTTCTTCTGGTCAGAGCCTGTTACTACATACAGTTTGTGGAAGAGACGGGAGAGTGAGGACAGTCACATCTGGGTATGAGGAAATCATACAGATGAAACTTGCAGGGAAATCAAGACACATGCGTACAGGGAGAGATTTTAAGTCGATTTTGAGAGATGAGACATGAGATATGAGAGCTGGAACAGTTCAAATTGGGAAAACAAATCAAACGCAGGATTCCTATCTGATATGGATACATGAGTGTTATGTTGCCTCGCTAGGGAGATGACACAGCCTTTCGGGTGAACCTCAGGGGACTGTGTACACCCCCTTAGAGCCAAAACATAAAGGACTGTGCCTCCTTTTTCACCTTTCCACAGTTACCCAGTGATGATGCAACATGGGACATCATACCTGTGTCGTGGACCAGTCCTCCAAAGGGCTTACCTGCTGGGATTTGAGCTGTCTAAACAGGTCTCTCCAAAGACTAGACTCTGTGTTCTAGCTCTCTGCATCCATACGACACCTCTTAACCGACTTAATTTGGCTCCAGTGCACTGTTGAGTCGTCACATAGGAATGAATGGTGTCACGTGCATCCGTCGATGGCTGTCCATTTATATTTAGCCATTGCTGTATGGACAGGGTTATTCTTTCTAGGTTCATGGGGGGATTTAAGAGAAAGCCCAGTGGCCCTGATTCATTATAAGAGCTTTTAATAGCAGCTCTGCTGGACCATTTACTCTGGGAAAACAACAAGAACATTAGGCTCTCTCACTACGGTACACATCCACATTGTTTTCTAGCCTTCCACTACTGAAGAGAGTGGTCTCCCGAAGCTTTCTCTTGTAAAAGCTGATTGATGGAACTCTTTATAAAGTACTTATGAAGAAGAAACAGTGGTGTGTGCACAGTGTCACTGTGGGTTTTCAGACCAGGAAGGATGACAGTGGAACATACAGGAGAAATAGCCTTTTTTTAAAGTTAGTATCCGAGGCAAATAAAATACTGTACATTCCTGTACACTTTAACTGGGACTGGTGAACTGCTATGGGCTGCTATTGAGATTTTGCACTTCTCAGGAGTTGACTGTTATTAGGACATAGCATACGATATCCCCCTCCTTGCCTGTGTGTCGGATCAGGAGAGAAGAGTAAGACGGTAGAGCTGGAAGATGTCCAGTTCCATCAGTGTGTCCGTCTGTCTCGCTTCGAGAACGATCGAACCATCTCCTTCATCCCCCCGGACGGAGAGAGTGAGCTCATGTCCTACCGCCTCAACACTACGGTCAGTGACACACGCGCACACACATGCACACACACACACCCCTCCCTTGCCCAATGTTAACCTGATGACCCTCTCCTCTCTCTCTCCTCTCCTGGCCTTTCCGTGACAGGTGAAGCCTCTTATATGGATCGAGAGTGTGATTGAGAAGTTCTCCCACAGCCGAGTTGAGATCAAGGTTAAGGTAAAGGATGTCCACCATCATTCACTGTCAAACTGTCAACATCTACTGTTTCACCAGCAGCTCCAACACTGACCTCTCTTAAGTACATAGACCCAGACTCTTAAGTACATAGACCCAGACTCTTAAGTACATAGACGCAGATCCATGTTGTTTCCATTTTTTGCTTCAATGTGTGAAAACCTTTGGGTTGGGACTGTTTCCTCACCCTTAAACTCATAGCAAGTTAATAATTGAACAGGAAATTCTTCATAAAATAGCATCCGTTCCATGTCCATGACTGTGTTTCTTTCCTCATGACTGTGTCATCATCGCTGTATTGTAAAAGCGGGTTATACCCCATAAATTGCCCCCCTCCCCCTCTTTATGTCACTGCACGTCCTTGTCGGTAACCCTGTGACCCTTACCTTTTCACCTCCACCCTGCAGGCCAAGAGTCAGTTTAAGAGCCGCTCCACTGCCAACAACGTAGCCATCATGGTACCCGTGCCCAGCGACGCCGACTCGCCTAAATTCAAGACGAGCACAGGCAGCTGCAAGTATCTTCCCGAGAAGAGCGTGGTGCAGTGGAACATCAAGTCCTTCCCTGTAAGTAGCCTACACAGCTAGCGTCATGAGATAAACTAAACATTACTATGCTAATAACCTATTGCAGATGGCAGTCGATGCATTCCTGTTAGTGCATCCTCTGGTATTATCATAGATATTGTAACAGTCACCATGTGTTTTTAGATGCTATTTGTTCAAGCCTTGCTCAACCTAGAGGAACACAAGGACTATACAACAGTTGTACTCTTCATTACCATACTATGGGGTCATTCCATGTCCTTCCAGGAAGCCATCACACCCACCATCTCCGATTGTTCTGAAATTGTTTCTCTAGTTAGAAACAGATACGATTAGCATTATTTTGTTGAAATATAATTTGATCTCTGAGAAATTAAGAATTGATTGCACTCAAATTGGCCATTTTCATTTATTGGATTCATATAATATTCAATAAATATATTACCTTACAGTCGATTGGACCAAACTTTTAAAAAATTAAATGAGGAATCCAAAGAAACGATTAAAAGTCCCACCCACGCCAATCCCTACCCAACAACGAGTAGATGGAGAACTGATACTGTGTCTGACACGTTGTATGGAGCTGCGGCTTGGACTATTGTTTCTTCATCCTATGTAATGTATTCTCAGTGAATTTGGTATATTTAGTTTTTTCTCCCCGTTCATAGAAATAAGTCATTGAAGTTGTTAGGTTTATGTCCCATCCTACATCCTGATAATACCAGGTTCTGACCACTAGATGGTGCTGTTCCTGCTATTCATGTTAACTTCTTCTGGCTGCAAGCCCGAGGTCGGTACACTTATGACAACAGCCAGCTCAAGTGCAGGGCGCGAAATTCTAAATATATTTTTTTGAAATATTTAACTTTCACACATTAACAAGTCCAATACAGCATTTGAAAGATAAACATCTTGTGAATCCAGCCAACATGTCCGATTTTTTAAATGTTTTACAGCGAAAACACCACGTATATTTATGTTAGCTCACCACCAAATACAAAAAAGGACAGACATTTTTCATAGCACAGGTAGCATGCACAAAACCAACCTAACTAACCAAGAACCAACCAAACTAACCAAGAAACAACTTCATCAGATGACAGTCTTATAACATGTTATTCAATAAATCTATGTTTTGTTCGAAAAATGTGCATATTTGAGCTATAAATCAGTTTTACATTGCAGCTACCATCACAGCTACCGTCAGAAATAGCACCGAAGCAGCCAGAGTAATTACAGACACCAACGTCAAATACCTAAATACTCATCATAAAACATTTCTGAAAAATACATGGTGTACAGCAAATGAAAGACAGGCATCTTGTGATTCCAGCCAATATTTCCGATTTCTTAAGTGTTTTACAGCGAAAACACAATATAGCATTATATTAGCTTACCACAATAGCCAGAAACACAAGCCATTCCCCAGCAGCAAAAGTTAGCGATCGTAACAAACCAGCAAAAGATATATAATTTTTGACTAACCTTGATAAGCTTCATCCGATGACAGTCCTATAACATCAAGTTATACATACACTTATGTTTTGTTCGAAAATGTGCATATTTAGAGCTGAAATCAGTGGTTATACATTGTGCTAACATAGCATCTTTTTCCCACCAAGTCCGGATATTTTTCTGACACTCACATATTCTGACCAAATAACTATTCATAAACATAACTAAAAAATACATGTTGTATAGGAAATGATAGATACACTAGTTCTTAATGCAATCGCCATGTTAGAATTCTAAAAATAACTTCATTACGATATGCAGTTTACGTTATGGCGAGAGCGTGCCCAAAACCTGGCCGCAAACTACTAGTACACATGTACGACAGATATATGAAATAACATCATAAAATGGGTCCTACTTTTGATGATCTTCCATCAGAATGTTGTACAAGGGGTCCTTTGTCCAGAACAATCGTTGTTTGGATTTAGAATGTCCTCTTCTCCAGTCAATTAGCACGGAAAGCTAGCAAAGTGGCGCGAAGCTCTCCTTCCTGAACATACGCAGACAAAGCAACACGCCTAACGTCCCGAAAAAATTTCAATAATCTAATAAAACTATATTGAAAAAACATACTTTACGATGATATTGTCACATGTATCAAATAAAATCAAAGCCGGAGATATTAGTCGTCTATAACGACAGCCTTTCAGAAGGCAATACCAGGTCCCTTCGCGCGCGCTCCAGAAAACAGGAAACTGGTGACACGTCATACAAAGAGCTTTTATTCGACCCCAGATCAAGTTATACACTCCATTTCTTCTCTCACTGCCTGTCGACATCTAGTGGAAGACGTATGAAGTGCATGTATACTGATATATATCAAGGACATTTATAGGCAGGCCCTAGAACAGAGCATCTATTTCAGATTTTCCACTTCCTGTCAGGAAGTTTGCTGCAAAATGAGTTCTGTTTTACTCACAGATATAATTCAAACGGTTTTAGAAACTAGAGAGTGTTTTCTATCCAATAGTAATAATAATATGCATATTGTACGAGCAAGAATTGAGTACGAGGCCGTTTGAAATGGGCACCTTTTATCCAGGCTACTCAATACTGCCCCTGCAGCCCAAACAGGTTAAAGGGATAGTTCGCTTAAATTACAAAATTACATATTGGTTTCCTCTATGGACAAGGTATAACAGCAACCCATGCTTTGGTTTATGTTTACCTGGCCACTGTTTCAAATGCTAGGTATGTATTCGTGACACAAATCCAATGCAAGTTAATGGTTCCTATATTAGCATTTTCACACCTCATATCCAAATAATCTATAAGTAACATCATTGACTTATTTTTTAGATACTTTAGTATGATTTAAACATGAAGCATGAAATTACTGATATAGGTACCATTGACTTGCATTGGATTTGTGCCACAAATGCTAAAAAGTTAGCATTTGAAACAGTGGCCAACAAAACCAAAGCATGGGTTACTTTCATACCTTGTCAGTAGACTGCTTGAAGGGTAAGGAAACCAATGTAATTTTGTAAATTGGGTGAACTATACCTTTAACATTCTGGTAATAACAGAATTTAGTATGGGACATAAACCGAACAAACAACTTCAATGAAAAGAGGATAATTTAAAAAAAACGTCACAAATTTCACTGGGAATACATTACATAGGATGAAGAAACAATACTCAGAGCCGCGGCTCCGTACTACTCAGTACAAAAAAGTATGAATGTATGTACTTGTAAGTCGCTCTGGATAAGAGCGTCTGCTAAATGACTTAAATGTAAATGTAAATGTACTGTCAGACACAGCGAACTGATACTATCTAATCGTTGTTGGGGTGGGATTGACGTAAGGTGTAGGGTGTCCGTGGGGGGCTATTGACCATTCCTTTGGATTCCTCATGTCTAACTCATTGTTTGTCAAAAAAGTTTTGTCCAAATCGACTGTTAGGTACTATATTTATTAAATATTATATGAATCCTATAAATTAAAAATGGCCAATTTGGATGCAATCAATTAAACATCATTTCTCAGAGATAAAATAATGTTGCAGGAACACTAACATTTATTTTCTGTCGTGAGCTTTTTGAGGTGGAACAACCCCGTGTGTAATTATCGACTGAATGGTAACTAAATAGTAAAAATAGAGTCTTGTCCTACCATTCTCGGAAGGCAGTACACACAGTATTCTCACAGGAAGCAGCACATTTATAGATAGCATGTTTTTACACTTCCACCAGACGAACCCAGGGGAGGTTAGCCAAGTAATTACTGATAACGGCTTTAGAGGAAATATAAACGCCTCAACACTTCATATTGATAAAGACCGATAAGGATACTGCACTCAACCCCATGGCCGACTATTAACATTACATTCAGCATGACTGTCAACTCTCTCTGCTGCTGTAAACCCACATCCTTCCTGGCTTCGAAAAACAACAGAGCCGCATGGACAGTTTTAATAACTGTGTAGTGGTGTTATAGTGATGTGTGTGTGTGTGTGTGTGTGTGTGTGGTAGGGGAATGGGTTTGATGTGTGACCAACGACATTCAAGTCACCTCTGTAGTTGTTTACTTTACCTTGATTGGACAAGGCATTTCTGCGAACTGCTGATGTATCCTGCACCAGTGCAGGTGTGAGGAGAGTTTTACAAGTATAGGAATGCATAGTCTAGCTAGTTTTGTTTTTGATAAGATCAGGTATGTTACAAAGAAACCTACAGGAGAGAAATGCCACAGATTTCCCAATAAAAGTGTGTGTGTGTTTTGTGTAGGGAGGCAAGGAGTACATGATGAGGGCTCACTTTGGGCTGCCTAGTGTGGAGAGTGATGAGTTGGAGGGGAAGAGGCCCATCACTGTCAACTTTGAGATCCCCTATTTCACTGTATCTGGTATCCAGGTAAGTTAACAGAACCCATTTATCTCTGTTAACGTGAACCCTCGTAGAGCCACACATGAGTTTCATTGAATAATGCATACAGGTTGGAAGGAGCAGACTCACCAGTATGTGTGGTGTGTGTGTCTGTTGTTTTTGTAACTGTTCTTTGCTCCTCCTCAGGTACGCTATCTTAAGATCATTGAGAAGAGCGGCTATCAGGCGTTACCATGGGTACGCTACATAACACAGAGTGGAGGTGAGAGACACACACACACACTCCTTATCTCAGCACAATACGGCCCAGTAGTGAACCCAGCTTTCATATCCATTACCTCTCTCCTTATAAAGCTGGGGCATGGGGAATCTGAATTATGCCTTGGTGCCATTAGGTTCTCCGTGTCACTTGGCTCTGCATGCCAAGGTGACTATCACCTTTCCACTGTAATCAGCAGAGGTAGAGAGAGAGAGGGATGGAGGCAGAGAAAGAGAGAGATGGAGAGCGAGTGAGAGGAAGGGAGAGAGAGGGGGGGGATAAAGAGATAGATAGAGAGGGGGATAAAGAGAGAGGGAGAGAGGCGCACCACACTCCGATACCTTACACTGGCAGTGTTGACTTATTCATAAGCGAGTTCTAAGCGGTTATTGTAATGCCATTTATAAATGCTCCACTGACCCCAATGTGATCACTGTCACTCTAACCTAACATAGCAAACGCATGAAACTAGATCCCCTACATACTGGTCTTGACGAGATTTTTTTTTTTTTTTATGTAGGGGGAGGTTCTATTCTGACTGTTCAACCAATCCAGTAAATTTGGAGGAGTTAAGAGATGTCGCCTTGTTCACATTCAAAAGCGGAAGTCATCTCAAAGGCTTTCTTTTCATTTCCCCCTGAAAACCTGAACATCCGGTTGTTGGGGACTCGGCAGAAGCCACAGTCACGCCGAGCTCCAGTTTTGTGGGTTTAGATGCTAACAGCGCTAATTTGAACGTTAATGTGGTCAGCCACAGTACAGGGGCAAAGTGATGATGCACAGAACAGTGTTAATGTATTACTGTTACATCTCCCTCTTTTGGCAGATTACCAACTTCGGACAAACTAAGGGCAAGCCTGCTGCCAGACGAATGGATCTTCACTCCCTCCCCCTCTCTCTCTCTCTGGCTCCCTGGGAGTGAGGGACAGCAGAGGACAAGGAAAGGATAACAATTTTCACCACTCTCCAAAAGGACCAGGCAGCCATCATGCCCCTGATCTGCAGACATTGAGTACCGTAAAGACTCTGTGACGATCTCAATTGCATACTCCTCGTGTCCTCTCTCTTCGTCTCCTTCTCAAACACCATTGGATGAGAAAGCCAGAGGTCCCACTCCTCTGACCATCTCCTCCAATGGGTTTTGAGAAGGAGACGAGGAGACGACGCGAGGAGTATGCAATTGAGACCTTTCCATAGTTTCCCTTCAGAACTCGACTGATGTGTCACCTTTGACAAAGTTTTACAGCATCTGGAGACATGTTTTCTCAGTTTATAGAGTAATGAATGTAGGGTTTTCCTATTGGTCTTGTTGTAAAAATTGTATAGTTTGTTTATTCTCAAGGCATAGTGTATTTTATTTACCGTAAGAATTCAGGGTGTGAGACATGGTTGAAAGTCTGTGAACATTGAAACGTGGCTTTTATACAGCACTGATATAAACTTGTATCTGGTGGGTGTGGTTATCAGTTGATGTTATCTAGGGTCAGTTCTGTAACAGCATTCAGTCTCATGAAATGAACACCGAGCTGGTCAGATCAATGATTACTAAATAATACAAAATAAACAATATTGTCATCCGTCGCCATCTTTGTATTTGCACTCAGCTTACAACTATATGGAAAAGACTGAAGGAATTATTTTTCTTTTTGGTTTACTGACAAGGAAGTCGTTTATCTATCTGGCGGGAACAGATAACTTGAGGAAAATACATGAAAGAAAGAAATAAACCTCCAGACATACAGGTGGACCAGTATGAACAAGACCTTGCCTGGCTATTGTATGCCAAAATGTGTTAAAATTACTGTTTTTATTTATGTTTCTCCATCAAAAAAAACACCCAACTTTTCCAAAGCAGGTGTTGTTTGGTATAGTTACTGTAGTCTGTTGGGCACCAACCCCTCATATCAGCCTTGGGTCTCTGCCAGGGGAATAGAGTTGAAAGGTTCAGCCCAGACTAGACGCTACAGTCAATTTGTTATGTGCATGAGTTTGCGGTGTGTAGGCCTACTGTATGAAATATTACACTTTCCTTGTAAAATAGTTGTTTGAGGAACAGAACAAATATGACGATTTTCTTTCAGATATCCTCTCCAGTGGGGTTTTAATGATTAGTACATGTGTTTTTCAATCTCTCAATATCTTATTTATTAACCATATGTAAGTCAATGGGAGGCAAAGGGACCTATGTATAAATAAATAAATGTCTTTGTACCTTCTCTTCTAGTTATTTTCGTATATATCAGTGAGATTTGTATTTTATCAAATGAAAGATGGGAACAGACGAGCTGAACCCCCTGGGTCCATACTCACAAACTTTTGCTTAAACCGAGGTTTAGACCTTTGGTTTAAAATGTCTCGGTATTAGCTTTTCTCATAGGCAAACCTGGCACAATTAGCCACTATGCTAAGTATGACCAGCTGAACAGCATGATTATGTCCGGTAACAAATTCCGTATCAGCCAATTCAAATTGTCGACGTAGTTCGACATGATCCAACACTTTTTCATAAAAGCGTCCTTAAAGGGGTAGTTCACGACTTTGGTAATGAAGCCCTTTATCTACTTACCCAGGGTCAGATGAATGTGTGGATACCATTTTTATGTATCTGCGTCTAGTATGAAGTTAGAGGTAGTTTCGCGAGAAAATGCTAACTAGCTTAGCACAATGACCGGAGGTTTACAGGAACAGCTAGACTTTGTCGTTGCGACAAAACTAGTTAGCAATTGCGCAAACGCTAAATGGCAACTTCCTTCAAACTGCACACACAGACAGACATGGTATCCAGAAGTTCATCTGACTCTGGGGAAGTAGATAAAGGACCTCATTGCAAAATCCCAAACTATCCCTTTAACAGAATTCCAACGGAACTTCTGTCCCAATCAAAGAAGATTGCGTATGTGAGTGACTGGTCAAATATCTCAGTGTAGGAAAGCTACCTCCTGATAGTTGACCCAGTTTGCAGCAAAGGTTAGAAACCCACATGAAAAAAAAAATCCCTTAAATGTAGAATTACATTTCTGTGTTAGTGTGTTGAGACGAGAAGTGCAGACAACACCTTGAATATTAAGATTAAGAATTAATTTAATAAGGAGCTACATCTTTCTTCAGACTAGTAGACAAACACACTGCAAGGACCTAATAATCATATTACATTACATGGACTTGTAGACCTACAATGTTTAAATGTACATTTTATAATGATTAATTTGTGAAATATACGTTATTTGACTTGATGACCAGTAGTGAAGCATTATTCCCCCCCAATTTTTTGTTGTTGTTGCCACAAGTGAAATATGAACTCACAGCCGTCTCATCCTCCAAACTTTGAGCATACCGCTTTAGCAGACTGCACCACCAGTCAGTGAAAGCATAAAAGAGGTACAGTATTTGACAAAACCAAAAAAAATTTAACAACGTAGCTACGAATATAAACATATAATCCTCCTACATATTTCTTTCCGTAAAAAAAAAATGTCAATAGCCTAGTCAAAGATGCATCATGCAAATATTGGCACACTTTACTTGTTACAGACCAAGGGGAACGACCTCTGGTGGCCAAGTTGACCTAGTTTAAGAAATGCAATTGGATAGTGGCTCTACCATTTAAGATGATTTATTTTGTTACCGAACATACACCGAACAAAAATATAAATGCAACATGCAACAATTTCAAAGTTACAGTTCATATAAGGGAATCTGTCAATTCAAATAAATTAATTATGCCCTAATTCACATTACTGGTAAAACAGATATGCATCTGTTGGTCACAGATACTGTACCTTTAACAAAAGTAGGGGCGTGGATCAGAAGACCAGTCAGTATCTGGTGTGACCACGATTTGCCTCATGCAGCACAACACATCTCCTTCGCATAGAGTTGATCAGGCTGTTGATTGTGGCCTGTGGAATGTTGTCCCACTCCTCTTTGATGGCTGTGCGAAGTTGCTGGATATTGGGGGGAACTGGAACACGCTGTCGTATAGATCGATCCAGAGCATCCCAAACATGCTCAATTGTCTGGTGAGTATGCAGGCCATGGAAGAACTGGGACATTTTCAGCTTCCAGGAATTGTGTACAGATCCTTGCGACATGGGGCAGTGCATTATAATGCTGAAACATGAGGTGATGGCGGCGGATGAATGGCACGACAATGAACCTCAGGATCTCGTCACGGTATCTCTGTGCACTCAAATTGCCATCGATAAAATGCAATTGTATTCGTTGTCCGTAGCTTATGTTTGCCCATACCACCAAGGGGCACTCTGTTCACGATGTTGACCAGGCACTGCGCTACACCGGGGCTAGGGAGGGCTATAGCTACATCACAAATCTGCGTAGCCCCAGTTAAGCCCCCTCAAAAGCATTTTAGTATTTTTTAAATAAAGAAATATGTAAAAGTTAATAACCAGCTATTCTGTTCCAATCTGATCCCTGGCTGCAGAGGGAGATTAGAAAGATGAGTCGGAGAGAGAAACTCGTGAGCCACGACGTGAGGGAGCACCAGAGCAGTTCGTCACTGCTAGCTGCTCCAAAGCCACCGTTAGCTGCACTGTTAGCACAGCCACCACTCCCTCTGATTTAAGCCAGTCACCTGTTGAAGAACCAAGGCACCATCTTCTTCGGCATTATCCAGCCACAATAGTTGGACAGCAAGATCGCTACTACAATCGTAGATGGTATGAGGATTACAAATGGCTGGAATATTCTATTTCAAAGGACTGTGCTTTCTGCTTTGCATGCCGCCACTTTCAACATCCAGAAAACTATGGTGGAGAGAAGGCAAAATTTACCCACGATGGCTACCAGAACTGGAAGAAGGCGACAAGTTTGTTCAAGACACACAATGCTAGTGTGGAGCATAAATATGGAATGACAGCGTGGAATGAGTGGACTATTCAGAAAGAGTCTGGCTCAACAATATGCAATGCTCTAGGTGATGGACATTCGAAAATAGTCAGAGAACAGAGAGTATATGAGAGCAGTTGTGGAGTCATTGCGTTTTACTGCATACCAGGGACTTTAACAGAGAGGGAAACTTCCTTGAACTTTTACAGGTCATGGGCAAATTCGACAAAGCAGTGGCACAGAACATCTCAGATAATCCTAGAAATGTTAAGTACACGCATCATGATATACAGAATGAAATACTGGGCAAACCTTTGACTCAGCAAGCTTGCCTGCCTGTCCATACACGCAGAAAGAACCAAGGCCCTGGATGTCCAGAAGATTATAGACTCATTTGCACTGAACCACAACAACAGACGCATCGTCCTTCTATAAAACAACACTTGGTGAGTAACTGAAAGACCTTTTATTTACTGACAGAGCGTGCCTGTCCGGTGGGGGGAACATGATTCAATCGCGCTGATCTGGATGGAACAAGAAGTTGCATGCATATTGTCGGCCAGTCGGCCTACAAGTATTTTTGCAATAGAAATATAATCGCTAAGATTGTGATGATAGCCAGCTCGTTTTACACCATGTGGGCAAAGTTGACAGGCATAGGGTAAATGCACTTCTCTTTGTGGCTGCACTGTGGATATTATTCCTTTCATTTCTGACGTTGTGATAGACATTTAATCCGTAACATTATAACCAATGCACAGCAGGACGCATGTATGTCATCGACCTACAAGTTATTTTTGTTTGCAATAGAAATATAATCACTAAGATTGTGCTGATAGCCAGTTCGTTTTACAAGTGTGTGCACAGTTAACAGGCATAGGCTAAATACATTGCACTTCTCGTTGTGGCTGCACTTTGGATATTATTAATTTCATTTCTGACGTTGTGATAGCCATTTCATCCGAAACATTATTACCAATGCACAGTTGTCTGATTATGCATATGGAATAAATGCCCTTGTAAATAGTCCTGAAAATTTTCTTCGCACCCCAACATATTGGTCAAGCCCCCCCTTTGCACCGGGAAAGAAAAAATCCTGGCACCGTGCCTGATGTTGACATCAGCAAATCAATCACCCACACGACACCATATACGTTGTATGACATCTGCCCAGTACAGTTGAAACCGGGATTCATCCGTGAAGAGCACACTTCTCCAGCATGCCAGTAGCCATCGAAGGTGAACATTTGCCCACTGAAGTTGGTTACGACGCCGAACTGCAGTTAGGTCAAGACCCCGGTGAGGACAACGAACATGCAGATGAGCTTCCCTGAGACGTTTTCTGACAGTTTGTGCAGAAATTCTTTGGTTATGCAAACCCATCAGCTGTCCGGGTGGATGTTCTCAGACGATCCCGCAGGTGAAGAAGCTGGATATGGAGGTCCTGGGCTGATGTGGTTACACGTGGTCTGCGGCTGTAAGGCCAGTTGAACGTACTGCCATATTCTCTAAAGCGACATTGGAGGCGGCTTATGGTAGAGAAATTAACATTAAATTCTCTGGCAACTTCTCTGGTGGACATTCCTACAGTCAGCATGCCAATTGCACACTCCCTCAAAACTTGAGACATTCGTGGCATTGTGTTGTGCGACAAAACTGCACATTTTAGAGTGGCCTTTTATTGTCCCCAACACACTTGTGTAATTATCATGCTAATTTAAAAACTTCTTGATATGCCTCACCTGGAGAAATGGTCACTAACAGGGATGTAAACAAATTTGTGCACAAACTTTGAGAGAAATAAGCTTTCTGTGCGTATGGAAAATTTGGGGTATCTTTTATTTTTATTTCACTTTACATGTTGCGTTTATATTTTTGTTCACTATACAAATGACTCATGGTAGCCAGATGGCCAATTGTGCCAGGTTTGCCTATGAGAAAAGCTAGCAGATATACATTTTAAACCTAAGGTCTAAACTGCCAGTTTAAGCACAAGTTTGTGAGTATGGACCCTCTATGGCCTAAAAGGTGGACTGCACCTGAGGGTTTAGCTCTGTCTCTCTTTCTCTTTCTCGTCTGGTTGCTCTCATGTCGCTATATTGTACTGTTTTCTCTTTCTCGCTTCCTCTCCCATCACTGTTTCATGGCTGTCGTCTCTCACACTCTCTGTCGTGAATGCACAGACCTACTTGGCACCACCACCTAAAGAGCATGTCCTGCATAGCATTGCACAGCAGAGACAGAGAGAGACTTCAGGTCAGAGAACAGTCCCTTGTCAATGAGGGATTACAGCCACAGTCGCTGCCGCTGCTGTGTGTGTGTGTGTGTTAGTGGGTGGTAAGGGAAAGCCGTACTGGGCGATGCCAACCCCTTACGATCCACAGCCTGCCCATTGTCCATTGGCCTGGCCGGCCGTCGGTACAACAACAATGGCCGCCTCAGTGACCCCTATTGTCTCTGAGCGACAGGCAGCTCACATGCACTGCCTGATAAGGAGTTGCGAGGGCCAGACACACACACACACACACACACACAAACACACAGATGCTTTGTTCAATTAAACCATATTGTACCATTCAACCAGGCGACAATGGCATTCTCCTCAGATTCTTCGTAGAGTTGCAAGGCCTTTGACTACCCAACACAGCTGTAAACCTGTGACATAAAAAGGTGACAAAATGTGACATTTATCAGGAAATCACTTCGTACAGTACAGTAACCTGTTTACATTATTCTATGACATGATTATTCCATACAGCAGCTTTTTCACCAACTGCTTTGTAGTGGATGATACTATTACATTAGACACATTATGAATCTGAATCTTTGTTCTGTGTCCGGGACCAGTGTCTGTGTCACTGTCATTCTGTTTATTTCACATTATAGAGAGTAGTGCTCTGCTGGGGTTCAATCTCATAAAAGTAATTATCCAAGGATGGCCCATGCTTGAATCATTAAAATAAAACATGTAGTGTAGACACAGCTCTTTATCCCATATTGCAATTCATGGACCTGCAAAATTGAATTGATACTTAGTTGCTCAAAGGCGGCCACTTTGCTCAAATGCCATTTTCACATGTGATGTCCATTGGTCCCTCCCAGACAGCAAGGTGGATGTGGCCCACGTTCACACCAAATGGGGCCCCAGCAATTACAAGCCCACATACCTCAAGCCAGAGCTGACCAATAAGCTCCAACCCTCCCCAGTGCCCATATATGGATAAGATCTGGGCCATATGAGTGTTGCGGTCATCTGCTGTTTTGGGCTACCTATCCCATGCTATGTCTCTGGTGGTCAGGTCAGATGAGGTTAGCCAAGCTCGAGGTGGTCTCCCTCCTACCCTGGTCCATGTGTCGTCCAGAGATAGTGAACACCCCCATGGCCCTATCCCTGAAACTCTGTCCCGGCCACGTCCTCTCCAACAGGAACACCACCCCCGTGTACACTCCCACCCCCACCACCGCTGACCCCCCTCCAGCTAACAACACCACCCCAGAGATGTACATATCATTAAGGGCTACGCCAGGCTTGGGCATGTGGTGTTCTAGTGCCAGCTTCAGCAGTACGGCCCCACAGACCACCAGACACAGCCCTGTGATGAGAACCACTAACAGATCCGACAGCCCTCCGCTCTTCAGGATATCGATCCGCCTCCGGCTGCGGACGCAGTTCATGTCCTGCACGGCGGAGCTCAGGAGCTGTTTGAGGAGGACGGCCAGGGCTAAGAGACACAGAGCCATGCCCGCTCCCATGCGCCAGTCACTAGAGAAGCTGGTAGTGGTGGAGAGGAGGAGTATGCCCCCCAGGCCGCAGCCCAGGATGAGTAGGACGGCGACGGAGTAGCACAGCAGAGACTTGGCCGGGTCGCGGAACCACCACAGCTCTACCTGCTCGTCCAGTATGCTGCGCTGGATCTGGACCGGGTCAGGACCAGCCGGCTGGTCACCCCGCATCGGGGGGAAGTCCTCCAGCTCTGGCATCCTGATTCTCCCAGCCTGACGGCCACGCTCGACAGAGCAGAACACTAACAGGACACAACCTGGACCACTGGTATGCTCAGTGCTGGGTCATAGTTCCTTCTCTCTGAAACTCTCAGTCCTCAGTGAATCACAGCAGCCCTTAGTGGATCGATCACTGGGCCTCTCTCCGGATCACAGTTCCTTCTCACTGGATTACAGGTATTATTTGTGGATCACAGGGTCCCTCATGTAATCCACTGCAGCCTGAGAGGACAGCCCGTCACTGAACCCTCAGAGCTATGGGACCAGGATGGAGCCTGATAGATACCTGGGGATAGGAGAGACAGGGAAGATAAGAGCCACCTGCTGACATGCACGCACACACACACATACACACTGCGGCATATGCCATCTTTACAGCAGCTGTAAACAGTAGAGCTCCTGCCATATAAACAGAGGTAGCCTGCAGAGAGAGGTGTTTGGACTGACTGAAACCATACTGCTGAAATGGCAACCTGAAACCCCCTCATTCTCACTCCGCAAATTTGTACAGAGGCAATCAGGTGAGACCACTATCAGAGGCTAATCGAATAAACAACACACACACACTTTCTATTTCGCATCTCTCTCTCTCTCTGATACCATGGCCTGTCATCTTTACGGTTCACTCCTCCTGTGCATGCAGACCAGCACCCTGAAGCTATGTCTAGTAACCCAGCTCTCGTCCTCCGTGTTGTGAGCAACCTCTTGTTTATTTCCCCGGGGGTGATGTTTCTAAGACAGCGGCGCAAACGACAAAGGGGCTCAAGTATTAATCCCCTTATCAATAAGCTGTCCCTGTAGTCCCAGCGACTCTCAAGGTTACGCCGCAGACAGCTCGTCTTTAAAAGCCTGTCGGCGTGTTCGCTATCAAAGTCAGCAGCGCGAGCCGAGCGCAGAGCGGCAGGCCTGCTTACGCGAACCCTACCTGTCTGTCGGAGCTGAACGGCAGCAGGTTGCGATGAGCCCTCGTCACCAACACACAGGGACTATCGCACCGAGACAAGGTGTTCACGTGAGGTGTGAAATGAAGGGATACTTAATTACACAGAGTGCATTGTGTTTATTTGAGTCCCAATGTTCGACGTGGTTTCAGTTCATAACTGTGAGGTGGATGTGTGTACAAGGTGTACACAGTGTGTATGTGTGTGTGTGTGTGTGTGTGCGCGCACTGTGTGAGAACGTGGTGTGCAGTGTGTGTGTGTGCACTGTGTGAGAACGTGGTGTGCAGTGTGTGGGAGAGAGGTGTACAGTGTGTGTGTGTGAGTGTTGTTGAGTCACTAATTAAATCCCAGCAGGTTTTGATCTGATGCCACTGACAGAACAGGAATAGAAGGAAGTAATTGAGGTAGCATATGAGCTGGACAAAAACAATACTCACACACCTACACCTCACACACCTACACATCTCTCTCCCTCTCTCTCTCTCTCGCATGCACTAACTCACACACACCTATACACATTCTACCCTCCCTCTCTCTCCCTCCCTCCCTCCCTCTCTCTCTCTAAGCCTTTCTGCCTTCTCTCTTATCACAGCTGACCTCTCCATCACATCGCCCAGATTACACTGACCTCAATATATATACCTTTATCATCTGCTCCTCTGTTTTCTCTCCCTGTGCTCTACTGTAGTCTCTCTTCCGTATTTTCTAGCAGACAGGTGCAGACAACGGCTTCTCCCGAACGTCTGCACCCAACAATGTTGATGGTAGTTCTGTGCAGTGCAGCATATTTCAGTTATGCAAATGTTCCATGTGATAACGATGATGAAATCCCAGAGATAACCGTAAGCCTTGAAAATCAGTTAGTTCATGCCTTTTTGGTTCCGAGTTTTCAGCCTGAAGGTCAGTCTGTCGGTCGGCTCGACAGAGAAGCTGTGCTTTTCTCCAATTACCTGCTACGCTTTAGGGACACCGTATTCCCTCCTCTGTTATTTGGCCCTGCTGAATTCATCCCACCAAGCCATTAGTGCCTAATTTTATGTTGAAGTGCTCTTCTGTTTTTTTTTGTTTTTTTTTTACAGGAGTCGGCCATTATATGGTAATCAGTCTGCAGATCAAGTATTAATGGGTTCAATATAATAATAATGTCCAGTAAAGAATAAACAAAATTGTGGTTGTTTGACTTCTGTCTGGAGGAGATGAGAGCCAAGGGAGCCAGAGAGTTGCAGAGGTTTTGCTTTGATCTGCAGTTAAACGGCAGAAACTGCTTCTACCTCTTTTCTCTTTGCAGTGTCGTTTGACCTATGACCCGTGACGCCGATCCCTTCAATCAGCAAGGGTTTAAAGAGGCCTATAGAGCTCCCAGCAGCACTGAGCCTGAGCTTGGCTGTGGAGTCTGTTTAATAATTCATCCAGGCCTGAGAGGCCAGGCCAGCCAGGAGGGAAAGAGGAGAAGTCCCAGACAGGATGAAGTTTCACTGGCTTTCAGCAAACTAATGTCATACTCCTGCACTGGTCCTGGTCCATCAGCACATTCTCATACAGTCTAAACAGGCATGGAATGGAACGCCTAAAGAAAAAGTCTGATGGTGGTGAAATCTCAAAGGCACAAATTAGCCGGCGACAAACAAAACAGGGACCTCACTGAGGTCCTGCTGTGTTTATCTGAGGCCCTTGGGGAGGATGTGGGGCTAGGAGTTGCCGTGGCGACGGAGCTCCCTCCTCTTCCTGTTCCTGTCAAAGGGCGATCTATCTTTGGCGGTGTGGTCCCCCGCGGGCGAGGAGAGGGGTCAGGGTTGGCACCATATGTCCTTGTGGTGGGAATCAGTGCCAAGTGCCATGGGGGCCAGGAGGCTGTGAGGCTGGTGCTGCTAGGGGCTGGCGTCTGGGGATGAGGCTGGGATGTTCTGGGTAGAGGTGGCGTGGTGGGTGGAGAGAGGGGAAAAGAGACAAGGAGGGATTGAGGGAGAGAGTGAGGGAGAGATGAGAGAGGGAGGGGAGAGGTTAGTAAGTACACAAAGAGAAGGAGAGGGAAGGAGAGAGAGAGAGAGAGATGTAGTGAGAGAAAGAGACAGAGAGGTTGTGAATGGTTCTTTATTCAGGCCGTGTCTCTCTTCCTGTCACTTTCCAGTCAGGGGCCTGGGGACTCTCTCTGTGCCTAGGCACAGTGAGGGGACAATGGGCTGACTCACTGCCTGTGTCTCGGTCTCCTTGTCACTGTGTCCTCCTTAGACATCAGACCATCAGACCCAGGATGCCTTCACTCAGCAATGAGAGAGGAAGGGAGATATAGAGAGATGTAGCGAGGTTTGGGAGGGCAGGTTCGGTTCAGTTAAGTTTAGTCACACCCCCCCAAATTTGCTTTAATGCTATTTTAATTGGAGACTGTCAAGAGACTAGTACAAACATATAACATGAGGAAAACACTGGTATTTCCAGCCTGCTGGTCTCAGACACCTGGCTCTAGCTCTTCTGAAAACTGGATGGAGAAACAACAGAACACAAGCACACGGTAACCATACGCCCCATCATAATCCTACCCCGATTCTGAACAGCATTTCTATCTTAGGATGCAGACTGTTTCCTCTCTCTTTCTGCGTTGCTTTGTCCTAGCAGCCTGCCTGATAAACTCCCTGTGTTGAGTCCATGGCCCCAGTATGCCTGTACTGAGCACAGCTGCAATATTAAACCACTAATCAAATCACCAATTAACATGCACGCGCGTCTTGTCTCTCTTGCCTTGCTCAACTCCGCTGACAGGAAACTGGTTTACCTATTTGTTTTTTTTTGTTCACCTTTATCTCAGTGTTGTTGTGTGGGTTTAGAGGCAGCCTTCAGCATATTTAGATCTCCCTGCTCTGGGAAACAGGAGACTAACCTACAACCTGATTCTCACAGGGTTCCAGGCTGCAACCTACCTAACACAGCACTGGCCAGAACACAATCTGTGTCATACACATATAGTACCAGTCAGTTTGGACACGCCTAGTCATTCAACGTTTTTTCTTCATTTGTACTATTTTCAACATTGTAGAATAATAGTGACGACATCAAAACTATGAAATAACACATATTGAATCATGTATTAACTAGAAAAGTGTTAAATAAATCAAAATATATTTTATATTTGAGATTCTTCAAAGTACCACTGATTGGCTCAAACACATTAAGAAGGAAAGAAATTCCACAAATTAACTTTTAACAAGGCACACCTGTTAATTGAAATGCATTCCAGGTGATTGCCTCATGAACCTGGAGAATGCCAAGAGTGTGCAAATCTGTCATCAAGGCAAAGGGTGGCTACTTTAAAGAACTTCATAAAATATATTTTGATTTGTTTGACACTTTTTTGGTTACTACATGATTCCATGTGTGTTATTTCATAGTGCAGAAATGTAGAATGTAGAAAATAGTAAAAATAAAGAAAAACCCTGGAATGTAGAAATGTAGAAAATAGTAAAAATAAAGAAAACCCTGGAATGTGTAGGTGTGTCCAAACGTTTGACTGGTACTGTACATCTGTGACACACACACATACAGTTGAAGTCGGAAGTTTACATACACTTAGGTTGGAGTCATTAAAACTTGTTTTTCAACCACTCCACAAATTCCTTGTTAACAAACTATAGTTTTGGCAAGTCGGTTAGGACATTTACTTTGTGCATGACACAAGTCATTTTTCCAACAATTGTTTACAGACAGATTATTTCACTGTATCACAATTCCAGTGGGTCAGAAGTTTACATACACTAAGTTGACTGTGCATTTAAACAGTTTGGAAAATTCCAGAAAATGATGTCATGGCTTTAGAAGCTTCTGATAGGCTAATTGACATAATTTCAGTCAATTGGAGGTGTACCTGTGGATGTATTTCAAGGCCTATCTTCAAACACAGTGCCTCTTTGCTTGACATCATGGGAAAACCAAAAGAAATCAGCCAACACCTCAGAAAAAAATTGTAGACCTCTACAAGTCTGGTTCATCCTTGGGAGCAATTTCCAAACACCTGAAAGTACCACGTTTATCTGTACAAAAAATAGTACGCAAGTATAAACACCATGGGTCCACACAGCCATCATACCGCTCAGGAAGGAGACGCGTTCTGTCTCCAAGAGATGAACGTACATTGGTGCGAAAAGTGCAAAAGAGGTACAAAAGTATCTATAGCCACAGTAAAACGAGTCCTATATCGATATAACCTGAAAGGCCGTTCAGCAAGGAAGAAGCCACTGCTCCAAAATCGCCATAAAAAAGCCAGACTACGGTTTGCAACTGCACATGGGGACAAAGATTGTACTTTTTGGAGAAATGTCCTCTGGTCTGATGAAAGAAAAATAGAACTGTTTGGCCATAATGACCATTGTTATGTTTGGAGGTAAAAGGGGGAGGCTTGCAAGCTGAAGAACACCATCCCAACCGTGAAGCACGGGGGTGGCAGCATCATGTTGTGGGGGTGCTTTGCTGCAGGAGGGACATTTGCACTTCACAAAATAGATGGCATCATGAGGTAGGAAAATTATGTGGATATATTGAGGCAACATCTCAAGACATCAGTCAGGAAGTTAGCTTGGTCGCAAATGGGTCTTCCAAGTGGACAATGACCCCAAGCATACTTCCAAAGTTGTGGCAAAATGGCTTAAGGACAACAAAGTCAAGGTATTGGAGTGGCCATTACAAAGCCCTGACCTCAATCCCATAGAAAATTTGTGGGCAGAACTGAAAAAGCGTGTGCGAGCAAGGAGGCCTACCAACCTGACTCAGTTACACCAGCTCAGTCAGGAGGAATGAGCCAAAATTCACCCAACCTATTGTGGGAAGCTTGTGGAAAGCTACCTGAAACATTTGACCCAAGTTAAACCATTTAAAGGCAATGCTACCAAATACTAAATGAGTGTATGTAAACTTCTGACCCACTGGGAATGTGATGAAAGAAATAAAAGCTGAAATAAATCATTCTCTCTACTATTATTCTGACATTTCACATTCTTAAAATAAAGTGGTGATCCTAACTGACCTAAGACAGGGAATTTTTACTAGGATAAAATGTCAGGAATTGTGGAAAAACTGAGTGTATTTGTATTTGGCTAAGATGTATGTAAACTTCCGACTTCAACTGTACATGGACGCGCACGCTCCTTAAACGTCACGCGTTCACTTACTATTCTCTCTCTCCTTCTCTCTGTTTCTCCCTGCCATACGAAAGCATGCATTGACCTTTGCTTTGTATGGTAGCTTTATAAAAGTGGAGTCATCGTCCATGACATAGCTACATCATAACAGTGTTCAGAGGTTGGAGGACAACACTAACACTGTGGTCCAAAGGTTAAGGTGTGATGTGATATTGACAGAAACAAGTTACAGTATAGGCTACTTCCTGGTTCACTTAAGTCAAAACACACTCGACAATTCAGTCCTGTTCCACCCATTTGGTCTGTCAATAAAAGGTTCATATTTATTCAGCTATTCCAGTATGGCATAAATGTGTCTGAAAACAGACGAGACTAAATGATTTGCATCATATGTAGACTGAAGAATGGACCGGATAAGGATTATGTTTTTTTTAAACTCATGACTGTAAAAAATGTATCATAAGGTCACTGGTCTGCTGACACTATTTGTTAATGCACTAATAATTAAAACGTATGTCAAACAGCTAATAACCACGATGAAAGTTTTAGAAATATCTTTATGAGGGGGTGGACCAAGCAAGTGACCAATTTCCCACTTAACATTTTTTGAGGAATAACTCAATTATGAGCAACAATGTATTTTCATGGGAGATAACTTTCAGGAAAATACGCTTGGAGTCTTTCAGAAAATACACCGGGTTATTAGAATTCAAATGTGTTGCAACTGCAGTGAGCTAACTCTCCAATGTAGCCTACTCTGTGATGATTGTCTCATGAGAATGGTGACATGGTAGACATTTCAATAAACATACAGTAACACATTTCCTAAGGCTGTCATAAAGGTAAATAACACTGTCATATGATGAACTCGTTCACCTCTATTAACTGGATATTTACAAAATGGGAAATAGGCTAGTCTATGCAGTGGTCTGACTACTTACTTCAATTAAGTAGCACAGAAAGGAACTAAAAAGAGGTGGATCGATTAATATTATAATTGAAATTTACAGTGTGCTTTTGGTCATTTGACTTGATTTTATCAAAACGACTGTGTGATTCATTCACTGCCTGTCTGGCATTTATATTCAGTACGTTATTTACCTGTCCGTGCTGGTGACACGTTCCCTGTCGCTCTTAATCCCCGTTTCTCAGCGGCGTGAAACGGAACCGCTCCACACACAGATCTGCGCTCGTGCGCCGGGAGGTATTTCCAATTCCCAACCATATGCCGCGGCTAATCTGGTGCGTGCAGAAACTGTTTGAAACAGTCTCGTCTCTATAATCAACACAACTCTGACTAGACTACCTTTCTGCGGTGTGGAGCCACTGAGGGTGATGAACGTGTGTGCCTCTCGCTCCCGGAACAGTGCTCAGGTCGAGCGGACTATCCTGTTGTAGGTCTGGTCACAAGACGCCGCAGCGACACCGGTTGGGAGGCGAGAGCGGATCGGGCTACACTTTCAGACACACTCCACGTATGCAGTTATCCTACTTGGGCTACAGTGCAGCGCGCGACCTTTCGCCGACGTCCCACGGGGAAAGCCCGCGCTCTAGCCTTGAATTATAACCACATCTCATGAAGGGGGGTGTGCATGGTTGAGATAGCACGGACCAAACAGACAAAATAGGATTTTCCCAATACTTTTTTCAGGGCCAGAGAATGACAGGCATATCGTTTTTGCCATATCCCATTATTATGGTTGTAGTAAGAAGGAATATCCTTTCACCGGGCAGCCCCGTTAAATATGCACACCACATGCATCAATCAAAACACAAATAGGCTACTGACAAGCCTATAAAATATTGAATCAATATGCTGTAGACTGTTTTGGATTAACAATAAACAACATTGTCAATTGGTCTTGTTAATGAATCGTTTGTCATAAAACAATCATTTCCAGTCAGACACAATGGCTTATTGATTTGATCCACCCTGACAAGAGCAGCTTCCATTCACCTTTGGAAATTCCAATGGGCCCATCTCATAAAAAAAAGAAATACAATTATATAAAAACTCAAATATTAATTATTGTACTTTTTATTTCCAAGCTGCTTAATTTAAAAGAAATCATTATTACTTCTGTAGTGGGGGTGATGGTGGGTATGTGTTCGTTTGGAGGGAAGGTAGATTGGTGGTGGAGGGGTGTCTGTAGGGGGGGTGGTGGTGGGTATGTGTTGGTTTGGAGGGAAGGTAGGTTGGCGGTGGAGGGGAATCTGTAGGGGTGGTTATGTGTTGGTTTATACGGTAACGTAAAAAGGAATACCCTTTCACCGAGCAGTCCCGTTAAATATGCACACCACATGCATCAGTCAAAACACAAAAAGGCTACTGACAAGCCTATAAAATATTGAATCAATATGGTGAAAATTGTTTTTGATGAACAATACCCAACAATGTCCATTGTTCTTGTTAATGAATAGTTTGTCATAAAACTTTCATAATTTCCAGTCTGACACAATGACTTATTGATTTGATCCACCCTGACAAGAAAAGCCTCCATTCACTTTTGAAAATTCCAATGGGCCCATCTCATAAAAAAATATATATAAAAACTCAAATAGGAATTGTTCTACTTTTTATTTCCAAGTTGCTTTAAAAATATGCCATTAATGATTACTTCTGCTAAAAGGCACTTTAAATATGTAAACATTTTCTATAAATTCATTTTACTACGATGTGGAGGTCTTATACTGTGTTGGGTGAATGGTGGTGGTGAGGAGGTTATGTATTGGTTTGGAGAGAGGGTGGTGGTGAGGAGGTTATGTATTGGTTTGGAGAGAGGGTGGTGGTGATTATGTGTTGGTTTGGAGGGAGGGTAGCTTGGCGGTGGATGGGGTCTGTAGGGGTGGTAGTGGTGGTTATGTGTTGGTTTGGAGGGAGGGTAGCTTGGAGGTGGATGGGGTCTGTAGGGGTGGTAGTGGTGGTTATGTGTTGGTTTGGAGGGAGGGTAGCTTGGAGGTGGATGGGGTCTGTAGGGGTGGTAGTGGTGGTTATGTGTTGGTTTGGAGGGAGGGTAGCTTGGCAGGGGAGGGGGGTCTGTAGGGGTGGTGGTGGTGGTTATGTGTTGGTTTGGAGGGAGGGTAGCTTGGAGGTGGATGGGGTCTGTAGGGGTGGTAGTGGTGGTTATGTGTTGGTTTGGAGGGAGGGTAGCTTGGCAGGGGAGGGGGGTCTGTAGGGGTGGTGGTGGTGGTTATGTGTTGGTTTGGAGGGAGGGTAGCTTGGAGGTGGATGGGGTCTGTAGGGGTGGTAGTGGTGGTTATGTGTTGGTTTGGAGGGAGGGTAGCTTGGAGGTGGATGGGGTCTGTAGGGGTGGTAATGTGTTGGTTTGGAGGGAGGGTAGCTTGGCAGGGGAGGGGGGTCTGTAGAGGTGGTAGTGGTGGTTATGTGTTGGTTTGGAGGGAGGGTAGCTTGGCGGTGGATGGGGGTCTGTAGAGGTGGTAGTGGTGGTTATGTGTTGGTTTGGAGGGAGGGTAGCTTGGCGGTGGAGGGGGGTCTGTAGGGGTGGTAGTGGTGGTTATGTGTTGGTTTGGAGGGAGGGTAGCTTGGCGGTGGAGGGGGGTCTGTAGGGGTGTGTCTTCATCAGGACCTGGATCTCCTCTCTCAGTCTCTGGATCTCCAGGCGCTGCAGCTGGATGATGCGGTCCCCTTCGTCCTCCTCATTCAGACGGACCACCATGTTACTGGGGTTGGCCCTGGGAGACAGCAGGGCTGGGTATAGGGACCAAATACAGAGTGAGATCATGCAGGAGTTACTTTATAGGGAAGTAGAAGTAGACCAATAGGACTTTACCCTAAATTCTTAGGATTTACCCCAAACAACATATGCCTTCTTGGAATGAAACAGTGACCAGACAACCACTTCTAAAGCACTTACAGTTGAAGTCGGAAGTTTACATACACCTTATCCAAATACATTTAAACTCAGTTTTTCACAATTCCTGACATTTAATCCTAGTAAAAATTCCCTGTCTTAGGTCAGTTAGGATCACCACTTTATTTTAAGAATGTGAAATGTCAGAATAATAGTAGAGAGAATGATTTCTTTCAGCTTTTATTTCTTTCATCACATTCCCAGTGGGTCAGAAGTTTACATACACTCAATTAGTATTTGGTAGCATTGCCTTTAAATTGTTTAACTTGGGTCAAACGTTTCGGGTAGCCTTCCACAAGCTTCCCACAATAATACCTCATGATGCCATCTATTTTGTGACATGCACATGTCCCTCCTGCAGCAAAGCACCCCCACAACATTATGCTGCCACCCCCGTGCTTCACGGTTGGGATGGTGTTCTTCGGCTTGCAAGCATCCCCCTTTCTCCTCCAAACATAACGATGGTCATTATGGCCAAACAGTTCTATTTTTGTTTCATCAGACCAGAGGACATTTCTCCAAAAAGTACAATATTTGTCCTCATGTGCAGTTGCAAACTGTAGTCTGGCTTTTTTATGGCGGTTTTGGAGGAGTGGCTTCTTCCTTGCTGAGCAGCCTTTCAGGTTATGTCGATATAGGACTCGTTTTACTGTGGATATAGATACTTTTGTACCCCTTTCCTCCAGCATCTTCACAAGGTCCTTTGCTATTGTTCTGGGATTGATTTGCACCTTTCGCACCAAAGTATGTTCATCTCTAGGAGACAGAACGCGTCTACTTCCTGAGCGGTATGACGGCTGCGTGGTCCCATGGTGTTTATACTTGCAAACTATTGTTTGTACAGATGAACGTGGTACCTTCAGGCGTTTGGAAATTGCTCCCAAGGATGAACCAGACTTGTGGAGGTCTACAATTTTCTTTCTGAAGTCTTAGGTGATTTCTTTTGATTTTCCCATGATGTCAAGCAGAGGCACTGAGTTTGAAGGTAGGCCTTGAAATACATCCACAGGTACACCTCCAATTGACTGAAATTATGTCAATTAGCCTATCAGAAGCTTCTAAAGCCATGACATCGTTTTCTGGAATTTTCCAAGCTGTTTAAAGGCACAGTCAACTTAGTGTATGTAAACTTCTGACCCACTGGAATTGTGATACAGTTAATTATAAGTGAAATAATCTGTCTGTAAACAATTGTTGGAAAAATTACTTGTGTCATGCACAAAGTAGATGTCCTAACCGACTTGCCAAAACTATAGTTTGTTAACAAGAAATGTGTGGAGTGGTTGAAAAACTAGCCTTAATGACTCCAACCTATGTTGGAGTGTATGTAAACTTCTGGATTCAACTGTATATGAATATAAATGTTATTATAGACTATTCACACAGTGACACCCAGTGGCTAGAAATATGAACGCTCTACTCCAAAGAAAAGTTCAGGGAACTTAACTCAACCAATATTTCCAATGAGTAGAAAGCTGCACTCTATTCTCTTTACTGTAAATCAGAGAGAAAGAGGTCACCTTTGAGTGTGTTGGTCTGCGTCAGGCCCTTCTTTCCCACCAGACTCTTGTAGTCATGGACCTGGGAACGCACCAGATGCAGCTGCCGCCGCAGGTCATTGACCTCACTGATCAGAGTCACGTTCTCCTGTAGCAACCAATCAATTATCCAATTAAGCAATCAAGTAATCCAGTCAGTCCGTCAATTAGTCCGTCTGTCTGTCTGTCAGCCAGTCAAGGACTACGACACTAAAACGACAAGCCTAGCTTTAGGGTGTCTTATAAATGGGAATGAAACCAAATCCACAAATCATGTGAAAATAGTTTTGAGCACACAGACACACTTATCCATCTACTCCAATAGTCATTTCTGAAAGTCTCGTCTCTGTCACCTGCATGATCTTGACGTTGTCAGCATGGTGGACCACGCTGTCTTGGGCCAGCTTCCTCTTCAGGGACGCCACGTTCCTCTCCAGGTGCTCCCTTTGCCGAGCGTACTCCCTCTGGACGTTTGCGTCCACACTACTTTTATCCAGCTGAGAGACACGAAGAGCAGCCATTTAAAAACGTGTATTCATTCACCACTTCTTAACAGGAACACACGGTAGCCAACGCTGTCTCACCACATCACTCTGCTGTGCGTAGCGGTCGTACAGGTCTCTGATGCTGTCCTTCAGCCTCTTGGGCTCTTGGATGAACCCCACACAGTTATGGAGGTCCGTCTTGAACCTGCGTACCAGGGCCTCCACATCTCTCACCTGAGAAGGAGAAGAAAGGAAAAGTGAGGGATGGAGGTGAGACTGTGGGTGAAGATCTTGGAGAAGAGAGGAAAAGTGAGGGATGGAGGTGAGACTGTGGGTGAAGATCGTGGAGAAGAGAGGTAAAGTGAGGGATGGAGGTGAGACTGTGGGTGAAGATCGTGGACTTGTCAGACAAATTGGGTGACACTGATAGTCAGACAAAGATAAAGGCACAAATGTAAACATATGGACCTCTCTCTCTCTCTGTCGCTACGTATACAGTACACACCTTCTGCAGGCCCTTGTGCATTTCCTTGTCAGTCGTGGTGAGTTTGAGCTTCAGCTCAGCGATGTCCAGCTCCCCCTGAGTGTTCTTCTTGTGGAAGGTATCCAGCTCCTCCTCCATCTACAAATCACCGGAAGCCAATAGCCTTTTTACATAGTTTTAAAAAATACATTTAGCAGACACTCTTATCCAGAGCAACTCAGTTAGTCATCTAAAGATAGCTAGGCGAGACAGCCACATTATCACAGTCATGGTAAGTCATTTTTTTCGCATTAAGTAGTTATGTGTAAAGTCAGTGCTAGTAGGAAAATACAAGTGTGAGTGTAGAGTGTGTGTGTGTGTGTGTGGGGGGGGGGGAGCATAGCTTTGATCTCCATATTCTCCACTCTCTCCCACCTCCCTCTCTCACACAGCTGATCTATAGGACTCATCTAAACCCTGATCAACCCTAAATCGATATGGACCCCAGTGCTCATTTCCATGTAGATGAAAAGGGCCTGAAGTTGGCAGGCGCTTTCAAAAAGTATCAATGATGACAAGTTCAAAAGTAGGAACAGATTTTTTTCTGTGAATATTGAATTCTCATTCTAATCAAAGAGACATTTCAGTTAGCCTACTGTGGACAACCGCCGATAGAATGTATGTATTCAAGGGACATTTCAGCGATGGTTTTCAACTATTTCAAAAATGTCAGTTAACCCGTTAAAGAGCTGATAAAGGAGGAAGAAGAGAAGCCATCTCGTTTTACCTCGTGGATCTGCTCCTTCATCTCCTTGATATCATTCTCTCTGGGCTCTATTTGTTTCTTCAGTTCTTTGATCTTGTAGTCCAGGACAAATTTAAACTTCTCCAGCTCCTGGTTCTTCTTCTTCAGATCATAGATGTGTTTCTCCTACAGTACACAGGAACAGGACAAGACTTTAGCCTGGTGCCAGATCTGTTTGTACTGTCTTGCCAACTCATTGTCACACAACAACAATAGGAGTTGGTGAGAAAGCATAAATAGGCTTCAGATCTCTGTATAAAGTTTGTATTCACACTAACAGACTACACATTTAACAGCCATGAGATTTTTATAGTCACTTTTTTAAAAAGTTCAATTATGTTCACGGTCCTCTTCCAAACTTTGATATCCCATGAAATTGAAAGGAAATGTCATTTTGTATAGGTAGTTCAACAATAAAAGCCCTTTGGTGATCCAAATCTAAATGTTCGGCTTAACTTCTGGGCAGCACCTTTTAATGTTCAAATGTATTATCGTTAGAGACGAGCGAGCAAACCAGACAAGAGAGCGTAGGAACAACAGATGCCAAGGTTATTGCTGCTGAGTGTGAATCTTTATTCATGAAGAGGAAGGTGTTTCAACTGAACTGGGTGGATCCTCTTTTGATGCAGAACCATTTTGTTCGAATTTACTCCCTGTCCAATTAGCTGTTTGAAACCGTTTAATCTTGTGTGTGTGTGTGTGCGTACGTGCGTGTATGTGTGTGTGTGTAGGGGGGTGATCTTTTCATAGGACAGCATCTGTGACATTTACACACTAATTAAGTTTCCCTGTATGCACAAAGAGAGCCAACAGAGAGAGATGCAAATGCCTTCCTCCCCTGTCTACCCCTCATAACACTGATGGTAAAATATGTACATGCTCTTTAAGGGAAATAACACACTACAGTGTCTCACACATCAATAGCGCTAACAGCAGCATGCGTGTTGTCAAGGAGGTTCTACACATTGACACGTGTTGTGCATGCATGTGTGTGCACCTATGCACGTACGCATTTGTGCGTTCGTGCTCATAGAGCAGGTGTCTGAGTGGGACTAGTCATTAGTGGACCTTCACTTCTCAAGGCTCAGTGCTGTTTTGCGCTGGGGGGGGGGGGGGGGGGGAGTCTTACAGTCTCACAGTCACCTTGCCTGGTGTGATGCATGGCACCGGGACTCAGTCAGGATGAATGGCTGGGGGAGAGGAAACTTTTTGATGGACAATCTATGGTAGCGTATGAGTTGATTGTGTTTGATTCTGAGAGACGGGCATTAGAACAAATTGAACTGGAACACAATCATACCAGTAGATCTCCATTATACAAAACAGACTGTTTTCCTTCCTCAGTGTTTTAACAGTTTCAGTGACGTCCAGTCACCTTCCATGTTTCTGCATACCTTGGATGCAAACCAATAATTTCTTCCTCGCTGCTTTTGGAACAAAACTAACACTCTCCTTTCCTCGGCATCTTGCTGTACCCCCTCACCCCTTGCACCCCTCACCGCAGCCACTCACGCACCTTGTCTTGGATGGTCTCGTCCCTCTCCTGGATCGCTTTCTTCAGAGCCAGGATGTCCTTTTCCAAGGACTTGACGATGGCCTGTAGCTTCTGCTGCTCCAACTTCATCCTCTCCATCTCCACGTTGCTGTTGTCTATATCCTTCTGCAGGCTGCTGAACTGCAGTGTGTGTGTGTGTGTGGGAGGGAGGGAGGGAGGGAGGGAGGGAGGGAGGGAGGGAGGGAGGGAGGGAGGGAGGGAGGGAGGGAGGGAGGGAGGGAGAGGTAGAAGGGAGAGGAGGAAAATGTCATCATAACTCATTGTCCCTTACACAATGGTCATATTCTTTATAGCTTCCATAACCCATAATAAGGCCTCCACATCCAAAACCATATTGGATAGTAAAAATTGCCAGACTTGATCTAGGAAGAAAGGGAAGGAGACAAAAGAAGACAAGAAAAGACAACAGATAGACAGAATGGGACCAGGTGTATAGGACGGCTGAATATGCAGAGTATCTGATTCAACGTCATCCATTTCCATTAAAGTGATCCCTGGGATATTGAGTGAGCATGCAGAGGGAGCGCATTAGAGCCTAACTGTGGACAGACGGACATGCCCTGCTTGCAGTCTGATTGGCTGTAATTATGATCTACCACGCCTGCAGGCTGGGAGAGAAGAGCTGACTGGGAGGTGTGATGAAAAGGCAGGCAGGGGCTAGATGGGAGAGGGTTGAGTGGGGCGTGTAGGATGGGATGGGACTTGGAAGCAAAGTAGGGGTGGATCTTGCATCCTCCCGTTCTCTCCCCACTTCCTTCTCAAAATATCAGAGGAAAGCGAGGAGAGCATTGGAGAAGATCTGAGGAGAGGAGCCTCTGATCTTCTCCTCCAATGCTCTCCTCTTATCCCTCTGATGTCCTGAGAAGAAGGCAAGAGGACAAAAGGAATCAAGGAAACTTTTGAGAGAGATTGGAGGAGTGGGGGTGAGAAGATCATGTCCCTACCTTCTTCTTCATGATGCCAGTGTCTCTCTTCATGCGCATGTTGGTCTCCCTCTCGTCCCTCAGCCACTTCTCGTAGCGGATCCTGATGTCCTGCATCTCCCTGTCTCCATCCTCCTCCATCTGCTTCCTGCTCTCCTCAAACTCCCTCGCCTGGATACGAGACTCCTCCTGACACTACGGAGGTTAGGGAGGGAGCGAGAAATAAGTGGGAGATGGTAGAACAAGCTTCCCTCGGACACTAGGACAGCAGAGTCTCGGGTTCATCTTTCGAAAACATCTGAAACCCTACCCTCTTCAAAGTGTAACTTAAATATTCCCACAGCACCCCCCCCCCCTCACTCCCCACAAAAAATAAACAACACCCTTTCCTTTCGTGTACTAACACTTGACTTTGTCCTACTAGTACAGATTTTGCTGATCGCTACTTTATTTTTAAAAAAATACTGAGATGTGGTTGTCTCACCTAGCTACACTATACAGTATATATAAAAGCATGTAGACACCCCTTCAAATGAGTGGATTTGGCTATTTCAGCCACACCCGCTGCTGACAGGTGTATAAAATCGAGCACACAGCCATGCAATCTCCATAGACAAACACCGGCAGTAGAATGGCCTTACTGAAGAGCTCCATGAATTTCAACGTGGCACCGTCACAGGACGCCACCTTTCCAACAAGTCAGTTCGTCAAATTTCTGCCCTGCTAGTGCTGTTATTGTGAAGTGGAAACATCTAGGAGAAACAAAGCGAAGTGGTAGGCCACACGAGCTCACAGGATGGGACCGCTGACTACTGAAGCGTGTAGCTTGTACCTCGTCTGTCCTTTTGTTGCAACACTCACTACCGAGTTCAAAACTGCCTCTGGAAGCAATATCAGCACAAGACCTGTTTGTCGGGAGCTTCATGAAATGGGTTCCCATGGCCGAGCAGCCACACACAAGCCTAAGATCACCATGCGCAATGCCAAGCGTTGGCTGGAGTGGTGTAAAGCTCACCGCCATTGGACTCTGGAGCAGTGGAAACACGTTCTCTGCAGTGATGAATCACGCTTCACCATCTGGCAGTCCGACGGACAAATCTGGCTTTGGCGGATGCCAGGAGAATGCTATCTGTCCCAATGCATAGTGCCAAATGTAAAGTTTGGTGGAGGAGGAATAATGGTCTGTGGCTGTTTTCATGGTTCAGGCTAGGCCCCTTAGTTCCAGTGAATGGAAATCTTAACACTACAGCATACAATGACATTCAACGGTTCTGTGCTTTCAACTATGTGGCAACAGTTTGGGAAAGGCCCTTTCCTGTTTAAGCATGACAATGCCCCCATGCACAAAGCGAGGTCCATACAGAAATGGTTTGTTGAGATTGGTGTGAAAGACTGGCCTGCACAGAGCCCTGACCACAACCCCATCAAACACCTTTGGGATGAGTTGGAACGCCGACTGCGAGCCAGGCCTAATCGCCCAACATCAGTGCCCGACCTCACTAATGATCTTGTAGCTGAATGGAAGCAAGTCCCCGAAGCAATGTTCCAACATCTAGTTGAAATGCTTCCCAGAAGAGTGGAGGCTGTTATAGCAGCAAAGGGGGACAATCTCCATATTAATGCCCATGATTTTGGAAAGAGATGTTTGACGAGCAGGTGTCCACATACTTTTGGTCATGTAGTGTATCTTAAGATGAAACGCACTAACTGCTAGTCGCTCTGGATAATAAAAATTGATAGAGAAAGAAAAATGGAAGGCGAAAGAGGTAGCAAATAACAAGGCAAGATATATGGGAAGAGTTAAGTTGAAGAGAAGGAATGAGACACAGAGAAAGAGAGAGGTGAAAGGATAGAGAGTGAGATAAAGATGGTTTGAATGGGAGCTCTGCCTCACAACACAGACAGAGGTTAGGTCATCCTAGCATGGCATCTGTGAAGATGGATAATCCCATCGTTGGCTGTTTGTTTATGCACCTTTAGTACAGCCTCAATTATCCCAGTCAGGACTAGGCTACTGAGGTTCTCTCTCTCTCTAAATAATAAGGTGATTATGCAGGCCCTGTGGAGAGCTACAAAGGGGAACTTTGAGTCAATGGTAGAAGGTTGGGAAGGCCAAATTATGTGTGTTTAGTCAACAGTATACTTCTCCATCTACTATTTAGATGGAGGTAGTTCAACCAGAGCGACTTTTATACCGTTCCCCCATGGGAATTGAACCCACAACCCTGGCGTTGCAAGCGCCATGCTCTACCAACTCTACCAACTGAGCCACAAGGGATGATGAAAGAAACTGCCAGAGTACTTGAGCGGAATATAAACTGTTGAACTGAAACTACTCACTCCGAATGGCCCTGTTCTAGAAAGAACTTTACTGGAGAAAACACATGAACTGGGGTCATTCTTACATGAGAAGTCTCGTTTTGCTACTCTCTCTCAGTGATATGGCCGCTCTTTGCACTTTCTTTTTTTAATCTCGAGTGGTCGGTATCTCAGGTCGGTGTCTCAGCGCAAATCCATGCCGTGGATTTCTATTCTGCTCTCTACAGTGCGGAAGACTGTGACTCTGTGTGCACTGCACAGTTCCTTCAAGGACTTCCTAAACTGGGCCCTGAGCAGAGAGCTGCTTTGGACATTACTCTGCAGGAACTGTCCATTGCAGTTATGCAGATCTCCTCTGGCCTCCCTGGTATTGATGGTTTGCCATCAGACTTTTTACAAATATTTCTGGGAATGTATTGGGTGGGGGCGAATGAAGTATTCTGTGAATCCTTTCAGGAGGGTTCTCTTCCAGTGTCTTGTCAACTTGCTGTGCTTTCGTGATTATTTCTTGAGTATGACATCTGAGGGCTAAATGGTAATGTGATGTATTGTAGTGTGGGTTCTTTAATATTCTCTCTCTCTCTCTCTCTCTCAGAATGAAATAATGAGGTGGTTATGCAGGCCCAGTGTTGCGCCCCCCCACATACCCCACCCCTCTCCCCACGCCCGCCTCTCACACCCCCATTAGCAATGATGGGAGTTGACGTCGCATTTCCTTAAAGATTCCGCAGACATCCTCGATGGAGAACCTGGTGCTCCGATATTCATTTGTCTCTTCACTTCCAATCAGTGTCACAGCAGGGAGAAGAGGAGAACGAGAGGACAGAAGGGAGGGTGAAGGTTGCCGCTAAATGCCTGACTAGACTACATCGCCTTGAAGTAAGGCCAGGAGTTTTTCCGGACCACATGATCTGACCAGGGAGAACTCTGGGCACTAACCCGAAGTTATTCCTGGTGAGGGGAAAAAACAGGACCCTATCTGTGAGGACACTATATAAAGCCGCAAATCCCACCTCCAAACGTCCCCATACAACCCCTTGATATCCTAGTATCCACTACCTGCTCCAGCACCAGTAGTTTCTCCTGCATCTTTCCGTCGTAGTAGAGGGTGAGCTCCTCCAGGGCAGCAGTCTTGCTCTCGTCCATCTGCTGCAGCTGCTTTTCGTAGTCCTGCTGCATCTGCTGAGACTTGAACTGCAGCTCCTGGTACTTCTCATATTCCAGCATCAGCTTCTGACTGTTGGCCGATTCTAGGGGAACGCAGAGAGAGACAGAGAGGATATCCAATGAGGACCCTGGATCAAACACAGTCAATGCTATTATGTGCTGCTGTCAATGTACACACTGCAATGGGAGTCATTCAAGTCTCATTCAAGTCTCTTAACTCCAAACTTAAAGGTCACTTTTGTTTTCTTCTGAAAGACGGACAAGAACTGAGAATAGCATAGAATAGAACAGAATAGAACAGAACTTACCCATATCCTGCAGCTCTTTGGAGTGTTTCTCCACGACCTCGAACATGGTCTCCTGATTAGCTACCTCCATATTGTCTCTCTCCGTCTTCAGGATCTGACAGGAGAGATGGAGAGAGGGGTGAAGAAAGGTGGAGAGCGAGAGGGATATCTCTGCACATGCACCTCACTGAGGTGTTCACCTTACGCCAGCCTAGCCAGAGCCACTTTCAATTCTCATTTCCATGTATCGATCTAGCAGTAGCTCTTATCAAGGCCGACTCTTACAGGGCAAAGTACACTCAGTGCATACCATAATGAGAGCTGAACACTTTTGAAAGTCAAACCGTGTTAAAAGTATTATACTGAGCTACAAGCTTAGAAAAAAAGGTGCTAAGTAGAACCATAAAGGGTTCTTCGTTTTGTTCTTTTTGGTGCTAGGTAGAACCATTTGCAGAAGGTTCTACCTAGAATGTTCTTTATAATCAACCAATCATTGTACATGCAAAAACATAGATATTTAAACAAACTATTCTGAAAATCACCCTTCATTAGCGCATGCTGTGAAATATGATGTATGGTTCTATGTAGAACCCTTCTTGCCTTACGAAGAATTATCAAAGAACCCTTTCCTCCAAAAACGGTTCTTAGGATGTTAAAGGTTCTAGGTAGAACCCTTTGCCTTCCAAAACCGGTTCTTGCAAGAACTCTATCCCCCCACAAAGAACCCTTTGGGGACCCTTTTTTTCTAAGACTGTACAGTACAGTAAACAGACTCAGAGTTATTTGGTACGAGGTAAATCAGATGTCGGGGAGACCAGGGGCAATTGAGACCACTTGAACTCGGCCAGTCACTTTTTTTAATATAAGGAAAGTACAGTACATCTGTCTCAGTAACAGTAGCTGGGGTCAAATGTAACTCCTAAAAAATAAACCAAATACATTCACTTAACTTAAAAAACACTAATGTTTATGAATTATCATAGACATAAGTAATGCTTTTGAAATAAATATGATTATTTATATGTACGCCCACAGAAATATTACAGTTTACTATAGAATACCACAGTACTTACTATAGAAATCTTTAGTAAACTGTAGAATACTATACTACACCCTGCAATATCCCTCAATCATGTCAGTGGAGGGTGCTGAGTGGAGAACGGCTCATAATAATATCCGGAACGGAGCAAACTGTAGTATACTGTAGAGCGGGTATTCCCAAACTGGGGAGTACATTTATATTTTCCAACAGGGCTATACATTTGGGTGAGTTCTTTTTCTCGCCTGAGTAGCCTCGTGTAACTGCCAAAAATAAAATGAAACCATCTAGTGTTCAGCGAAATAACAACACAATGTCAAATGCAGGAAGCCAAGTCAAATAATTAAAATCCAATCACATTAACCGTTACTCTCTCGCAGACATTTAGAAACGAAACATGACAATTTGAAAAATAAGCCACTGGAGTTTTTTGAGTAGTAAGACATGTATAAAAGCAACAGATACCATTAATAAGAAGGGGCTAGAAGCGTCTTATATGGTGAGCTACCGAGTGGCTAGGATAGGCAAGCCCCATACTATTGTGGAGGACTTCATTTTTCCTGCTACCGCAGATATGCTGGGACAATGCTGGAGGAAAAGGCCAAAAAAACTATACAGACAATGCCTTCATCAAACAACACTGTTTCATGATGCATCAGTGATATGGCAGGAGATGTTTGAAACAATTACTGCTTCGCATACGAGCCAGTGAATTATATGCGTTACAGCTGGATGAGTCAACAGACGTGGCGGGCCTGGTACAGCTCCTGGTATATGTCCGTTACATTCATGGGGGCTCAATTAAGGAAGACATCCTCTTCTGGAAATCAGGACAACATGATAGGATATTTTTAAAGTACTGGACACCTTTGTGACATCAAATGGACTTTGGTGGTCAAGATGTGTTGGTATCTGTACTGATGGCGCAAAAACCATCACAGGGAGACATAGTGGAGTGGTAACGCACGTGCAAGCAGTTGCTCCCGACGCTGCAGCATCCACTGAGAGGCTCTTGCTGCCAAGGGAATGCCTGACAGCTTGAAAGACATTTTGGACACTACAGTGAAAATGGTTAATTTTGTTAAAGCAAGGCCCCTGAACTCTCGTGTATTTTCTGCATTATGCAATGATATGGGCAGCAACCATGTAACGCTTTTACAACATACAGAAGTGCGCTGGTTATCAAGGGGCAAAGTATTGACATGTTTTTTTTAAATTGAGAGACAAGCTTAAAGTTTTCTTTACTGACCATAATTTAACCCTCTGTTCCCCCCATGTCTTTGTGTAGTATTGTTTGTTTGTAAGTGCTTGTGCACATGTTGACTGGTGCGTGTCGGGTTTAGTACCCAAGCTGTTATTTTCTTGTTGGTTTTGGAATTAAACTGCTCTGGCTATTACCGAGATCTGCTCTACTGCGTCTGACTTCCCTGCCACCAGTTACGCACCCCTTACAACTGAGACTCTCTCCAATACAACCCAACATTGCAGAGTTATGTGCATCTTTTCAAGCACACCCTTCTCATTAACCTGTGGTGAGTTATTCACCATTTTTGATGAACAAATATGGTTTTATATGTAAGATGGCTAAATAAAGAGCAAAATTATTTATTATTATTATATTATTATTTGTGCCCTGGTCCTAAAAGAGCTCTTTGTCACTTCCCACGAGCCGGGTTGTGACAAAAACTCACACTCATTCTTATATTTAATAAATGTATCGTATATTGTGTGTGTGTGGCAGGCTTACAATGATGGCAAAAAACAACATTTGAGAGTGCGCTGACGCTGGTGCTAGAGGGGGTACGCAGCTGGAGGTTGAGGTATGGAACTATAAAAAGTTTGGGAACTACTGCTGTAGAGTATACTGTAAATACTACAGTATTATCCACACAAAAAACATTGTAGTAACTACTACAGTAATGTCCGCAAAAATACTACAGTCCACACTAATCCACAAAACCACTACACTTTTTTATCTATTGTAAATACTACAGTATTTCATTTGCATATACCCTGCCCATTACCCTCCCCTATATCCTAATTTGTGCCACACTACATGCCATATATTGTGTTCCCTACAGGTTATAGAAAAGAGCATGAATGAATTGAATCAAATTGATGAGTACTATCATGCCTGCTCTCGTTCTCCCTCCCTCCCTGGCGCCCTCGCTGCTCATCATTACGCACACTTGTCACCATCGTTACGCGTATCTGTCTGTTTCTCAGTTTGATCGCCGTGTCAGCTTTACTTTAGTTATGTTTCCCCTGTCCAGACGCTGTCCTTGTTTGTTTCATGTCGGTTATTTATTAAAATGTTCACTCCCTGTACTTGCTTCTCGTGTGTCCTCAGAAGTACTTCATTTAGTTAAGTTGTTTGAGGTAGGTAACTGATTGTGTTTGAAGCCCTGTCTGTCTCACCTGTATGTTGGTCTTGAGCGACTCCATCTGCCGAACAAAATTAGTTGACAGCTCCTTGGTCTTTTCGTTGTAGTTCATGTCCTTCAGACGGAGCTGGTACTCATTCTCCATCTTAAGCTCCTCCACACGTGTCTTCAGCTCTAACATCAGCTGGTTCTGTTATAGGAGGAGAGGAGGTAGTGAGGGAGAGAATGAGCGAGGGAGAAGGTAGAGTGAGAGAAGAAGAGTAGTAGCAGTGAAGTGAAGTGAAGTGAAGTGAAGCGAGTGGGAGAAGAGAGAAAAGGAGGCATGAGAGCAGGGGAGGAGAGGGGGGAAGAGGAGAGGACAGGAGGACAGGGATAATGTGATTAATCAGGTGAGAGTAGGAGTGACCATGGCCCTCACAAACCTACAATAATGGAACACACCCAACCCATGTATCACATCAGTGTAATGCTCCAAAATCCCCATGGTGGGCTACCTTCTCCTCCAGGTCTGACTTGGTGATGAGGATCTCCTCAGCGTAGGTGATCTCCTTGTCTCTCTTCAGGCAGCGGCACTCCTTGTCTATGATCTTCCAGATGAGCAGACAGCCGTCCTCAGATACCGTCAGCAGGTACTGGTCATCAAAAGTGATCACCATCTGAACACAGAGAGGACACACACTTCAACACCTCCGTTCAGTGCATTCGGAAAGTATTCAGACGCCTTGACTTTTTCCACATGTTGTTACGTTACAGCCTTATTCTTAAATGGACAAAATAAAACTTTTCCTCATCAATCTACACACAATACCTCATAATGACAAAGCAAAAGGCGATTAGACATTTTTAAAAACTGAAATTGAGCTCAGGTGCATCTTGTTTCCATTGATCATCCTTAAGATGTTTCTACAACTTGATTGGAGTCCACCTGTAGTAAATTAAATTGATTGGACAAGATTTGGAAAAGGCACACATCTGTCTATTTAAGGTCCCACAGTTGACAGGGGAAGGGTACCAAAACATTTGTACAGCATTGAAGGTCCCCAAGAACACAGTGGCCTCCATCATTCTTAAATGGAAGAAGTTTGGAACCACCAAGACTCATCCTAGAGCTGGCCGCCCGGCCATACTGAGCAATCAGGGGAGAAGGGTCTTGGTCAGGTAGGTGACCAAGAACCAGATGGTCACTTTGACAGAGCTCCAGAGTTCCTCTGTGAAGATGGGAGAACCTTCCAGAAGGATAACCATCTCTGCAGCACTCCACCAATCAGGTCTTTATGATAGAGTAGCCAGACGGAAGCCACTCCTCAGGAAAAGGCACATGCCAGCCCGCTTAGATTTTGCCAAAAGGCACCTGAAGACTCTCAGACCGTGAGAACCAAGATTCTCTGGTCTGATGAAACCAAGACTGAACTCTTTGAACTGAATGCCAAGCATCACGTCTGGAGGAAACCTGGCACCATCCCTACGGTGAAGCATGGTGGTGGCAGCATCATGCTATGGGGATGTTTTTCAGCGGCAGGGACTGGGAGACTAGTCAGGATCAAGGGAAAGATGACCAGAGCAAAGTACAGAGAGATCTTTGATGAAAACCTTCTCCAGAGCGCTCAGGACCTCAGACTGGAGTGAAGGTTCACCTTCCAACAGGACAATGACCCTAAGCACACAGCCAAGACAACGCAGGAGTGGCTTCGGGACAAGTCTCTGAATGTCCTTGAGTGACCCAGCTAGAACCCGGACTTGAACCCGTTCGAACATTTCTGGAGAGACCTGAAAATAGCTGTGTAGCAACGCTCCCCATCCAACCTGACAGAGCTTAAGAGGATCTGGAGAGAAGAATGGGAGAAACTCGCCAAATACAGGTGTGCCAAGCTTGTATCGTCATACCCAAGAAGACTCAAGGCTGTAATCGCTGCTAAATGTGTTTCAACAAAGTACTGAGTAAAGGGTCTGAATACTTACGTAACTGTGATATTTCAGTGTTACATTTTTTATACACTTGCAAAAAATTCAAAAAACCTGTTTTTGCTTTGTCATTATGGGGTATTGTGTATAGATTGATGAGGGAAGAAAACATTTGAATACATTTTAGAATAAGGCTGTTACGTAACAAAATGTGGAAAAAGTCAAGGTGTCTGAATACTTTCCCGAATGTACTCAAATCAATGGCCTTTGCCATCAATCTTGAATCCAGCGCGTCATCAAAAATCAAATCAAGTCAAATTTGATTTGTCATATACACCTATTTAGCAGATGTTATTGCGGTATGTAGCGAAATGCTTGTAAAACAGGTTGTGTGTGTTTTTGTGTTGTTGTGGTTCATTACACTGTAATCGCTCAAATTGTCCTGCGTGGTGTAGTATTCCATTGCAATGCACAGTATTTTACTGTTTTGTGAAGGTATTGCAAGTCGTACCTTGGTGACAGGTGAAGAGTGGGCCTGGTACTCGATCCAGTCCTTCTGGGTGGACAGGGGGTACTTGATGGCCCTGATGGTTCCGATGGAGGTCCCAGTGAAAAGCGTGCGCCCAGAACGGGACATAGCGATGGTGGTGTAAGCCACATCTTCAGCGGGCACTTCACGTAGGATCTGACAGAGAGAGAGATGGGACAGCCAGGGGATGAGGACACAGTGGATGTGCATTTAAAGGCTACCAATTTTTTTTTTAATTGAACCTTTATTTAACCAGGAAAAGCCCATATAAAGGCTACCATATAGAGGCTACCATATAAAGGGTCCTATCAAGGGATGGCAAGAAACAAATGCAGCAGAGGTAAAGCGTTGTTAACATTCATGCATAACATTAGCGTTATTATGCCAGCCTCATCCAGGAGTGTAAATGTACATTTTTAAGACGAGCTTTGTTACCCCGAGGGACTAATTTATTGAAGTGGATATTCTGTCAGGGAAAGTTGTTTACTTCACCAACACTTGGAATGCAAATAGCCTAATGGGGAAGGATGAAGGCATCCAACATCCCACAAAACCACTGATCTATTCAGGACTGGATAAAACTCTTCCAAATTGAGATGTTTATGATTGTTGTGGGTTTTTCTCTCCAAGCTCCAGCAGCCCAGAATAACTCAAAGGGCCTCTATCTGACGGACTGTATCCTCTTTCCTGATTATTTTCATAGACTGTCAGAAAGATGGCCGTCACTCAAGGATGAGAATAAGTGACAACAGAGTGTGAATTTAATCAACTCTCTGGCCCCAGTCATTATGACGGAGAGGGAAACACTATTTATTTCCCTTTCAGAACTTCACTTCACACAGCTGGAAACTGAACACATCAAAAAATGTAATGAAGAGTTAAGGGAAATAAAATATTAACTCCAAACAGTCAGCATAGTACCGCTCTCGAGGGAAACTTCTGCATAGTAAGAATAAGAAGATACTTTAGAACTGGCTAATAAGTTCTAACTGCACCCCTCACTTATTAAAACCATCTTATAGCTATTATTATAGCCAGATCCTCAAAATGTTCTACAGCTGCACCATCGAGAGCATCCTGACTGGTTGCATCACCGCCTGGTATGGAAACTGCTTGGCATCTGACCGTAAGGCGCTACAGAGGGTAGTGCCTGGGGCCAAGCTTCCAGACATCCAGGACCTATATACTAGGTGGTGTCAGAGGAAGGCCCCAAACAATGTCAAAGACTCCAGTCACGGCAAGCGGTACCGGAGCGCCAAGTCTAGGACCAAAAGGCTCCTTAACAGCTTCTACCCCTAAGCCATAAAACTGCTGAACAATTAATCAAATGGCCACCCGGACTATTTACATTGACACCACCCCCCTTTGTTTTTACACTGCTGCTACTCGCTGTTTATTATCTACGCAGTCACTTTACAAATTACCTCGACTAACCTTTTACTCCCGCACATTGACTCGGTACCGGTACCCCCTGTATATAGCCTTGTTATTGTTATGTAATTTTCTTGTGTTACTTCTTGATCTAATTTTTTTACTTTAGGTTATTTCATAAATATTTTCTTAACTCTATTTCTTGAACTGCATTGTTGGTTAAGGGCTTGTAAGTAAGCATTTCACGGTAAGGTCTACTACACCTGTTGTATTCGGCGCATGTGATTTTTTTTGTTGTTGATTTGATTACAAGAAAAACCTGAAATAATTTTATAGCATCATTATAACTGACTATATCTCAAAACTAATACGCAGTGGTCAGAGTATCTGACATTTCAATAAAATTTAAATCTAATGTTTTACATCAGCAGTTGTCAAGAAAAGCTTTACAGTAACCCAGCCTAGACCCCAAAGAGCAAGCAAAGCAGAAGCAACATACAGGAAAAACTCCCTAGAGGGAAGAAACATGTAACTTTTTGGGGGTCTCACTTGACAGGCCTGGATCTCTTTCAGGGTACAATCGGTCCCCACGGCGAAGATAGTCTTGGCGTCAGGGGAGATGGTGACGCTGGTGTAGCTGCAGGACTTGAGGACGCTCTCCGACTCCCGCTTGCCGGTCAGGGTGTTCCACTCGTACACAGCCCCCTCCATACCACACGACACCAGCCTGCTGTCATCACCACTCCAGGCTATGGAGCGCACCTGCAGATGGAGACAGGCGAGCCTCAAACAAAATACCCACTTGCGGTCACGTTATCTCTGCGACCCTGAGTGTTTCGAGCCAGGTGAACTGACCAGGAAAAACTTAAAGCTATAACTAGCGCCAAACGTTTTTCCTGGTCAGGTCACATGGCCAGGAAATGTTGGCCTGAGGTAAGGCCTACTGGAACTGAGGTTGGTCAAGCGGCTGCCAGATGTGGGCGAGAAAATATGCCGGAGGCAGGCTGATAGTGGGCTAGTTGGAGCTTGCTAGCTAGGGTCTTACTCTCTGATGATAAACCCCACCGTAAACCATCAGTGACCTCCCCCAGTGTACCATTCCTAACCTTCCCATTGTGTCCTTTGAGGTTGAGGACGTTCTCGAACGTGGTGGTGGAGTAGATGTGGATGATGTTTCCATTGACCGCAGCAAACAGGTGTCCTCCGTGACTGAAGGCACACTGAAAGGAAAAAGCACACAGTATACTGCAAGAGCTGGAATAGCTAGAAATCAATGTTTGAGTACCAGTGATGTTCAGCTATCTACAATGAGGCACTGTTGGCATTGAGAACTCTTCGTTCTGACCTCTCTACAGGCTCGCACGGTGAACTCCTTGAAGGTCCTGACGTCGTCTATGAGCAGGTTCATAAGTCGCAGCTTGTCAGAGAAGCCAACCATGACAAACAGGCCAAACGGGTGGAGGGCGATGCTGAACGCCTCCTCCTGGAACTCCTTATACAGCTCGAGGGTGCTGGGGGGAACGGAAAGGGAGACAGACCTAATAAAGGCCTTAAAGAACAGACCTAACAAAGGCTTTAAAAAATAGACCTAATATAGGCTTTAAAGAACATACCTAATATAGGCTTTAAAGAACATACCTAATACAGGCTTTAATAAACAGATCTAATATAGACTCTAAAAACAGAGCTAATATAGGCTTTAAAAACAGATCTAATATAGGCTCTAAACACAGAGCTAATATAGGCTTTACAGAACATACCTAATATAGGCTTTAAAGAACAGATCTAATATAGGCTCTAAAAACAGACCTAATATAGGCTCTAAAAACAGATCTAATATAGGCTTTAAAAAGAGATCTAATATAGGCTCTAAAAACAGATCTAATATAGGCTCTAAAAACAGAGCTAATGGAGGCTCTAAAAACAGAGCTAATATAGGCTCTAAAAACAGATCTAATATAGGCTTTAAAAAGAGATCTAATATAGGCTCTAAAAACAGATCTAATATAGGCTCTAAAAACAGAGCTAATGGAGGCTCTAAAAACAGAGCTAATATAGGCTCTAAAAACAGAGCTAATGGAGGCTCTAAAAACAGAGCTAATATAGGCTCTAAAAACATCTAATATAGGCTCTAAAAACAAACCTAATATAGGCTCTAAAAACAGACCTAATATAGGCTCTAGAAAACCTAACAGCCAGCCAAGAAATGTTTTTTTCTCAGATATACTGTAACTACCATTCAGTGTCTAAAACAACAAAGGAGCTGAGTTAATCATCACAGGCTGGGACACTGTATAGACTTGACATAAACTCCAGAAAATCTGTATTAAAAGGGATTGTGAAACCCGCAGCTCTTACTTGGTCTCAACATTCCAAATGCGTACAGACTGGTCCAGGGAGCAGGTGGCGATGATGGGCTTGCGGATGCAGATGGACAGGCCGGTGATAGCCCCAGAGTGGAAAGAGTGGGACAGGAACTCAAACTGGACCTGCTCCCCCTTGCTCATCTCAGCAGAGGACAGGGTGATACTGTAGAGCTGACCACGATCTGTGCTGGTCACTACTGTCTCCTCTGATGGACTGATGACCAGAGAGACTATCTGCTGCTGCTCTGCATTGCTGGGATCGTGACTGCACTGGTCTGGGGGGATCTGAAATGGAACACATACATGAATACACACACACACATATACATGCACACCCCACACAGTTACATTAATACAAACACACAAGCATAAATACAAAGGCAGAGACATTATCAGAAACCTCTTTACAAATAGTCTGTTTGTACAGAAGGTGCTTAGATTTGCAGTATACAGCTCGCTTGAGTGATTGTTATAGTTTGGTGAAATAAATTCTGTCACCCTGATCTCCCTGGTCTTCCTGTAGTTGTCCTTGTCGTCGGTTCTCTCAAACAGATACACAGTCCCAGGACCGGCCGAGCAGGCAAAGCCTTTCGAGTAAGCTGTGATGGCCGTAACCCGTGGCAACTGAGGGATCTCTTCATCATTTCCCTCTGCACTGTAAAACATTTATTTGTATTATTATTAGAATGTTTTACGCCATTAGGAGGGTAACATACACAGACGTTTCGGCTTTCACCTTCTTAGGTGTGCAGGTAAAAAGAAACACAGCAGGCATGGAAATTGTGTGACATCTGTTCTGTGCCCTGTGCAATGAAAGAAGTTGCCCAAACTGGACTCTAACTGCCTTTGTGGTATGATATCCAAGAGCACTTTAGATTGATCTAGCTTTCCTAAACAGCTAATTTGGTAAAATTGTATTTCATGGTAGACAGGTAGGTTATTACTGTGTTAGCACAAGCCTCTCTCCTTATGCCCACCTGTCTGGGTCCTGTGACATGGTGGTCTTGGTGGTCACACTCATGTCCCATCGGAGGTCTCCAGACTCAAACACCATCAGCCTACCTGCTTCTGTCCCTGCAATCACCCTCTCCTCAGACATCCAGGCATGGGATAGGAAGTTATGGGTCTCTTGCTTATGGAAGGTGGACTGCTTCAGAACCCCCTCTGCATAGCGGAACAGCTTGAAGACTCCATTCCCACTCACACAGATCTGGGTGTTGTCGTATGGGTTCAAGCTGACCTGGAAACATAATACACTCTTTGGAAAAAGGGTTCCAAAAGGGTTCATCGGCTTCCCCCATGGGAGAACCCTTTTTGGTTCCAGGTAGAACCCGTTTTGGTTCCAGGTAGGACCCCTTTTGGAACCATTTTTCCAAAGAGTGTATTATGTTTCCATAGCACCTTCACCTTCATTTCTAAGAGTGTTGAGTGTGAGACAGTGCCATCATAATATAGCTTTTGAAAGTAAATAAGCATGTGTGTCATCAGCTACAAAGTTAATACTATAACAGAGTAAGGAGCAAGAACCCGGAATGCGATTTAATGCCTTCCCTCAGGGTTTCCCAATGTCGGTGCTGCCTGGGTGCACGTTTTGTTTTTTTGCCCTAGCACTACACATCTGATTCAAATAATCAAAGCTTGACGATAAGTTGGTTATTTGAATCAGTTGTGTAGTGCTAGGGGGAAAAAACAAAACGTGCACCCAGGGGGGGGGGGGGGGGGGGGCAGAACAGACTTTGGGAAACCCTGCCTTATCTATGGAAAAATAACACTGCTATTTTGAATGAACACGCGGATCATTCCACATCACCATTTCCTTGCCAAGGACTCTTCCCTGGCCCCAATAACAAGAGAGCAGTCCGACATCACCTGGTTGACTGGATTAGCGGCCACAGTGGTCTTCACCATGGCCATGACCTTCTGCTTCTCCCACATCCAGTAGAAAAGGGTGTAGTCTGGCGCCCCTGACTGGCCAATGAAGTACTTGGAATCGGTGGAGAAGGCCATGGAGACAAACTCCTGGACATGGATGTCCCCTCCATTCAGCACCTTCCTCTTCCGGCTCTGCTCATGCTGCAGGTCGTACACCGTAATGGTGGCCCTCTCTCCACGCTCCGACACCGCCAGGTATCGGCGGTTTGAGCTGATAGCCAGGGCATACATTCCCTGACTCCTCTCCAAACCTAAGGAGCAAAATCAAAGATGAATCACAAAGACAACATAACTGGAAGTTGGATATCTTTAACAGGTGCAACAAAAAAATGATGCCAGGTTTAAATTTGTCTATGAATAGATTTCAGAGAAAGTGATGTAGTGTCAGAGACATTAAACAACTATAAAACACCCTAGCCATATTGTTGTACTCCTGAGATGTGAGCATGCAGATACCTGGGATGAACCTCTGCCATTTCTGATCAATGTTATAACGAACACAGTTGTTCCCGGATGGGAAGATGACAGTCTGCTCATCAAAGTAGAACAGGTTATTGGCCACGCCCCTCTGCAAACCAAAGCTGTAGTGGCACTGGGCCACCACTGCAGACATCAGAGTGTTGTCAAATCAAAGCTGCAGACTAAAATCTGCCAGTGAAAGGACAGAAGAAGAAAAAACTAATTCAGAAGGGTTTTGATCTTTAAAATGTGGCAAGCAAAACTCTTAAGGAAACTAATTAAATTATTTAAGACCATATTGATCCTTTTCACTTTGATCTGAAATTGCGCTATTGGACCTGTACATTTACATCTACAACTCCTGATCTACAATAGGCACATTTTTATAGCCTTACCTGGAACCATACATTCAACTTTGAAAAGTAATTATTCTTATTTAACTAAGCTACTTACCTTTATTGGAAAAACAATTGGTTGATTCCTCAAAACTCCTTATTCATTATTTATTTTTAAATCATTGATACATCCAGAGATTAACATGCTATGTTTTGCCGAGGCGTGGAATATAATATGAATAGAATGTTATCGTTACATTCTATCACTATGGAAAAGCATTCATACAATGCGTAATTACATAATAAACAATGAATATAAATTATTAAAGCATACACCCATATCAATATAAATTGAATATGTTTTTTGTCCTGACTCTTCTGGTCTTTTTTTCTCCACGAGTTATAATCCAGGAAAACTGTAAATACTGCAAAAAAAAACGTTGGGTAGGAACCTTTCATCTCTTCGGGCTGAGTGTTTCACCGGAAGATATTTTCGGAGGACCCTGAAAGCCGCCACTTCCTTCCCACGTGAACCGCTCCATGTGAGCACTGCTTTTACATCAAATAACTGTTTGTATCCAATGATTCTCGTTAACAAAACCATGGATATTAACGAAGATGACGAGCAATTAGGTGAGACGTCTGAGGAGGATGACAGCGAATTATCTGACGGAGAGGTAACTGGATATTCTATAGCGTGGTGCTTGGTAGCTAGCTAACATTAGCGAAGTTAAATAGTAGTTAACGTTAGTTAGCGATGTCTTTGCTAACTTTAGCTAGGTTATAAAAAGCTTTAATTTGCTGTGTTTCTTTTTCATTAGCTTCAAGATGCATTTGCAAAGGGTTTGTTAAAGCCTGGATTGAACTTTACAACACAAGAACCGAAGAAGATTGTCAACAATGTGGTGAGTGTTGACATGCGCAATCAACCATTGTTTCCAAAGATCTACGTCCTATGTAGGCTATAATCGTTAAACCTGGTTAAACTGTTTAGGATTTTTTTTAAATCTCTAAATGGTTAAACTAGTGAGATATATGATTATTGGAAGAGTCTGAGTTTGCTTCATTTTTTCTATCATCCTAAATTAAATTATTGAATTGTTTTACTATCTCATTTATATTACGTTACTCCATGATGTGGACAGTGTGTTACTACATTACACACGCTGATGGGGGGGGAATTACATACTGTTATTATAGAGGTTATAGAGGTAACATTACACAATATCAATTGCTTAAAACGGATCAATGTCTTTGATTTGTGTCATACACGCTTGGGGTTGCAGGACTTAGAATGCAGCTATCATTTTCTTTCTCAAATGGCGCGAATAATTCGGGTAGGTCTCTCCATAAAAGTCGCTGGCCACACACCAATACACAAATTTGACTGTCAAATGTATCACTTTGATAACAGCCAACCGTTGTCACTGTTTGTATTCAATTTTTTTAATTTCACCTTTATTTAACCAGGTAGGCCAGTTGAGAACAAGTTCTCATTTACAATTGCGTAAATGACATCGCCGAAGTCAAGGATCGGTAGGATAGGCAGTTTACGAGGGTATGTTTGGCAGCATGGGCGAAGGAGGCTTTGTTGCAAAATAGGAAGCCGATTCTAGGTGTCATTTTGGATTGGAGATGCTGAATGTGAGTCTGGAAGGAGAGTTTACAGTCTAGCCAGACACCTAGGTATTTATAGCTGTCCACATATTTTAAGTCAGAACCGTCCAGAGTGGTGATGCTAGGCGGGCGGGTGCGGGCAGCGATCGGTTGAAGAACATGCATTTCGTGTTACTAGCATTTAAGAGCAGTTGGAGGCCACGGAAGGAGTGTTGTATGGCATTGAAGCTCGTTTCGTGGTTTGTTAAGTGTCCAAAGAAGGGCCAGATGTATACAGAATGGTGTCGTCTGCGTAGAAGTGGATCAAAGAATTACCCGCAGCAAGAGCGACGTCATTGATATATACAGAGAAGAGAGTCGGCCCGAGAATTGAACCCTGTGGCAACCCCATAGAGACTATGGAGGGTCGTGGTTAGTTTTGGGGCTCCCAAGTGGTGCAGCGTTATAAGGCACTGCATCTCAGTGCTAGAGGTGTCACTACAGACCCTGGTTCGATTCCAGGCGGTATCACAACCGGCTGTGATTGGGAGTCCCATAGGGTGGGACACTATTCAGATCAGCGTCATTAGGGTTTTGCCGGGGTAGGCCGTGATTGTAAATAAGAATGTGTTGTTAAATGACTTGCCTAGTTAAATAAAGGTTAAAAAAAAAAAAATTGAAGTTAATGAACAGAAAATTTGTTCAACAACCTTTTGTCGCACATCATTACTGTATTCTCTGTTCTTTCCCATAGTGATGGATGACTATGGAAACTTGGCCTGTGTGTCACCTCACATTTACTCCCCAGTGAAACAGGAAGTCGTGGCTTATCACTTAAAGTGTTCCTAATAACTCAATTAGATTTTACCCATAACATTTTTTTGGGGTGCCAATAATTGTGGCACATGTTTCAGAGAAAAAATATTTATTACATTTTTGCATTTATTTTTTTCAATCATTTGAAGTACATTTTTGTGAATATTTTGAATGAAAGACCAAGCGAATGAACAGCAAATAAAAAAAATTCACAGCCTGTTTTGCTCATATTTACCAAGTGTGCCAATATTAGTGGAGGGCACTGTGCCAGTATTGATGCACAGACCAGTTTAGGTTTCTCAAACAGGAAGTACCCGCGCTAAAGTCTATTCAATGCTGGTCTGACCAATCGGAATCCATGCTTCAAGTCCTCGGATACAGTGCCTTGCAAAAGTATTCATCCCCCTTGGCATTTTTTACTATTTTGTTGCATTACAACCTGTAATTTAAATGGATTTTTATTTGGATTTCATGTAATGGACATACACAAAATAGTCCAAATTGGTGAGGTGAAATTAAAAACATTACTCCTTAAAAAAATAACGGAAAAGTGGTTTGTGCATACAGTGCGGAGAATAAGTATTTGATACACTGCAGGTTTTCCTACTTACAAAGCATGTAGAGGTCTGTAATTTTTATCATTGGTACACTTCAACTGTGAGAGACGGAATCTAAAACAAAAATCCAGGAGGCCCAAACTGCTGCATATACCCTGACTGCTTACACGGAGCGCAAGAGAAAGGACACAATTTCCCTAATTAAAATAACTTCATGTTAGCAGGCAATATTAACTAATTATGCAGGTTTAAAAATATACACTTGTGTATTGATTTTATATATATATATATATATATATATACCTGTTCTGAAAGGCCCCAGAGTCTGCAACACCACTAAGCAAGGGGCGGCACCATGAAGACCTAGGAGCTTTCCAAACAGGTCAGGGACAAAGTTGTGGAGAAGTACAGATCAGGGTTGGGTTATTAAAAAATATCAGAAACTTTTAACATCCCACGGAGCACCATTAAATCCATTCTTTAAAAAATGGAAGAATATGGCATCACAACAAACCTGCAAAGAGAGGGCTGCCCACCAAAACTCACGGACCAGGCAAGGAGGGCATTAATCAGAGAGGCAACAAAGAGACCAAAGATAACCCTGAAGGAGCTGCAAAGCTCCACAGCAGAGATTGGAGTATCTGTCCATAGGACCACTTTAAGCCGTACACTCCACAGAGCTGGGCTTTGCGGAAGAGTGTCCAGAACAAAAGCCATTGCCTAAAGAAATAAATAAGCAAACACGTTTGGTGTTGGAGCTTTTTGGCCATCAAGGAAAACGCTATGTCTGGCGCAAACCCAACACCTGCACATTTGTGGCCTGCTGGAGGTCATTTTGCAGGGCTCTGGCAGTGCTCCTCCTTGCACAAAGGCGGAGGTAGCGGTCCTGCTGCTGGGTTGTTGCCCTCCTACGGCCTCCTCCACGTCTCCTGATGTACTGGCCTGTCTCCTGGTAGCGCCTCCATGCTCTGGACACTACGCTGACAGACACAGCAAACCTTCTTGCCACAGCTCGCATTGATGTGCCATCCTGGATGAGCTGCACTACCTGAGCCACTTGTGTGGGTTGTAGACTCCGTCTCATGCTACCACTAGAGTGAAAGCACCGCCAGCATTCAAAAGTGACCAAAACATCAGCCAGGAAGCATAGGAACTGAGAAGTGGTCTGTGGTCACCACCTGCAGAACCACTCCTTTATTGGGGGTGTCTTGCTAATTGCCTATAATTTCCACCTTTTGTCTATTCCATTTGCACAACATCATGTGACATTTATTGTCAATCAGTGTTGCTTCCTAAGTGGACAGTTTGATTTCACAGAAGTGTGATTGACTTGGAGTTACATTGTGTTGTTTAAGTGTTCCCTTTATTTTTTTGAGCAGTGTATATACTGTTTTCTACTGTATTTTAGATGATGCCACTCTGACATTGCTCGTGCTAATATTTATATTTCTTAATTCCATTCTTTTAGATTTGTGATTTGTTAGATACTACCAAGTGTTGGAGCTCTCAATGGTGCAGCTCTAGAACATTTTGAGGATCTGAGGACCCATGCCACAGCTTTGGTTAGCTTATATTCGTAACGTGGCTCGAGCACTTTCACGGGGTGCTGACCCTTCCTATTCTCAGCCACCGAGAATGGGCGCATATCCACGGCTATAAACCAAAGACTGTAAACACTGCCTACCTATCGCTCTTGTTATTTTCTTGACCAAGTCAGAATCGGCGGCTTGAATGCAGAGGGGAGACCGGCGGTGTTGTGGTGTTCCTTTGCTTTTCCATCTTGCTCTGGTATACTGGAGGGATGTTGGCGTAGATGTGTCAACATATTTGAGTTGTTGCCAGCTCTCGTTGAGTTTAGCGACTATACTGTTAACGTTTTATCCACAACGCTCTGTCCTTCGCTGTTGTAATCTACTGGGAAGCCAAAATGTTCCCAAACTGGAGATTTAAGCGATGATGGAGCATCCTCCAGTTCTCGTTCCTGGCCGCGCCTCACAAAAGGACAGTTTGAAATGCGACAATTAAGATTTGAATTTTGATTACAACTTGCGCATAGGCTCTAGTTTGAACAGAATAGCCTGATATGTTTTTCAGCTCAGATTTACTCCAGGCAGGCTTAAAACGCAGCGTAGGCATAGCAACAAAAAAATAGGCCTATTCGTTTGGATTTACAGTGCACGCCGACTGGTTCGGCACCACTACATGTACCGTTATTCCCCTAATCGGCTGGTATTTCCATCAATGAATAGGCCAAACATTTTGCAATGGGATTTCCCCCCCCCCCTTCTCCCCGACAATTGGCCGGCGACAGTTCTTATTTTATTTAGGGGCTTTTTTGTTGTTGTTGTCAAAAGCCGGCTATTACCGGCTAACAGAAACCCTAGTGATTAACAAAAAAGTGTTGCACTTACTGCGTTGGCGACCCATTAAAATCAAAATGCAACATTGTCTTTAAAATAATCTAAATAAGTAACATATTACGATTGTATGTGTAAGTTTTAGGACTATAAATAACTTACAACATTCGTTTCCAATGGTATTGTACTTAACAAGGTAAAACTGCTGAATGAGTCCAAAAACGTGCTCCGATAGATTTTTGTTGATATGCCAGAAGTCACCAAATTGGTGTTGCCTAGTATGTGAATCACCGTTAGCTTTTCTAATACTTATTTTCTTCATGGTTGTGTACAGGAGGGTTTGAAACAGTGCCTTGCCGACTTCCGTAAGAACACACTACCCTGGGTAGAGAGGCTGGACATGGTCAATCTCCCAGCTGATGACATCGTTGCCAAGTCCGAGGGCAGACTTGACAACAAGGCTAGCGGAGACCTCAACCCGGATGACGACTTCCAGCGAGAGATGTTCTTGTGAGTGTATTGCCCCGATACATGGGTGTTGAATACATGGGTGTGGGGCTCCCGAGTGACGCAGCATCACAGTGCTAGAGCCGTCACTACAGACCCTGGTTCGATCCCGGGCTGTATCACAACCAGCCGTGATCGGGAGTCCCATAGGGCGGTGCACAATTGGACCAGCGTCGTCCTGGTTAGGGTTTGGCCAGTGTAGGCAGTCATTGTAATTAAGAATTTGTTCTTGACTGACTTGCCAAGTTAAATAAATAAAAAAATCCATTCATATCATACTGAAGAGAGACTTTGGTGTAATATTATGCTCTTTAAGCTATGGCAGTTGTAACACATCCTCTCTTGCATTGATGTCCTCCAGCTACCGCCAAGCCCAAGCCGCTGTTCTGGAGGCGATGCCCCGGCTCCTGAAGCTTAAAATAGCCACCAAGAGGCCCGAGGACTACTTTGCAGAGATGGCCAAGTCGGACCAGCAAATGCAGAAGGTAGGATGCCCTGATGTAGCCTTAGACCAGAGATATCTTGCCATGTGTATGTGACTTAATTGCATCAGGTATGGGTAGATCTCTGACACCAAAACGGTTATAAAAAGAGTTGCTGTTTTACTATTCCGTAATTGCCTGTTTATGGCAGATTATATAATAATTGTTTTAATGCTTAAAAACAATATTTGACAAAGTATCCTGACACAAATCAATATCCTCTTTAAATCACATTGGCTATGCATGGAGGTTGGTTCAGGTTGTCTTGTTATCGCATAATCTCTAATCTGACAGTCTGTCTTGCGCTCTTGCTTGCCAACTAGCTACATTGTATCATGGTACTGGCCCACAAAGTTTCCTGCACCACTGACTGAACTGTATGCATACAGGTGAGACGTACCATACAAGTCCACCAAGAAGGAGTATTAAGATGAAGTAATTTTGATTTCCTCCTCTTCCACAAATCTAATGTCTGGTCGAATAGTTGGCCGTTTAAATTTTTTTTTTTTAATAAAGAAATGCAAATCAAGCTAGCTAACTAGCAACTTTAACGAGGATAAAGGCACAATAAATTGACGCTGAAACAGCGGATATTGACTAGCCAGATGGACAGAGGGAGACGTGCTTTATGCAAGGCGCCAACGTACCCTTGGTGGGCTATCATTCTTGCATTAGTATTGCAGTCACTTCCATCGTGGTGTCAATAAATCGCCCGTGGGCACTCCTAATCAAACTTTACCTTACACGCGGAGGCATTCAAATGGATTTCTGTTGGTATGGCCGGTAAATCTCACGTTTGTCCAGCAAATTCTGACATTTTACTGGCGCTGAAACACTGGTGTGGTCATGAATAATGCGACCCGTTGTCTTTTCCTATAGATCAGGAAGAAACTCATCATGAAGCAGACAATGATGGAGAAGTCCGAAAAGGCCAAGAAACTAAGAGAACAGAGGAAGTACGGCAAGAAGGTTAGTAATCCTCTCATCTTTTTCCTTGAAGGACAGCAGTGGTGGTCTCGCTGGCACTTAACTTTTTATTATGTCATCGTGGTACATGTGGTCATATGAAATCTGTCCTGTAGGTGCAAGTGGAGGTTATTCAGAAGAGGCAGAAGGAGAAGAAGGCCATGATGTCTGCCGTGAAGAAGTATCAGAAAGGTAGGTCCTCAGTTCTACGTGTTGTGCTTACGGCCCAACTTGTTCACACTTGTCGTTGGTAAGTTGCTCTGGTTGACAGCATCTGCTTAAACTGCCAAATGTGATTCATACCGTTTTAAACACCCTCCTCTTCTCGTAGGCATGACTGACAAACTGGACTTCCTGGAAGGAGATCAGAAGACGGCTAAAGGAGGCGCTCCAGCTAAAGGAGGAGCAGGGAAAACAGCAGGAGGCCAAACACCTGATAAAAAAGCCACGAACAAAAAAGGGTAAGACGCCACACACAGATGTGAATGTTGTGCACAATGCTTATTCTCCACTACCTACCTATACTCATTGTATTCAGTGCTTTTATAACATTTGTGTGTACTGTACCTCGACTCAAACCTCTTGACTTGACAGCCCCAATGCTAAGAGGAAGTATAAGGACCAGAGGTTTGGCTTTGGCGGAAAGAAGAGTGGAACCAAGTGGAACACCAAGGACAGTCACAATGATGTGTCAGGGTTTCGTGCCAAGGTGGCTCATGGGAAAGGAGGAAAGGGAGGGAAAGGAGGCAAAGCGGGACCTGGAGGAAAAGGAGGAAGGGGCCCTGCCAAAGGAGGGGCTGTAAGTGACTGACAGACATCATTGATCACATTTTAAATTAAAGTACAAATAATTGATTGTTCAATTACATTTTTTCCCCCAGTTATATTATTTGAAATCGTAGATCTTTTGTAATTTTTCTCCTTTTCTACTATGTTTTGTGATTCTTCAGAAACGACCGGGCAAGAATGCACGCAAGAAGATGAAGGGTCGTTCCTAAAGAGTTGAGTGCCGAAGGTCCTGCAGTCTGATTGGTCTCTCGGTCTGTGACATCAGCCAGGTTTGCACCCCGTCATCAGTCTTGGGTGACACACATTGCATCCCAGCGCATATATTGAAGAGAAGTGCTCTCTTTCTATACTTAATTCCACACGCCACCTGTTATTGAGCCCTTGGGGCAGTGGACTGATATGGAGGACTTTGTCACTATGACCCAAGATGTCCACTTGCATCCAGCCCTCAGAATGATCTTTCCTAGAATATCGCGGAGGAGGCTAGATGTGGACTTGGCTGCATGTGAGCTTTAGAATGTCACCTTTTGCATAACCTGACTGAGCGGTACCGTACTATACACGCCAAATTCAATAACTGCCCTGCTACACTCCCTCTGCAGAGGGGAGGTTTAAAACCCCAAACATGAATTTGGACATCAAAAGACAATTACATTTTGTTTCTTTTATTACTGTCTGTAAAAAAATCCATGTTTCTTTTAAAATAAATCTTTATACATTGTTGTAACGCGTGTAAGTTTGTGAAGCTATTTTCTGACGGTGGTTACAATGATCAAGCCACTTCAATAAATGTATGCTGTCATTTAGTTTTTGGTAATACTTATAGATTTTAGCAAAATCCACACCTTTTCAAGTCTGCGAATTGACACTGATTCACTACCCTCTAGTGACATGACATTTTGTAATATTGAACAGCTGTCATGTTTGGCCTTTAACATCTATCAATAGGCCTTTAACATCTATCAATAGTATTAATATGTGATGGACCAATGTGTTACTTTCTATAGATCTGGGTAAATGTTAAATCTAAACTATTTTTATTTGGTGCAAGAATTACCCCTGGTTTAGCCTGAGGAGTATACCCCCTCAGTCACTGGCTTCATTAATAAGTGCATCGACGACGTCGTCCCCACAGTGACCGTACGTACATATCCTGACCAGAAGCCATGGATTACAAGCAACATCCGCACCGAGCTAAAGGCTAGAGCTGCCGCTTTCAAGGAGGGGGACACTAATCTGGACGCTTATAAGAAATCCCGCTGTGCCCTGAGACGAACCATCAAACAGGCAAAGCATCAATACAGGACTAAGATTGAATCCTACTACACTGGGTCAGATGCTTGTCGGATGTGGTAGGGCTAGAAAACGAATATGGACTATAAAGGGAAACCCAGCCACGAGCTGCCCAGCGAGCCTTCCAGATGAGCTAAATGCCTTTTTATGCTCGCTTCAAGGCAAGCAACACTGAAGCATGCATGAGATCACCAGCTGTTCCGGATGATTGTGATCACACTCCGTAGCCGATGTGAGGAAGACCTTCAACCTCTGGGATCGGTGTGTGTGTCGTCATTTTTTAGGTGAAAATTGTAAAAAGGGTCCGATCCTTATAAACAGGTCAGCATTCACGGAGCCAGACGGATTACCAGGACATGTACTCGAAGGATGCGCGGACCAACTGGCAAGTGTCTTCTCTGCCATTTTCAACCTCCCCTGACTGGGTCTGTAATACCTACATGTTTCAAACAGACCACCATAGTCCCTGTGCCCCAGAAAGCGAACGTAACCTGCCTAGATGATTACCGCCCCTTAGCACTCACGTAGGTAGCCATGAAGTGCCTTGAAAGGCTGGTCATGGCTCACATCAACACCATCATGCCGGAAACCTAGACCCAATTCGCATACTGCCCCGACAGATCCACAGATGGTGCAATCTCAATCGCACTCCGCACTGCCCTTTCCCACCTGGACAAAAGGAACACCTATGTGAGAATGCTGTTCATTGACTACAGCTCAGTGTTCAACACCATAGTACCCACAAAGCTCATCACTAAACTAAGGACCCTGGGACTAAACAACTCCCTCTGCAACTGGATCCTGGACTTCCTGACGGATCGCCCCCACGCTGATCCTGAACACTGGGGCCCCTCCTGTACTCCCTGTTCACCCACGACTGTGTGGCCAAGCACGACTCCAACACCATCATTAAGTTTGCTGACGACACAGCAGTGGTAGGCCTGATCACCGACAGGTCAGAGATCTGGCAGCGTGGTGCCAGGACAACAGTCCCTCCCTCAAAGTGAGCAAGACAAAGGAGATGATCGTGGACAATAGGAAAAGGAGGTCCGAACAGGGCCTCATTAACGTCGACAGGGCTGAAGTGGAGCAGATTGAGAGTTTCAAGTTCCTTGGTGTCCATATCACAAACAAACTATCATGGTCCAAACACACCAAGACAGTTGTGAAGAGGGCACGGCAACAACTTTTCCCCCTCAGGAGACTGAAAAGATTTGGCATGGGTCCCCAGATCCTCAAGAAGTTCTACGGCTACTGGGCCCAAGCTTCGTGACATCCAGGACCTATAAACTAGGCGGTGTCAGAGGAAAGCCCCAAAAATTGTCAGACTCCAGTCACCAAAGTCATAGACTGTTCTCTCTGCTACTGCACGGCAAGCGGTAACAGAGCGCCAAGTCTAGGACCAAAAGGTTCCTTAACAGCTTCTACCCCCAAGCTGAACAATTAATCAAATACCACACAGACTATTTATATTGACCCCCCCTTTGTTTTTACACTGTTGCTACTCGCTGTCTATCTATGCATACCCCCTGTATATAGCCTTGCTATTATGTAATAAATAAATAAAAATGTTTACTTTAGTAAATACACTGCTCAAAAAAATAAAGGGAACACTTAAACAACACAATGTAACTCCAAGTCAATCACACTTCTGTGAAATCAAACTGTCCACTTAGGAAGCAACACTGATTGACAATAAATTGCACATGCTGTTGTGCAAATGGAATAGACAAAAGGTGGAAATTATAGGCAATTAGCAAGACACCCCCAATAAAGGAGTGATTCTGCAGGTGGTGACCACAGACCACTTCTCAGTTCCTATGCTTCCTGGCTGATGTTTTGGTCACTTTTGAATGCTGGCGGTGCTTTCACTCTAGTGGTAGCATGAGACGGAGTCTACAACCCACACAAGTGGCTCAGGTAGTGCAGCTCATCCAGGATGGCACATCAATGCGAGCTGTGGCAAGAAGGTTTGCTGTGTTTGTCAGCGTAGTGTCCAGAGCATGGAGGCGCTACCAGGAGACAGGCCAGTACATCAGGAGACGTGGAGGAGGCCGTAGGAGGGCAACAACCCAGCAGCAGGACTGCTACCTCTGCCTTTGTGCAAGGAGTAGCACTGCCAGAGCCCTGCAAAATGACCTCCAGCAGGCCACAAATGTGCATGTGTCTGCTCAAACGGTCAGAAACAGACTCCATGAGGGTGGTATGAGGGCCCGACGTCCACAGGTGGGGGTTGTGCTTACAGCCCAACACCGTGCAGGACGTTTGGAATTTGCCTGAGAACACCAATATTGGCAAATTCGCCACTGTGCTCTTCACAGATGAAAGCAGGTTCACACTGAGCACATGAGCACATGTGACAGACGTGACAGAGTCTGGAGACGCCGTGGAGAATGTTCTGCTGCCTGCAACATCCTCCAGCATGACCGGTTTGGCGGTGGGTCAGTCATGGTGTGGGGTGGCATTTCTTTGTGGGGCCGCACAGCCCTCCATGTGCTCGCCAGAGGTAGCCTGACTGCCATTAGGTACCGAGATGAGATCCTCAGAGCCCTTGTGAGACCATATGCTGACACATGCACATTTGTGGCCTGCTGGAGGTCATTTTGCAGGGCTCTGGCAGTGCTGCTCCTTGCACAAAGGCGGAGGTAGCGGTCCTGCTGCTGGGTTGTTGCCCTCCTACGGCCTCCTCCACGTCTCCTGATGTACTGGCCTGTCTCCTGGTAGCGCCTCCATGCTCTGGACACTACGCTGACAGACACAGCAAACCTTCTTGCCACAGCTCGCATTGATGTGCCATCCTGGATGAGCTGCACTACCTGAGCCACTTGTGTGGGTTGTAGACTCCGTCTCATGCTACCACTAGAGTGAAAGCACCGCCAGCATTCAAAAGTGACCAAAACATCAGCCAGGAAGCATAGGAACTGAGAAGTGGTCTGTGGTCACCACCTGCAGAATCACTCCTTTATTGGGGGTGTCTTGCTAATTGCCTATAATTTCCACCTTTTGTCTATTCCATTTGCACAACAGCATGTGCAATTTATTGTCAATCAGTGTTGCTTCCTAAGTGGACAGTTTGATTTCACAGAAGTGTGATTGACTTGGAGTTACATTGTGTTGTTTAAGTGTTCCCTTTATTTTTTTGAGCAGTGTAGTTTCTTGACGCTTTCTTGAACTGCATTGTTGGTTAAGGGCTTGTAAGTAAGCATTTCATGGTAAGGTGCTACACCTGTTGTATTCGGTGCATGTGACAAATAAAGTTTGATTTGAGTGCCAGTCTGGTATTATACAAACTCCTTGTCACTCATTGTCATGCGGTATCATGGTTGGCTTGACAATGACCACAATGGAGATGGCAAGGGCACAAACAGTCCTGGGACCAGGCTATACCTGCTCCTGTTTCTTTTTGATAAATGATTTGTACTAGTTCAATATGTATTTCCTGTATGACGTTATGGTGTTTGACATTATACAGTAGGTCTGTCTGCAACCAGTTGTTTATTTGGGACAGTAAAGCAATATTCTTCATAGCCATGTTTCCATTTAATATTTCTCAATTGATATCCAGCGAAGAGGCCAATGATCCAGTAGTTTATCCAAATTGAGTCTCGTAGCCTGCTTGTAGTAGGCCGGAGATCTATCCCAGGTTCTGGGTCTGTTCTTTCAGACGCCATGCTGTATCCATGTACTTGGTGATCTCAGAGTTCTGCCGCGGCCAGTTCAGTCTCCTATCACGGCGATCTGAAACAATCTTGACAGGGCAAAAAAGCGATTTTTTTTTTAGGAAAAATGAGATTGTAGGAGTGCCAGAGCAGGCTAAGGACACTAAAGAAGGGGACACAACTTTGAAACGTATTCTCATAATCACTCACAAAGTGGGAGTTCTTACCAGAGGTCTGGATATCCAGCCTATCTCTTGGCTCTCAGTTTGGGGGTGAGTGTATTTCTTGGTTGGTTCCAAACAAGCCCTGTGGATGATCTTCAGGAAAGCAGCTGGGGGGGAAACATAATCTAAGAGACTGGCCAACATCTCCGATAATATTGAAAAGCTAGCCATCATACTTACGATCCTCTATGTTGTCGTGGGTGGGGCTGGCCATAGGCTTGTCAGTCAAAACATGAACTGAGAAGTAAAAGAAGATGACTTTATTGGTTTATTTGTCAGAGATTTAGCTAGATAGCTGATATATGTAGTCCCGGACAGAAAACGATATACTTCAATACATCATTACAATATAACGCTTAAGATATCTCTATATATAAAACAAATCAAAATAGGCAAAAATATACAATATAATGATACTACTTCAGAGTTTAAATTCCTTTGGTCCTACAGTATCTGACATTTTAAGTAACAGAATGCCTTAATCTTCACATGACTGGTTTTACACTAGACACTTGTTTAGGTCTGCCTCACGCTAGCAAAAATACTCTCACTGGTTGGCAGGGTGTTCCATAATCCAGACGCTCTGACTGAAAAAGCGGTCGGGCCTAATTTGGTGGACCGAAACTGAATTGAGCAGACTCCTCTGGTTGAAGCTCTTGTCGTCCTGGTATTGTCCTTGCAGTATGTTACTAACTGAGTGATCTTATACAGCAGAGGTGTCGGCAAAGCATTAAAGGCTGTCAACTCAGGAGGTTGTATTTCTTAATTGGAGTGTGGTGATAGCTAGGTGTTTTCGTTTTTTTGTCCAGTACTTTGAGTTTGTATATAGCTAAAGCTTTTGAAGTGGTTTCATTCCTGTGATACTAGCTTGTGACCAGGTTATGACACAGTAAGGGATTGAACAAAAGCAATTACAGTAGTTGTTCATCATGACATTCCTCATCGTTCACATTAATACACAAACCTTTCTACGGCGGTTGAATGTGCTTACGTTTTTTGTACGGGTTTATGCTAAATAGCGTGTACAATTGTTGGCTCCTATTCTCCTTCTGTATGGTCTTGACGTGAATTGCGTTCTGATGAACAATATCCACAGGATGCTTTTCTTTTGGTTGTTTAGCCGCTGCCATCCTGGTTCGTGTAAATTCGGACGCAATCCAGAGAAAACACCAAGAGAAAACACCAGAGACACTACGTAGTGTGCAACTTTGTAGCAAGCCAGCCGTCGAAATACAAACTAGCTGTCAATCGCAACAAGTTTTATTTAGTTCTCTCGTTGCCTAGCAACAATAAACAGAACCTCAGAATGTACAGGTATTTAGTGGCCACACGAGGGCGCACAGTACACATTTTCTTTCAGTCAGCCATGGATGAAATAAAACATGTATTTCTGTTCAGAGCTACAGGGGCTGTAGTCTACTGTGCTCTTGCCTTATTAGTGAAGAGAGTACATTCTGTCTTGTAGGCCACCATTAAATCAATTTACTTCAACGTTGGCAATTGAAAAACATCAAAGAAAATATTGTAAAATGCAAGCCAAGTTTGCTTGTTTGATATCTAGAGATACTATATCAAACGTTAGGGGCTTTAAATCTTTACACGAGCTGCTCCGTTCAGTACGTGTTTTTTTATATTTAGGCCTGGCTGCCCTGCCAGAGGTGGTGTCCAGTTCCAATACAAGACCTTGGTTGTCCTCGGCCGGCCTCGTCTCTAGGGCTATATTTATATCTGATAAGCTCGACGAATAATATATATATATAGCCTGAGATTATTGCTTGGTCAGTCTGTGAGTTTTTGTTTTTCAGACTGCTGTTGATTTAATTTCGAAGACCGTTGTGTTTGATATTGATTCCCGAGTTTTCATAGAGACCCATTTGTCTTGTCTTAGGTTTATGTTGTATGCCTACTAGGTTTTGCGAGTGGCTATCAATCTTACTTTTTCTTGTCTTCATATCGTGATTTTTCTTCTTTTTTTTTTGCCACAATCTCACCAATCAGAATGTTTTAGATGTACACTCTGATTGTGTCCCAAATGGCATCTTATTCGCTACATGGCACACTTCTTTTGACCAGAGCCCTATGGGCCCTGGACAAAAGTAGTCCACTATATAGGGAAAAGGGTGCAATTTGGGACATAGTCTTTGTCAGGCAGACACTGGCAGAAGATACTTGGAGCACTTTAGTGTTCAGCTGCTCTTTCCCCATCTCCATCTGTTAACGTCTCCGTGTTGCTGATGTACTGTATGTAGCCTACTGGGTTAACTGTTATGAATATTTAACAGCAATGGGAGAAAGTACAATCTAGTGACTGACTGCACAGTGCTTGGAAACCGAATTGAGGTTTTCAGATTGTGCAGAACTACGCTTGAGTTAGTCTACCATCTGTAGTGTCACGATCAGGGCTTCTCACTCACACACGTGCACATTTACAAAGGCGCACACACACTTCCTCTTGTAAATGGAGCATTTGGTTGGATGGGTCCCTCAGGATCACTGGTATATTTGCAAAGCAGTGATGAAAATCTCACGGTTGTGAAGCACCTGCACTTGTCCCATCACATAAGGCCTTTTATTTAATTTCCCTTTCATTTCATTTCCCTTCCTCCGGTCTTCCTTAGTCCCTCGTTCCTTCCCCCTGTTCTGAGACAATCATTATTGTCCCCCCTCCCCTTCTGAGGGTTTCTGAGCAGTGTGTGTCTCTGCTGGATGGTTCTGTGTCACTGCTTCCCTCATGGAAAGAGACAGGTTAATAAAGTCAGAGATCCTCTGCTGTTCTCCCTTCCCATGTCGTAACCTAATTTAAGGGTTATTGTTGTCTCCGGAAAATAATGAAAAATATAGTAAGTAATAACAGGAAAATAGGACTAGCTTCCCAGGGAGTTGGAGAATCAGCTTGTGTTAGAGTGCAGCTTTGTTATTGGGAAGATCTAGAGGCAGATTAGTAGGCTCCAGTGTGTGTGTGAGAGTGAGAGAGTTTGTGTCTCGTGTTTGTGATATTTCTCTGTATGTGTGTGAGGGACTCGGGGTGTGTCATGTCAAGCACATCCCTCTGTCCCCTGTCACAATGTCCATCCATGTTAACGTCAAGCCAGTCACTTTCTCTCCCTTTGCATTCTGGATCAGAGAACAGAGAGAGGGCAATTTTTAGATTGTCAGGTTGGCATTTTGATGTAGTTCACATCCCCAGGCCATAATGGAATAATTTGTAACTATTTTCCCTTGTTTGAATATACCTATTATTTAGAAAGGCAATGGAAAAGAACATTAGATTGTATGGCGACTGTGTACACCATATCATGCCTTTTAGAACTAATGTGTGTGCAAAGTAGAGAGAGATCGAGAGTTTGTGCCCCAGAACATGGCTCAGTATCAAAGCCAATAACGGCTCAATATTCACGACCCTTTCCATAGTAGACAAGCCAACTCTGTGCCATGGCAATCAACAGCTTTTGACCTTTCCTGACGAGGCCATGTTCTAATTACAAATTGCCCTCCAACTAGCCTGCTAATTAAACATTATGTAATGTACAGTATAATACAGCCATTTTCTCCCTGATTAATCCAACACAGAACTAACAAGAGCCTGCGTTTTATTCCTTCACACTCTCTAATCCACTTAGTGATGACCACTTAATGAACTCCGTCCGATATTTACTTACTAAGGGGAAAGAGCAACACACTGGTGGTGGAATTTGGAATTTAGAACTGTAATTTAATGAACTTCCCGTGTAGCTTTTTATTTACTGAACATGACCTTTGGAGCATGAGTGGCTGTGGATGAGAATCAGAGGGAACTGTCGAAATGTCTCATCAAATAGCACTTTGAAAATGTAAATTGATTTTATTTTTCATAAACGGATGTTTTTATGAAATAGGGAGCGTGTTATGCACCAGACCCCTTGTGGATTAATGGAATCGGCGGGGAGATAATTTTTTGTTGTTGAAAGACTCCAGAAAAGGAATTTGACATTTACATTTTTTTCTTTGGAATCTATTCAAACCAAATCATATGGCGATACAAAACATAAACGGCTATATTTTTATCACATGAACAAGCAAACAAGACTACCTTAGAGATGATGTTAAGGCAGTGACGAATCCCAACTAACCCTGCTCGTCAGCCAGTAGAGAAGAGAGCCCGTAGAAGACAGTGTTGTACACAGACTTTGCTCTCTCCAGTGAAGACCTAAGACCGTGAGAAAATGATTTCTCTGTGGTTTGTCCCTGGAGCCCCTGAGCCCAGCGCAGTCTGACTGCCAGTCATCCACCACTCCATTTTGAACACAACTCTTAACACATCCCTCCTCTCATGGCCTATTGTCGCCACACACACCAAGATAATGCCCACACACATCTACACATACTGTACACTACTGTGGTACGACATCAAGGAAGGGACTGGCTGACTGTGTGTGTGTAGCTGCTGAGTGAGATAATGTTTTTCCAGTCTCCCCTCTCCACTTGTGTTTGGTGGAGCAGGGCAGGCACCACTACCCACACATTCAGTGCCATGCAGTCTAGCCATGTATACATACTACACTCACAATGGAGCCAGCAGGACAGGTGATAGCAGGGGAACGTTTATCTGGAGACACACACACACAAACACAGCTGATGCTTGTGATTTGTTTATGTGAGGTGCAGTGGAGACACCCCAGTCGTGGGAAAGCCGTCCTCAGATCAGATCTTACTGTTATGTTACCATTGCTCCTTTCTCAAATCTCCCTGTTGTGCCTCCAGTAGTAGACTTTCTCAGTAGACTGTCTAACTGATTGAGCGCAGCCGATTAGAGCTGTACAGATTAGAATATACCTTGTTGTAGAATAGATATCTGACCAAAGTTACTTTATAGTCTACCCTTTCCTGCAGACTGTAGTATCTTTTTTTGGGGTCACAAAGGCAAGAGGCACTTTCATAAGTGTTGTATGCTTTCTGCTCTCTTCTTGTCTCAGGCAGTTTCATGGTTTCTCCACCGGGTCGCAGTAGTGGGTGATGTGAGCTCACTCATCTATGGCGCTCCTCTGCCCTCCACTATGTAGTCGTGTTTTAATCTAATTTGTCCTCCTATTTGCCCTCCTGACTACACTAGCTCATCTTCATTAATATCACTGGCCTGGAGTGAGACAGGGAGCGTGGAGGCTGGTGATTCTCTCTGCCTTGTTTGCTAACAGAGCTGATTAGCTAGAGGCATTAGAGGAGCGAGGCGGAGAGACGGGGCATCCTCGGGTGCGTGTGTGTGTCTGCTGAACACCCCGTTGATGCGGTTAACGGCGTTGCTAGGATTTGAGGAAATTGGGGGCTTAGCCCAAAGATGGGGAACCTTAGTAGGGGGGTCTGGGGGGTCTCACCCAGAAAAAAAGGAATTTCAACATCCTAAATGCAGATAGTCTTTCAAAATCATATTTATTTATTTTAAGACACATATTGATGCCATAAGTCAATGGCGTAACCTGTCAATGATTGTAGAGGGCAGGATAATTGTGATTTAAATGGATTCACGGTGCAGATCCAGGAACAATGTGTGACTGACTACATCCGGAGGTGGTCAGGAAGGTCTGATCACAATCAAATCACAATGTGTATTTTAATCATCTACACATGTCAAAAAATTTGAGCACAATCAGAATGTGGACAAGATTAGGACAACAGACACATTAGAACCACGTATAAACGGGGCTTCTGACATGTCCAATGAGCCAAACTGCTTAAAGAATCACACTGTTACCCAAGCCCCCTCACACACTCTTTCTCTCTCAACAATATACAATCACCGGCCAGTTTATTAGGTACACCCATCTAGTACTGGGTCGGACCCCCTTTGCCCCCAGAACAGCTTGAATTATTCGGGGCATTGATTCTACAAGTCGGAAACGTTCCACAGGGATGTTGGTCCTTGCTGACGCAATGGCATTACACAGTTGCTGCAGATTGGACAGCAGTACGCCACCACCACAAGCCTGTACCTTTGACACCAGGCAGGATGGGTCCATGGACTCATGCTGTTTGCTCCAAATACTTACTCTGCCATCAGCATGATGCAACTGGAACCGGGATTCGTTGGACCAGGCTGTTTTCCACTCCTCGATTGTCCGGTGTTGGTGATCTTGTTCCCACTGGAGCCGCTTCTTCTTGTTTTTAGTTGATAGGAGTGGACCCTGGAGTGGTTGTCTGCTGCAATAGCCCATCCGTGTCAAGGATTGATCATTTGTGTGCGTTTCAAGATGCCATTCTGCACACCACGGCGCCGTTATTTGTCTGTCTGTGGCCCGCCTGTTAGCTTGCACGATTCTTGCCATTCTCCTTCGACTTCTCTCATCAACGAGCTGTTTTCGCCCACAGGACTGCTGCTGACTGGATGTGTTTTTGTTTGTCGCACCGTTCTCGGTAAACCCTAGACACTGCCATTCGTGAAAAGCCCAGGAGGGCGGCTGTTTCTGAGATACTGGATCTGACGTGCCTGGCACAGACGATCATACCACACTCAGGCGCTTAGGTCACTCATTTTGCCCAGTCTCACGTTTAATCAAAGAGTAACTGGATACCTGTCTTCCTGCTTTATATAGCAAGCCATGGCCACGCGACTCAAGCGATCCAGTTTCGTGAATGGAGTGGTGTACCTAATAAACTGTATGGTGAGTGTACAGTTCAGTAAAATAAAATAACATGCTTACAATTGTTGTCAGACAAATCATCATAATCCAATGTCTGTTTTCTTTCAAAGGAGAGATGTGGCAGACCTTTACAATGCCGAAAGTACAGTGCATTCCACTGAATACGTGCATTTTCTGTACTATATTTACGGCCCTATTAACACATATTTGTTTTAAAATAGTGATAGCATGGACCATCACACTTTTTTTATTTTCAATTTTAGGACCCTGAAACAAATCTGTAAAGAAAAATGATGAAGCTTTTGAATCTGGCCTTTATAAAGAACACAAAGATATGTCAAATCAGGTAATGCCAAATTTAAGTCTGAATTAAGTATGCCTTCAATTGATTAAAATGCATCGGAACAAGTATTGGATTATTCAGGAAAGCAGAAAGAAGATCATCAGGCAATCACAAGATATGTCTTAACTTTCAGGAATGGGATCATAATTGCAAATAGCCCAAACCGTTCCAAGGCTGGAGCCAAATTTATAGGGAGATTATCACAATTGAATTCAATTAATTTACCCCAGTCATTCTATGGTTTTGTCAAAGTCCCTTCTAACGACTCGTGCGCGGCTTGTGAACGTTGTGGAGGGAAACAGAAGGCACACAATCTGTATGTTCCTAGGAGTCTTAGCTTTCATTTGTGGGGTCATAATAGCTGACAGCCCAAGCCGTTCACACGCTAGAGCCAAATTTATAGGAAGAAAACAAATTCAACATGCCATGCTGGCTTTAGAAACCGCTGGGTGCATATTCAAACAGCCTGTCTGCCCCTTCCGAGGTGTTTGCACGGTATTTTTTGACAGGCCGCAATTTCACAAATATTTGACCATCAAAAGGTTAGGGGCTGGACTGAAAACATTCAGTGCTGGAGCCCTAGAAGCCCACCCCTAACTGCGCCGATGCCTTGAAGTCTTAAATTCAACAAGTGAAAATGGGTTGGAGGCATATCCTAACTTTTTGAATATGTTTGACGTAACATTATCCAAATGAATTCATATCCAATAAAGCCTGCCTGAGAGAGACAAATCAATTAAATATTTTTTGTTGTCATAGCAGGACAGCTTAACGCGCAGGTTGACATTTGTCACAAATCTTGCCCTGGAGGCTGCAAAGAAAAAGTTGGTTCTTTTGTAAAAATTCACAAAAACAAAAATTTATTTACGGTTCGGCATTAGGGTTAGCGGTGTGGTTAAGGTTTAAAATCAGATGTTACGACTTTGTGGCTGTGCTAGCTAGTGACCACTCTGCAGAGCAGCCTTCAGGGCAAGATTCATGACAATAAATGCCAACCCGCATTTAGCTCAGGGCTAATGACACCAGTGCGGCGTCCACGGCTCACCATGCCTCACCTCTTCTGAATGGTACTGCTGTTGAGAGAGGGATGGCAGAAGAGACCAGGGTCGTCCTCCATGTCACATTCCTGACAAGAGCAGAGTGATCTTTGTTTAGGAAGGGGATCCATCTGTGGGGCCATGCCCTAACCTGACCACGTCCCCTGGCATACCTCACAGGTGACAGGAAGTCATGACAGCAGAACTCATCCCAGAGGTCACAGGTCACTGCAGGTATAGAGGAGAGGGACAGGGCAGAGAGAGAGAACAAGAGAGCAGAGTCAGATCATAAAATTACCTGAAGGTCACGTCACTGGAAGTGATGAGGTCACTTCATGACTCAATACACTGGCCTTAGTGAAAGGCTGAAAACAGGCTCTGGGTAGCAATAAGGATATAGTCTTGTGTCACCAGACTTTGAAAGGAAGCTGGAGATTGATGTTCATGGGGATATGATTAATTCAATCTATATTATATACACTGAAAAAATATATAAACGCAACATGTAAAGTATTGATCCCATGTGTCATGAGCTATAAAAAAATCCCAAACATTTTCCATACGCATAAAAAGCTTATTTCTCTAAAATGTTGTACACAAATGTGTTTACATCCCTGTTAGTGAGCATATCTCATTTACCAAGCTAATCCATAGGTTAACATGGTAGGCTAACATTGAATGACAACTGACTCGTGAAATGTGACTCATCCAGACATGAGACATGTCATTATATTTTCATCTCATATATCAGTTACATCCACTTTAACACTGACAGGAGAGCTCTGCCCTGGCTGTAACTGGCTCTGTCTTGTCCTCCTGTTAAGCACTTGGTGTGTAATCTCTTTAAAAGCTTGCCCTCCTTTCGCAGGCGACTAGAAAGCAGCCATGTTAAATTAACAGTGTAATTCATGTAAGAAATCACACACACACACACACACCCACACACACACACACACACACACACACACACACACACACACACACACACACACACACACACACACACACACACACACACATTCGCAGTGACAGGCCAGCTAGACGTCACGTCTGTCAGTCGGCAGCTACCCACTTACAGTGGGCAAAAAAAGAGGGATTGGGTTTCCTTAGAGAGGGAGGGGCCTGACCCTGTCTCCATGTCTCTCTCTGTCTCTGAGGAGGTGAGGGTGAGGTGGAGAAGGAGGGGAAAATTGGAGTGATGGAGGAGGTGGATGTGAGGATAGACCAGGGAGTAAAGTAGGGGGGGGAGTTAGGGGAGAGAGTAGGGGTATGAAGGGTGCTGAGGAAAAAGGGCGAGTTAAAGTGGTGAGGTTGTGTCTAGGTTAGGTGGTGATACAAGGAGTGGGTATGTTCTTCATAGCTTCACATTGATGTCTAGATTATTCATTTATCAGATTGGCTCTAATGAAAATTCCAAAATTGAAGCTCTGCACCCTCGACCTCTTCTCATCCCTCCATCTTTCTTCATACCTCCACCTCTCCTCTCTCTCTCTATTTGCGCCTCTCTAAACGGGTCTTTCTTGAGTCTCCTCTGCTCTTCAGACAGGTGGACCAATCAACCCCCTAACAAAAAGACCAAAATAAGAAAAACCTGCACTGAAAAGAAAAGAAAATAGGAAAGATAAAAAATAATAGTCACAACAAACACCATTTGGACTTCAATAGGGGCAGTTGCACACTCCCATCCACAACGTCGGGGCCTCTGTGGAGAGGGTAAAATGCTTTAAGTTCCTCGATGTCCACATCACCCAAGGAAAATGTGTGAAAAATGTATTAGCATTTTCACATTTGAAAAAGTTTACATGTTGAAATCTAATTTGCACTTGTGAAAAACTTTTCAGTAAAAATCTAACTCTCACGTGTGGAAATGTATTTTCGATTGAAAAACATTCACGTGTGAAAGTTGAATTAGCAGTTTTACGTGTGAAAAACGTTCAAATGTTGTCACGTGTAGACTCATGTTATCACGTTGAAATGTTGTCACGTGTAGACTCATGTTATCACGTTGAAATGTTGTCACGTGTAGACTCATGTTATCACGTTGAAATGTTGTCACGTGTAGACTCATGTTATCACGTTGAAATGTTGTCACGTGTAGACTCATGTTATCACGTTGAAATGTTGTCACGTGTAGACTCATGTTATCACGTTGAAATGTTGCATCCCCATTTTTGACACATTTATTTCACGAGTTCACATGTTTTCACTTGTGCTCAACTGTTTTCACGTGTAGTTTATCACATAGTTATCACATGTTGCTTTTACAGGTTGTAACATGTTACCTTTACATAAGATCACGTGATCACGTGTAATTAATGTGGTTTTTCTGTAAGGGTATCCAGAGCGACTTGCAGGAGCAATTAGTGTTTAGTGCCTTGCTTAACCCTTTACACTCGGGAATTGGCCTATAAGGTAGCAAATGAAAGGGAACAGTTTGGAGATAATGGACAAATTATTAGACCAATGGTGAGTACACGACAGTTCACCTGACACAAGACTGAATCCGAACATTTCAACTGTTGATTTTATGTGCATTTTACATTTACTGTACTTTTTGACAAATATTTTGATAACGTAATCTGAAAATACTCTGCATACATTCAGCAACATGATAAGACTATTCCTAAAAAATGTGGGGTAGGTGCAACATAAGCCAACAAAAATTACAAGCGTTTGAGTGAGAGGACTAACTGGTGTCTCAAGTGGCCACACACCTCTCCAAAGTGTGCATAGTTCCTCAGCAATTTCAATGCACTTTAATGACTCAAAGAAGAGTCTTCAACGAATAAGGTACTGTTTTGAGCTCGCCTAAGCTGCGCCGTTGAGGAACTACAGCAAGCACACCACTTGTAGTTGTGTCGTTTGGAACGATTACTGTTGTTGTTTACGCAATCCAAAAACGGTCTATCATAAATTGCAAACTGGGTCAGGTGGGCATCATTTGAACGCTTGTTCTATTGCCAACAGGACTAGTTAAGTTATAAAATATGAGCCTACATTGTTAGGCTTTCACAAGGCAATTCAGAGAAACAGATTTCGGTTCGAAACAGAAAGGAGTCATGAGTGCATTCAGGTGCATGTAGAGCAGCAAATTGTCTTCACAATAAACAAACAGCCTCATTCTGTTCAGAACAATCCAGGGTTTGACGCTCATCTTGTAACTGTTTATCAAACCCAGTGATCATAAACGTCGACTCTGTCAAAGCCGACTTGAGTTTTATGATTTGGAAATGTGACGTGCACATTTGGACTCACAGATGTTTGGCTTGCTTATGATATTCCTCAACGTCTCCTCTTTAAAAAAATGCATAGTCATCTTAATTTGCGGCATTTCCCTCACTCAGACAACAAAACATTTGCAAAGGTTGCCCAATTATCGGGAGGGGTGGAGGCAACTTCTTGTTGTGCGTGGTTCTGAAGTTCAGAATGGCTGTCAGTCAAAATCCATACAGCACTGTGAAGCACAGAGCTCTGATGTATAGCATGTTACTGTACAGCCACGACGTTCCAATTTAGGCGCTTATTATTGCCAAAATCTGCCATATACGAGTGCGAGTGTAAAGGACTACGATCGCGTCAACAGATTTTTCAGCTAGTCAGCTCGGGGATTCAATCCAGCGACCTTTTGGTTACTGGCCCTACACTCTTAACCGCTAGGCTACCACTCTCTCCAAACAGCACACCATCGCCAGAGATAGTTTCCAGTCTCTCTGTCAACACAAGTCAAAAGCCTCTGTTTCTTCCTGTACAGTTCCCTCTCGTTCGAACCCCCACATAAAAACCATCACCAGGACAGCGTTCTTTCACCTCTGCAATATCTCCAGGCTCCGCCCCTCACCTTCACACTCCAGCACCAAACCCTCATCCATGCCCTCGTCACTTCCTGTTTGGACTATTGCAACACCGCTCACTGGTATCCCCACCAAACTCACCAACAGACTTCAACTGGTCCAGAACTCTGCCGCCAGAATCTTCACCCACACCAAATCCACGGTACACGTCACACCAATCCTCATCAATCTACAATGGCTCCATGTGCAATTCCTTATTAACTTTAAGACACTTCTCGCCTACAAAGCCCTCCACAACCTGGCACCCTCCTACCTCTCAGACCTTCTCCCTGTCTAAGCAGCTTCCCGCTCCCTCTGCTCCTCCTCTGATAGTCTCCTTGTCCCCCCCCCCCCCCCCATTACACCTCTCCACCATGGGTGCCCAGGCCTTAAGCTGCTCTGCACCCAGGCTCCGGAATGCACTCCCCCCACACATACAACATGCAGACACTTTCAAAAACCTCCCAAAAACAGACTTCTTCAAGGATGTCGAAAACCTATAGCCTGTGTTCTATGATTGACTCTGTGCATTCTCAGTATACCTATGTGTACCCCCAACCCACAACCTTAACCGGGTTTGTGTCTTATTCACAACCCTACCCCCTAAAACTAAACCCTTACCCTAAACCGGGTTTGTATACTCTACCCAACCCCTCCATGCTCTTTTTATCTGACCTGTTTCGTCTTGTCCTTTGATTGAAATGTTACTTTGATTGATGCAATTGATTTTATGATCTTATGTACTGCACGTGCTTTTATATAGGCACACTTTTAATGCAAGATGTCCTTGAGTACCCTGAAAGGCGTCCTCCAACTAAAATGTATTATTGTTATTACCTGTCGCCCCGTACATGCCAGGCCGTACATGCCCGTACATGCCAGGCGGTGTCTGAGGAAGGCCCGAAAAATTGCCGAAGAATCCAACCTCCTGAGACATGGACTGTTCTCCATGCTCCCGTCCGGCAGGCGGTACCGGTGCATCAAGGCTCAGACCAACAGACCCCTAAACAGCTTCTATCCCCTGGCCATAAGATGGTTAACAACTACCGCTCCCCCCTCACACCTACGCTGCTGCTAAAATGATTATTGATTAGGTTCATTATTACCAAATCAAATTGTATTTGTCACGATTCGTAAACAACAGGTGTAGACTAACACTGAAATGCTTACCACTACGCTGCTGTTCATTGACTATTGATTGCCATTACTAATAGTATCTATCTATTTAGCCTGATACTGGTCACTATTACACCTGTTTACATGTATATTACCATAAGCATTTATATATTCCTGCTACCAGTCACTTTTCAGCCCTCTGACATGTACAGTGCATTAGGAAAGTTTTCAGACCCCTTAACTTTTTCCACCTTTTGTTACATTACAGCCTTATTCTAAAATTGATTAAATTGCATTTTCCATCATCAATCTACACACTATACCCCATAATGACAAAGCAAAAACAGGGTTTTAGAAATGTTTGCAAATAAAAAACTGATATCACATTTACATAAGTATTCAGACCCTTTACTTAGGGGTCTACTTTGTTGAAGCACCTTTGGCAGCCATTACAGCCTCGAGTTTTCTTGGGTATGACGTTACAAGCTTGGCACAGTTGTATTAGGGGAGTTTCTCCGATTATTCTCTGCAGATCGTCTCAAGCTCTGTCAGGTTGGATGGGTCACTGCACAGCTATTTTCAGGTCTCTCCAGAGATGTTTTATCGGGTTCAAGTCCGGGCTCTGGCTGGGCCACTCATGGACATTCAGAGACTTGTCCCGAAGCCACTCCTGCGTTGTCTTGGCTGTGTGCTTAGGGTCGTTGTCCTGTTGAAAGGTGAACCTTCGCCACCAGTCTGAGGTCCTGAGCGCTCTGGAACAGGTTTTCATCAAGGATCTCTCTGTACTTTCCTCTGTTCATCTTTTCCTCGATCCTGACTAATCTCCCAGTCCCTCCCAGTCTGAAAAACATCCCCACAGCATGATGCTGCTGCCACCACCATGCATCACCATAGGGATGATGTTGGCCAGGTGATGAGCGGTGCCTGGTTTCCTCCAGACGTGACGTTTGGCATTCAGGCCAAAGAGTTCAATCTTGGTTTCATCAGACCAGAGAATCTTGTTTCTCATGGTCTGAGAGTCTTTTAGGTGCCTTTTGGTAAACTCCAAGCGGGCTTTCATGTGCCTTTTACTGAGGAGTGGCTTCCATCTGGCCACTCTACCATAAAGGCCTGATTGGTGGAGTGCTGTAGAGATGGTTGTCCATCTGGAAGGTTCTCCCATCTCCACAGAGGAACTCTGTCAGAGTGACCATCAGGGTCTTGGTCACCTCACTGACAAGGCCCTTCTCCCCCGATTGATCAGTTTGGCCGGGCGGCCAGCTCTAGGAAGAGTCTTGGTGGTTCCAAACTTCTTCCATTTAAGAATGATTGAGGACACTGTGTTCTTTGGGTCCTTCAATGCTGCAGAATTTTTTTTTTGCTCTTCCCCAGATCTGTGCCTTGACACAATCCTGTCTCTGAGCTCTACGGACAATTCCTTCGACCTCATGGTTTGGTTTTTGCTTTGAAATGCACTGTCAACTGTGGGACCTTATATAGACCGGTGTGTGCCTTTCCAAATCAGTTGAATTTACCACAGGTAGGCTCCAATCAAGTTGTAGAAACATCTCAAGGATGATCAATGGAAACAGGATGCACATGAGCTCAATTTCGAGTCTCATAGCAAATGGTCTGAATACTTATGTAAATAAGGTATTATTATTTTTTATTTTTTTTGCAAACATTAAAAAAAAACTGTTTTCGCTTTGTCATTATGGGGTATTGTGTGTAGATTAATTGTTTTCCTCATCAATTGAATCCATTTTAGAATAAGGCTGTAACGTAACAAAATGTGGAAAAATTGAAGTGGTCTGAGTACTTTCCGAATGCACTGTATATCCGCCTACACTGACACACATACACACACTAACACATACACACACTCACCCACCACTTACGCTGCTGCCATACTGTTTTCCATTTGTAATATTATTTATCCTGCTACCAGTCACTTTCTCCTAATCCCTGCCTACATGTACGTACCTACCTCAGTACTCCAGTATCCTTGCACATTGTACATTTGGTACTGACTCCGTGTTCAGCGTACTCTCTTATTTCTTATTTATCATGTTTTTTGCAACAATAAAAATATTTGTAATACTATTTGATATTGAATACTGCACTGTTGGGTAGGGCTTCCAAGATAAGCATTTCACTGTAATTGTGCATGTGACAAATGTAACTTGAAACTTAACATTGAAACTCAATCGAAGGGCCTATCGATAGAAATGTCTCGGTAGAGCACCCCTATTGTTTAATGTGGTTGCTCTCTAAGCAGATCAAATGGAGATTGGTGTAATTGTTAACGGAAAATAGACTCCCAGACAGCTCATTAGAACAACACACAGTCCTCTCTGTTTGCGTTAAAAGACCAAGCGCAGAACATTAAAATGGAGCGTGTCCATCATACAATTACACTTTATATACAAAAGTATGTGGACAGCCCTACAAATTAGTGGATTCAGCTATGTCAACCACACCTGTTGCTGACAGGAGTGTAAAACTGAGCACACAGCCATGCAATCTCCATAGACAAACATTGATATTAGAATGGCATTGCTGAAGTGACTTTCAACGCGGCACTGTCATAGAGTGCCACCTTTCCAACATGTTAGTTCGTCAAATTTCTGCCCTGATAGAGCTGCCCCGGTCAACTGTAAGCGTTCCAAACTGCCCCTGGAAGTAACGTCAGCACAAGGACTGTTTGTCAGGTGCTTCATGAAATGGGTTTCCATGGCCGAGCAGCCGCACACAAGCCTAAGATCACCATGCGCAATGCCAAGCGTTGGCTGGAGTGGTGTAAAGCTCACCGCCATTGGACTCTGGAGCAGTGGAAACACGTTCTCTGCAGTGATGAATCACGCTTCACCATCTGGCAGTCCAGCGGACACATCTGGGTTTGGCGTATGCTAGGAGAACGCTACCTGTCCGAATGCATAGTGCCAACTGTAAAGTTTGGTGGAGGAGGAATAATGGTCTGGGGCTGTTTTTCATGATTCGGGCTAGGCCCCTTAGTTCCAGTGAAGGGAAATCTTAACGTTACAGCAAGCAATGATATTATAGATGATTCTGTGTTTCCAACTTTGTGGCAACAGTTTGGGAAAGGCCCTTTTCCTGTTTAAGCATGACAATGCCCCCGTGCACAAAGCGAGGTCCATACAGAAATGGTTTGTTGAGATCAGTGTGGAAGAACTTAACTGGCTTGCACAGAGCTTTGACCTCAACCCCATTGAACACCTTTTAGGATGAATTGGAACGCAGAGCCAGGCCTAATCGCCCAACATCAGTGCCTGACTTCACTAATGCTCTTGTGGCTGAATGGAAGCAAGCCCCCTCAGCAATGTTCCAACATTTAGCGGAAAGCCTTCCCAGAAGAGTGGAGGCTGTTATAGCAGCAAAGGGGGGACCAACTCCATATCAATGCTCATGATTTTGGAATGAGATGTTCGACAAGCAGGTCTCCACATACTTTCAGTCATGTAGTGTATCTATACAATAACTGAGAACTCCAATTTCAAACAATTAGCCTTCTACAGAGATAATGTAGCCTTCTACAGAGATAAATGGGTTAACAGGCTATTTGTCAGGTGCTTCATGTTGGCAGGGTTTTGTTTGCTTAGCTGATTCCTGTGGATCTCAAAGCAGGAACACACTGAGCCCTGTTAACCTGAGCGGATGAATATCTCGGACAGCTTGTAGGATGCTCTCCCTCTGTCAGTCCTCCGTGATCTGAAGCAATATCTCTGGGTGACACCTCACTTTGTAGTGCCTGGCAACATTACTCTTCAAATGTCAGAACCATGTTGTGGAGACACACACTCATCTTCAACCTAATTCAAACATACGGGTTTATTTATGGAACACCAACTTGTGGAAACCTCCAACGGGATTTAGTCGATGTTTGCAACACAGTTGTAGCTCTATGTGTGCACGTGGGTATGTGTTAGTATGGGTTGGAGGGAGTGGAGGACTGCCATACTGTTAGTTCAGCTTTCATATCACACTCCTACCGGGAAGGAAGTTCTGAGTGGCGAATTTCAGAACAGCATATTGGAAAACATCCATGAACGCCCACACATGCATGGACGCGTGCATGCGTATACACACAGAGACACACAACACACACTATATACACACACACACACACACACACACACACACACACACACACACACACACACACACACACACACACACACACACACACACACACACACACACACACACACACACACACACACACACACACACACACACACACGAGCCATACATTGCCAGCTGGTTATCTGCTAAGCACTATTCAAGGTCCATAAAGTACGGTAATAGGCTTCATCTAAGACCTTTGTTTTTTTCCATGTGATCGCTAGCCTATCAGTACATAATGGCTCCATGCATCTCCCTCCATATGCTCTGTACATGTGTTGTGCATCAGTCCAGTTTGGGCAGGGATCAACTGCTTTGGCAGCAGTGGCTGTCGTGCTCTCAAAGAGATGGCTAGCTGCAGGGAAACTCAGACTTTTATCTCTTTCCAAGTGTCCAGTTTTTCTCTGGTTTTTCTCCTGTTGTTTTGAGTGCTCTATGTCATGCACATCATACAATGAATGGGGCCGACATCATGGCCAACATGACACATGTCATCATTGACGGTCTACCCCTGCAGACAGCTACATTGGTCAAAAAACTGAACTCAAAAAGGAGATTATGAGGTCATGTGCCTTTTTCCTTCTTATATTATCAACCGTCACCAGACCACAGAGTAGAAATATGCAAACAATTCAGCCAAGCAGTCAAAGCTTCACTGACTTGCAAGTGACTCGTTTTCATGTTAACTGTCGGTCGAAGTCCGATTTGTTTGTTCAGAGCTGAACTGAGTGGTGATGTCTGGAGCCCATAGACCGTATGCTGGAGCTTGACAGATAGAGGGGAGATGAGAGACAGTTTAAGCTGATACCAAACCGAGGTGGCGACTGCAGGAACGGACAGGTAAGAACAGAGATCGAGGCCCATTCCTCCCCCTCCCTCCATCCTTGGGAGTTGGATTCTACCTGGGAGGGAAGGAAGGAAGATGGTGACTCACTACCTGTCAGGATCGCGTTATAGCAATATCCCCCTCCACTTAAAGAGACACTCAACTCAAGTGGCCTCCTTTGTTCAGGCATGTGTTCTGCCTCTTAAGACTACCTCTGTCTGTGGGGTCTCACTGCTATTCTGCTACTGCCAGACTCTGACAGGATGGTGATAAGGTTAGGCTGCTTTAAATGTTGTACTGGGGGGTATTGAGTTATACCAGGCCGCTGTAGGCATAATGTAGAAGCTTTGTGGAGTTTGTTAACCCAGATATCTGATTGGGTATCTTGGCATTAGGTGAGCTGGGTAGATCTGACATCTCTTAATGGAGGGCTGAGAGTTGTTCGGTACCGACCGGGTTAAGTACCTGCGATGACTAGAGGATGGTACAGCATAACACCAAGGCTGGTCCACATTGATAACAACTACATCAACCTAATAGGCCATCTTATTATTATCATGTCATCTCTCCTCAATGTTTCTCTCTCTGTGGGATTACTGGTTCTCTTGCTTTCTTTCTCTTGCTTTTTGTTGTTGCTGCTGTTGTTATTTTGGTTCTGTACTCCGGCACGTTTGATTTGAACTGACACAATGACTGAGGTTCAGGTGCAGAAGGTAACCGTTCATTTGAGGGTATTTTCATCCATATCGGGTGAACCGTTTAGAAATTACAGCACTTTTTTGTACATAGTCACACCCCATTTTAGGGGACCAAAAGTATTGGGACAAATTCACTTAGATGTGTATTAAAGTAGTAAAACGTGTAGTATTTGGTCCCATATTGTCACGTTCCTGACCTGTTTTCTGTTAGTTTTGTATGTGTTAGTTGGTCAGGACGTGAGTTTGGGTGGGCAGTCTATGTTTTGTGTTTCTATGTTGGTTTAAGGGTGACCTGATATGGCTCTCAATTAGAGGCAGGTGGTTTTCATTTCCTCTGATTGAGAGCCATATGAAGGTAGGTGTTTTCACATTGATTGTTGTGGGTGGTTTTCTCCTGTGTCTGTGTATGTTGCGCCACACGGGACTGTTTTCGGTTTGTTTGTTCGTTCGGTTTTTGTGTAGTCTGTTTTTCCTGTTCGTGCGTTCTTCGTGTTTCATGTAAGTTCTTACGTTCAGGTCAGTCTACGTTGTTTTGTATCTATTCAAGTGTTCTTCCTGTTTTTCGGTTTTGTTTAATAAATATAATGTCAAGTTACAACGCTGCGTCTTGGTCGAATCACCACTCCTCCTTTTCGTATGAAGAGGAGGAGGAATTCCGTTACACATATTCCTTGCACGCAATGATTACATCAAGCTTGTGACTCCACAAACTTTTTGGATGCATTTGCTGTTTGTTTGGTTGTGTTTTAAATCATTTTGTGCCCGATAGAAATGAATGGTAAAAAATGTATTGTGTCATTTTGGAGTCACTTTTATTGTAAATAAGAATAGAATATGTTTCTTAACACTTCTACATTAATGTGGATGCTACCATGATTACAGATCATCCTGAATTAATCATGAATAATGGTGAGTGAGAAAGTTACAGAGGCATAAATATAATACCCTCACAAGAAAGCTTACCTCTCCTGTTATTGTACCGGTGAGAGGTTAGCATGTCTTGGGGGTATGATATCCAATATGGGTCAAAATACCCTCAAATTGAAGCTGACAGTCTGCACTTTCCTTGTATCATTTCAAATCCAAAGTGCTGGAGTACACAGTCAGAACAAAAACAAAATTGTCACTGTCCCAATACTTTCGGCGTTCACTGTATTTAACCCCTTTTTAGGGGGCACAAAACTACCTCCATACCGGGTTACCTTCAGACAAGTCCTGTGACACAACAGAAAACACTATCGCGTTCGTAAGCGTCTCCCCTTTCATCCATATCCGGGTTATAATAGTTATTAGGCCAAATCCTTCTGAAAACTAAAGACGTTTTCGCGAGAAGACTGATTTTCGGGATGTCTCCTGGTCTGACAAACAGCGGCAGTAGCTCTGCCACTTTCTAGTGCAGATGCGGAAGGCTGACATAGGCGGATGCAGTGGATTGTGACACAGCCCGTGCAAAAAAACATCTCTCTAGCTTATAAATGTATAGATTTTTATGGGGATGTTTTATTATGTTAATTCGTTTGGGTGAGTCAAAGGATTTAAACCAACACTAGTTATTTTCTCTGTTTTCTCTGTACCATTTCTGGGTGAGACTGTGTCACTTGTTATACTGTGATTCTGGAGACAGACAGATGCAGTGTAGTTTTACCCACAGAGCTAGGATAGCATCAGCCTCATCCAAACAAGACAAAGACAGGTAGAACAGAGCAGTGCAGAGCCATGTCAGTGATAGGGCTGAGATAGATTGAGATGGCTGGAGGGAGATGGAGGAGAATAGGAGAAGGAGAAGGAGGGGTGGAGGCATCAGGGCTGACAACCAGTCTGACGATCCTATAAGTACCAGTGTCTCCATTCTCACCACTCTCTCCCAGCACAGAGAGATGTGTGTGTGTGTGTGTGTGTGTGTGTGTGTGTGACCCATACATATTGACCTTCAGTCTCCCAGATTGTGACCCTGTTAGGTGTAACATTACCAGACAGAGAGGAGAGGGTGATGACAAACAAACAGAGAGAATCTACACTCTGATTGTCTTAACGAGGCTCCTCAGCTCGTAGCATATGTTCATAAGATCCTGTGACTTTACAGTAGGTGAAAAAGGGTGATGTACTGTATCATTGTGCAATGCAAGTCAATGTTCTCATTTAATAAATCCTGAGAAAACGGATCATTTGAAATCCCCTGAAAGCTGAAAGTAGAGTCAGTGTTTCAGTCGGTTCTGCATGCCGTGCTCCACTCAGGAAAAGCCCCGGCCGCTTAAGTGGAACACAATATCCAAAATCGACGGAGCAGCTCCTCTCATCGGTGCATGAACCCCTTAAGTTAAACAGAACCTGTTAATGTCAGACCTATTTTTGTCAGCCATCCATCCACAACCTCATAATACTCTGTCATTTCGGGGAGAAAACTATCCCCATTTGTCAGCTGCTGGGGCTGTATTTTCTCATGGTTCAGAGTGGTGGTAGTTCAGCAGCCGATTAATTCCTGCTGATAATTTGGAGTGCAACCCAAATGGCACCCTATTCTCTACATAGTGCACTACTTTTGACCAGGGCCCATAGGGGCCTGGTCAAAAGTAGTGCACCACATAGGGAAAGGATGCGATTTGAGATCCTTTCTCTGGTGTCCGTGACTAGGAGGGCAGTGATTGAGTACTATACTCAGTGGAAACTAGCAGGGAAGGGAATGGCTTTCCTCCCTCCACACACACGATAATGATTGATAAATAATAGTCTCGAGTCGGTACTCTTCACTCGGTGTGTTAATGATGGGGACATGGTGAGGAGAGAGTGGAGTTAAAGACTTCAGTGAGTTAAACCTTCCACTGCCTCTATGTGCCTTCCTGACTGCCTGGCTGATTGCTACTCAGTCAATATTCACAACACTATATTCAGTGTCAGTGAATTGGGCTTTCAATCCTGAGTAGGCAGGTTTCCATTGACCCGGGTTGATTCGACTTAAGCAATGTAATGGAGACGTCAGATGTAGGAGACATTTTCTAAATGTCAACTATCATTTTATCCGTTCGACAGGGGTGTATTTTTTATTTTGTCAAACTTCCTTTATTGCAAAAATGTATGATGGAAACAGTGTTTTTCAAATAAATGGTGATTGTCGAATCATTTTGAAGTTGCGGGCACGTGATGTCATCACGAAAATGCCTACTGCTTGGAAAATCTATTTATTCACCTATAAAATAATGTTTCTTTGCAGGGCAAGGATTGTCTTGACTTTCAAGAATGCCCGCAATTTGAAAAATTGGACTCTGACGATAAGTAGGCCTAGGCACATGATAATTAGGAAAGGCCAATGACAAATATTTGTTAATTCTTGCATTCTGTCTATGCTAGCTTTTGAGGGCTACCTGAGACATGAAACACATACAGTTGAAGTCAGACGTTTACATACACTTAGGTTGGAGTCATTAAAACTCATTTTTAAACCACTCCACAAATTTCTTGTTAATAAACTATAGTTTTGGCAAGTCGGTTAGGACATCTACTTTGTGCATGACACAAGTCATTTTTCCAACAATTGTTTACAGACAGATTATTTCACTTATAATTCACTGTATCACAATTCCAGTGGGTCAGAAGTTTGCATACACTATGTTGACTGAGCCTTTAAACAGCTTGGAAAATTCCAGAAAATGATGTCATGGCTTTAGAAGCTTCTGATAGGCTAATTGACATCATCTGAGTCAATTGGAGGTGTACCTGTGGATGTATTTCAAGGCCTACCTTCAAACTCTTTGCTTGACATCATGGGAAAATCAAAAGAAATCAGCCAAAACCTCAGAAATAAAATTGTCGACCTCCACAAGTCTGGTTCGTCCTTGGGAGCAATTTCCAAACGCCTAAAGGTACCACGTTCATCTGTAAAAACAATAGTATGCAAGTATAAACACCATGGGACCACGCAACCGTCATACCGCTCAGGAAGGAAGACGCGTTCTGTCTGCTAGAGATGAACGTACTTTGGTGCAAAAAGTGCAAATCAATCCCAGAACAACAGCAAAGGACCTTGTGAAGATGCTGGATGACAAAAGTATCTATATCCACAGTAAAAGTCCTATATCGACATAACCTGAAAGGCCGCTTAGCAAGGAAGAAGCCACTGATCCAAAACTGCCATAAAAAGGCCAGACTACGGTTTGCAACTGCACATGGGGACAAAGATCATACTTTTTGGAGAAATGTCCTCTGGTCTGATGAAACAAAAATAGAACTGTTTGGCCATAATGACCATTGTTAAGTTTGGAGGTAAAAGGGGGAGGCTTGCAAGCCGAAGAACACCATCCCAACCGTGAAGCACGGGGGTGGCAGCATCATGTTGTGGGGGTGCTTTGCTGCAGGAGGGACTGGTGCACTTCACAAAATAGATGGCATCATGAGGTAGGAAAATTATGTGGATATATTGAAGAAACATCTCAAGACATCAGTCAGGAAGTTAAAGCTTGGTCACAAATGGGTCTTCCAAATGAACAATGACCCCAAGCATACTTCCAAAGTTGTGGCAAAATGGCTTAAGTAAAACAAAGTAAAGGTATTGGAGTGGCCATTACAAAGCCCTGACCTCTATCCCATAGAAAATGTGTGGGCAGAACTGAAAAAGTGTGTGTGAGCAAGGAGGCCTACAAACCTGACTCAGTTACATCAGCTCTGTCAGGAGGAATGGGCCAGAATTCACCAAATTTATTGTGGGAAGCTTATGGATCAGGAGGAATGGGTCAGAATTCACCCAACTCATTGTGGGAAGCTTGTGGAAGGCTACCCGAAACGTTTGACCCAAGTTAAACAATTTAAAGGCAGTGCTACCAAATACTAATTGAGTGTATGTAAACTTCTGACCCACTGGGAATGTGATGAAAGAAATAAAAGCTGAAATAAATCATTCTCTCTACTATTATTCTGACATTTCACATTGTTAAAATAAAGTGGTGATCCTAACTGACCTAAGACAGGGAATTTTTACTTGGATTAAATGTCAGGAATTGTGAAAAACTGAGTTTAAATATATTTGGCTAAGGTGTATGTCAACTTCCGACTTCAACTGTAGGTGGGCATTGGATACAGGCTGTCGTCACGTTATTAATGTGCTAAATGGGTAATGGAAACACTTCAGCCACTTTTTATCTTATACATTTTTTAAAGGTGTGACATCATTACGTCCAGCTGTTTTTATTGACACAATAGAATAGAAACGCAAGCAATTGTACTTTCTATAAAAACTTTGTAAATGTCGGGACAAGTTAATGGAAAAAATAGCTAGTGATTGAGTTTTTTGTTGCTGTTAAAGCTGAATCCGTATTAGGAGAAATAGCGCCACTTGCTACCACAGGCATATTTTGTTATTGTTTTTGTTTTGTTAATTAAACGGAGAAGAGGAGCTCCAGCGTTGTGGTAAAACATTTTTGGAGTACATACTCTACTGTTATATCCCTCGTGCAATGATGTCCGACAAAAGAAAACAGTGTTCTTTGTTTGAAGTAACGTCTTGTTGTTGGAATATCGCAAATACGGTTCCAACAGCCCAACAGGTTCCAACAGCCAGAAGAGGACTGGCCACCCCTCATAGCCTGGTTCCTCTCTAGGTTTCTTCCTAGGTTTTGGCCTTTCTAGGGAGTTTTTCCTAGCCACCGTGCTTCTACACCTGCATTGCTTGCTGTTTGGGGTTTTAGGCTGGGTTTCTGTACAACACTTCGAGATATTAGCTGATGTACGAAGGGCTATATAAAATAAACTTGATTTGATTTGATTTGTTGCCTTCGTACAGCATACAGTGCATTCGGAATGTATTCAGACCCTTTAACTTTTTCCACATTTTGTTACGTTACAGCCTTATTCTAAAATTGGTTAAATTGTTTTTTTACTCATCAATCTACACACAATACCCAATAATGACAAAGCAAAAACAAGTTTAGACATTTTTGCAAATGTATTACAAATAAAAAACGGAAATATGACATTTACATACAGTTCCAGTCAAAAGTTTTAGAATACCTACTTACTATTAACTAAATTGTAGAATAATAGTAAAGACATCAAAACTATGAAATAACACATATGGAATCATGTAGTAACCAAAAAATGTTAAACAAATGAAAATATATTTTATATTCTTCAAAGTAGCCACCCTTTGCCTTGATGACAGCTTTCCACACTCTTGGCATTCTCTCAACCAGCTTCAACGGGAATGCTTTTCCGGCAGTCTTGAAGGAGTTCCCACATATGCTGAGCACTTATTGGCTGCTTTTCCTTCACTCTGCGGTCAAACTCATCCCAAACCATCTCAATTGGGTTGAGGTCAGGAGTTTGTGGAGGCCAGGTCATCTGATGCAGCACTCCATCACTCTCCTTCTTGGTCAACTAGCCCTTTTCCAGCCTGGAGTTGTGTTGAGTCATTGTCCTGTTGAAAAACAAATGATAGTCCCACTAAGCACAAACTAGGTGGGATGGCGTATCGCTGCAGAATGCTGTGGTAGGCATGCTGGTTTAGTGTGCCTTGAATTCTAAATAAATCACCAACAGTGTCACCAGTAAAGCAACCCCACACCATCACACCTGGTTGTCCCATCTCCAAAGAGGAACTCTGGAGCTCTTTCAGAGTGACAATTGGGTTCTTGGTCACCTCCCTGACCAAGGCTCTTCTCCAGCTCTAGGAAGAGTCTTGGTGGTTCCAATCTTCTTCCATTTAAGAATGATGGAGGCTACTGTGCTCTTGGGGACCTTCAATGCTGCAGAAATGTTTTGGTACCCTTCCCCAGATCTGTGCCCCGACACAATCTTATCTTGTAGTTATATGGACAATTCCTTCGACCTCATTGCTTGGTTTTTGCTCAGACATGCACTGTCAACTGTGGGACCTTATATACAGTAGACAGGTGTGTGCCTTTCCAAATCATGTCCAATCAATTGAATTTACCACAGGTGGACTCCAATCAAGTTGTAGAAACATCTCAAGTATGATCAATGGAAACAGGGTGCACCTGAGCTCAATTTCGAGTCTCATAGCAAAGGGTCTGAATACTTATTTGATTTTAGAATAAGGATGTAACGAAACAAAATGTGGAAAAAGTCAAGGGGTCTGAATACTTTCCGAATACACTGTACATTTTTATTTGAATAATAAAAAGTCACTTGTGCTGAAAGAATCAAACACACTCTTACGCTGTTACACAATCTGATTTATTGTATATTCCAAGGTCACAACTCGCCTGTCTCTATAAAGTAGCTGTTAATACAGGAAGGGTTGGCTATAGGCTAATCTGTGAGTACATACAGTATGCACATACAGTCAGGTCCATAATTAATTGTCAACCTCGATAAATAGATTGTATGAAATAAATAATTGAAAAACTTTATGCTAAAAAAAAAGGGAAATGATTTTCTTTTAGACTTTGATACAGTATTTTTTGCTCATCTTCATCAAGTGTGCCAATAATTATGGACCTGACTGTATATAAGCTATGTGATGGGATGAAAGTGTAATTTAAAGGTCTCGGAGGGGAAGTGTGTGAACATTGGCCTGATCAACCTCTGGTCAGTAACGACTCCCACAGGGCCCTCTGTGTGTGTGTGTGTGTGTGTGTGTGTGTGTGTGTGTGTGTGTGTGTGTGTGTGTGTGTGTGTGTGTGTGTGTGTGTGTGTGTGTGTGTGTGTGTGTGTGTGTGTGTGTGTGTGTGTACGTGTGTGTGTACGTGTGTGTGTACGTGTGTCTTTAGGTCTGTCTCACTCTCCCGCCCTGGTTCAAAGGGATAGAGAAGGTCTACTATGCATTGGTATAATCCCCACAACACATGTTTAACCATTACGCTCTCAACAGAACCGTGTTGTCGAGCCCCTGCTGATTAACCCTGCATATACTCTGAGACGTAGCTAGTTATCCAATCAACCCTCTATAAGCCATGTTTTGTGTTCAGAGCTAAGGCCTAGTGATCCACTGAACCAGTGTGTCTTATTAAACTCCCTTTGGGTCTCAGCCAAAATTAGCAAACAGTCCCCCTGCTATTTTCCGACAACCCCACCTTCCCACTCCTTCATGTCTACTGAATACACAAGAACATACCTGTGCCCATTGTGTTAAGAATCACTCAGTGACTAAGAAAGCCTGACAATCACCCCCTTCGCTATGCTCTTCCAGGACCATCTACCTGTCACCACAGCCTTCTAGAAGAGCTGTTGCCATAACAGGGCTGTGAGACTGGGTGTCAGGGGCTTTTCTCACAATCAAGGGCTTGACTGATCACAGGTCAGTGAGTGGGTGGAGGTTTTAAGAGGTCTCAAGATTGATTTATAACAGTTTGGCAGTCTTCACGTGTAATGATACCACAATCAACTCAATGAGGTGTTCTCAAATAGACACTAGCTAACACTCTAGCTGAAAACATTAGCTTGAGTCTGTCATGTTCTCTCCTTCCTGTCCATCATTTAGATTTTCTGTCCGCTGTACATTATTAGGATGGTGACACTCGCTGTTTATTATCTATGCATAGTCACTTTACAAATTACCTCGACTAACCTGTACTCTTACACATTGACTCGGTACCGGTACCCCCTGTAAATAGCCTCGTTATTGGTCTATAATTTTCTGGTGTTACTTGTTTTTTTTAAATTCACTTTTAGTTTATTTAGTAAATATTTTCTTAACTCTATTTCTTGAACTACATTTTTGGTAAAGGTTATAAGTAAGAATTTCATGGTAAGGTCTGTTGCATTCGAGGCGTGTGACAAATAAAATCTGATTTGATCTGAAGCCGTCAATGCTGTCTCTGCATCTGTGTGCTAAGGAATTGCGTTACGTGATTCACACCCATCCAGTTGTTTTTCTTTTTGAGTTTTTCCATGGACTATGACACACACGGGCGTTGGGTGTAAATGTCCCGTCGCAATTGCTACAACTGTCTCTTATTAAATCTAGTCTTGTCCCACCTGTCAACATGCTGCCTTGCCTCCCCGAAGTCTGTGATGATCCAAGTCTCTCAGTGTTGTAACAGGAGAGAGCCATCTGTAAGTATGTGTTCAAAGCGACATACTTTCGTCTTAGATATCAAACATTTGGCAGAGCACCAGTGTAAGTAACTCAATAAGTTATTGCAGTAAAGGGGATACAAGGCGCTCAAGCGTAACATCACGCAGTGCCTTTCATTTGTCTCTACTCTCTCTCTTTCTACCTTTCTCTTTCTTTCTCTTCATCCCCTCCTCTCTCTCTCTCTCTCCACTTCACTTCACTTCACTCCACACTGGGGATCTCCCCAGTTCCCAAAGCCAGTGACACTAACAAATCCCCCATCTCTCCTCTCCAGGTTTCAAATGGCCTTTTCCCTGTGGCTAATGTTTTGTCATCCGGTACAGTGATGTTATGTGAATTACCTTGCGCTGGCGCAGGAGAGGTGCCTTGTGGGTGATTTATCACCTGTTTGGTCGAGCCGGCTGGGGGAGACGGAGGCGAGCGCCGATCGGTTGGTTCCTCTCGGTCTGACGTGCAGAGAGACCATCTGGTGCAGGGGGGTTAATTGAGGGCGATTAAGGTGATTAATAGGTTTGTTTGAAGTGAAAACACAAGACAGAACGGCTTCTGTTACAGCCCAAATATTTTGGGGGAAAAGCCATCAGCCAAGTGTGGGTGGAGTGGAGGGAGAGCGGAGGAGGAAAGGGGGCCTGAGTGGTAGTGACAAATACGATTAGGCTGTGTGTGAATGTGGTGTGTGTGTCTGAAATGGATGTATGAAAGCAGGTTTTGTGTGTCCGTGTCCCTGTGTGTATCCCTGTGTGTGTATGTGTCTCAGGTGGAGGCGTTGTTAAAGCAGGTGTGTGTGTGAGTATGTGTGTGTGTGTGTGTGTGTGTGTGTGTGTGTGTGGGTGTCTCTCTCTCTCTCTCTCTCTCTCTCTCTCTCTCTCAGACCGAGTCTGGCAGTAACAGAGCAGGCTCCAAAGACAGCCCCAGGTCGGAAGGGAAGGTGAGAGGCTGAAGGCCGGCAGGCAGGTAGGCCTGATGGTGATGGTGTGGGGAAACAGAGCCCTGTGCTGTGTGCACTGAGGAGGAAAGAGTAATATTGACACGGAGCTAGCTGCTTATAAAGAGCAACTGTTTCTACTCCAACTCTCATGATTGTCTGTGCGAGACGACTCAGTTTAAGTTTGCCATGACGTTGGTGACTGTTTAACAAGAGTGTGTGTGTGTACATCTGTGTGTGTCTGAGCAGAGCATGTGTATTAGGGAGTAAGTGTGTGTGTGGTTGTGTGCTTCTGTAAGGAACTACGACAGTGTGTGTGTGTTATATTTTGTCTTACTTGAGAGTGTGTTTGAGAGTGTGTGTATTTGTGTGTGCATGCCTGCGCAGCCAAGTCGTTCAAGATTGATGTGGAAATTGGACGTCTATACACATCCTGAGGACGTCGGGAAATGCCTACTAAACCAGCCACTAGGGGCAACATTGAGCGTTATTACCGTCAATTAGGCTGGTAATGGGTAATCCCATGAATCTGGATCAGAAGGTTGCGTGTTCGATCCCAGTCGTGGGCACTGGTTTTCAATGTTTCGGTTTTAACCCTGTCCCAAACCTTAACCTTAACCATTAGGAATGAATGTTTAAACTTTACCCTTGAAAAAGAAAAGGAGAGTCAAAAACTCTAGGAGCTCAGATGCAATAATTTAATAACCTAATAACCAACGTTTCGACAGACAAGTTGTCTTCATCAGGGTGTAATGACAAACACTGCAGGTCACTGGTTTATATAGTGTCAAAGGATACACACGGGTGTCTGTAATCATGGCTGGGTGTGTCTTGATATCATTAGTTAATTTAGAGATATAAGTAGAACATACAAAAAAACATGAATGGATAGCATACGATCATTGATACAATTTGGCTACATACTGTAAGCCTACAAACATTTACAATGAAACGCAAAATCACAATAATCACAAGAATGGCTTCAGATCAAAGTCTACGTCGAGACCGAAGGGAGCAAGGGTCTTTAAATGAAAGATCCAGGCGGCCTCTCGTTTTAACAATAAATCGTCGAGGTCACCCCCTCTCCTAGGGAGGGTGACGTGTTCGATGCCGATATAACTTAGGGACGAAATCGAGTGGTTCGCTTCCAAAAAGTGGGCCACAACTGGGTACGTCGAGTTCGTTCACCTAATGGTGCTACGATGCTCTGAGATTTGTACTTTTAACTCACGCTTCGTTTTACCCACATCATTTTTACCACAAGGACAAGTTCTAAGATAAATAAGTGCCATAGTAGAGCGCGTAATAACACCTTTGATCGGGATCCGTTTCCCTGTTTGGGGTTGTGTGAAGGATCTACATTTGTAAGTGCCATTGCATTGAGCGCAGGCATTACACTCGTAGTTTCCATCCAGTAGACGCACAAATAGTCGTTGTGCAGGGATATTTTGAGGTTTACCAATTGATCTCTGAGATTTCTGCCCCGTGAGAATATGACCAAGGGAGGTTCCGAAAACACATTACCGTCATCGGATCTTAGAATGTGCCAATGTTTGTTAACGATTCCTTAATTTGTTCAGAGCACTTTGAATGCAAGAATGCTTCGTTTTGCGAGACTGTCCTTGGAAGAGATAATGTCTTGATTTGTTTAGAATTTTCTCAATGGCAGTATTAATCTGACCATTTTTGTACCCCCTCTACTTGAATTTCCTTTGCGTCTCAGCCATGGCACTTACAAATGTAGATCCTTCACACAACCCCAAACAGGGAAACAGATCCCGATCAAAGGTGTTATTACGCGCTCTACTATGGCACTTATTTATCTTAGAACTTGTCCTTGTGGTAAAAATTATGTGGGTAAAACGAAGCGTGAGTTAAAAGTACAAATCTCAGAGCATCGTAGCATCATTAGGTGAAAGAACTTGACGTACCCAGTTGTGGCCCACTTTTTGGAAGCGAACCACTCGATTTCGTCCCTAAGTTATATCGGCATCGAAAACGTCACCCTCCCTAGGAGAGGGGGTGACCTCGACAATTTATTGTTAAAACGAGAGGCTGCCTGGATCTTTCATTTGAAGACCCTTGGTCCCTTCGGTCTCGACGTAGACTTTGATCTGAAGCCATTCTTGTGATTATTGTGATTTTGCGTTTCATTGTAAATAGTTGTAGGCCTATGTAGCCAAATTGTATCAATGATCGTATGCTATCCATTCATGTTTTTTGTATGTTCTACTTATACAGTGGGGCAAAAAAGTATTTAGTCAGCCACCAATTGTGCAAGTTCTCCCACTTAAAAAGATGAGAGAGGCCTGTAATTTTCATCATAGGTACACTTCAACTATGACAGACAAAATGAGAAAAAAAAATCCAAAAAATCACATTGTAGAATTTTTTATGAATTTATTTGCAAATTATGGTGGAAAATAAGTATTTGGTCACCTACAAACAAGCAAGATTTCTGGCTCTCACAGACCTGTAACTTCTTCTTTAAGAGGCTCCTCTGTCCTCCACTCGTTACCTGTATTAATGGCACCTGTTTGAACTTGTTATCAGTATAAAAGACACCTGTCCACAACCTCAAACAGTCACACTCCAAACTCCACTATGCGCAAGACCAAAGAGCGGTCAAAGGACACCAGAAACAAAATTGTAGACCTGCACCAGGCTGGGAAGACTGAATCTGCAATAGGTAAGCAGCTTGGTTTGAAGAAATCAACTGTGGGAGCAATTATTAGGAAATGGAAGACATACAAGACCACTGATAATCTCCCTCGATCTGGGGCTCCACGCAAGATCTCACCCCGTGGGGTCAAAATGATCACAAGAACGGTGAGCAAAAATCCCAGAACCACACGGGGGGACCTAGTGAATGACCTGCAGAGAGCTGGGACCAAAGTAACAAAGCCTACCATCAGTAACACACTACGCCGCCAGGGACTCAAATCCTGCAGTGCCAGACGTGTCCCCCTGCTTAAGCCAGTACATGTCCAGGCCCGTCTGAAGTTTGCTAGAGAGCGTTTGGATGATCCAGAAGAAGATTGGGAGAATGTCATATGGTCAGATGAAACCAAAATATAACTTTTTGGTAAAAACTCAACTCGTCGTGTTTGGAGGACAAAGAATGCTGAGTTGCATCCAAAGAACACCATACCTACTGTGATGCATGGGGGTGGAAACATCATGCTTTGGGGCTGTTTTTCTGCAAAGGGACCAGGACGACTGATCCGTGTAAAGGAAAGAATGAATGGGGCCATGTATCGTGAGATTTTGAGTGAAAACCTCCTTCCATCAGCAAGGGCATTGAAGATGAAACGTGGCTGGGTCTTTCAGCATGACAATGATCCCAAACACACCGCCCGGGCAACGAAGGAGTGGCTTCGTAAGAAGCATTTCAAGGTCCTGGAGTGGCCTAGCCAGTCTCCAGATCTCAACCCCATAGAAAATCTTTGGAGGGAGTTGAAAGTCCGTGTTGCCCAGCAACAGCCCCAAAACATCACTGCTCTAGAGGAGATCTGCATGGAGGAATGGGCCAAAATACCAGCAACAGTGTGTGAAAACCTTGTGAAGACTTACAGAAAACGTTTGACCTCTGTCATTGCCAACAAAGGGTATATAACAAAGTATTGAGAAACTTTTGTTATTGACCAAATACTTATTTTCCACCATAATTTGCAAATAAATTCATTAAAAATCCTACAATGTGATTTTCTGGATTTTTTTTTTCTCATTTTGTCTGTCATAGTTGAAGTGTACCTATGATGAAAATTACAGGCCTCTCTCATCTTTTTAAGTGGGAGAACTTGCACAATTGGTGGCTGACTAAATACTTTTTTGCCCCACTGTATCTCTAAATTGACCAATGATATCAAGACACACCCGGCCATGATTACAGACACCCGTGTGTGTCCTTTGACACTATATAAACCAGTGACCTGCAGTGTTTGTCATTACACCCTGATGAAGACAACTTGTCTGTCAAAGCGTTGGTTATTAGGTTAGGAAATTATTGCATCTGAGCTCCTAGAGTTTGCGGCCCTCCTTTTATTTTTCAAGTGTTCTATTCCGCTAGCCAGCACCTCGCGTAAACTACAGACCCGGGTTTGATCCTGGGCTGTATCACAACCGGCCGTGATCGGGAGTCCCATAGGGCGGTGCACAATTGGCCCACCGTCATCCGGGTTAGGGGAGGGATTGGCCGGAGTAGGCCCTCATTGTAAGTAAGAATTTGTTCTTAACGGACTTGCCTAGTTAAATAAAATTAAATAAATGTTTAAAAAAATATGTTTTGGAGAAATGGAAAGATACAGAGCAGCAGGAGCAACAAAAACACGTTTGTGTGTGGAGCAACTTCGAAATTTGGAGCACGTGGATGAATGTCTCATTCTGTAGTGCGACTGTGATAGTGTGTTGTATTTGTGTGCGTGTGGGGTGTGCACACTTGCCTATACAGCCCGTGCAGTGTGTGTGTACCATTCTGAGAGTGAAAATGAGCTTCTCTTTCATAGGAAACATAGTCTCACAGTCTATGGTTCCCATAGTCTTTCTCGAAGGCATTCCTCATTACCCGTGGAAAGCCTGAAGTTATATGTAGTACTACTCGTCTGAATCAAGTACTGCTTTTTCCCACAAGCACCACATAAATGGGAGGCAGTCAATACTGTTGCATAATAATAGATACCATTACCTTCAGAGCGTAGAATCCCCTTCTCTTTCCATTTCAGTAAATGAAGTGTCAGTGGAAGACTTTCTGATTTATGTCTGTAATTCTACACCATGATTGTACCTGTGTTAATTCCTTTTGTATTATGCTGCATTGCCCTAGCCTGCACTGGACCGTGTTAGACTTCAAATCTGTTTATGCAATATCATTACAAGTAACCTTATACAAGATATAGAGTGATATATAGAATCATTCATGTTGAATGTGGTCAGTCAGTTGGAGCGTAGAGAAGGAGTGGGTTACTCTGGTCTATAGGCTTGACTCACTGTTCAGCCGTTTATGGATCTGCTAACATACCCATGAAGGTCATCTGTCAAAACAGAGACTTACGATCAAATTGAAAGGAAGTGTTTTCATTTCAAAAAGAAAACAGCCTATCTGTGTGTGACAGATAATGACCATACGTTAAAGTGGCGTTGATTGTCAATTTAATTAACATGTCCCAATCAAAACATGTCTGTTTAAGACATAGAGCCTGTTTAAGGCTAGAGATATCACATTTTTTTTGCATGAGTCTCAATCCACCGCATCTGCCGATGTTGGCCTTCCGCATCTGCAGTGGAAAGAGGCAGAACTGTAGCGCTGTTTCTCAGACCAGGAGACATTGCGAAAATTGCTCTTCTCACGAAAACGCCTGTCGCCTCCGAACTGTTTGGGCTACAAACTAATATGGAAAGAGGAGGCTCTCACAAACACGATGGTGTTCTCCGTTTTGCTCTGCGACCGGGACTCGTCTGAAGTTAACTGTACCGGTTCAAATGTATTTAAAATGAAAAACTGAAATGTCTTGAGTCAGTAAGTATTCAACCCCTTTGTTATGGCAAGCCTAAATAAGTACAGGCGTAAAAATGTGCTTAAAAAGTCATGTAATAAGTTGCATGGACTCACTGTGTGCAATAATAGTGGTTAACATTATTTTTGAATGACTACCCCATCTCTACATCCCACACATACAATTATCTGTAAAGTACCTCAGTCGAGAAGTGGATTTCAAGCACAAATTAAACCACAAAGATCAGGGAGGTTATCCAATGTCTCGCAAAGAAGGGCACCTATTGATTGATGGGTGAAAATTAACAAAACAGACACTGACTATTCCTTTGCGCATGGTAAAGTTATCAGTTACGCTTTGGATGGTGTATCAATACACCCAGTCACTACAAAGGTACGGCATCCTTCCTAACTCAGTTGCCAGAGAGGAAGGAAACCGCTCAGGGATTTCACCATGAGGCAAATGGTGACTATAAAACAGTTGCATAGTTTAATGGCTGTGATAGGAGATAACTGAGGATGGATCAACAACATTGTACACTGCTCAAAAAAATAAAGGGAACACTTAAACAACACAATGTAACTCCAAGTCAATCACACTTTTGTGAAATCAAACTGTCCACTTAGGAAGCAACACTGATTGACAATAAATTTCAATACGCTGACAGACACAGCAAACCTTCTTGGCACAGCTCGCATTGATGTGCCATCCTGGATGAGCTGCACTACCTGAGCCACTTGTGTGGGTTGTAGATTCCGTCTCATGCTACCACTAGAGTGAAAGCACCGCCAGCATTAAAAAGTGACCAAAACATCAGCCAGGAAGCATAAGAACTGAGAAATGGTCTGTGGTCACCACCTGCAGAACCACTCCTTTATTGGGGGTGTCTTGCTAATTGCCTATAATTTCCACCTTTTGTCTATTCCATTTGCACAACAGCATGTGAAATTTATTGTCAATCAGTGTTGCTTCCTAAGTGGACAGTTTGATTTCACAAAAGTGTGATTGACTTGGAGTTACATTGTGTTGTTTAAGTGTTCCCTTTATTTTTTTGAGCAGTGTAGTTATGCCACAATACTAAACTAAATGACAGAATGAAAAGAAGGAAGCCAAATTCAATATTTGATCAAATGTTTTTTCGGGGGGGGGATACCTATAGGGACCCTAGAATTCAAGTTAAAAACAGACAAGCTTCATTCACCTCATCATCCGGTATATTGATCTCCAGTCAAAACACAGGACTGGAATAGGGAGGCCTGTTTGATCCCTGTGAATTATCATGGAAACCTGAGATGGATAAGAGCAGCCTTTTATTGACACTATATATTGTCACAGCTATTAGAGTAAATTGTATTCCGGACTCTAACCCTTCACAGGTTTTCCGCTCTCTCTGCTGCCGTTCTTTGTGTGTGGGGATCAAAGTGGATGGTTAGCTATGTAAACTATGGTTAGCTACAGTATGTCTGTAACCCTAAATAGCTTTTAAACAGCTGTTGTTATTGGAAGGTGAGGGCCAGCTGCTTAATGCGCTAATGACTAGGCTTTAGCTCAGCGGGCTAACACAATCTTGTGGCGTCTTCCAGTCAGTCACATACAGCACATTTTCTCATACAATATTACATCTTGCCATCTTGCCTTGCTCCAGCACCCCACCCTCCTAGCTCTCAGCTTCTGCCAGCTGTTATTCCCCAGAGGTCTCGTAACCCGACATCAAAACATTGTTTCATATGTCAATAACCCTCCACTTTTCCCCTTTTACGAGATTGGTCCCTGTGGTAATCAATCATTCTTAAGAGTGTGCCAATAAGTCAGCGTAGGAGCTTTACAGACGGAGACCCACATAACATTGTGGTGGATTGCCTTACCAGGACTGGGAATATGTTAGGCATGTTGTTGGTGTGGGTTACTCTGGGGGTAGAATCAGAACCAGGCTGGGTAAATACTGCGCTAATGGTTCACAGGGTGGAGGATCAAGGCTTTTTTCAGGGCTGTTATAACTGGCACCCTCTGCCAATAAAAGTATTGAACTGGCTGTGCTGGCATGCCTCTGCCCTGACATGGAGGGCGAAGGGGGTGAGGGTTGAGGCTGGGGTGGACTGTGAAGTTAAACCGAGAGCACTGTGGCGGGGATAAGGCAGGGATATCCTCTCACCTCTATGTTGCAGTAATCAATTTATGATGCAAATGGTACGCCCCTGAGTCACAAGTGGGGGGTCACTAGATCTGGTGATAGAGAGGTGATTTAACCCTATCATGAAATGAAGGTGAAGGTCACTGTCGCCAAATGACAATGCATCATCATCATCACCATCACCATAATCATAATTGTTATCTTCATAACTGCACATGACCCAGCAGCTTCTATATAGCCCTCGGTCTTATTGGCCTGTGCGGCTGAAAGGGGCTGAGGCAGGCTGACAGAGGAGAGGTTGCGGTGTGGTTTGTAATATTGCAGAGGTAGAGCTCCAGTGGCCAAGTGAAGGTAACAGTATCGCTGCACAGCTGCAACTGTGGGTGCCAGGGGCTGTTAGCTGTTGACTTGGCCTGAGAAGAGAGTGGCAGAGAGGGGAGTTGCCCACTCAACCCAAGTGGATGGATGGAAAATCCCCAAGCAGGTAGTTGTATGTGGGGAGAGACGAGAGAGAAAACTCTATATGGACGGTTTCAAATATGTTTTTAAAGCTGTGAAATGTCTATTCCACCAAGGCTGTCTCAGTTACACAGCCTGTCTATTACTAAGTGCTTGTGTTTGTGCTTCTGTAAGTGTTATGTGGGGTGGTTAGACCAAATCAAAAAGTGTATATTAGGAGAGGCTCAAAGTCGAGATCAGAGAAGGACAGTCCTGTTCCTCTTGATCCTAAGTGATGAAAAATATTCCTGAGAAATACTGTTTTATTCACTCGTTTCTGTATCTGTTACACTGTGTTGTATCTGTTACACTGTGTTGTATCTGTTACACTGTGTTACACTATACTGACCCACTTTGTTTCTTTTACTGTGCCGTTACTTTGGCTCGCTTTACTGGACAACACGTGGTGTATATTGTGTTGCATTGGAGTACCTTCAGTTTTTAACTGGTCTTGGTATATTCTGAGGCACGTGACTCCATACAACTGGCCTTTATTTTACTGGGCTCAGAAGGTGAAGTACAAGTGGTCACTGTCCAGCCCACCCACACTGTGAGGGATAGCACGCCTAGCAGAGCGAGAGGGTTGAGGTAGAGGGCCAGAGTTCTTGAACTGTGACAGCCAGGGCTCCAGGACCTTCCGGGGTGTGAGCCTGCCTGCCAAACTCAAGAACAGGGCAGAACCCAGAAAATCCCAGAGTCAGAGGAGCTGTATCAAAGAGCCTCCCTGTTGTCTCTGATACTAAACGTTGCTCAGGAACTGTCAGGGGACCTCAGACACTGATATGCACATTACACTAACATTATGGGCCGGTGGCTTCATGCTAGGCACTGCGCTAGGCCAGCAGAGTAAATAAATCTGTGGCGGTTGTGAGGTTGCGGATGGAGAGAGGCTTGGCCTGTGTTTGAAATAACAGCTCGGTCAGGGTCTGCTACAAGCCAAGCAGCGGTGTGTTTAGTAAAGGAAGCAGAGCTTAAGGGCCAAAGCAAGCTTTTTAAAACCATCTCTCTGAAATGAATATGGCTATAATGGAAAAGAGGTATAAGCGGGTGGAGGAATCTTAAAGCAGCCAAAAAGGTGGGTGACAAAAGACTGGAGGTTGAAGCTGTTTGGTAGAGCTGTTATGAATCTGATTGTGTTTAAAACAGCATCGAACTGCTCTGTCAGATACTGGACGCACTAACGCACACACGACTCAGGGCAAACATTTTTTTAAATGTTTATAAACTGTCGATAGGAAGCCGATTCAGACGTTTCCAAAGAGCAGACAGACAGGGAACATTATGGCTAATATTTCTGTCCCACACAATCCTAATGAGAAATGAGACAAGACTAGCATTCCGAGTGAGGTCACAATCTAGTAAACCCACAGCACACTATTCTAGCCATTCTAAAGATGCCCCAAAATGGAATGTGGGGATGAATGATTGGGTCTTCCTCTGTGCGAGGGGAAAAAATTGATTTATATCCCATGTATTATTCTTTACACGAGTCACTATCTCCCTTTGTGAGGGGTGCTTGTGTTTAACTACTACGGTGAGAATGGTAATTTCTGCCCTCCGCAAGGTCTTAATATTGCTAAATCCACATTGATAGACTAAATTAAAGACACAGACGCCCGTTCTTCTGTTCTGTCTGTCATTGGCACTGGTGGGCACACCTCTCTCTCTTCAGTGCAGAGCCTACCATCTATGAAAGGCCTGAGAGAGAGAGAAAAGAGAGGTTAAAGGCCTATCTTTCTGCATTCCCGAGATGTGCTGAGATAGTGAGCAAAGACCGGAGCAGCGTGCTATCACCACACGGTTGACGCCACACAGTCCAGAGTTGTCAAAACTATCTGGCTTTCATATCGCCCAGATGACAATGGGAGGACGAGAAAGAGAGAAGAAAGAAAACATAGTGAAGGATGCGGATCAGCTACGGGTTCAAACAAACCCAAGTAGCGTCAAGCTTGGCGTACCATGAAGAACAATGCATGTCGCCTACCCAGCAAACCTGGAACATTCACAGAACATTAGCGAAGATTCCCATTCTAGTTCTAGTTAGGGTTTTGTCTAACAATAGGATGATAACATCCCGACATTTCTTTCAGAAAATGTTTCAACGAAATATCCTTGGAATGTTGTGCACGACATCTGTATCAACCACCACAGAACATTGCCCAAATGTTCTCATTAGGCTTCCAGGTAATGTATTAACACAATGTACCAGTAATGTTTTTAGAACATACTGCCACAACAAAATGTGAGAGCAACGTTCTGGGAAGGTTCTTGCTACATCAGGCGAGTGTTTTATACAATCTATAATCATATAGACAACTGGATAGTATCATCAACAGCACAACTGGATCGTTTTTGTGTTAAGAGAACATTTGCCGCAACATAACGAATGTTCAGGGAACCTTCATACAGTAGAACAAATGTTGGTTTGCTGGGTAGGTATTGCTGGCACCAGCCCCTCCCCATCCTGTCTCTGTCTGACTAAAGAAAGGGAGTGTGTGTGTGTGTGTGTGTGTGTGTGTGTGTGTGTGTGTGTGTGTGTGTGTGTGTGTGTGTGTGTGTGTGTGTGTGTGTGTGTGTGACTATTTCTATTTTTGTACAAAGGCATGGAATGATTAAATGTTTTTGGTATTAATATATTTTATAACATTTATATAGAGCACTAGAAAAGTGTTGAACAGGCTTAGAGGTGTTTCTCTTTGGTTTCTAATGTTCTCTCTCTCTCTCTCTCTCTCTCTGAGAGCTGCAGGCCACCTGCCTCCCCATGTACTCCTTTCTTTGTTAGTTTTCTTTAGAATTAAAGGGATTTTTGACCACCACAGAGTTTATTTTGACAGTGTTAGCCCTGAGAGGGAGGACAGGAGCAGGCAGTGTGGATACTGGGATTCGAAACATAAACGCTTTGGGCAACAGTTCAATCACTGAGCTATCTATTTTTCCATTTTTCGTAGAACTTTTAGGTGTGAAAACAAAAATGAGATACAGAAATATCTCATTTACATAAGTATTTACACCCCTGAATCAATACTTTGTAGAAGCACATTTGACGGCGATTACAGCTTTGAGTCGTCTTGGGTATGTCTGAATCAGCTTTGCACGTCTGGGTTTGGAGATTTTCTCCCATTCTTCCTTGCAGATTTTCTCAAGCTTTGTTAAATTAGATGGGGAGGGTGGTAAACGGCTATTTTCAAGATTCTCAATGGGATTCAATTCTGGGCTTTGACTGGGACACTCAAGGACTTTCACATTCTTGTTCTGAAGCCATTCCAGCGTTAGTTTGGCTGTGTGCTTGGGATCATTGTCCGGTTTGAAAGTAAATCTTCGCCCCAGTCTAAGGTTGTTTGCACTCTGAAGCAGGTTGTCGTCAAGGATGTGCCTGTATTTGGCTCCATTTATTGTTCCCTCTATCCTTACCAGTCTCCCAGTCCCTGCCGCTGACAAGCATCCCCATAGCATGATGCTGCCACCACCATGCTTCACAGTAGGGATGGTGTTAAACGGGTTTTCTCCAGACAATAGCGCTTTGCATTCAGGCCAAATAGCTACGTTTTCAGGCCAAATAGTCTCATCAGACCACAGAATCTTTTGCCTATGTCTTTCACGTGCCTTTTTGCAAACTCAAAGCGTGCTGTCATGTTTCTTTTATATCAGGAGTGGCTTCCGTCTGGCCACTCTCCCATAAAGCCCAGATTGGTTAAGTGCTGTAGAGACTGTTGTCCTTCTGGCAGGTTCTTCCCTGTCAGCCAAGGAACTATGCAGTTCTGTCAGAGTGGTCAATGGGTTGTTGGTCATCACTGTGCTCTTGGAAACGTTCAACACTCTCGAAATTGTTTTACACTCTTCCCAGGTACTGTATATGCCTCATCACAATCCTATTTAGGAGATCTATGGACAGTTCCTTGGACTTCATAGTATAGTTTCTGCTCTGACATAGACTGTCGACTGTGGGACCTTAGACAGATATGTTTCTTTCTAAATCATGTCCAAACAATTGAATTGGCCACAGGTGGACTCCAATCAAGTTGTAGTGACATCTCAAGGATGATCAAAGGAAATTGGATGCACCTGAGCTCAATTTGGAGTGTCATAGCGTGTGAATACTTATGTAAATGAGATATTTCTGTATTTGGTCAAACCAAAAAATCTGTTTGTTATTATGGGGTATTGTGTGAGAAAAAAAACAACAATTAAATCCATTTTGAAATCAGGCTGTAACACAACAAAATGTGAAAAAGTCCAGGGGTATGAACACTTTCCGAAGGCACTGTACATTATAGCTCAGAAATTTTTATTATTTACTTCATACAACAGTCATTATTGCTCATCTTTATCAAGGGTGTCAATTATTTTGGATCCCACTGTATACATGTATATTGTGCTCTAAAAATACTATCTTACAATCCTTTGAAAAATGCTGAGCACATTTTTTTACACTAAATACTGAAATAGATTTGGGTATACTTATTTTCTTAAATACAGTATTTCACTAGTTATGCATTTTACAGTAACCAGTGTTGTTATAGAAAATGCACTTATGGACATGAGTTCCTCAGGCCCTCAGCAATGACTCCACTGAGAACGGTAATGGCCGCCTCACCACTGTGGGTTTCATTGAGTTGATCTGAGGCCTGTCATGATGCCTAATCCCTCCTGCTGACCAGTCCTTGGGTGTGAGGAAGTGGGGCTCTGGGAACCTGCTGGGTTTGTAGGGTTCTACCTCCCCCTGAAACATATGCTTTGGTTCAGAGGGAGAGTCAGCGTGTGTGATGGCTATTTTTGGCATGATGGCCGTTGGAACGGTTGGATCGTCTTTGACCCATTTTGGCACGGCCTTATCCTTGTCCAGATCAGCTGAGCCTTCAGAATACCTACTCCCCCGCTGTTGGAGTTGTAGTAAGGGCACGAGTAACGGCTCTCGACAGCTCTCCCTCTTCCCGGAGCACTCCCAGCTCTCCAGTTTCCTCTCCCTGGCTTGCTCCATGTGTTCCAGAACCCCAGAGTTAGAGTTACACTTTGACATGAACTGACCATAATTATAACCACTTTCTGCTGATCTGGCCTTGAGCTCTTCCTGGTAGCAGTGGAAGTCACACTCATACAGCACAGGGCCCGGTTTGTATTTGTACACAGGCACGTAGGTGGATGCCCCAGGGTCCTTGAGTGGGCAGCAGTGGTGGGGGGAGGCGGGCATCACTGCCAGGGCCGGGGGGTGAAGCAGGGTGAGACCTGATATGTCCTCCAGCTCTCTCTGTCTCAACTCTCTCTCCAGCATCACACTCTCCAGCTCCTTATCAGCAAACGCCCTCCTCTTCCTCATCCTGGCACTGACAGAGGGGAAGTGACGTCGCTTGGACCAGGGCCCGTCCTCCGCCATAGGGAGTTTGTACCCTATTGGGTAATGTACAACACTGATGTCATTTAGCTGTATATTGATTACCTTGAACACATTCTGTTTCACTATAATATCTTAAATCTACAAAATAGGAAGTTAAACAATGAACACATTAATTTACCAACTTTATTTAGGTAAATGAAGTTGAAATTCATAAAGCCAAAGTAGATGCTCTAAACACAGCTGTGATGACATTGCTGTAGTGTGTGTTCATGTGCTTACTCAGGGGAAAGTAGAGGTAACATGAGCTCATAATTTTGTCTCCCAACCGCTCGCTGGTAAACACAGCTTGTAATTCCATAACCTCCATTTGCATAATTACCATAAATAAAAATACAAACAGATCTAGTCCCTATAGACAAAACAGACAGTGTAATTACTGACTTTTCCCGTGTGGTGTAGCCCACTGTCTGGTCTGAGACAGGAGATGGGGTAATGAGCTAGATGCTAATGAAGCGTCATCCTCTAATCTACAGTGCCTTCATAAAGTATTTACACCCCTTAACTTTTTTCACATTTTCTTGTGCTACAGCCTGAATTTAAAATGGATTAAATTGACTTTTTTTTGTCACTGGCCTACACACAATACCTCATAATGTCAAAGTGGAATTATGTTTTTCGAAATGTCTACAAATTAATATTTTTTTTGAAGCTGAAATGTCTTGAGCCAATAAGTATTCAACCCCTTAGCTATCGCAAGCATAAAGTTCAGGAGTAAAAATGTGCTTAACAAGTCACATAATAAGTTGCATGGACTCACTCTGTATTTTCATAATTTCATAATATATTTTTTAAAATCTGGTGTTTCTATGTCAGATGGTGTTATATTTCAATCTTCAGTGATGTATTGTATATAACTAAGGGTTCTGTACATTACCTTGGAAATAATGGACGATACATTGGAACGAGACAGAGTCGAGTTCATTTTTCCAAGGTAATGTACAGAACGGAGGCTTTTATCCCACTTATACAACCCACTCAGGGATTTCACACAAAATCCCGGTGTGGAAAGCACTCAGACTTACCCAGAAAGACTCACAGCTGTAATTGATGCCAAAGGGGATTTTAACATGTATTGACCCAACTGTGCTATTTTGTTTGTTTTGTCGCATTGTTTGTAACTCATAAGTCTGACGCGAAGGATATACTGCTTTGACGAGACAAGGCCCAAATCCCTGTCATCTGCATGAAGAAAAGACAGAGAGAAAGGGGGATGAGGGCAGGTGCCTTGTAAGAACTTGCCGACGAGTAGGTAAACCACCACTACCCTCTGTATTATTGGCCAACGTGCAATTGGAAAACAAACTGGACGATCTACGATTAACACTATCCTACCAACGGTACATAAACAACTGTAGTATCTTATGTTTCACCAAGACGTGGCTAAACGACGACACGGATAATATAAAGCTGGCTGGCTTCTCTGTGCATCGGCAGGACAGAGGGGCGGAGTGTGTGTCTATTTGTCAATAACTGCTGGTGCGCGATGTCTAATATTAAAGAAGTCTCGAGGTATTGCTCGCCTGAGGTAGAATACCTCACGATAAGCTGTAGACCCCACTATCTACCAAGAGAGTCCTTACCTATATTATTCGTAGCCATCTATTTACCACCAGAAACCGATGCTGGCACTAAGCACGCACTCAAAGAGCTGTATAAGGCCATAAGTAAACATGAAAATGCTCATCCAAAAGCGTCGCTCCAACTGGCCGGGGACTTTAATGCAGGCAAACTAAAATCCATTTTACCACATTTCGACCAGCATGTCACGTGCAACCAGCGGAGAAAAAAAACTCTAGACCACATTTACTCCACACACAGAGACTTATACAAAGCTCTCCCTCGCCCTCCATTTCACAAATCTGACCATAATTCTATCCTCCTGATTCCTGCTTACAAGCAAAAACTAAAGCAGGAAGTACCAGTGACTCGCTCTATACGGAAGTGGTATGATGACGCGGATGCTAAGCTACAGGACTGTTTTGCTAGCACAGGCTGGAATATGTTCCAGGATTCATCCAATGCCATTGAGGAGTATACCACCTCAGTCACCGGCTTCATCAATAAGTGCATAGACGACGTCATCAAACACAGTGACTGTACGTACATATCCCAACCAGAAGTCATGGATTATAGGCAACATCCCCACCGAGCTAAAGGCTAGAGCTGCTGCTTCCAAGGAGCGGGACACTAATCCGGACACTTATAAGAAATTACGCTATGCCCTCAGACGAACCATCAGGCAAAGCGTCAATACAGGACTAAGATCAGCCTACCAGATGAGCTGAATGCCTGTTATGCTCGCTTCGAGGCAAGCAACACTGAAACATGCATGAGAGCACCACCTGTTCCGGACAACTGTGTGATCACGCTCTCCATAGCAGATGCGGGCCAGACGGATTACCAGGACATGCACTCAAAGCATGCGCGGACCAACTAGCAAGTGTCTTCAATTATATTTTCAACCTCTCCCTGACCGAGTCTGTAATACCTACATGTTTCAAACAGACCACCATAGTCCTTGTGCCCAAGAAAGTGGAGGTAATCTTCCTAAATGATTACCGCCCCATAGCACTCACTTCGGTAGCCATGAAGTGCTTTGAAAGGCTGGTCATGGCTCACATCAACACCATCATGCCGGAAACCTTAGACCCACTCCAATTCGCATACCACCCCAACAGATCCACAGATGACGCAATCTCAATCACACTCCACACTGCCCTTTCCCACCTGGACAAAAGGAACACCAATGTGAGCATGCTGTTCACCATAGTACCCACAAAACTCATCACTAAACTAAGGACCCTGTGACTAAACACCTCCCTCTGCAACTGGATCCTGGACTTCCTGACGGGCCGCCCCCAGTTTGAAGAGAGTTTGAAGTTCCTTGGTGTCCACATCACCAATGAACTATCATGATCCAAACACACCAAGACAGTAGAGGGCACAACAACACCTTTTCCTGCTTTAGAAGACTGAAAATATTTGGCATTGGTCCCCAGATCCTCAAAAGGTTATACAGTTGCATCATCGAGAGCATTCTGACCGGTTGCATCACCGCCTGGTATGGCAACTGCTCGGCATCTGACCCTAAGGTGCTACATAGGGTAGTGCGTACGACCCAGTACATCCCTGGGGCCAAGCTTCCTGACATGCAGGACCTATGTACTAGGCGGTGTCAGAGGAAGGCCCCAAAAATTGTCAAAGACTCCAGTCACCCAAGTCATAGACTGTTCTCTCTGCTACCGTACGGCAAGTAGTACTGGAGCGCCAAGTCTAGGACCAAAAGGCTCCTTAATAGCTTCTACCCCCAAGCCATAAGACTGCTGAACAATTAATCAAATGGCCACCTGGACTATTTACATTGACCCCCCTGCCACCTTTGATTTTACACCACTGCTACTAGCTTTTTATTATCAATGCATAGTCACTTCACAAATTACCTCGACTAACCTGTATCCCCGCACATTTACTTGGTACTGGTACCAGCTGTATATAGCCTCGTTATTGTTATGTAATTTTCTTGTGTTACTTTTTGATTCGATTTTTTTAACTTTAGTTTATTTAGTAAAAATGTTCTTAACTCTATTTCTTGAACTGCTTTGTTGGTTAAGGGATTGTAAGTAAGCATTTCACAGTAAGGTCTATACCTATTGTTATCGGCGCATTGTGACAAATAACATTTGATTTGAGGTTGAATACTTACCTAATCAAGATATGTGTTTTTTTTTTTTATTTTTTTTTTTACAAATGTTTATACATTTTGTTCCACTTTGACGTTAGAGTATTTTGTGTAGAAAAAATAGTATTTTGAGTATTTTGTTGAAAAAAAAAAATACTATTAAATCCATTTTAGACCCACTTTGTAATTCAAGGGGTGTGAATACTTTCTGAAGGCACTGTATAGGATAGACTACTGTTAGCTAGGACGCTTCAGTAGGTGATCTGGTCTATCACTGATACTTACCCTCTAGGATACTCTTTGCTAAGATGCTAGGTGCTCTGGTGTAGCGCTGATAAGCGGTGCGACGGAATGGTGCGGCTGCTCCCCTGATCCCTTTCTTACCCTGCAAAGGAACGGGGTAGAAGTAACATACATTAAAATATATTTACATAATATTCAAGTCAGGGCTTTGGCTGGGCCATTGAAAATCTGTGGAAAGACTTGAAAATTGCTGGTCACCGCCACTCCCCATCTAACTTAACAGATCTTGAGGAAAATCTACAAGGAACAATGGGAGAAAATCCACAAATCCAGATCTGCAAAGCTGATACAGACATACCCAAGACGACTCAAAGCTGTAATCGCCGCCAAAGACGCTCCTACAAAGTATGGACCCAGGGCTGTGAAAAATTATGTAAATTGAATATTTCTTTCATTTGCGATATATATATTTTTTTTAAATCTAAAAACAGTATTTTACTTTGTCATTGTGGGGTATTGTTGGTAGATAGGTGAGAGAGAAAAAGATTCAATCCACTTTGACATTAGAGTATTTTGTGTAGATCGTTGAACAAAAGGACTGTTAAATCCATTTTAGTCCCACTTTGTAACACAACAAAATATGGAATAAGTCAATGGGTTTGAATGCTTTCTGAAAGCACTGTATGCATTAACCCCATGGCGAACTGACTTAAGGCAATATATCTTAAAAACACTAGAGCAGTAAATACAGGCAGGTACTGTACATGGTAGGCGTACGGTCATAGCCATAGCCATATGATATATTATAGGCTAGTTTGTTACAGAATAATGAGATGTTAGTTTCCCTAGTGTAAAGCCTATAATTCATATGACGAAATGCTGTGTAAATAAATTAGTTTTATGAGTGAAATAACTGAATTTAAATAAAATGTTAATAACATTAACTATCCAGAAATGTAAAGCAAAAACAGCCTATGTTATGTAAAAGTGAACAATATCGTTTTTTGTTTTCATTATCACTAAAGGAAAAGAGCAATGCATATTAATTTGCTTATCCATATGTGTTATTTCATAGTCCTTCAGTTCGCTGGTCCTGCTCACAGGGGTACAGCATTTTGGCCTAGATTATATAATAATGATCTTTCTTCAATTCTATCCCACCAGTAAAATACGGATGTCCCTGCCGCATGGCTCACCTCTGTCGCCTGTTGTCTCCGCAGGGCGACTTGCGCAGCCATCACCCGCTGCCGCTCCACCACCAGCATACAGTTTGTGCACTGGCAGTCACGCCAGCGACAGAAGCGCTTGTGGCCTTTGAGACAAGACACGACGCCGTGGTTCCGACAGCGGGCGCATTTGGGGCTGCGGGTCATTTTGCGCTGCGTCGCTGTCTGCTCCTCGGCCACCTTCGCTCCTTTCTCCGCGTCGCCGTGCCGCCCCTCGGGCAGGCATCCGTCAAGACTCTCAACATCAATCTCCTCACCCAATTCGAGTTTCAGCGCATTACGTCTGGTCTTCTCTAGCTGTAGGCCTCTTTCCAATTGAGTGGACATCTATGAGAAATGTCTTCCACGCTGTTGCAGTGTGTTGCAGTGCTGTATTTCCCACTTTACAAGTTGTTAGCGTTGTCGAAGCGCACCGTTTAGTTTGGATGTGACGACACACATAGCCTAAATTCCTCTGAGCAGGGAGACGAGACTTTTGAAACAGCCAGACTTTTGAAACGTTAAACTCTCCGCTGTTCCCTGACGTTTGACAGAGTTGTTTTCCGAGAACAGAGGCGAGTCGCACTGACACGGTTGGGCTCTTGGCTGGTGAGACAACTACTGTGGTCGGATATGTTTGCTCACACCACAGCCTGTCGCCTACTTGCCCTACCTACCTTCAGACAGCAGACCACACCACATTTTATTGGGCTTCCCAATTTTGCGAATCTCCATACATCTTCAACGTCATCAATTTGACATTTCATCCAGGTTAACCCCTCCTGTCCACAGAGCACACGCACTTGACAGTAAACACTACTAGTTGGATAAATGAAGGTATTTCCCAATTTAGTTTATTTTAGTCTTCCCTATATCAAATTGATTTTGTACTAATTTCAACAACAACAAAAATATGAGTGATTTGTGTGTCCAAACTTTCCAAAACAAATATGGAATATTACATAATTTTCATAATGAAGGAATAACTACACCCCTTTATCCAGTTTATGTGACACACCATGTAAACACTAAAATGATGTGTAAATTAAACACAGTGTAATACATTACTTTTGGCACAGGTGAGCTGAGAAGGGCAGTTAAACTGTTTTCACACCAAGGTGAGTTTAGACATGACAGAGAAACGAGGCATAATGTAGATGTTAATTACACACGGCATGCGCCTCAGGGGGCTCGAGCAGAGCTCTACTTGCAGAGTATGGTGTCACCATAGAGCTGAGGGGAAAGTGAAACGAATTATATTTTTCTCATTTACAGTATCTGCCAGTTATCTTTACTCCCTCAGTCATAACTGCTCTTGAATTATTCAGGTTTTTTGCATTAATGGAGTTAAGAATATTCAGAATATTCTTTTAATTCCGCTGCATAAAAATTATTCACTTTACTGAGGCCAAGGATTCTGCTTATTATAGAATATGTTTTGCGATAATATAGACATCAGTATTCTATGACTACCCAGTAAGCAAAATGAAAATACAAATGTTCTGGTCATTGATTCTATGGCACATATATTCTCTATGAAGTAAGCATTATATCACAATAATATTTTTTTCACCCATATAATATTACAAAGTTGAGCCAACTGAAGATTGCAAACATTGAGTATTTCTTATTGCACCCATATGTCACATGGACTTATGTTAGCTTTTTCAAAAGTCAAAAAACGGCAGCGATGATATTCATACTCTGACATACATACAGGATAAACCAACAGACCACTTCAACTACAGTAACTTTCTCAGTAGCGGTTACAGAAATGTTTTTATGTTGTTTTGACTGATATGTTGTTGTTTAGCTACCGTAGTAGTTAAATGGCGCACAATTGGCCTAGAGCCGTCCGGGTTTGGGGAGGGTTTGGCCGGCAGGGATGTCCTTGTCCCATCGCGTACTAGCGACTCCTGTGGGAAGTGCCGTGCACAGTGCACGCTGACATGGTCGCCAGGTGTGCGGTGTTTCCTCCGACACATTGGTGCGACTGGCTTCCGGGTTAAGTGGGCATTGTGTCAAGAAGCAGTGCGGCTTGGTTGGGTTGTTATTTGGAGGACGCACAGCTCTTGGCCTTCGCCTCTCCCGAGTCCGTACGGGAGTTGCAGCGATGAGACAAGACTGTACCTACCAATTGGACACCACGAATTTGGGGAGGCAAAGGGGTAAAAAAAATAAACATTCAGTAGAGTACATTAAAGTAAAGGAGGGTAAAATACAGTACATTATACTGTACTACACTCTACTGTACTGAACTATACTTTACTTTACTTTACTCTACTGTACTATGTTGTGCTCTACTATATTGTGCTGTATTTTACTGTACGGTACTATACTTTACTTTTATTCACTGTACTGTAATGTGCTGTACTCTACTGTGTTCTACTGTGCTGTCCAAACTTGTGAAACATAGATATCTATGTTTGGGCCAAATATACGCCGGCCTGGACGGGACCAAATCTGAACCAAACATAGACGTCTATGATTGGTTCAGATTTGGTCCGGACCCGACCAAAAATGAACGTACGTGGAAGTTGTTCAAATCAATGCCGGTTTTGGCCGCAACGGACGTCTTTTTTTGCAGGTTGGCATTTATTGTCATGAATCTAGCTTCGGAGGCAGAACTGAGTGATTTCTGCTAGATGGGCCAGCTGAATCGTAAAAATGTATGAATACATACATTTGGTTTTTGGTCATAATTTAAGGTTAGGGTTAGGCATTAGGGTTAGCAGTGTGGTTAAGATTAGGGTTAGGTTTAAAATCAGATTTTATGACTTTGTGGCTGTGCCAGCTAGTGGCAACTCTGCAGTGCTGCCTCCAGGGCAAGATTCATGACAATAAATGCCAACCTGCAAAAAAAGACTTCCGGACAGGACCAAAAAAAGACATCCAAGAGATGTCGGAGTCGGGCTGTGCTTAGTGGGTAAAGCATATTATTTCTAGGCTTTTCCTTGCTGAACTTTTGTATTTAATATTGCAGTTATGTTAATCTATTATACTTACATAGGCTATACCTCTTTGCTGCAGTTAAAATCATGGCCAGTCAAGAGTTGACTATATCATTTCACACAAGATTACTTATGAGCACACCAGCAACAGCGCCACCCTGTATTTAACTACACTGAACCAAAATATAAACGCAACTTGTAAAGTGTTGTTGGTCCCATGTTTCATGAGTTATAATAAAGGGCACCAGAAATGTTCCATACCCACAAAAAGCTTGTTTCTCTCAAATTTTGAGCACACATTTGTTTACATTGCTGTTAGTGAGCATTTCTTTTTTCCCAAGATAATCCATTCACCTGACAGGTGTGGCATATCGAGAAGCTGATTAAACAGCATGATCATTACACAGGTGCACGTTGTGCTGGGGACAATAAAAGGCCACTCTAAAATGTGCCGTTTTGTCACACAACACAATTCCACAGATGTCTCATGTTTTGAGGGAGCGTGCAATTGGCATGCTGACTGCAGGAATGTCCACCAGAGCTGTAGCCTGAAAATGTAATGTTCATTTCTCGACCATAAACCGCCTCCAACTTCGTTTTAGAGAATTTGGCAGTACGTCCAACCGGCCTCACAACCGCAGACAACATGTATGGCGTCGTGTGGGCGAGCAGTTTGCTGATGTCAACTTTGTGAACAGAGTGCCCCATGGTGGCGGTGGGGTTATAGTATTTGCAGGCATAAGCTACGGATAACGAACACAATTGCATTTTATCGATGGCAATTTGATTGCACAGAGATACAGCTACGAGATCCTGAGGCCCATTGTCATGCCATCCATCCACCGCCATCACCTCATTTTTCAGCATAAAAATGCACGGCCCCATGTCGCAAGGATCTGTACACAATTCCTGGAAGCTGAAAATCTCCCAATTCTTCCTGGGCCTACATACTTACCAGACATATCACCTATTGAGCATGTTTGGGATGCTCTGGACCGCCGTGTACGACAGCATGTTCCAGTTCCCGCAAATATCCAGCAATTTCGCACAGCCATTGAACAGGAGTGGGACAACATTCCACAGGCTACAATCAACAGCCTGATCAACTCTATGTAAAGGAGATGTGTCACACTGCATTAGGCAAATGGTGGTCTCACCAGATACTGACTGGTTTTCTGATCCACACACCTACCTTTATTAAGGTATCTGTGACCAACAGATATATATCTATGTTCCCAGTCATGTGAAATCCATAGATTAGGGCCTAATGAAGGCCTAATGACAGATTTCCTTATATGAACTGTAACTCAGTAAAATCTTTACAATTGTTGCATGTTGCGTTTATATTTTTGTTCAGTATATAATAGCACACAGTCAATAAGGTGAATACGTACAGAATAATTCCTCTCAATCGCCTCTCTGTTCTTTTCCAGGTCCGAGTGCTCTCTTGCAAATAAGCATTAGCAGTATATCTGTCAGTGGAGGGACCACCCTACCTGGAGGGCTGTGGCCCCACAGAAGTAAGAGAGCGTGGCCCCACAAAGGTAAGAGAGCACAGCATCAGACTCAGTCTCAACGGTCAACCATGTTTAGAGGGCAATCAAATCAGTTCACACCTTTCAGAAGACCTGTAGTATAGATACTGAAAAGCTGTCATTTACCTGAAATTGGTAAGATGATTGTTGTACTATGGGCTATGGATTTATAATATGGTTTCTTCAATGTATAGAGAGCTCAGTCATCACACTGACTGGGCTTGTGTGCAGTGGAGAAAACATGCACTGCTTCCTGATACCACCATGAGGACCAAGAGAGGGCATGAGAGGTGTGCTCCCTAGTGGTCATATTAAGCAATTACACCCTGGGTAGTAATTACTATGGTCTATGTATAGAATCACGTCATTGGCTTTGATACTCTGATTGGTTTGAGACGATCCAAATCGCTGATGAATTTGTTTTGTAAAATGCCCACATTTTGACGTCAGCACAAACGACTTCCAGGATGGCATTTTCAGACTCGACGTATGGAGCGATCGATAGAGCAGTGGGATTTTCAGGATGAGTGTCACAGACAGGCCGTTGCCTGGACCATATGTATAAAAGGAATCGCAGGACCACATTCTCTGATGCGAAAGTTGAGGGATATTTATTACAAATACATGGCCCTCAGGCTGAAACTAACAAAAACATTGTATGGGTGGCCATACTCATGTTCCCCCAGGCCTGGAACCCAGGAGACTTGAAGTCCCACCCCATAGCACCCAAATGTATACATTTCTCCTCTGTTACAGGTGCAGTTCATCACCTTTGTTCAGGGATAGAGGGAGGAGAGAGAGGGAACCAAATAATAACACAAAATATTTCAATCACATAACTCCAATTCATGCAAATAGTTAAGAATAATGGATCAGGGGGTAATGATGAAATTATGCATATCACTAACTGCAAGTTGATTAAATATGGATTATGATACAGGCTTATTTATTGGCCAGTGGAATAAAGGATAAACATATAAACATAAACATTCGTACATCCATTCTCTCATACTCAGCCCTCCCACACCACATAGAGATCGCAGGTACCCGTGAAGGCCTTCCTTCACGATGAGTTGTCAGGCAAAAGCGTGAAGCCTCTTTAGAGGGTGGCATCTGTCCTCTCGTGTATTACTCTCTCTCTCTCTCTCTCTCTTTCGTTCTCCGTATCTCTATTTTTCTCTGCCCCCCCCTCTCGCTCTCTCTTTCTGTCTCTCTCTCTCTCTCTCTCTCTCTCTCTCTCTCTCTCTCTCTCTCTCTCTCTCTCTCTTTTCCTGTCTATGTATTTCTTCTCAATGTTGAGACATGGGCGGAAAAACCTGTCGGAATTACAGTACTCAATTCGACATGATTTAGGAGACTGGATGGCGTGAAATCCTGAACATGGAGGAGTCCTTGAGAACCCAGATGCCAAGTGTTGGCTCTGGAACAAAGTGACCCTCATCTGCTCAGACATTTACTCTAGCATTCCGGTCACAGTCCCCTTCTCCCTTCTCCTTTCTCCCTTCTTCCTCAGTTTATCCCTCCATCCACTGGATTTTTTAGGGGGGGGAAGAGAGAGAGTAGTGCCCCCCCCCCCGCTTCCGTTAATCTGAAGAGATGGACTTTGACAGATTCGTTCCTTCATTGGCCGTGTGAGTGCGTTCTTTCCTAGCCCCCGCCTTCCTCCCTATAACTGCTAGCTCTTTGTCAGTCTCGACTGAGAAAACACATCAAAAGAACACCAAAAGAAAACCTGGAAGTTAGCCTCAAGGTCAGAGAAGGCTCTACTTTTTTTAATGCGGTGAAGTTTAAGGAGAATTTTTTTAAAAGCAGAAGAGGACGGTGTGTTTGACTTTCAAACTGAATCCTGAGCTTAATGTCAATCTGCTTTCAAAGGGAAAGGAAAGAACCTGGTCTTTGTAGCTTTACTTTTCACACTGTGTTTAACACCTTTCCCACCTTATCTAAGAGAAGAGACTTCAGTAGGCAGCTAGTTATTAGTTTTGGGCAGGGTTAGTCAAAGCTGTCTTAGATTACATTTTATTTTGACCTTTAGTTGTCTTTAGCAAATTAGGTACTTTGGAAATATGTAAACAAGCGTAGGGCCCTTGAACTGACCATAGACCTGACAACCCAGTGATGCAGGGCTCTTTTCATGGTCACTGTGGTAGCATACAGAGCAGGAAGACACTAAAGAGAGGAGGAGAGAGGAGTTGGAGGAGATGGAGAGCAGGAGGGCCCAGATGGAGGGGCAGCCATCCAGTCAGCCAGCCTCCCTTCCCCAGCAGCCATCACAGTCAGGTACTAAGCATCACTCTGGCATATCCATGCAACCGGGTCTTCATGCCACGCTGCCTATGGAAACCCCCAACGCAGCACACTCCGTGAGCACATATGGCGCTAGGCTTAAAGCACCGGAGGGGAGCCTATACCCTACCTTTTTACCAAAGACAACCCCAAGTAGAGCTGTGAAATGCTCTGTAGGCCCAGTGTGGAGGCATGGCACAGTGCCTGTGTGTGTGCGCACTGCGGAGCAGGTCACGCCTGCCTGACGAGATGCTTGATGACCTGGAGAAAATCTCAGAGCCAGGAGTCTCTCTTCTCCAGTCCATTTGACCTGGCACTTTACATTGTTTGATCTCCTTTCTTTATTTCTTTCTTTCTTTCTTTCTTTCTTTCTTTCTTTCTTTCTTTCTTTCTTTCTTTCTTTCTTTCTTTCTTTCTTTCTTTCTTAATTTCTTCATATCTTTCTTTCTTTCTTTCTTAATTTCTTCATATCTTTCTCTCTATCTCTCTCTCTTTCTCTGTCTCGTCTCTCTCTCTGTCTTGCACGTCATCTTTCTCTCAATTTCTCTCTCTGCCCTCTGTTTTCCCATACAGTACTATGTCTGTTTCCTTCTTTCCCTATTGAACATATACAATGGAGTTTGGGTTTAGGAGTTGCAGCCAGGTGAATGAAGGTTGAAAGGTGACTTACAGTGCACTGTGTGGCCTGGACTCAGTCCAAAGGGCCTGTCTGTAATGAAATACTGACTCAGGTGAGTGCTGTTCTAGTTGTGTATGTATGCAATTACTTACAGTATAACATAACATTAGGTTGTATATGATTCATAATCAAGGCATATTGATATCCGATTAAGTGCAACCCATTCATCACATATCTGTCTGTGGGTGGGGGTGTTTCCATACAAAACACAGAGCAGCATGATTAGTGTGTGCTATTTAACGTGTGACACCACAGACAGAGGAGAATCAGTGCAATAGCAGTCTCCCTCTCCAGGCTAGATGAGTTTGTTCTCTCAGTAAATGTGTTCGGTCCACATCTGCAATTATATCTTGCCCTGTACCCCATATATCTTTCACAGACGGGGAGGAGGGAGAGAGAGATGAGAGGAATGAGCAGTGCACACACACACAAACACACACACACACACACACACACACACACACACACACACACACACACACACACACACACACACACACACACACACACACACACACACACACACACACACACACACACACACACACACACACACACACACACACACACACACACACAGCCAGTCTCTGAAGCTGTGTTTCTCAGCTTAGCGTAGCTATTGATTCCTTCCGTATTGGAGCTCAGGTTAATGAGAGATGTTAAATAATGTAGATGAAGCTCTGCCTGCCTGCATGCTGTGTAGGTTGTGCACATACCAGTCTCTCTCTCTCTCTCTCTCTCTTTCTTTCTTTCTTTCTTTCTCTCTTTCTTTATTTCTTCCTTTCTTTCTGTCTTTGTGTTAAAACATCTTAGCAGCCATAGAAAGATACCTCCCAAAATCTCTGATCTCATTGTATTTCTGAAGTATCTACTTCTGGCAGTTGCAACTGAATCTGAGATAATTCTGCTGCTACATTTGTTGTATAATGAAAAGCTCATTCTACTCTAAACAGCCGCTTCTTTCTCTCTTTCTGAAAAATGTTCATCCTTTCCTTAAAGGGGCAATCTGCAGTTTGAACAATAACAAAGCGCTCACTAGGCCCCTGTTTTAGTAAACAGCAGAGGGATGGGGCTAGAGAAATGTAAACACTGTCAAATGCATAGACAGAGCTATAGATACAAGGACTGACCAACCATGATGTCAACAGTATAGTTTGAATCATGTTTTGAGGCTCTATGGTATTTGTTTACAATTACATTGTTTACAAATAAAGGAGTAAAACAAGCTTATATTGTTGGTTCTGATGGGGTATGACAGTTGAACTAAGCTCACGAGGCATTTATAAGTTCGATTCTTCAAGAATCAATGGGTATATATCATCAATTTAAAAGTCTAAACATGGATGTAGCAATCACAGATTGTCCCTTGTCTGTTGTTGTTTTTAAGCAATGCTGGATCAAGCCTCAAGTTGGCCACACTATCTGCCTCACATAGATTTCCTTGGAAAATAATTACATCAAGTGTTACTTAAGGGCTGATATTTCGGGCCTAGGCTGAGTTGAGGCGTAAGGGACCCCCTCGACTCCAGCGTGGGTCTGACAGAGCAGATAGAGGCGGTGCTTTGCATTGCAAAACACATCATTATGACTTCATGTGAGTATTCTGCTGTGTCTGGCTGCACCAGGGAGCTGGATTAAATGGGTTTGAATGTAATTTTATTCAGATGAGATGCAAATAAAGATTATTGCAGCACTGCGCAACCCGACGGAAACACTGGAGGAAGTATTTCCCCAAACAATTATGTTCAGTAAGAGAGTTTTGATATTTGTTTATAGGCTGTTAGAATGGTTTTACGACTAGACAATTAGTGAATTCATTAACAATCTGCCTGTCTTTATTTTGACAAGAACCATTAATAGACACTGGAGACCAGTGGAGATGAGCAAATGCTAATTGTAACTTGTTCTTTGACAAGTGCATTTGATCGTCCGCCCGGGCCTGCATCCAGTACTCTGTGGTTGGTGCTGTGTAGGGTATAGAGTACTGTATAGGCTTCGCTACATTGGTGTTCACTCACTCTCACTCTGGTTCTCCTGGTTGAAAGGTTCAGTAACTGACGGTGTGACAGCTGGCCAGATGGTATGGTGAACAGTCTGGTGTGTTGGCTACTCTTTTGCGCCGTACGCAATAGCTTGTGAATAGTTGTCACGCCCTGACCATAGTTTGCGTTGTTTGTTTCTATGTTTTGTTTGGTCAGGGTGTGATATGAGTGGGCATTCTATGTTGTATGTCTAGTTTGTCTGTTTCTATGTGTTTGGCCTGATATGGTTCTCAATCAGAGGCAGGTGTTAGTCGTTGTCTCTGATTGGGAACCATATTTAGGTAGCCTGTTTTGTATTGTGGGTGGTGGGTGATTGTTCCTGTTACTGTGTTCCTGTGTTTGTGTTCACGTTACGGGACTGTTTCGTCGTCGTTTGTTTGTTGGTTTATTGTTTTGGTTCTTGTTCAAGTATTCTAATTGAAAATGAATACTCACAACGCTGCATCTTGGTCCTCCTCTCTTTCGACCGACGAAGAACGTTACAATAGTATGGTATTTGCTACTGTGCTTTTCCTCTTCTTGAACACAGTTGTGTTGTGGTTTGTTGAGCAATTATTTATAATGAGTGTGTGCTTTGGTGGGAGGTTCTGGTGATAAGTGAGTCCACTTTGCTGGATTTAGTCAGGTGGTACTGGCCCGATTCTGCATGGAGAGCTCTCAGCTCTGTTTTGTAAGCGGTGCGCTCATGATTAAATGGATGCTACATTTTATGATCTCATCAATTTGGAGTCGGACACACACTCTGCTTTATGATAGACAGTTTAGTTTGATTTGAATCGTCTCTCTCTCTCTCTCTCTCTCTCTCTCGGTGAATATCAAGTGACCTAGAGCAGTGCTTGCAAGTCTCCCACTTCTAATTTCTATTAGTTTACAATTCTAAAGTTGTCGAAAAGGGAATGGGAATAAGGCATTCTCTCGCACTCGGCTTGCAGGCCTGCTCCGGCCCATGTCAAACACGAAGGCGTACTTGCGCACTAACAAGCAAAGGGCACGACCCCGCCGGGTCTGGATCGAGGTGAGCACTTTTCTCCGAGATGGCTCGCTTAGCCGTCCATAGTCTTGAAACCTCTTTTTGTGCTCAGTTTTATTAGGCACAATCCTGTGTTTCCTAATTTAGTTATAACACCCCTCTCATTTTCTCTCTCACACACGCGGTGTAATTACGCATTACAAAGAAATGTGCCTGCTGTTCACAACAGGCATGAGTTATATTAACTTAGGCTGCAGTGACTACTGATACCGAATCTTGTCCTATGCTTAGGCTACTCATGACATTAGGAATTGTATGTTATTGTTAGTCTGCATAGATGCATGCAATGATTTATTATAAATGTGATTATTATATATTGGTCAGCACACCCTACTCAAAACAGCTTCCCTCAGCTGTAGATAGAGAGGCAGTAACCACTATTATAGCCAACTAATCGTGGATTTCCTATTCTTTGATACATTTGGCTTAACTGCTCATATCAAGCAACAGAAAGTTTGTGGAAATGTAAACATAACAATTAATGGACTCATTTTATGAATGATCGCACAGTGAAACTAAAATAGATTGGGGGCTAGCTAGTGAGGCTTTCATTTATTTCCCAATGAATTAGGCTGAAGCTGGGTTTTCCAAGTCGTTCGGTGCTCACTGCTCATGCCAGCGAGCAAGCTAAACAAATGTCTCTGCAGCGCACCTGTGTGACGTCACACACCCAAGAAGGCTCAACCAATAAACCAACGTAACTCATCAATTTGAATGACTTTGCCTCCGGCTATCCGACAAAAGGAAATTTCGCCTACGGTGTCTCAACTCCCCATCGCTCTTCACAGCTAAAAAAAACAAAAAAACAAGTGCAACTTGGCAGGATTCTGTGTGTGTGGGTGAGAGAGAGAGAGAGAGAGAGAGAAGAAGAAGAAAGAGACATAGCATGGTTCTAAGACACAGAGCATTGGACAACATTGCCACTTACATTTCGAAACAACCTGCAGGGGAGTAATCTGCTGAAAGTTGCTTTAGCAGTAACTTTTTAATAAAAAAAAAGAGAAGTAAGTTGCCGAAGTGGCTGGATACTGAAATGCATCTTAAATATTACAGAGAAAAGCAAAACAAAGCAACCTGGCATTAAACCTTAATGTAGACTAGCATCCTCTCCATCTTGCCACCCACAGTGGTATCAGACAGACAGAGATGCTCTTACCTTGCTCTGGCTGTTTAGTTCTACCTCTCTACCCAGCAAGACATCTCTCCTCTCCAGGTGAATGCACAGACCATTCATAACATAATTCATGCCATACTTTTTTTTTTTTTTTGCGTAGGCCTGTCTATTTCTGCAACAACAAACTCACTCGTCATCACAAATTGTAAGCAAAGCTAGTTACAGTTTCTACTAAATACATGATTGGGTTCGGAAAAGAGAGTGGGCTATCAGCTGATCATTGATGGCAGATACTAGCAGACAGATTAGACTATCAAATAGCATTCCTTGCATCATTTTGGATCCCTTTTTTTGTGTTTTTCCCCCCCTATTTTGGCCCATTCCTCCTGACAGAGCTGGTGTAACTGAGTCAGGTTTGCAGGCCTCCTTTCTCGCACACGCTTTTTCAGTTCTGCCCACACATTTTCTAAAGGATTGAGGTCAGGGCTTTGTGATGGCCACTCCAATACCTTGACTTTGTTGTCCTTAAGCCATTTCGCCACAACTTTGGAAGTATGCTTGGGGTCATTGTCCATTTGGAAGACCCATTTGCGACCAAGCTTTAACTTCCTGACTGATGTCTTGAGATGTTTCTTCAATATATCCACATCATTTTCCTACCTCATGATCTCATCTATTTTGTGAAGTGCACCAGTCCCTCCTGCAGCAAAGCACCACCACAACATGATTCTGCCGCCCACGTGATTCAACATATTCAAATAATGATTGACATATTTAATGAAAAACATTATTTTGATACATTTATTCATACTATTTCATCCTTCCACTAAGTCCGACACAAATCTAGGATTGCTACCCAAGACGGCTGGTCATTCGTTCTATCAGATTGGTTGCCAGAGACGCGACCTTGTCATTACGTCAGGGGTGCCAATATATCCTCCAAATACTGGCTTCGACGGCATTATCACGTTTATATTATGGGTTACCGACATGTTCAAATAATGATTGACCTATTTTCATAAAAAACTTTATTTTGATTAATTTATTCATACTACAAGTAGGCACCAACAGAGATGGTTGCCTCGCTTTGAGTCCTTAGGAAACTATGCAGTGTTTTGGTTTTGATGTTTTATTTCTTACATAGTTACCCCAGGAAATCTTAAGTATTATTACATACAGCCAGGAAGAACTATTGGATATAAGAGCGACGTCAACTTCCCAACATTACAACCAGCAATACAACTTTCCCAAAGCGGATTCTCTGTTTGGACAACCACCCAGGACAATGGACCTAATCCCAGAAGCCGACCCAAAACAACGGCACCGCAGAAGGGGCAGACGGAGCTGCCCCCTGGTCAGGCTCTGTAGACGTGCACATCACCCACCACTCCCGAGTATACTACTAGCCAACGCCCAGTCTCTTGACAACAATGTACAGTAGATGAAATTCGAGCAAGGGTTGCCTTCCAGAGAAACATCAGAGATTGTAACATTCTCTGTTTCACGGAAACATGGGTCTCTCAGGATATGTTGTCGGAATCGGTTCAGGCACCGGGCTTCTCCATGCATCGCGCTGACAGAGATAAACTCCTCTCTGGGAAGAGGAAGGGCAGGGGTGTATGCTTCATGATTAACGACTCATGGTGTAATCATAACAACGTACAGGAACTCAAGTCCTTCTGCTCACCCGACCTAGAGTTCCTTACAATCAAATGCCGGCCATATTATCTCCCAAGAGAATTCTCGTCAGTTATTGTCACAGCTGTGTATATTCCCCCTCAAGCAAACACCAAGACGGCCCACAAGGAACTTCACTAGACTCTATGTAAACTGGAAAGCATATATCCTGAGGCTGCATTTATTGTAGCTGGGAATTTTAACAAAGCAAATTTGAGAACAAGGCTACCAAAATTCTATCAGCATATTGATTGCAATATGCGCAGGTGTAATTGTCACGACTTCTACCGAAGGTAACTCCTCTCCCTGTCCGGTCGGCGCTCGGCGTCGCCGGTTTACTAGCCGAGTTTGTTCCTCCGTGCGTTTGGCACGGGTTTCTGTATTGTTTTCACTATTTAGGCACTTGTATGTAGTGTCGGAACTGTGGTTGTTCCTCCGTGTGTTGGCACGAGTTTCTGTTCCTTCGAGAGCGTAGTTTGGGACTTTCGTCTGTGCCAATTTTGTATTGGTGGACTATGTATATATAATGATATATTAAACACGCTTCTCAGAAATCCCTGCTCTCCTGCGCCTGACTCCTACACCTCTCACCGAGACGCACCTTATCACAGAATCCCGCACCAGAATTATGGAGTCAGCAGGAGCAGACCCAGGCCTGGGTGTAACGCCTATTCCTTCGACGATAAATGTAAATCCGACCATCACCCCTGGTGAGACAAAACCGCGACTCATCAGTGAAGAGCACTTTTTGCCAGTCCTGTCTGGTCCAGCGAGGGTGGGTTTGTGCCCATAGGCGACGTTGTTGCCAGTGATGTCTGGTGAGGACCTGCCTTACAACAGGCCTATAAGCCCTCAGTCCAGCCTCTCTCAGCCTATTGCGGACAGTCTGAGCACTGATGGAGGGACTGTGCGTTCCTGGTGTAACTTGGGCAGTTGTTGTTGCCATCCTGTACCTATCCCACAGGTGTGATGTTCGGATGTACCGATCCTGTGTAGGTGTTGTTACACGTGGTCTGCCACTGTGAGGACAATCATCTGTCTGTCCTGTCTCCCTGTAGTGCTGTCTTAGGCGTCTCACAGTACGGACATTGAAATAAAAAAAAATCCCTGGCCACATCTGCAGTCCTCATGCCTCCTTAATTGCCTACCGTCTGTAAGCTGTTAGCTGTTCCACAGGTGCATGTTCATTAAATGTCTATGGTTCATTGAACAAGCATGGGAAACAGTGTTCAAACTCTTTACAATGAAGATCTGTGAAGTTATTTGAATTTTATGAATTATCTTTGAAAGATAGGGTCCTGAAAAAGGGACGTTTCTTTTTTGCTGAGTTTATATTTGGTTAACTTTAGCTAGCTATGACAATCAGTTTGCTAGTTGCTAGTTAAAGCTTGCTGTTAGCTAGCCAGCTGCAGTTTGAAGGCTGGCTTGCTAACGTTACTCTATGGATTGGGATTTTAGTACATTTTTTAGCTAGCTAACATTAATGGTACATGTCTAAACAAAATACCCCAAGTTAAAGCTTGCTGTTAGCTAGCTTAAGTTAGCAGATGTTAGATGGCTGGCTTGCTAGCTAACATTAACTTACATGTATGAAGTGTGTGTAACGTTAGTGTCTGGAATTTCTTTTAGCATCAGTAGAACACGCCTGACTCTCCTCCACCAGTCATGCAAAGAGAATGGTCCATATGCCTAGGTATAGTTGCCTGTGAGCACTACTCTGAGCTTCACGTTTCGTTTGTTCGCTTTATTGTTTTTGTTCTTTAAGTTTCTCTTCTAAATAAAAGGATGGAAACATACCACGCTGCATCTTGGTCCACTCCTTATAACGATCGTGACAAATAACATTGTATCTGGTCAAACAAATTTTTTACAGAAGTTTACTAAGGGTTGGTAACAGGCTGATTGGTTGGCTATTTGAGCCAGTAAAGGAGGCTTTACTATTCTTGGGTAGCAGAATGACTTTACCTTCCCTCCAGGCCTGAGGGCACACACTCTCTAGTCGGCTTAAATTGAAGCAAATAGGAGTGGCAATATCGTCTGCTATTATTCTCAGTCATTTTCCATCCAGATTGTCAGACCCCGGTGGCTTGTCATTGTTGATAGACAACCATTTTTTTCACCTATTCCACACTGACTTTACAGAATTCAAATGTACAATTCTTGTCTTTCATAATTTGGTCTGATATACTTGGATGTGTAGTGTCAGCATTTGTTGCTGGCATGTCATCCCTAAGTTTGCTTACCTTGCCAATGAAAAAGTAATTAAAGTAGTTTGTAATATCAGTGGGCTTTGTGATGAATGAGCCATCTGATTCAATGAATGAAGGAGCCGAGTTGGCTTTTTTCCCCAAAATGTCATTTAAGGTGCCCCAAAGCTTTTTACTATCATTCTTTATATAATTTATCTTTGTTTCATAGTGTAGTTTATTTGTATTTAGTTTAGTCACATGCTTTCTTAATTTGCAGTACGTTTGCCAATCAGTTGGGCTGCCAGACTTAATTGCCATACCTTTTGCCTCATCCCTCTCAACCATACAATTTTTCAATTCCTCATCAATCCAAGGGGATTTAACATTCTGCTGTGAAGGAATATCACAACAAGTCAACTACTTGATTGATGAAGGCATGTCATCCAGCAAAGACAGCAGCGCAGTCATCAACTACATGCACCATTTCTTCACCAACTACGGAGTTGGGGAAACACGTGTGGACCTGAATTGTGATAACTGCAGTGGCCAAAACAAGAACAAGATTGTGCCTGGCAGACCATGCTCAACCACAGTCTGGACCTTCGCTTCCTGATCACAGGCCACACCAAGTTTGGTGCTTTGGCTTCATCAAGCAGCGCTTCAGAAAGACCAGAGTGAACACCTTGTCTGAGATTGCTGGTGTTGTGAAGGACAGCACTGTAACAGGAGTCAACATCCCACAGCTGGTTGGACTGGAGGATGGTACGCTGCTGGTGGAAAGCTATGGCTGGCAACAACACCTGACTCCGTACTTCAGGCTGCTGCCACAGTTCAAGCGGTACCAGCACTTCATGTGAATATAATTTTCATTGCATTGTATGAGGTTATTCTTCTTATCTAAACTTGAGAGGTGAATTGATGTTGTCCAAGGTTGTAATGTATTTTTTGTTGTTATTTCCTGTTTAACAGCTTCGATGCTCTGGAGCCTAGTGTTGTCGCAAAGGAGCGTTCGGACTCAGTCGGGACCAGGTTTCAGCTGCTGCTCAACGCTGACATTCTTCCTCCCATAGATAGTCTGCCTGTACAAGAACCACCTGGACTGGACACAGCTAGACAAACTTATCTTTTTGAGAAGATCAGGGAGTTTTGCGATGAAGAGGCTATGGACATCACATGTCCTGCACCAAAGTCAAGGGCAGAACAGAAACAGGCTCTCTGAATATATATTCCCTTGCTCATACATGGTTCGGACGGACGAGTCATCAGCACTATCTGCAGTGCCTCTACTCAAATGACTCTCCTAACACACACGCCATACGTTGCTGCTACTATTATATTTGTTCCTGCTGCTCAGCCACTTTACCCCTGATTGTATGCGTACAACTACCTCGTCTATCACTATCGTTATTGATATTGTTCGTGTACATACTGTATATTTTATTTATATTGACACCATCTATTTCTGATATTGCTACTATGCAAGTAACCATTGGCTGTACCGTTTACACCTTCTGTAGAGACCCATCCACTTAGCAAGACTTAGCAAAATATTGATATATAAAATGAATATTGACATGTGTGGTCGTAACATGATTTTGTGACATACCACACAGACTCACTAAAGACAAATGCTTCGTTTGTAAATTATGTCTAAATGTGTTGGAGTGTGCCCCTGGCTATCCGTCAATAAAAAAAATAAAAAAAATAACATTTGGGCCGTCAGGTTTAAGGGATTTTAAGTTATTTATACTTTTACTTTTCATACTTGGCAAGTGGCAAGAAAAAGTATGTGAACCTTTTGGAATACCAGGATTTCTGCATAAATTGGTCATAAAATTTGATCTGATCTTCATCTAGGTCACAACAGACAAACACAGTCTGCTTAAACTAATAACATGCAAACAATTATAAATGTTCATGTCTTTATTGAACACACCGTGTAAACATTCATAGTGCAGGTTGGAATTTGAATTTGAATTTAATAACTGGTTGACCCTTCTTTGGCAGCAATAACCTCAAACAAATGTTTTCTGTAGTTGCGGATCAGACCTGCACAGGGGTCAGGAGGAATTTTGGACCATTCCTCTTTACAAAACTGTTTCAAACTTGGGATGTCTGGTGTGAACTGCTCTCTTGAGGTCATACCACAGCATCTCAATCGGGTTGAGATCAGGACTCTGACTGGGCCACTCCAGAAGGCGTATTTTCTTTTGTTGAAGACATTCTGTTGTTGATTTACTTCTGTGTTTTGGGTCATTGTCCTGTTGCATAACCCAACTTCTATTGAGCTTCAATTGGCAGACAGATAGCCTAACATTATTCTGCAAAATGTCTTGATAAACTTGAGAATACATTTTTCTGGCGATGATAGCAAGCTGTCCAGGCCCTGAGGCAGTAAAGCAGCCCCAAACCATGATGCTCCCTCCACCATACTTTACAGTCAGGATGAGGTTTAGATGTTGTTGTGTTGTGCCGTGTGTTCCTTCCAAACAACTCAACTGTAGTTTCATCTGTCTACAGAATATTTTGCCAGTAGCGCTGTGGAACATCCAGGTGCACTTTTGCAAACTTCAGATGTGCAGCAATGTCTTCTTCCGTGGTGTCCTCCCATGAACACCCTTCTTGTTCAGTGTTTTACGTATCGTAGACTCGTCAACAGAGATGTTAGCATGTTCCAGAGATTTCTGTAAGTCTTTAGCTGACACTCCAGGATTCTTCTTACCCTCATTGAGCATTCTGCGCTGTGCTCTTGCAGTCATCTTTGCAGGACAGCCACTCCTAGGGAGAGTAGCAACAGTGCTGAACTTTCTCCATTTATAGACAATTTGTCTTACCGTGGACTGATGAACATCAATGCTTTTAGAGATACTTTTGTAACCCTTTCCAGCTTTATGCAAGTCAACAATTCTTAATCGTAGGTCTTCTGAGATCTCTTTTGTTCGAGGTATGATTCACATCAGGCAATGCTTCTTGTGAATTGAAAACTACATTTTTGTGAGTGTTTTTATAGGGCAAGGCAGCTCAAACCAACATCTCTGATTTTGTCTCATTGATTGGACTCCAGGTTAGCTGACTCAAATTAGCTTTTAGAGAAGTCATTAGCCTAGGGGTTCACATACTTTATCCAACCTACACTGTGCATGTTTAAATTATGTATTCAATATAGACAAGAAAAATACATTAATTTGTTTGTTATTAGTTTAAGCACACTATGTTTGTCTGTTGTGATTTAGTAGAAGATCAGATCAAATTTGATGACCAATTTATGCAGAAATCCAGGTAATTCCAAAGGGTTCACATACTTCTTCTTGCCACTGTAAGTACATTTTAGCAATTCCATTTACTTTTGATACTGAAGTATTTTTAAAACCAAATACTTTTAGACTTTTACTCAAGTAGTATTTTACTGGGTGACTTACTTTTACTTCAGTAATTTTCTAATAATGTATCTTTACATCTGGACACTTTCTGTTTACCTGGAATTTTCCTTATTGTAGGCTACTACCACTTTTAGTCTTAATCTTTACTACTCTAATCACTGTTTAGCACATGACCTTACATGTGAATCCTTAAACAGATGGGTGGGGCTGGCTTAAGAGAGTTTGAACAATGCTGAATGTGTGTAGACAAAGGAGAGCCCTCCAGTAGGTACCAAAACATTCAAAGGCCCTTTTCTCAAAAGTGAGTTAACAAGTTTATCAACTTACAAAGCAGAATTACTTTCCCAATGTTCCTCAAAAATGCAGTGTACTGTATGAAATGCCATTTTGTAGCTCTGAGTCTCTACTTTTTCCCAATGTAAAAAACCCAATTACAAATTTTGCAACATAAGACCGAATCCAGGTGGGGAGTCACAAATGTGCAGAAAGTCAAGGGGTCTGAATACTTTCCAAATGCGCTGTATATTGGCACGGGTGACAATATATCCTCCAAATACCGGCTTCAACGGCATTATCACGTTTATACTACGGGTTACCAACATATTCAAATAATGTTTGATATATTTTCATTAAAAACTTTATTTTGATTAATTAATTCATACTATTTCATCCTTCCACAAGATATAGTGCCGACACAAATCTAGGGTTGCTACACAAGCCGGCTGGTTGTTCGTTCTATCAGTTTGGTTGCCAGAGACGTGACCAGTCATTCCGTCTTTATGTTTGGCATCTATGGAAGTGATATTTCAGTTTTTTATTTATTGGTACGGGTGCCAGGGTTGCTACCCAAGACGGCTGGTTGTTCGTTCTATCAGTTTGGTTGCCATACTGGCTGGCAACGTCCTTATCCCTTGATTGCTAGCTAGCCAACTACGGCTAACTTAGTCACGTCAAAAATGGCAGCCAGAATAACAGCAAAGTAGCTGCATTTGTATTTGTTTAAGCTGTTTTCTAGTGAAATTTATTTGGATATATCCATAACAGATCAAGTTTATAAATTGCTTGGCTGGGCTGATGAGACAGTGGATTGCGCAGTCAGATGAAACAGAGTAAATAGGCATTTTAACGTCATAGATTTAGCCGGTGGTAACTTGTGGAATAGACACCGGCTGGAATGCGGTTTTAACCAATCAGCATTCAGGATTAGATGATAAATAATTAATAAATAAAAAAATTGGGGGAAATTAAAAGGGAGCTTTGGAGTCTGAAAGGACAAAGGGGCATGTGCTCTGCACAGGTAGAGCCTTATCTGTGCATGTGTCTGCTCCTCTCCCTCTCCTCTTCTCCTCCTCTTCCTCCTCTCCTCACCCTATGACTGAGAGGGATGACCCTCAGGCACGTCAGCCTCTCCATCTACCCTTAATCTGGAGAAATTGACTGGGCTACAGAGGCAGCTGTGGCCCTTTGATGGGGCCCGATGGCTAAGACACTTAACTCTCCTGTCACCGCCATTAAGACTGACACAGTGGGGTGTCATCATTAGAAGGTCTGTGTGACCCACCTGCCTTCCTGAAAACTCAGATTACTGTTGTCACACTAAGAAGGACCCCAGAGTATTTCTGAGACTGTTCTCAGAACTCTTAATATAGTTTTTTTTATCTTCAATGTGAAAACTGTGTGGATAGACAAGGAGAGATATAAGTGCTGTTGGGAAGATAGGAAAGCTCTGCCAATAGGTCACAATACCTCTCCACAAGATACTGTTTGACAAGGTTGTGTTTATATTTGGATGGATTGGTGTTGATTGAAGCATTGCCGGTGATGACACTGGTTTAATGGACGGTTTTTGAGTGGAGCTCCTCTAGACACTGGTGTTTGTGGTGGCTGCCGAGCACTCTCTTTTTACCTTTCCTTCTTCCTCTGACTATGTCTTCCTTCCATGATACTTTGTTTCTCCTTTTATACAGAGGCGTCCCTGTTGCGTTGCCCGTCACTCCTTCACCCAAGTTTACACGTATACCTCTCTGTGTTGACGTGCCTGCCAGCTCTCCTTACCAAGTGTGTGCGTCTATGTGTGCGTGCGTGTGCACGTGCGTGCATGCTTGTTTTGTAAAACTGCCTCATTCAGCCTCAGAGATGGAGGGAAGGAAAGGGGGAGAGAATAGGAAAAAGAGAGAGAGAAAAATCCCTGATTCATAGTACACTCAGAGCCCAGGGAAAACCACAGGCAGTTTGATCTTCATTTGAAATTATGTTGCCACTGATGTCTGATAAGATACGTCTGCGTGGTACCACACACTTCCTTGTCTTTGTGGTCATCCAATCAGTCCTGTTCTTCAGCTACATCGTTTACAAAGGTCAACAACAAGCAGCAGGAAAGGATATCATGACAATATGTAAATGAGGGTCTGTACATGTTGCCTGTCTCTCTCGCTTTCATTGTGCTTGTCTCTCTATTCTTCTCCTATCTAGCCTCCCTCCCTTCGACATCTGTAGCAGAGCCTGTGTCCATCCCTCCAGCCTGTAATATGAACAAGTTATAAATGGGTTCACGGCCTGGTCGGTCTCTCTCTCTCTCTCTCTCTCTCTCTCTCTCTCTCTCTCTCTCTCTCTCTCTCTCTCTCTCTCTCTCTCTCTCTCTCTCTCTCTCTCTCTCTCTCTCTCTCTCTCTCTCTCTCTCTCTCTCTCTCTCTCTCTCTCTCTCTCTCTCTCATATATATCCTGGAGAGGACTGCATAACTTATTTAAATTACACATAAAAAAACTACACAGGGTAAATGTTTGCTCTCATTGAGGATTTGCTTGAAAAATGATATGAAATGTGGAAACTTTAACCACAAACTGAGGACATAGGCTTTAGTGTTGCGTCAGTGTTGTTTTCCCTCATAGGGGTAAAGAGAACCCAATCTGCATTTTGAAAACAGAATATTTTCTTATCAGCATTGCTACATCCGAGCAATTGGGTTGAAATAATGCATTTATTTGCTCAGTGTCTTGTTTTGAATTTGATTTGATACACTTTTATGTATTCAGGGAAACCAACTGAGACCAGGGTCTCATTTAGAATAGTGCCCCGAGGACAACAATACAACAACTTCAAAATGATCAATACAAATATAATAAACTACAAATGACAGAATCAAGACTACAGCGTCAAACCCCACAAATACAATTATTTACATTAAATCCAAACAGTTGCAATTCTCATTAAATTCATTCAACAAGTCTGCCTTAGAGACACCAGAGAGTCAAGACGTAAGGAGTTTTGTAGGCTATTCTAAAAATAGGGGGCACTAGATCGGTACGTACTAGTGGAACCTCAAGAGTTAACCTTCCCTCTGAACGGGTTTGGTGTCTCATATTTTTGATTTGAACAATAAATTGAGATAGATCGGCAGCTTGTGTAGTAGAGCTTTGTAAACCAAAAGGGAATACTGAAGTGATCTATGGGACTTTAATGAGAACCAGTCAATCTTTTGATGCAGGATGCAATGATGAGTATTAAAACTGTCACCTGTGATAAAGCGAAGTGCAGTATGGTAGACGACATCCAAAGGTTTAAGAGTAGTGGCTACTGCATTCCGATAAATGGTGTCACCATAGTGAAGAACTGCGAGGAAAGTTGACTGTACAATCTGCTTCCTGCTGTTTAAGACGAGGCATGATTTATTTCTATAAAAGAAGCCTACTTGAAATCTTAGCTTCCTAACTAGCTCATCCGTAGGTCTTTTTAAACGTCAAATTATTGTCAATCCAAAAGCTCGGACATTTATAAGTAGGAACGTGCTCAATGAAAGAACCATCCAATGCATAAATGCGTGAGCCGTCTGAAATATTTCTACAAGAATTAGAAAACAGCATACACTTAGTTTTTTCCCACATTAAGTCCAATTTTAAATCAACAGAGACTTTCTGCAAGGCGACAAAATCAGACTGCAGCTCCAACAGCCTGGTCAATGCTTAGCCTGGTCCCTGATCTACTCTGTGTGACAATAACCATACTATTTAGGGAGACAGCACACACTGATCTGGGATCAGGCCCGTATAATGAGGCTAAAACGGAGTAAATCAATTGAATCAGTAGCATCACGAACTGCAGGAGATGTGTTTGTAGTAGTAGTAGGAAGGTCTCACACTGATCTCTCTTATTATCAATGCTCTGTAGGACATTATCAATACTACTACACAGACTACTAGCCAAGCCCTTACACACACACGCGCGCACACAAACACACACACTATAGCACAATATCCTTTGATTCCTTCGCAATGAACACATTAACCAGGATTAACTGTAACTATGAACAATGGGATTTTATCAATGTAATCTGAAGAGGCAAATCTATTCTCTGCAAGCAATTCACTTAGAGTGAAAAATCATTGATTGTAGACACATTTATCATGTTAAGAGAACGTTGCTGCAAGCCAAACATCTTTATTAGTAGAGAAAGACCAACTGCCTGCTAACTATCCTATCGTTCATGACAATGTAGGAGATTTTATACCCGAAATTCCTTGTCGTCAAATCGGTAATATGAGTCTTTCTCCTCAGTGTCACTGGATTGGTTTATATAAGTAATCCGACAGCATTTTACTAGTGCTTTCATGTTATTACAATTCAGAGCATATTGGCTATTCACTTACTCGTGTCTCAGTGTGGTTATTTGGCCAGTGGAGTTGGAGGTCGCTGATGATACAGCTGTGCTACTGTACGGCAGCTAAACGACCCAGTCAGCCTAGCTGCTAAAAGATATTTGATCGTTTTCATGTTATTTTCATGTTATTCCAGCCCAGAACATATGGGCTTTTCACTTACTAGTGTCTCAGTGTGATTATTTAGCCAGCGGAGGTTGCATATGGGTCATTCACCAGCAGTGTCTACCAGTGTGTGTTCCTGATGATGCAGGTTGTTGATGTTGCTGCTGTGCTACATTATGATACAGCGAAACGAGCTAGTCATAGTGGCTGCTAAAGAGCAGTTGAAGACCTCTGGGCCTACAGGACAGATGTCTACAGCAGTTAACAACTCCACACTGATGACAGCTCTTAATTTGTCATGTTTGTATCCACTAAACACAGAGGGGAGAGGTGACGGCCATGCCTGGAGCTTAAGGCTAGCTATTCATTTCACTCACGTTACGGGGACCATAATGTATGTGACACCCGACAGTCACACCATCCGACCAATGAGAGGCCACGCGTGTTAATTGGCAGTTAGGGAACCTGTCAGTCATCTGTGGGTTTCCCGGAACGCTAAGTGAGCCTCATTTTGTATATTACATTCCATGCGAGCAGCTAATGCTCCATTCATCCAATCCAAGGGCTGCTTCTAAAGTCATGTGTCTCATTGTGTTCTGATAACTTCCGCCGCGACGCCTTATTTCCCCGTCTCCCTGTCTCCCCCTCCCCTGTTCTGTCAAATAGCCTAATCTCCCTGTGCAGTAGTCAGAGGGCAGGTCTGGTAATTGTTCAAATAACAGTCTGTCAGCCAGGCCTGAGCAGACTCCATTATTTTAGCTTGTTACTCTGGGTAAATGCAGTGCAGGGGAGATGAGGAGACAAGGGATAGGTAGTAAGGGGTGTGCACCGACAGCTGGATAGGAGGGGCTGTGTGTGTGTGGCTGTGGGTGTGTCTGTGTGCACTAGTGTGTGTCTATGTGCTTGCAATTGCATGCCTGTGTGTGTATTATTAGTGCATGGCAGGTGCATACAGATGCAATTTGGGCCCTATCTTTGATTTGAAACAAAAGCTCCTGTCTTTCTCTCTGATGTGTCTGAATGAACAGTTCTGATGGGACTGACTCTTTTACCCCAGCGACTTCCTTCTTCCTTCCCTGGTAGATCACTGTCTGTCTGTCACCCCCTCCCCCCCCCCCAACAGTGGCTTGTTGGGACATGTATCTGTCTGTGCACTACCAACCCCATAATAGACTGAGCCAGTCTAGTAGGCACTGTCCTGGGACTGGGTGTATAATCTGTCCCAGGCAGCATCCTTGTCACGCCCTGACCTTAGATATCTCTGTTTTTCGATATATTTTGGTTAGGTCAGGGTGTGACTAGGGTGGGTACGCTTGTTTGTATGTCTAGGTGTAACGGCTTTCTTCCTGGGATGAAGGAGAGGACCAAAATGCAGCGCAGTTAGTGTTCAACATGTTTAATTAAACAATAAACGATGAACATTAACAAACATTACAAAACAACAAACGTGAAAGCCGAGACAGTCCTATCTGGTGCAGAACACAAACACAGAGACAGGAAACAACCACCCACAATCCCCAACACAAAACAAGCCACCTTTATATGATTCTCAATCAGGGACAACGATTGACAGCTGTCTCTGATTGAGAACCATATTAGGCTGAACACAGAAACAGACGAACTAGACACACAACATAGAATACCCACCCCAACTCACGCCCTGACCAACTAAACACATACAAAACAACAGAAAATAGGTCAGGAACGTGACACTAGGGTTTTTGTATGTATAGGGTTTTGTATGTCTAGGGGTTTTGTATGTTTATGTTGGCCTGATATGGTTCCCAATCAGAGACAGCTGTTTATCATTGTCTCTGATTGGGGATCATATTTAGGTAGCCATTTTCCTCGTTTGTGCTGTGGGATCTTGACTACGTTTAGTTGCCTGTCTGCACTATTTTTGTATAGCTTCACGTTTCGTTTTGTGCTTTATTGTTTTGTTTTGGAGAGTTTTCCGTTTATTCAAAATATGTGGAACTCTACTCACGCTGCGCCTTGGTCCGATCATTACGTCGAACGTGACAATCCTATTTAAATGAAGATGTTTCTCTTTCCCCCCAAGAGCCCTCCAAATCACATCAGCATCCCCCAGTATTATCCAGAGTGGAGAGGAGAGAGAGAGAGAGAGAGAGAGAGAGAGAGTGAAACCCCCACATGAGAGAGAGAGTGGGTGTTAGGACACAGAGGCTGCTCTAACGCACTGATGTTGATGTTGATGTGCTTTCCTCTATTCTCCCTGCCAGAGGGAAGAGAAGGCAGTGTTTTTTTGATAACCCACTAAACACGATTAGAGGACATTTGATGATTGGGCTGGTGGTTGAAATGGGGCTGACCTGACACTTCCAGGCCCCAGGGGACACCAATCAGGGAAGGATGGAGGGAGGAAATGTGATTGGTCAGGGCTAGAGGACACTGTCCTTACTCCTCTACCCAGGATATTCCACTGTGAGTGGTTGAAGCCAGAGGGGAGGATGAGGATGGAGGAGAGGTATGGATAGAGACGGATGGAGAAGGATAGAGAGGGTGAAGGGGACAGAGGAGGCAGGCGAGGTAGTCAGTCTTGGTTGATGTCAAATACTGATGTGAAAATCCAGAGCAAGGTATTTTTGGAGTATTGGATGAGAAAGAATGGAAGATGTGGGAGGCCAGCAGCGTGATAGAAAGCAGGTGATAGAAGCGTGGTGGGCAGGTTAGTTTTAGAGGTCAGTAGGAAGTCAGGGGTGAAGGCTTAATTCATCTTCCTGTGGCTGTTGGCTTTTGCCTGTTCTCTGTGTGTGTGTGTGTGTGTGTGTGTGTGTGTGTGTGTGTGTGTGTGTGTGTGTGTGTGTGTGTGTGTGTGTGTGTGTGTGTGTGTGTGTGTGTGTGTGTGTGTGTGTGTGTGTGTGTGTGTGTGTGTGTGTGTGTGTGTGTGCGCGCGCATGCATGTGCGTGCATGGGTACATGCATTTGTATGTGTGTGTGTGTGTTGGCTTCTCTGCGGACACTGCAGAGCTGTGCTCTTGCCAGCGTGACAAGTTTAAGCTTGGCATTATACAGCCAGTCCCTCTGACAACAACAAACCATGCACACCGTCTGTGCATCACTCATTTCTCCTCAATTGCCAAAGAAGTAGAGCAGAACACTATGCCCATCGGGCCCCTGCCTGCCTTCTCATGCTAACACACACACGCGCGCAAACGCGCACACACACATGCAGGCAGGCAGGCAGGCACGCACACACACACACACACACACGCACGCACGCACACACACACACACACACACACACACACACACACACACACACACACACACACACACACACACACACACACACACACACACACACACACACACACACACACGCACGCACGCACGCACACTCACACAAATTCATCTGAGTAGATTGCACACTGAGAAGCATGCACAGTGGGAAGAAAAGCACAGAACTGTGTTTTTTTGTGGCTTGTTTTCCCCATACACACCTGAGTGCTTTGTGTTGTAGCAAAATCTCACTTCCTAAACTATGAGTCCCTCCACTCCCTAAGCCTCCTCATCCCTGAATACTGTACCTGGGTGTGTGATTGTGTGAATGCTCTTGAAAGCTAATCTCGGCACCCAGAAACAAATATCTCTGTCATAAGAGACAAGCACACCTTCATTCTCAATTGAGAAATGTCTTCCAGTTGAACGGGGGAAATCTCCAGAATGTATTTGTTATAGTATTATCACATCCATCATATCTCTGTGTTTCTGACTAGCAGACAGAGCAAGCTGGTGGTGGGGTGATATTACAGCGTCTGCCGCCGCTCACTGTAACTCTGTCACTATCATTATCTCCAGTATCATAACGCCAGACGCCAGACGCTCGGACAGAGCTCCAGATTTCCTCTGTGGAGATGGGAGAACCTTCCAGAAGGACAACCATCTTTGCAGCACTCCACCAATCAGGTCTTTATGGTAGAGTGGCCAGACGGAAGCCACTCCTCAGTAAAAGGCACATGACAGCCCGCTTGGAGTTTAACAAGATTCTCTGGTCTGATGAAACCAAGATTGAACTATTTGGCCTGAATGCCAAGCGTCACGTCTGCAGGAAACCAGGCACCATCCCTACGGTGAAGCATGGTGGTGGCAGCATCATGCTGTGGGGATGTTTTTCAGCGGCAGGGATTGGGAGACAAGTCAAGATCGAGGGAAAGATGAACGTAGCAAAGTACAGAGAGATCCTTGATGAAAACCTGCTCCAGAGCTCTCAGGACCTCAGACTGTGGTGAAGGTTCACCTTCCAACAGGACAACAACCCTAAGTACACAGTCAAAACAACACAAGAGTGGCTTCGGGACAAGTCTCTGAATGTCCTTGAGCCAGAGCACGGACTTGAACCCAAACGATCATCTCTGGAGAGACTTGAAAATAGCTGTGCAACCTGACAGAGATTGAGAGGATCTGCAGAGAATGGGAGACACTCCCCAAATACAGTGTCATACCCAAGAAGACTGGAGGCTGTAATCGCTGCCAAAGTTGCTTCAACAAAGTACTGAGTAAAGGGTCTGAATACTTATGTAACTGTGATATTTCAGCATATATTTTTTTATTATTTGCAAACATTTCTAAAAAACAGTTTTTGCTATGTCATTATGGGGTATTACTGTTAGATTTATGAGAGGGAAAAAACGATTTAATACATTTTTGAATAAGGTTGTAACGTAACAAAATGTGGAAAAATTCCAGGGGTCTGAATACTTTCTGAATGCACTGTATATTCCCTATGGGCCCTGGTCAAAAGCAGTGCACTGTATAGGGAATAGGGTACCATTCAGGATGTGCCCTAAAGCTAATAAATGTGACGAGGGAAAAATACTCCCTAAAAGACTTTGGTAATTGAGGGTGGTGTGAATTATGACTGAACTGAGGTAGATCCTGCAGTACGACCATTACGAGGGAACAGTTGTAAGATACGAGCGAAGCGCGCTTGTAATAAATGTCTCCATGGCATATCACATCTCTGTGTAACAGAGGCATAGACTTTCTCCCATTGATCACAGTCAAAGGCAATCTCACGCTCCACACTGAAATAATAGCTTTCTTTAAAAGGACTTATTTTTCTTTCCCAGTGAAATTTAACGGCCACTCTTATTTTTGTGGTGTCTCAGTCCATGACTCTTTGTAGGCAGGTGTATGTGTGTCTGTTTGCTTAGGACTCTGGGCGTTGTATGACTTTCAGGAGTGTGTTTATTGGTCCAGGACTTTGGGAGAGTGTGTGTTGGATCATGCTGTCGAGGTTTTGTTGGACATGACCTGGTAGTGGAGTGGAAAATGGAACTTACATACCATACAGATGCATAATGGGACTAGGGCTCTGTGTGTCCTTACATGCTTGCAACCTTCTTTTCTTTGATGAAATACTGAGGAAATACTAGGCCTTCTCTCTCTCCTTCCCACCATCCCCTTCTCTCTCTCTCTCCTTCCTATCCTCTCTCTGTGTCTCTGCATTTCTCTAGTTCTCTCCCTCTCTTTCTCTCTCTCCTTCCCTCCATCCCGTTCTCTCTCTCCTTCCTATCCTCTCTCTGTGTCTCTGCATTTCTCTAGTTCTCTCCCTCTCTTTCTCTCTCTCCTTCTGTCAGGTTTTGGCCAGGACTGTTCAGGTTTTGGTCACTAGATGTCCCCATTGCACCTTTTTTGTACCTTTTGTTTTTCCTTGCTCTAATTATTGTTTGCACCTGTGTGTCGTTCCCTTGTTAGTATTTAAACCCTGTGTGTTCCTCAGTTCCTTGCTCAGTGTTTGTATGTTAGCACCCAGCCCCAGCCCAAGCCTTGTTCTGAACATATGATTCTCTTATTGGATTTTCCAGAGGTTCTCTGGTTTAGTTCTTGTGTATTTTTGAGTAGTCTTTTGAGGTTTGTTTTTCCCTGCTGTTTTTACCACTTTGTGGAGTTTCTTTGTATTTTGGAGGATATCCATTTTGTGCTTCTTGGCTTTATGTTTGGACATTGTGGATTTAGATTCTTTGCCTGAAGATTTTGTTCTTTAATTAAACCACCATCTCTAGTACTGCTGTGTCTGCCTCATCTTCTGGGTTCTGACGATTATTAGTGACTGTTTCTCGCACCGGGTCCTGACACCTTCCCTCCATCCCGTTCTCTCTCTCCTTCCTATCCTCTCTCTGTGTCTCTGCATTTCTCTAGTTCTCTCCCTCTCTCTTTCTCTCTCTCCTCCTCTCTCTACTTCTTTCCCCATCTTTCCGTCTCTATGTTCCGATTTAGTCTGCACCATGGGAGGGTGCGTGTGTGGTTTCAATATTCCCTCACTCTTACTTGTGCGGTCACTGCCCACGCGCGTGTGAAACGACTGCAGATTATCAGAGGGGAGGCATCTCTCCCTCCTTCTCTCCTTCCCTCCTTCCTTGACTGTGCCTCTGTGTCTGTGGTATATTTGATGGCATTAATGATTTGTAGTAGTCATTAGTGAGCCATCATAGCGAGATACTTCAGTGGATCCCTCTCCAGCGCTTGGGCTGCAAGATCTGATAGTTTCCCTTCGAAATTCGACATGGTATGAATGGATGTCTATTTTGGAAGCATTCACTTTGCATGGTTACGGGGTTAATACTGCGTGGTTACGGGGTTAATACTGCGTGGTTACAGGGTTAATACTGTGTGGTTATAGGGTTAATACTGCGTGGTTATAGGGTTAATACTGCGTGGTTATAGGGTTAATACTGCATGGTTATAGGGTTAATACTGCACGGTTATAGGGTTAATACTGCACGGTTATAGGGTTAATACTGCGTGGTTATAGGGTTAATACTGCGTGGTTATAGGGTTAATACTGCGTGGTTATAGGGTTAATACTGCGTGGTTACAGGGTTAATACTGCATGGTTACAGGGTTAATACTGCGTGGTTATAGGGTTAATACTGCGTGGTTATAGGGTTAATACTGCGTGGTTATAGGGTTAATACTGCGTGGTTATAGGGTTAATACTGCGTGGTTATAGGGTTAATACTGCGTGGTTATAGGGTTAATACTGCGTGGTTATAGGGTTAATACTGCGTGGTTATAGGGTTAATACTGCGTGGTTATAGGGTTAATACTGCGTGGTTATAGGGTTAATACTGCGTGGTTATAGGGTTAATACTGCGTGGTTATAGGGTTAATACTGCGTGGTTATAGGGTTAATACTGCGTGGTTATAGGGTTAATACTGCGTGGTTATAGGGTTAATAATGCGTGGTTATAGGGTTAATACTGCGTGGTTATAGGGTTAATACTGCGTGGTTATAGGGTTAATACTGCGTGGTTATAGGGTTAATACTGCGTGGTTATAGGGTTAATACTGCGTGGTTATAGGGTTAATAATGCGTGGTTATAGGGTTAATACTGCGTGGTTATAGGGTTAATACTGCGTGGTTATAGGGTTAATACTGCGTGGTTATAGGGTTAATACTGCATGGTTATAGGGTTAATACTGCGTGGTTATAGGGTTAATACTGCGTGGTTATAGGGTTAATAATGCGTGGTTATAGGGTTAATACTGCGTGGTTATAGGGTTAATACTGCGTGGTTATAGGGTTAATACTGCGTGGTTATAGGGTTAATACTGCGTGGTTATAGGGTTAATACTGCGTGGTTATAGGGTTAATACTGCGTGGTTACAGGGTTAATACTGCGTGGTTATAGGGTTAATACTGCGTGGTTATAGGGTTAATACTGCGTGGTTATAGGGTTAATACTGTGTGGTTATAGGGTTAATACTGCGTGGTTGTAGGGTTAATAATGCGTGGTTGTAGGGTTAATAATGCGTGGTTATAGGGTTAATACTGCGTGGTTATAGGGTTAATACTGCGTGGTTATAGGGTTAATAATGCTTGGTTATAGGGTTAATACTGCGTGGTTATAGGGTTAATACTGCGTGGTTATAGGGTTAATACTGCGTGGTTACAGGGTTAATACTGCGTGGTTATAGGGTTAATACTGCGTGGTTATAGGGTTAATACTGTGTGGTTACAGGGTTAATACTGCGTGGTTATAGGGTTAATACTGCACGGTTATAGGGTTAATACTGCGTGGTTACAGGGTTAATACTGCGTGGTTACAGGGTTAATACTGTGTGGTTATAGGGTTAATACTGCGTGGTTATAGGGTTAATACTGCGTGGTTATAGGGTTAATACTGCGTGGTTATAGGGTTAATACTGCGTGGTTACAGGGTTAATACTGCGTGGTTATAGGGTTAATACTGCGTGGTTATAGGGTTAATACTGCGTGGTTATAGGGTTAATACTGCGTGGTTATAGGGTTAATACTGCGTGGTTATAGGGTTAATACTGCGTGGTTATAGGGTTAATACTGCGTGGTTATAGGGTTAATACTGCGTGGTTACAGGGTTAATACTGCGTGGTTATAGGGTTAATACTGCGTGGTTACAGGGTTAATACTGCGTGGTTATAGGGTTAATACTGCGTGGTTATAGGGTTAATACTGCGTGGTTGTAGGGTTAATACTGCGTGGTTATAGGGTTAATACTGCGTGGTTACAGGGTTAATACTGCGTGGTTACAGGGTTAATACTGCGTGGTTATAGGGTTAATACTGCGTGGTTATAGGGTTAATACTGTGTGGTTACAGGGTTAATACTGCACGGTTATAGTGTTAATACTGCACGGTTATAGGGTTAATACTGCGTGGTTACAGGGTTAATACTGTGTGGTTATAGGGTTAATACTGTGTGGTTACAGGGTTAATACTGCACGGTTATAGGGTTAATACTGCACGGTTATAGGGTTAATACTGCGTGGTTACAGGGTTAATACTGTGTGGTTATAGGGTTAATAGTGCGTGGTTATAGGGTTAATACTGCGTGATTATAGGGTTAATACTGCGTGGTTATAGGGCTAAAAAAGAAACAAGTCAATAGTAAACAAGTGTAGGTATTCATTCCGAGTGGTTAAGGTTAGGGCTATGGTTTGGGGAAGGCTCTACAAACCAACCGACCTCATATCATCAAGTATCATCAAGTGTTCTCACGGCTTGCTGGTGGGATGGTTTGCCCAGGTCCCACATCTCACCTGTCAATCACCACTGCCTTATCTTTAGTCCTAAGGCCAACCTTCGTACACAAGCACACACACAACAAACACAACACGCACACGACACACACACATTCCCAGTAGGTTGGTGAGCGGCTGAGGATACAAAAATGATGACTTTGTGCAGAGAGCTGAGCAAATGATGCTCAGGGAGAGTTAATGGGACATTAACAGACTGACACACACTCCCTCTCTATCAAACACACGCATGCTCGCACAAACACAGACACACACTGCAGAGTGTTAATAAGATATTAAGAATCGGTCACTTTGTCCCCAGCGTGCCTTTGTCCAACAGCAAAGACACTCACACAAGCATGCACTCACGTATGCACGCATTCACGCACTCGCACACACACACTCCGTTGATGGAGCCAGTGGTCTTAAATGACACTCAGAGTAATAGGCTGTCAGAGCCAGTGTAGCACATGGGGATGTGTGAAACTTAGTCCTCTGTGTCTCCGCTTGCGCCAGTGAATAGCTAGCTTTGCACGTGGCGCTGACTGGTAAGACGTTTCAGGAGGACGGTCATGATGCTAGCAAGGCAGAGGTCCTGAGTTTGCGCCAGGTATGGGGCCCGGTCCTCGCTAAGCAAGGAGCGTGACGTCCTTTACACCAGCAAGTGAGACAACTGACGCCTCAGAAATACATTCACACAGACTCATTGACATTCCTCAGGTGTTCTTCCATTGAGGAGTTTCCTACCGTTCTGTAGATAAAACCAGACACATTTATCAAACCTGTGTCCCTCTGTAGACCTGTAAACTGTCCAGGGATATGTGCCGTAACTTTATTTAAATGCTAATGTGTGTTTGACAGATCAGCGCGGGGGAAAGACGGCAGCGTATTTTGTTCTGTTAGATTTCCCCCTTCTTTCTGTCCGTGATCGTTCGAAACGCTGACGAGGTCGCTCCGGCGCCACGTTGGCTCGTTGACGCCGCTTGATTGCTGTGAAATGACTTGCGACCTGATATTGATGCGTTTCCATTGAACTTCCTTATCCAGTTCTAATTGTGCCCTTGACATTCAGAATGGACTGTAATTTCAAGTCAATAAAAGGATATATAGTTGGTGCATGGTAATTGGGAGACGTGAATAAAAACAGAATCGTCAGTAGCTTTGTGTAATGACGTATTTTTTTCAAAGGAACGGTGAATATGGCGAATGTCACACTTTTGTTCTGTTTAAGGATAGAAGTGTCGGTCCTGTTTTCCCAACCTTTAGGCATGATTTTGAATTTCTGCGGTATTTTAGATAGAGAAACACATCCTCCTCAATCACAGTATAAATAGGCCCACAGTGAAAAGAGGCGGATTACGTTTGTGAGAGCCGAGTTCTGCCAGCTAGAGCACGGTGATGCATCTTCAACGCACAAGACAAGGAATCACCGTCATGTCACTGTGCACAGAGAGAGTGTAGAGGGGGAAGGAAGAGGGGAGGATTCTTCTCCAGAGAGGGCAGAGGAGGCAGAAGAAGAGGAGGAGGAGAAGAAGAGGAGTAAGACGTTTGGGTTTAGAGGGGACGTCTTCTCCGGGGGGGGGGGGGGGGGGGGGGGGGGGGGGGGGGGGGGGGGTGAGAGATTTCTAGGTACAGATAAATGTGAAATGCAGTGACGTATCCTTCGTGTCTGTCACTCCGATGTGACACATCTTGTTTACTCATCGGCCCACCCGCCCAAAAAGACCCACCCACCCGAAGCGAGCAGGCAGACAGACAGGCATTCACTTTGTTTTTGCCACAGGTCCTGCGTCTGTGATGTAAAGAGAAAAAAAACATCCGTCCCAGTTCTGTCCAGCTGTGTGCGGCGCCGTCGCGGCAACGCCCCCCAGAGCCCATCACACAGCTTCAGAGGGGTGAATTGAAGAGAGAATCATCACAGCTTGTGTTGATCAAACACGGGGTGAACTACGGGCCTCTCTCGCTCTCTGTCTACACGCACACAGATACACACACACACACACACACACACACACACACACACACACACACACACAGACAGACAGACACACAGACAGACAGACAGACAGACAGACAGACAGACAGACAGACAGACAGACAGACAGACAGACAGACAGACAGACAGACCCACCCACACCCACACCCACACCCACACCCACACCCACACCCACACCCACACCCGCTGGTCAGCTGTCAGACATCAAGACGTTATTGAATTGAATATAAATCAGCGTTTAAACAACCGTAGCATGCAGACACTGACGTGAACGAGTGTGTGTGTGTGTGTGTGTGTGTGTGTGTGTGTGTGCGCGTGCATCCATGCCTGAATGTGTCTATTTATTTGTGTCTAAACCTTCAGTCTGCTTATTATTAACATATTCCTTTCGCTTTAAATCTGTGTTGGGGGAAAGAGACCTGCTTTAAGCAGATCCCCCTCTGTGAGAGGAATGGGACAGCAGCTCTGGTTGATCTCCTTTGTAAAGCATTGCCATGTTTTGAATAGGGACGGTCCGGAAACAAGGCTCTATTAGGTGTTTTCCCGCAGTTCACCAACGACAATCCAGACACTCTTGCCGTCCTGATAACGGGGATGATAATAGGAAGAATCAACATTGTGGAGACGGGTAACAACAGTGGCAGGATGCTCTCTTCTCAGCCAGGTAAACTGTTTCGAGTTCTGCTATGGCTTTGCAGTGAGCTTCTACAGATTGTCATCCAGAGGCAGTGGGTCGCTGGACGTCCATGAGGTGTTGCTTATAAAAACCTATAAGGTGTTCCAAGGTAAGCCTGAGCCAGAGAACAGTGGCCTGCTTTGAAATGGAAATGGGGTCAAGTGGAGAGGCAGAGGTGGAGGAGTGGGGTGGGGTGGAGGGAAGAGGCACGATGCTGGACATCAGATTGGGCAGATGATGACTATTTAGTGAATAGGGTGCCATTTTGGATGTGTCCTAGGAATGTAATTTGAGTGCTACTGTCAGTCCACTGAACCCAACCGGCCTCACTCTCCCTGATCCTCTGCCCATATAAGATGCCATTTCAAACACAGTCCCTACTTTACATCCTGCTTCTTGAGATAGTAGATATCTGGTTCTGACTAGCTGTGGAGCTCATTCAGCTCGACAGGGCTACAGGTTCTGCATGAGTCACAGCTTTACATGGAGTTGAATATAGATAGAGTACCTACGTCGTCCATCCGTGCCTGCTCCAAATGCCATCATGTTATAGACTAGGACTAGGCCTGTGCTATCTGTTGGTGGTTGGTAAGTGGGACTTGGTGAGGCATAAAGAACAGAAGATTTGAGTTTATATTTATCTCCATGTGACCACCTGTATCTCCACAGTGTACCCGTTTACCATTATTCCCCGAGTTTGAAAGGGAATGCCGTTGAACCCGGGTAGGGTCAGGACTACCGACTGACTGCGAGGACCCTTTATAAAATAAAATGAATGCTGTCTCTAACTTTGCATGAAAAAAGATCAGCGAACATGGGCAGCAGAGATTAGATAATATTTAATAGTTTCCATTTTATCTATGCAAAACAGCCACTCTACCACCCATACGTTCCTACGTTCCCTCCACATTCTCACCCACTTGTGATGCAAAGACGCAGCCACAGTATATTTCCACTGTAGGCCTCTCCATTCACTCATCTTCTTCAACCATCTCTTCTCCGTGTAGCTCCAGCCAGCTCGCCGCCCTTCATCTCCGTGCCGCTGTGCCCTGAAGTTATGTGTCAGCCCTAAAACATGATAGCCCTTAAGCCTTTGTTTACATTACGTTGAATTAGCCACCGAGTGATGCGGAAAGCTGTGTGGGGGAAAAAAGGAGGTGAAGAGAACAACTAAAAGGGGTTTGTGCGCACATTTAGCCGTGTGTGTAGACACATTTGTGCAGGTGTGTGTGTGTGTGTGTGCATCCACAGTATGTATGCGTGCTGTGAGTACATCTGTTATACCATTTTGTCTGTGGTAGACTAACTGATAGATGCTCTACTTTATGGGGAAAAGAGAGCGCCCGTCATCTCTTTCACACAGTTGTGCAGATGTGCATCATTGCCTAGAGGTCAATGTCCTCACCCGAAACCAAGAGCTCTGCTGAATTCCACAGTGTACACAAACAGATTTAACAAAACAGGTCATCCGAAATTAATTCTCCTATCCTTTGGGGTCGGTCCGTCTACAATCTCCCCACACAATATTGTAAGAGTTTGTTTCCAAAGAGTAATCCCTATTGGTGAATGTGTCTGCTGTGTAATCTGTTGAAGGATTACCCTTGTAGAAACAGCTCTGAGTACCCCTCAGGCCCTTCACCGGACCATCACACTGCGGACAATTAGCTGACCAGACAGGTTGAATAAAGCATAGAACAGAATGAACCATAGAAATAGAAGGATTAGAATGGGCAATTAGTAGACGGGCACAAAATTACTATACCTTAACTTGAACGGGAATGCCTGTTCGAGTAATTCTATTTCTATGGCGTATACGCTGTGGTGATTGTTAAAGGGTTCATGGTAGATTGCCTTCTCGTTTGTTTGTTTGTTGCTGTTTGTTGTTGTTGTCTCAGTGTGGTGCGGTGGAGTGAGAGTGCTAAGTGGGTATAAAAAGTTCATAGTAGATTGTTGTTGTTATCTCAGTGAGGCGTGGTGGTGTGAGACTGCTGTAGCTTTGCCGGGTGCTCCAGTCACGGGGTCACGGTGCCGGCTCTTTCAACCCAACAGACACGCCGCAGGTCAAATCTGTGGATTTGTTTTAAAGCCAAGCCGAGAGGACAAGTCCATGTATCGTTCTGCTGACTGTCACATAGTCTTTCTGACGGATGGACACGTTAGCTTAACCGAAGGGCAGAGGGGAATCATTGTTTGGTCCTAATCCGCCACAAAAATGAAGTGCTGTCTTGTTCCATTTGCAGAGTTTCTCTGTTTGTGTCTTATTTGGTTAATTTCCTTATCTGAGCCTACAGTTCAATCTAAAATGCTGAATTGAGTTTTGTTTTGGCATTTGTGTTTGTTTGTTTGCCTCCAAACAATGCTGACTACAGTTCAAACTACAGTTCAAACTACAGTTCAAACTACAGTTCAAACTCAAGTCTGGGACCAGAAGGCTCCGGAACAGCTTCTACCCCCAAGCCATATGACTTCTGAACTGTTAATCAAATAGCAACCCGGACTATTTTGCATTGAACCCCTTTTGTTGGTACACTGACTCTCTTGCGCTGGTCCTATGCATGTTCCACCCACACACTCATTTTTTAAAAACATTTTTACATTTGACTCATTTAGCAGACGCTCTTATCCAGAGCAACTTACAGTTAACTAGGTGGGACAACACCATATCACAGGCATGGTTAGTACACTTCTCGTCAATAAAGTAGCTATCGGCAAAGTCAGAGCTAGAAGGGGGGGGGGGGGGGGGGTTGAGGTGAGTAGGGGGATAGTTTTAAGGTACTTTTTGAAGAGGGTAGGGTTTCAGGTGCTTTCGGAAGATGGGCAGGGACTCTGCTGTCCGAGCATCAGGGGGTAGCTGCTTCCACAATTTGGGTGCCAGGACAGAGAAGAGCTTGGACTGGGCTGAGGGGGAGCTCCCCTTCCATAGGGGTGGGAGGGCCAAGAGACCAGAGGTGGCAGATCGGAGTACACAGGTTGGGTTTGAGCATAGCCTGAAGGGAGGGGCAGTTCCTCTTGCTGGTCTGTAGCCAAGTACCATGGTCTTGTAGTGGATGAGAGCTTCGACTGGAAGCCAGTGGAGTGTGCAGGGGAGCGGGGTGACATGGGAGAATTTGGGAAGGTTGACAATCAGGCGGGGTGCAGCGTTCTGGATAAGTTGCAGGGGTTTGATGGCACAAGCGGGGAGCCCAGCCAGCAGAGAGTTGCAGTAATCCAGACGGGAGATGACAAGGGCCTGGTTTAGGACCTGCGCCGCTTCCTGTGTGAGGTAGGGTTGTACTCTATCGGATGTTGTAGAGCATGAACCTGCAGGAGCAAGTCACTGCTTTGCTGTTTGCAGAGAACGACAGGCTATTGTCCAGGGTCACGCCAAGGTTCTTTACACTCTGGGAGGGCGACACGGTAGAGTTGTCAACCGTGTTGAAGGTCTTTAAGTGGGCACGCCTTCCCCGGGAGGAAGAACAGCGCCGTCTTGTTGAAGTTGAGTTGGAGGTGGTGGGCTGAAATCCAAGCTGAGCTATCTGCCAGGCACACACAGATGCATGTCGCCACCTGGGTGTCAGAAGGGGGGAAGGAAAAAAGTAGTTCCGCGTAGCAATGACAGGAGAGACCATGTGAGGATGTGACAGAGCCGAGTGACTTGGTGTATAGAGAGAAGAGGAGAGGGCCACTCACACATACACACACACACACTACATACGCTCACACACACACACACACACACACACACACACACACACACACACACACACACACACACACACACACACACACACACACACACACACACACACACACACACACACACACTCTCTCTCCATGCCTCCTTCCCCCCATTCATCTGTGAGGGGGGTTGATGTGTTGACAGCGTAGCGTCTCAGGGCTAAGTGTCTGTCCGGTGCAGCGAGTGATGGGTGAAGGGAGGGAGTGAGCACAGGCTACCAGAGCAGACAGAGAAGTGTACCGCTGAGGTCTTCTTTATCCACCCATTAGCTGTCATACCTGCACATCAACACTCCAAACGCCCTCTCTCACTCTGAGTTACAGGCTTTCATTTTGCTCTCACAGGTCAGAGGGTCAAAGCTCCAGACACTCCCAGCACAGTGTCTGTAATTCGTTGACGCAGCTCGCATCCCAAATGGCACCCTATTCCCTATATAGTGCGCCACTTTTTAGCATATGGGCCCTGGTCAAAAGTAGTGCGCTATATAGGGAATAGGGTGTCATTTGGGATGGAGGTATAGTTTTTATGTCCATGTGTTAAAGAGTCACGAGACTGACGAAAAGGAGGCCTGGTGGGATACTGGCGGTCCAGGGTTTTGACGAGCGTTGATGACCTCACTAACCGTCTGACGACGTCGTAGTCTATTGAGGAACGGACTTTTGAGGAATCACCACGGCTTAAGAAACACAGAGAATTTCTCAGGAATGCAACTGATAACGTCATGAACTGCAGTGATTAATCCTTTGTTAAGTCAGTACTGTTACTAAATGGTATTCCACAGTTACGTCTCTAAATCATTGTTATGCGCTTGGTAGTTCCCTACTATACCTTTCTATCAGGATAAGAAGTTAGAGCTTCATTGTCATAGAAACACTATGCTCGAGCTTATGTTCCCTAGGTGAATTAGATCAAGTCTCTCTGACTCGAGACTACAGCACTGTGTACAACTCTCTCCCCAAAGTAAATACCCCCCTTTCGGTTTGTCTATAATGGTAGTCAAACTGTGTTGAGCGTTCAGGTCCCTGGCCCTTTATAAACATGCTGATGTTGACAGGCCTCTAGGAAATCTATCTGCAATGACGTAACCTTAACCTTGTTGCTTTTCAAAACAGACCCCATGTTTATACATGAAGCAGGGAGTAGAGGAATCAAACAGCCTGCAAATGGAGGAGGAGGAAGACCCTAACGTGGTGTTCTACTGAGAGAAAAGGTTGGGGTCAATTCCATTTCAATTCAGTCAATTCAGGAAGTGAAATGACATTTCAATTCCATTTCCTATTTTCCTCACTGAAGGTTTCAAAGATTAAAGTTAAAAACAGCAGTTCTGGTTCATCAATCAAATTGATTCGTTTACAGATCATCTGATCAAATAGTTTTTATCAGATTAGATCAGTCAGACAGGACAGGTGAGAGGATGCACCAGGATAACCTGCTTAAGAAGGCCAGGTCAGACGGGAGACGTCAGATCTTAAAGACCTTCTGAGCCCCAGCCCAGTCACCATGGCTGTCTCTGTCTCCTAATTGGATTAGCCCTCTTTGTGCCCTAGTTCAAATCAAATCAAGTCGATTTTATTGGTCACATACACATGGTTAGCAGAGGTTATTGTGAGTGTAGCGAAATGCTTGTTCTTCTAGTTCCGACAGTGCAGCAATATCAACAAGTAATCTAACAATTCCACAACAACAACCTAATACACACAAATCTAAGTAAAGAGATGGAATAAGAATATTTTACATTTACATTTAAGTCATTTAGCAGACGCTCTTATCCAGAGCGACTTACAAGTACATACATTCATACTTTTTTGTACTGGCCCCCCGTGGGAATCGAACCCACAACCCTGGCGTTGCAAGCGCCATGCTCTACCAACTGAGCCACACGGGGCTGTACACTACCGGTCAAAAGTTTGGACACACCTACTCATTCAAGGGTTTTTCTTTATTTTTACTGTTTTCTACATTGTAGAATAATAGTGAAGACATGAAAACTATGAAATAACACATATGGAATCATGTAGTAACCAAAAAGGTGTTAAACAAATAGTCTACTGGAAGGCATTTCAATTAACAGGTGTGCCTTCTTAAAAGTTAATTTGTGGATTTCCTTTCCTTCTTAATGCATTTGAGCCAATCGGTTGTGTTGTGACAAGGTAAGGGGGTATACAGAAGATAGCCCTATTTGGTAAAAGACCAGGGCTGTCACGCCCTGACCATAGAGAGCCATTGGGGTTCTCTATGGTGCAATAGGTCAGAACGTGACTAGAGGGTGTTCTAGTCTTGAATTTCTATGTTGGTGTGAGTATGGTTCCCAATTGGAGGCAGCTGATGATCGTTGCCTCTAATTGGGGATCATACTTAGTGTGGTCCTTTTCCCACCTGCGTTTGTGGGATATTGTTTTGGTTTAGTGCTATGTGCTCTACGAACTGCACGTTCGTTTATTCTTTGTTGTTTTTTGAAGGTTCACTTTAATAAATATGTGGAACTCTACTCACGCTGCACCTTGGTCCGCTCATTATGTATACGACGAACGTGACAAAGGCCATATTATGGCAAGAACAGCTCAAATAAGCAGAGAGAAACGACAGTACATCATTACTTTAAGACATGAAGGTCAGTCAATAAGGAACATTTCAAGAACTTTGAACGTTTCTTCAAGTGCAGTCGCAAAAACCATCAAGCGCTATGATGAAACTGGCTCTCGTGAGGACCGCCAGAGGAATGAAAGACCCAGAGTTACCTTTTCTGCAGAGAATAAGTTCATTAGAGTTACCAGCCTCAAAAATTGCAGCCCAAATAAATGCTTCACAGAGTTCAAGTAACAGACACATCTCAACATCAACTGTTCAGAGGAGACTGCGTGAATCAGGCCTTCATGGTCAAATTGCTGCAAAGAAATCACTACTAAATGACACCAATAATAAGAAGAGACTTGCTTGGGCCAAGAAACACGAGCAATGGACATTAGACCGGTGGAAATCTGTCCTTTGATCTGATGAGTCCAAATTGAAGATTTTTGGTTCCAACCGCCGTGTTTTTCTGAGACGGAGTGTGGGTGAACGGATGATCTCCGCATGTGTTTTTCCCACCGTAAAGCATGGAGGAGGAGGTGTTATGGTGTGGGGGTGCTTTGCTGGTGACACTGTCTGTGCTTTATTTACAATTCAAGCCACACTTAACAAACATGGCTACCACAGCATTCTGCAGCGATACGCCATCCAATCTGATTTGGGCTTAGTCCCACTATCATTTGTTTTTCAACAGGACAATGACCCAACACACCTCCAGGCTGTGTAAGGTCTATTTGACCAAGAAGGAGAGTGATGGAGTGCTGCCTCAAATGACCTGGCCTCCATAATCACCCAACCTCAACCAAATTAAGATGGTTTGGAATGAGTCGGACCGCAGAGTGAAGGAAAAGCAGCCAACGAGTGCTCAGCATATGTGGGAATTCTTTTAAGAGTGTTGGAAAAGCATTCCAGGTGAAGCTGGTTGAGAGAATGCCAAGAGTGTGCAAAGCTGTCATCAAGGCAAAGGGTGGCAACTTTGATGAATCTCAAATATAAAATATATTTAGATTTGTTTAACACTTTTTTGGTTACTACATTATTCCATATGTGTTATTTCATAGTTTTCATGACTTCACTATTATTCTATAATGTAGAAAATGGTCAAAATAAAGAAAAACCTTTGAATGAGTGGGTATTCTAAAACTTTTGACCGGTAGTGTACATATATATATATTTATGGATGAGCAATGACTGAGCGGCATAGGCAAGATGCAATAGATGGTATAAAATACAGTATATACATATGGATGAGTAATGCAAGATATGTTAACATCATTATTAAAGTGGCATTAATAAAGTGACTAGTGATCCATTTGTTAGTGGGCAATGATTTCAAATCTATATGTAGGCAGCAGCCTCTCTGTGTTAGTGATGGCTATTTAACAGTCTGATGGCCTTGAGATAGAAGCTATTTTTCAGTCTCTCGGTCCCAGCTTTGATGCACCTGTACTGACCTCGCCTTCTGGATGATAGCGGTGTGAACAGGCAGTGGCTCGGGTGGTTGATGTCCTTGATGATCTTTTTGGCCTTCCTGTGACATCGGGTGCTGTAGGTGTCCTGAAGGGCAGGTAGTTTGCCCCCGGTGATGCGTTGTGCAGACCGCACCACCCTCTGGAGAGCCCTGCGGTTGTGGGCGGTGCAGTTGCCGCATCTGTAAAAGTTTGTGAGGGTTTTAGGTGACAAGCCAAATTTCTTCAGCCTCCTGAGGTTAAAGAGGCAGTGTTGCGCCTTCTTCATCACACTGTCTGTGTGGGTGGACCATTTCAGTTTGTCCATGATGTGTACACTGAGGAACATAAAACTGTGTGTTGTGTGTTTGTGTCTGTGCACATGCGTGTGTGCATGTGGATCCGTACAGTGCTTGATTTGTTAATTGGGAGGTGCTGGAACAAAAAGTGAGCCTGAGAGGGGGGTGACACGGGTTGCTTTGAGGTACCAGAACGCATGAAAAAAAAACTCCTTTATAATAAAGCCTTGCATGCATTATCATGCTTTTGTGTACTGGCATAGATCACTAGACTAGAGTCGCTTGCAGAATTTGCACATACGGGGAAAACATTTTGTAGCATAGGTTTGTGAAACATGTGGCCTTTATAAATGCATTTCATGCTATTTTACATAATTTTAGATGACTGGAGACTTAAGCAGAATATTTTTTAACACCTCACAAATTATCAAAATGACACTGACAAACTGAGAATCTGATATCAATAAAAAACGACATTGTCTTCAATCCATCAATAGCCCAGATTTATAGTCCTAAAAAAGCTTTCCAGTTTCAATGAATCACCCAATGTCTTATTCGACTAGTAGTTGTTCTGAAATGTTTATTGTTTGCCTACATTTTACTCCCTCCTCTATGTTTAATATAACACACATATATTAATTATTCATTTCGGTTGCCTGTCCTGATGTGAAGTTTGTTCTATAGAAAGTATTTGACTCTGATGTGTGCCACAGAAAGTATTTGACTCCAGCCATAAAATTAAGGAAATTAGAAGGAGGGGGGATTTCGGCAAGGCTATTTTCTTGCCTGCCGAAATTCCAACAGCTCGACTGAACATTTAGTCCACTTTTTATGGAAAGTTTTCCAGGTGATACCGTCGCCTGGAACTCAAGCCTAACCTAGTCCTGACAGGCAGCGCAGACATAATCCTCCAATGATGGGATGGTTTTCATACAGGACTGGTGGAACCGTCGTGGGCAGCGGTCACAAGAAATCTGAAATTTATGATGAAAAATGTTAATATATTTAAATACTAATATTAAATACATTTTCTTGAATTAGAATTATTTCATTATCAGACAAAGCGGATAATACTACCTCTAGAAATATTACTGCGTATACAAATTCGTACTCGTAAAAATGTGCCTTTAGAAGTGAATAAGCAATTACCCAGTTAGTGTCTTCCTCATTATTGTCCACCTCCCCACAGAAGTGGCACAGTTGGCTCAGGTCATCGAGCAAAACATAATGTCAAGTAGTCTATACATCTTTACATTTATTTTCTGAGCAAACAGGGAACAGGGAACAAGGGAATAGTATAGGTTGCTTGTGACAAAATGATTTAAATACATGTGTTTTAGTGGCCATCTAGTCAGAAGTTGGATCAAAGATAACCTTGAAAGATCCATATAAATGTTTTTTTTTATCTAAAATTATATTAAATTAGAAATTGAACATACCAATGTTTTGGAGGAGAGTGACTGCTATTTCTTCCCTCATGATGTTAACATCTTCGATCCGTATTTGAAAAGACAATCGACTCCTCCTTCAGAACACATTCAGCAAACTGAATGTTTTCCCCTACAAAATTATGTTACACTTAAGATTATAATTTGCAAGTATATTTGCAAGTATACTATAATATAATTTGATAGTTCTGTTTTGCCTTTTAGTCAGTATACTTTCAGTAGGTTAAGTGTGTATACTCTCATACTTACTTTCAAGGCAAAGACCCCAGAAGAAGTAACATCTTGTTGGCATGGGTGAGGAAGGGTACCACACGCCCATCTGGAGATATTACACTCCTTCTCTCTCAGGAATGATCTGAACATATATGTTAATAAAAGTTTGAAAGGCTTTATTGATTACAGTGTGGAGATGAATAACAGTATAGCATTTCAAAGACTTTATTGATTCCATTAAAAGCAGTTTTTACCTTGTCACCCCCTGGCATCTATTTATCTTTCTGGAACCCCCCCCCCCCCCATTGGGTCGAGGAACAGAGCCCTCTTTTTGGATGGCAGCTTAATCTTTCAAGTTTAGACAGACAGACAGACACACACATACATACACACATATCACATTCGCACGTATTACACACACATAAATGCACACATATGGCACACACACATTTTACACACACGTGTATGTGTTCACATGTATATTCTGTATTATGTATGTGTTTCTTAGTACTGCCTTAGCGGCTCTTACCGGCACAGTCCAGCGGTTGTGTTCACTGATGATGCCAATAATGTGCTTGTACATCATTGGATCAATCTGAAATTTAAAAGAGCAAGGATACAGTTGCTTGAGTTCAGAATCTGTCAAATATAGCATATAATATTATGATATTATGAGAATAATCCAACCAACCTTAGGTTTTGATTTCTTGCTCCCCCAAATGCCAGTAATTTCAAAGGTGTCAATGTAGAAAGCGTGCTCGGTTGACTGCCTGTTAGAATTCCGCACCAGATGGAACATGTAGGCATTGATGGTCTGACAGAAAAAAAGAAAGACAATGAAGGTAAATCTGTTACATGGAAAAACAACAATTTAGGTTTTCCTTATAAATACACAGATTAACCACACACATACAGTGTTTACATATACTGTATGTGCAACACAGTCTTACCTCACTTTCCAGCTCCATATTTGGACCAGTTCTGTGGAGATCCTGATAAAAGATTTGATATGGGCCGATTCTAGACAACAGCACATATACACCTTTTCCTCCCCAAGCCTCTGCAACACCTGGAAAAATGTACCTGTAAGTGTACTGAGATATATAAATGGATCAACCTGACAAGATTACATACATGCATTTGTTTATATCAGTAGCTGCTGCTGCCGCTGGTGTGGTGGCTGTGGAGGTGGAGGCCGCCGGTGTGGTGGCTGTGGAGGCTGCACCTGCTGTTGAGGTGGTTGTGGAGGTGGAGGCCGCCGGTGTGGTGGCTGTGGAGGCTGCACCTGCTGGTGTGGTGGTTGTGGAGGTGGAGGACGCCGGTGTGGTGGCTGTGGAGGCTGCACCTGCTGGTGTGGTGGTTGTGGAGGTGGAGGCCGCCGGTGTGGTGGCTGTGGAGGCTGCACCTGCTGGTGTGGTGGTTGTGGAGGTGGAGGCCGCCGGTGTGGTGGCTGTGGAGGTGGAGGACGCCGGTGTGGTGGCTGTGGAGGTGGAGGCCGCCGGTGTGGTGGCTGTGGAGACTGCACCTGCTGGTGTGGTGGTTGTGGAGGCTGCACCTGCCGGTGTGGTGGCTGTGGAGGCTGCACCTGCCGGTGTGGTGGCTGTGGAGGCTGCACCTGCCGGTGTGGTGGCTGTGGAGGCTGCACCTGCCGGTGTGGTGGCTGTGGAGACTGCACCTGCTGGTGTGGTGGTTGTGGAGGCTGCACCTGCCGGTGTGGTGGCTGTGGAGGCTGCACCTGCCGGTGTGGTGGCTGTGGAGGCTGCACCTGCCGGTGTGGTGGCTGTGGAGGCTGCACCTGCCGGTATGGTGGCTATGGAGGCTGCACCTGCTGGTGTGGTGGTTGTGGAGGTGGAGGACGCCGGTGTGGTGGCTGTGGAGGCTGCACCTGCTGGTGTGGTGGCTGTGGAGGCTGCTGATTTTATTTAATGAGGGATCCGACGAGTCTCTTCTATACCAGGCCTCAGGTGATTCATGCTTATTTTAGGGAAGATAACCTCCTTGTCATCTTCCAAGTCGGCGCTTTTCCCTCCGAGACCTCGAATCGTATATGGCCGAGATAGTTGGGATCTAGTTTGCCCCCTTTCCTCTGCACTCATGTTAACTTATATAGTTTAACTTTATTTTTCGCCCAGAGTACAATTTTTTTATTTATTATTGTTATTGTTATTTTATTATTACTACTGTACCTACATTCTTAAAAACTAAAACGAAAAAAATATTTTTTTAAATGTAGGAAAAGCCATAAGAGGGAAAAGCACGATGGGACGGGGGATTGAGGGATGGGTAGAGGGAACAGTAGAGGGCTCTGAAAACTATTATTGCTGAAATAACCACTTCCTTTTGTGACTAGAGTCTAATACATCCTGTAGCACACATCAGAGGGCATGATGGGTCACCAAAAATGATTCAGAAGTGTGCCAGGACTTGCAGTCCCAAGATAGGGGGGGGGGGGGGGGGATTCCAGAAGGTAAGAGAATAGCCTTGCCGAAATCCTCCCCCTCTTCTAATTTCCTTAATTTTGTGGCTGGAGTCAAATACTTTCTGTAGAACAAACTTCACATCAGGATAGGCAACCGAAATGAATAATCCATGTATGTGTGTTATATTAAACATAGAGGAGGGAGTAAAATGTAGGCAAGCAATAAACATTTCAGAACAACTGCTAGTCGAATAAGACATGGGAGAGATGGCGAATTTTGGCAAAGAGATGTATTTATAGACTAATACACTTAAAACAAATAGCCAAACCGAAAACTGCAGACATTATTAGTGCCTCCCCCGCGATCAAACCGACGTAAAAAATAAAATGAAACGCAGCCTAACGTGATCAGAAATCTCAACTAGCAAGCAAGTCGCAGCAATGAAGAATTGAGTGCGTGCGCGTTTACGCGAAGGGGGGGGATTCTGGCAGGGGGCACAACACCGGAACAAAACAGTTCAAAACTGAGAGGTGCCAGGATCCGGCTCAAATTAAGCACTGCATCCGTATGTGCGCGTGGGTGCGTGAGTGTGTGTGTGTGTGTGTCATTCTCTATGAGAGGCTCGACTCCATCGAAGACTTTGACTTCTGGTTGTGGTCCATGGACCACCTGCATTCTTCCTGTGCCTTGTCAGACTGAGCTCTGATGTTTTTTGTGTTAAAGACTTTGCTTCTTTGTGCCTTTACCCATCTGAGTGCTTTGTATCCGCTGCATATGTTTGAGTGCTTCCAGAGAGCTGGCATGCAACCTGTAATCTTCATCCGTAGAACACAAAACAAACTCTCCCCCATTCCCCCGGCAGCCCTTTTCTTTCTCCTTTCTCTCTACTTCTCTCTGTCTGTCTCCCTCGCTCTCTTGCTCCATCTCTCTCTCTCCTCTCTTTCTGTTCATAGGCACTAAAGCCTTCCTTTGCTTTGAGACACTTGGCAAACACTATGTTTACCATATGCATGGCGGCAGCGGCGTTGGCCATGCATCCAAAGAGAAAGAGGAGTGCAGAGATAAATAGGTCTTTGAGCTTTCAGTCTCCATAGAAAAAACCTGGAAAAACAAAAGCAACCTACCAACCACAACAGAGAAATAGCAGGTAGCAGCAACTATCGAGGAAACAACAACAGAAGGCCGGAACAGCAGCTGATAGGCCCAAACGTCGTTCCACAGCAGCTGATAGGCCCAAACGTCGTTCCACAGCAGCTGATAGGCCCAAACGTCGTTCCACAGCAGCTGATAGGCCCAAACGTCGTTCCACAGCAGCTGATAGGCCCAAACGTCGTTCCACAGCAGCTGATAGGCCCAAACGTCGTTCCACAGCAGCTGATAGGCCCAAACGTCGTTCCACAGCAGCTGATAGGCCCAAACGTCGTTCCACAGCAGCTGATAGGCCCAAACGTCGTTCCACAGCAGCTGATAGGCCCAAACGTCGTTCCACAGCGTCTGATAGGCCCAAACGTTGTTCCACAGCGTCTGATAGGCCCAAACGTTGTTCCACAGCGTCTGATAGGCCCAAACGTTGTTCCACAGCGTCTGATAGACCCAAACGTTGTTCCACAGCGTCTGATAGGCCCAAACGTTGTTCCACAGCATTTGATTGGCTGATAGGAGGCTGTTTCCTTTCCAGATGAGGGGGCTGGGAGCCTGTGCAGGTTGTGTATGGTGTGCAGAATGGGGGTGGGGGGGGGGTATTTTCAGACAAAGGCACTGGTTTGCTGCATGCCTGTAGCCTACTGCTAATGAGGCCTCCGGCTACATGTATGGCTGTGAAGGAAGGAGAGAGGGCAGAGGAGAGAGGAGGTTTTAGCGGAGAGGTGGGGAGAGGAGAGCACTTCTAACTACCTTCAGAGAATGATGTGGCAAGGTAGGAAAGAGAGAGGGGGGAGAAGGAAGGTGTGTGCATCCGCACATGCATGCGTGTGTCTTGTATGTTGTATGTTGGTGCGTGTTGTGCACAACACTATCTTCCTCGCGTGACAATGGCTCGCTAAATGATTATTCCTGGATCAGTTTTTTCCATGTTCAATTACAGCTGAACCTGACCTGAGCTTTGTTTTTACTCCTCTATAATCTTCTATGTTCATGTTTCACCGCTCTCTTCCTCTCTTACACACGTAGTTTCTGTTTTTATATTTAAATCTACAAATCCAATCCTCTGGCCCTGTTCGGAATCAGCCTGCAAGTACAATTCAAATTCTAAAAATTCTATTCCTAATCTCATGAATTCTATTCTGTTCTCTCTGCGGAGGGTTCGTGTGATGGTTTTTTACTGCAGCGTGACTTGGTTGGTCTCTCTGGGGCACTGAGCACGTAGGCTGAGCGAAGGCAAATCAAGGAAAACCCTCGCTCACTGCAAGAGTGCTGCGTTAAATGTTATTCTCTGTCTGTAACAAATGAGTTTGAAAGATAACGCTACAACCTGGCTCATAGCTCGTAACAAGAAAGGGGCACCGCGCATGACTTGAACGTGAAAAGGAATACATTTATTCAACTAAATAATAATACATTTTGAAAAAAATGACATGAGCTGTGGACATCGGTAGGATCAGTAGTGTATGGAGCGTGTGGATGAGTGGAGAGGGTGTTGTACGGTGAGAACAGACCTGACGACCCTCCCAGCTATGCCCACTGGCCTCCTGCAACAAGCAGACTACCAAACAGGAGATCCCAGCAGACAGAGTTGGTTTCCACCACAAACCTGAAACAAAAACAAAACAGAAACACCCAAAACACACACACACACACACAAAAAATGCCTCATTACTAAACATTAGGGACCTAATCATTCGATTAGGTCCCGTGTGGCTCAGTTACTACAGCATGGCGCATGCAACGCCAGGGTCGTGGGTTCCATTCACACGGGGGACCAGTATGAAAATGTATGAACTCACTACTGTAAGTCACTCTGGATATGAGCATCTTCTAAATGACTAAAAGGTCAACAAAGAAACACCCACCTATACCCCCTGCTCCTCCTTCTCCCACCTCAGCAACCTCGGGATGCCAAGGAGCACTTTAAGAGGGAGAGAACGAGAGACAGAACCGGGTAAGCAAGAAGGAGACGGGAGCTCTATTCTTATACAATCATTAGGCTAAACAACACAATGACCTTGGTTTGGAGCCCTTGTTAAGGACATAGACAAAGCAATGCAGCACAACAATAAAACAACAGAAATTCCACTCAAGTCTATACGCTATTAGCATAGCAGAGACTAATGCAGTAGAAACATGTCCATTAGCCAGACTTTGGATATGGGTGAATGTGTGGGCGTCAACTGCTCCTCTCTTCTCCTCCTTATCCCCTCCTTTTCACTCTTCGGTTCCCTTCTCTCTTCTTTTCTCTCTCCTCCTTTTCTCTCTCGCCCAAATAGTCTTCCAGTTTTGTTTTGCACATGGTAACTGATATCGAACTTCAACTGTGAAGTCTGTGTCTCTTTGTCTCCTTTCCCGTCTCATCTCTCCATCAAACGGAGAAGAGTGCCAAAAGGAGGAAGAGAGGAGTAAGACAGTGTGCTGATTTGGTGTTTCTGCAGCGATTTGAGAAAAATGTAAAAGGGAATCGATTCATTATAGTCAGATAACCTTTCAACTGGGCCAGTTTATTCCCACGGTAAGTGTTTCCTTTAAAAAGCTTATTCACCGAGAATCGTTCCTTGGCGGGTTTAAAATATGCATTAGCACACCAGTCTGATGTCAAGGCATAATAAGGAGTTTTACCGCGTCGTGTCCCAGTAATGACTGCTTAATACAGAAGCACACATCTCCATATACCTCTCTCTCGCAGACACATCTCATATCACTCTTTCTTCCCCTCTTCCGTTTAATGCAGCTTTTGATTGAAGACTCTGACGAGTAGCTGATCGTTTCTACCTTTCGCACATTTGCAAATCATTCTCTCAGTTGTGATGAGGAAGATAGATGCTTCTCATCTCTTTTCGACGTGCCTGTTACATTATTGTCTGCTTGCCTGCAACGAGATATGATTACTTTTAATGCGGACACAATGAACAGTTGTATTTTACACACTCCTATCCCACTCCAGTTGTTATGCCATCTGCTTCTGGGAACTGTGGGAGTACTGGAGGGAGTAGGGTCAGTGGAACAAATAAAGAAAACCAATCAACCTAAGGAGTGTAAACAAACCACCAGATAATCACAATTAAACCCCCATGTAGATACCACTGCTCCTCTGAGGATTGTGACATCAATGAAGGGGGAAAGGGACGAAGAGTAGGGTTCGGAAGGAGGAAAAGAAGATGAGGGAAAGGGAAGTCTTCATTTAAACTCCCCGCTTTAATCCGATTCCGAGCAGGATGTTTCCGATGTAGCTGTGTGATTAAGGCTAGCAAAGCAGAGCAGCAGACCTAGCTGGATCAGTGCCTTGGCCCTGTCGAAAATCCTATCGCTCATCCCCATGAGCAAGGACAATGATTTCTACCCCCCAGTGGAGCAGAGAGAGAGAGGACCCTGGGATATAGAGCAGAGCTGAAGGGCATTTCCATCGAAAAGGAACCATTAGCATCAGTTCAGAGGAACATGTCAAATTGGGTGTCAAACGAAAGCTAGTCTATATGTTTGGGGAATGAAGGCATAGATACATTTTTCAACCATTTTCCATCTAAAACATTTTTTTGAAGTAAATGCTTTGCTTTTTGGATAAACAGATGGAAAAGGGGTCTTAGCATCTACCAGAAAAAGTCTTAAAAGGTGTCAGAAATGTATCAAAAAACAAATATGTTGACGTAAAACCCCTGCCAACTAATATCAACACATGGGGAAGTTGTTTATCTTCTGTACGTTTAAGAAATATTGCCTTGTAATTCCGTTACCAAAAAACCCACATATCTTTAAGATAAATGTTATAATTTCTCTCCCTCATGAGGACGGAGGATAATGAGAGTTTACAGAAGAAGCAAGTAATAGTAGACCTACCAATTAGTTACAGTCAGAGGCGTCATGCCCATAGAGGACAAAGAGGAATGTGACCCCTCAGATTTGTCCTCCGGACCACCCCGCAGCCATCCTCATGTACTTTGTGCTCCCTCAGATTTGTCCTCCGGACCACCCCGCAGCCATCCTCATGTACTTTGTGCTCCCTCAGATTTTTGGGTGCATGACGCCCCTGGTTATAGTGATTTTACTTATATCGATTTTGTTTATGAATTATTAGGTGACTAAAACTCATAATTCCATTACCAAATTGGTAACGAAATTACCCCAAAAATCTGTCATGGAATTACTGCAACTGAATTTGCTACAATGGGAAATCGTAATAGTTACAAACTACAGTTGGGTCACATGCTACTGTCCTCCCTTCTACTGGCACACTGTTATGTTCAGCTCATAACTATTTTCTTTGTCTTTCTGTTGACTGGTGGTCAAACCGAGTCTAGACAACCCCTCCCTCTCTCTTTCACTCTCTGCCTCTGTTTCTCACTCTCTAGTTAATGTCACCTCTCCCTGCTCTTACTGACACCTACCACTCTCTTTCCATTTACTGTAACCAGCATCCTCACCCACCGAGCACCGACAGACACCGGACGTCCATGGACTTTGAAAAGTAGTTGAAATTTGTTCAGTCCTTCCTGGCTTTGATGTTAACGGCCACAGACTGACTGGATTGGACCAAATCTGAACCTTTTATAGACAAGTTTCACAAGTTTGGATATCACAGTATAGTACAGTACAGTACAGTACCGTTAGTAGAGCACAGAGTACAGTACAGTACAATACAGTACAATACAGTACAGTACTGAGTACAGTACACTACAGCACAATACTGTACAGTCAGAACATTACATTACATTACAATACAGTACAGTACAGCACAGTACTGTACAGTGAGTAGAGCACAGTAGAATACGGTCCAAATCAACATAGTAGTACAGCACAGTACAATACAGTGCAATACAATACAGTACAGTAAAGAAAGGTAGTGACACGACTTCCGCAGAAGTCGGCTCCTCTCCTTGTTCGGGCGGCGTTCGGTGGTCGACGTCACCGGTCTTCTAGCCATCGCCGCTCCACTTTTCATTGTTCCATGTGTTTTGTCTTGTTTCCCCGCACACCTGGTTTACATTCCCTAATCACACTACATATATATTCCCTCTGTTCCCCCCCATGTCTTTGTGTGGAATTGTTTTGTTACATGTTTTGTGTGAAGCGCCAGGCTGGTTTTTCCCCGGGTACCGTGTTTAACCCGAAGTATGTTTAATTGTGAAACCTTTGCATCACTGTGACTGTTGTCGCGCTTTTCACTTTTGCCTTTGGCTGGAGGTTTGATTGACGCAGTTGCGTCCGTCTGTTGTTGCTTCTGCCTAATAAAGTGTGTGCCTGATCACAACTCTCTGCTCTCCTGCACCTGACTTCTATACCAGTAGCGCACAACCTGACAGGTAGAGTATGGTGGTACAGTACAGTATATTGCTCTGTACTCTACTGTACTGAACTATACTGTGCTTTAGTGGAGCAGATATTTAACTGAGTATTTGGAAAACATGGTTGCATAAATACCTGAGTTTGCATCTGTACAGTTCTTCCACTAAATTATTTTTTCTACATTTTTCAGTGGAAATTGTTAAAAGTAGTCTATACATTTGTATGGTTTGATACACTTTGAAATCAATGGTTTTGATTTGGCATACCTTTTTAAGTGAGTCAAAGCGTAATTCTGTTACCGCAAAATTGCCACGAACTAGAACTCCCTGGGTGCATCCAAAATGACACTCTATTTCTTAGACAGTGCAGTACTTTTGACCAGAGCAAAAGTAGTGCACTATTTAGATAATAGAGTGCGATTTCAGCAGGGCCGGTGTTACGGACGGGTCTTAGAGGGCCTGACCCGTCCTACCGTACCTCCTGCCCGTCCAAATAAAATATTGAAATATTGATCATTTATTTGACCGAGACACGCACTGACAGAAAGACACATCAATCTCATATAAAGCATTTGAGTGAGCAAAACAGCACCCCTCTGTCTCAGTATGTGTAGACCATGTATCTGATGCTGTCTGGACAAAATGACTATGGCACGTCGTACTATTTCTGGCCAGACAGCATCAGATACATGGGCTACATGTATTAAGACAGAGGGGCGCTGTTTCGCTCGCTAGGATGCCTTCTCCGGTGAGAGAGGAAGAAGCGAAGCGAGAGGGCTCACTCTCCCAAAATATGTCCAGAATAAGCCCAATGAATTTCTCTGGGCTTAATATGCAGACCTAAGCATGTTGCCTGCCTTCCTGCCTTTGGGACAACGACTCCCATTGTTATAGCGGAGACATGAGCATCTTGTCATTATGTACCGATCCCTGGTTTCAGCCACTTGCGAATTGGAAAGGAATGTTGGCAGGTACACAATGCACTGTTTGGATGCTGGCTTCCCCTAAATTAAATTGATGTTTTGCCATAATTATATAATTAGTCCTGTCTAAATAAAATCATTCAAAATACTTCACCAGAAAGCATGACTTAGCCACAGAGGATCATTAGCTAAATAAATCACAAGTTCGTAGACCTATATCTATTTGGGCAGCGTGCGTGGCAATAGGCCTAGCTGATAATTGAGTTGCGGCTGTCAGTGAAAAATATCTAAAATATGTGTGAATTTAATGTGTCTTGAGTATAATTAAACATTTTGAGACAAGGGGCCTCCCGAGTGGCGCAGTGCCTCTCTGGGTCCATCTTGAGGCGTCACTACAGACCCGGGTTCGATCCCAGGCTGTGTCACAACCTGTCGTGACTGGGAGTCCAATAGGGCGGCACACAATTGGCCCAGCGTCGTCTGGGTTAGGGGAGGGTTTGGCTGTGAAATAAACCCTCCCTGAATACTTGAAAAAAATTAAAAATAAGTGACCTTCCCCTATACCCAAAATAATAATTAAAACATAAAGTGGATAGCAGAGCACATGCCTATCTTTAACCATCACTTCTTGGACAGACCAGAGCCTTAGATATGCAGTTTTAGAAACTGCAGGAATTTTTATAGTGCACAGGGCTGCTGTGCAGAAGTTTGTCCACCACTGTGGACAAGAGTAGGGTGTAAATATCACCTGTATAGTAAAAGCATTGCATTAATCTATCATCGTATTTGCAGGTCCGAGAAATAGCCTTTTGTAAAAATGTTATGTAATTCTACGTCATTTTACATATTAGCAGAATTCATTTTAATAGCACACAAATTACCAAAATTACAGGCTAAGAATGGATAGAGAGATGTGTTCTTCTAATCATATTTCTCCAATGCCAAATCAGTGTGTTTGTTTGCAACAAAACTATCCCTGTTTGCAAATCATTTAATCGGGAATCATTCGGAATCTGAGCATTGTCATTTCTAAAGTTAGGCCTACCTTTCCATTTTTTAAAACTTTAACTACTAGCTACTCTTCTTCCATGGCTTAACCCAACGAGAGAAGGTGACAAGTGTTTCTCTAAAAGCTGTCTGGGTTTAAACGGCTTCTATTGTACAGAAAGTGAATAGCTTAATCAATTGATAGTGACAGAATTAGATTACTTCCCAAGCAAAGTCTAAAATGTTTCTATAAAAGATAGCTCAGCCTCTGAATGTCAAAGAAACTAAACAATGATATCCCCATATGCATCGGAGTCACGTCATTCCCAAGTATTTTCCAGCTTGTTTATAGCATAAAGCATTGTGGACCGTAGCGCTGTTATAGTTCACTTTATTTAATCGGATCTGTTTTATTTTCTTCAAAATCTTAAAGGGAAATTTCACCCTGGCTCTGCCACGGCATATAGTCATTACTATATTAACAACATTACGTTTTTGTCATAAACATCAACATGATCTAAATCACAAGCTAGAACTAGCACATTTTCATTTCACTGGTAGAATCGGGAAGTTTCGACTTCCTGTATATTCGGCTGCTCATAGCGAACCACAAAGCCTAGCATTCACAGCGAATGCAGATACCGCCCCACTAGGTAGATGGGGCGTGCCCACATACATGGATGATGATTGTTAACCTTGAACCACCAACACGGTTATCTCAGAACTTCTCTAGGCAAGATTGTTTTGAAAACGTTTGTTTTTCACTAACATCTGTTATCATGCCCGTGTGATGTTCTTTGTCTGGCTGTGCTAATTTCAAACAAGAGTTTTACCCCGATGCTGCCAGTGGCTTGCGGCTATCAAGAATGATGCTTACGGTGACCAAAGATTATCAAAGGGATTTTCAGGCTGAACTGATGGGGAATCCATTTCGACAACAGCTGAGAAGTGATGCGTTACCATAGTTGTTTTCCTTCACAACAAACCTGAAGATTCTCAATTAGAGGTAACATAACGTTAGCTAGCGTATTAGGCCTAAGTAAGTTGCAATCCTGTATTGAACTCTGAAAGCCATCAGACTGTCAATCAATTTAGCTTATGCCATGGTAGTCACTGCTACACTGGTACTTTCAGCAGAGTAAACATGTTTGTTTATTCGTTTTATCTTTGACTAGAGTTAGCTAAATAATAGTAGCTAAATTTGGTAGCTATCTATTCCGCCCTTGTCTGGAAACACTCCGTTACTAAAAATAGAATTGTCGATCTAAATAACTAGCTCTCTGTTTGTATGTTGGTAGCAATGATGAATGTGCATAAATCATCTATGGTTGGTTAGTTGGTTCTCAACTGCCAATTTAGTGATGCTAGCTAGCTAGCTGACAGGAAGCTAACAATATTGAAATGTCTATGTTAGGTGTGCTAAGCTAGCCAGTGTAATGGAGATCAATATAATTAGTGTTGTGGTTAAATTGTGAATTGTTGTGTGTTTTGTTGTAGGTGGTACAGAATCTCTAGCTCCGCACAAGGTGATGGCTAAGATAGCTCAATTTATAGTAAGCATGGCATTAACATGAATTGGGTATTGTTTGTATGGGTTTGTGTTATGAGGTTACAGGTGGTATGATGTACCTTCCAGATACATTTGGTCTACCTCTTTTCTCTTTGTAAAACTCAGGTTATCTGGAGTCTTTCCACAGTGCCCTGATGAAAAGTATCCCAAAGCGGCGGCATTTTGGGTACACGTTTGGGTACACGAGCATGAGGGAGGGAACACACCTTATGGAGCACAACAAGATTGTGGGACAAAAACCAGCAAGGCGCACTGAAAGGTATAAAATCAGGACTACAACAATAATGACACAACCACCTCATTCTTCTCTCTGCAGATTCACAAAACACAATACAAAGACATGTCTACAAATATCCCCTGCCAACGGCTACTATTGACAACCATGATCTGTCAAAGTCAATGGGCTGGGGGAGGTTTACAGGTATGTCTTTGAGACGAAAAGGGTTTTTTGGTTGTGCACGGTTGTGCTTAGAGTTGGGCCGACCCCAATTAGTCCACTGGTCGATTGTTTGGTCAATACGCTGTTGGTCAAACAATACATATTTTTAGTCGAGCAGTAGCAAATACATATACAGTACCAGTCAAAAGTGTGGACACACCTGCTCATTCAAGGGTTTTTCTTTATTTTTTACTGTTTTTTACATTGTGGAATAATAGTGAAGACATCAAAACTATGAAATAACACATATGGAATCATGTAGGAACCAAAAAAGTGTTAACCAAATCAAAATCTATTTTAGATTTTAGATTCTTCAAAGTAGCCACCCTTTGCTTTGATGACAGCTTTGCACACTCTTGGCATTCTCTCAACCAGCTTCACCGGGAATGCTTTTCCAACACTCTTGAAGGAGATCCCACATATGCTGAGCACTTGTTGGCTGCTTTTCCTTCACTCTGCGGTCCAACTCATCCCAGACCATCTCAATTGGGTTGAGGTTGGGGGATTGTTGAGGCCAGGTCATCTGATGCAGCACTCCATCACTCTCCTTCTTGGTCAAATAGCCATAACATAGCCTATAGGTGTTTTGGGTCATTGTCCTGTTGAAAAACAAATGATAGTCCCACTAAGCGCAAACCAGATGAGATGGCGTATTGCTGCAGAATGCTGTGGTAGCTATGTTTGTGTCTTGAATTCTAAATAAATCACTGACAGTGTCACCAGCAAAGCACCCCCACACCATCGCACCTCCTCCTCCTCCATCCTTCACGGTGGGAACCACATATGCGGAGACCATCCGTTTACCTACTCTACATTTCACAAAGACATGGCGGTTGGAACCAAAAATCTCAAATTTGGACTCATCAGACCAAAGGACAGATTTCCACCAGTCTAATGTCCATTACTCGTGTTTCTTGGCCCAAACAAGTCTCTTCTTCTTATCTCTTCTTCTTATTGGTGTCCTTAGGAAGTAGTTTCTTTGCAGCAATTCGACTATGAAGGCCTGATTCACACAGTCTCCTCTGAACAGTTGATGTTGAGATATGTCTGTTACTTGAACTCTGTGAAGCATTTATTTGGGCTGCAATTTCCGAGGCTGGTAACTCCAATGAACTTGGAAGACTCTGAGTCTTCCCTTCATGTGACGCTCCTCATGAGAGCCAGTTTCATCGTAGCGCTTGATGGATTTTGTGACTGCACTTGAAGAAACTTTCAAAGTTCTTGAAATGTTCCGTTTTGACTGACCTTCGTGTCTTAAAGTAATGATGGACTGTCGTTTCTCTTTGCTTATTTGAGCTGTTCTTGCCATAATATAGACTTGGTCTTTTACCAAATAGAGATATCTTATGTATACCACCCCTACCTTGTCACAACAACACTATTGACTCAAACACATTAAAAAGGAAAGAAATTCCACAAATTAACTTTTAACAAGGCACACCTGTTAATTGAAATGCATTCCAGGTGACTACCTCATGAAGCTGGTTGAGCTTTTACAAGCATTTCGCTACACTCGCATTAACATCTGCTAACCATGTGTATGTGACAAATTTGATTTGATTTGATTTTGAGAGAAGCCAAGAGTGTGCAAAGCTGTTATCAAGGCAAAGGGTGGCAACTTTGAAGAATCTCAAATATATAATATATTTAGATTTGTTTATATATACATAACGGTCAGAAACAGACTCCATGAGGGTGGTATGAGGGCCCGACGTCCACAGGTGGGGGTTGTGCTTACAGCCCAACACCGTGCAGGACATTTGGCATTTACCAGAGAACACCAAGATTGGCAAATTCACCACTGGCGCCCTGTGCTCTTCACAGATGAAAGCAGGTTCACACTGAGCACATGTGACAGACATGACAGAGTCTGGAGACGCCGTGGAGAACGTTCTGCTGCCTGCAACATCCTCCAGCATGACCGGTTTGGCGGTGGGTCAGTCATGGTGTGGGGTGGCATTTCTTTGGGGGCCGCACAGCCCTCCATGTGCTCGCCAGAGGTAGCCTGACTGCCATTAGGTACCGAGATGAGATCCTCAGACCCCTTTTGAGACCATATGCTGGTGCGGTTGGCCCTGGGTTCCTCCTAATGCAAGACAATGCTAGACCTCATGTGGCTGGAGTGTGTCAGCAGTTCCTGCAAGAGGAAGGCATTGATGCTATGGACTGGCCCGCCCGTTCCCCAGACCTTAATCCAATTGAGCACATCTGGGACATCATGTCTCGCTCCATCCACCAACGCCACGTTGCACCACAGACTGTCCAGGAGTTGGCGGATGCTTTAGTCCAGGTCTGGGAGGAGATCCCTCAGGAGACCATCCGCCACCTCATCAGGAGCATGCCCAGGCGTTGTAGGGAGGTCATACAGGCACGTGGAGGCCACACACACTACTGAGCCTCATTTTGACTTGTTTTAAGGACATTACATCAAAGCTGGATCAGCCTGTAGTGTGGTTTTCCACTTTAATTTTGAGTGTGACTCCAAATCCAGACCTCCATGGGTTGATAAATTTGATTTCCATTGATCATTTTTGTGTGATTTTGTTGTCAGCACATTCAACTATGTAAAGAAAAAAGTATTTAATACGAATATTTCATTCATTCAGATCTAGGATGTGTTATTTTAGTGTTCCCTTTATTTTTTTTTAGCAGTGTATATATACACGTACAGTATATATGGAATTACTGGTCACTTTAACAATGGAACACTTTAATAATGTTTTTAACTGCTTTACTAATTTAACTGTTTCATTTTACTGTTTAACTGCTTTACTAATTTTGTATGTATATACTGTATTCTATTCTACTGTATTTTAGTCAATGCCACTCCCACATTGCTCGTCCTAATATTTATATATTTCTTTATTCCATTCTTTCACTTTAAGATTTGTGTGTATTGTTGTGAATTGTTAGACACTACTGCACTGTTGGAGCTAGGAACACAAGCATTTCGCTACACCCGCATTAATATCTGCTAAATATGTGTATGTGATCAATAAAATGTTTGATTTGATTTGTGGATACAGGAGTCTCATAAAGTGCAGTTGGTCCATTTCATTGAGAAAATGCTCTGTTATTAAAATAAAATTTAAAAATTCTCCATGAAGTTATACAACAAAGTGTACACTTCCATCTTGTCTAGTACACGTCTTCTCTCATTGATCGAGACAGGTGGGTGTCCACCCCAAAGTGCTGCATGTCATGATGACAGACACCTTTCCCGATCAATGAGAGAAGACTTGAAATAGACAAGCAAATAAAATCTGTTATGTCACGTATTTTATCCAGCGTGTACTTTACTCACATAAAAAGGTTGGATGGAAACCTGGATAATGTCAAGACATTTTGAGGATGCTGGAATTATATTTTGGACTAATATGCTCATGCCTACAGGAGACTTTTGAAGAAGTCTAATCAAACTAAAACATTGTGACTGGTTGTGTTTATGCCACATATACAAAGGATAAATGACAAATATGTAGGCTAAATTGAAGCTTTAGGATCTAGGTGTGCAAGGAATAGCCACTTAGATTGGAGAAGAGGCAGAGCGCAAGTTAAGCTATCTTGAATAACTGGGCCGGCTGGGAGCATATGTGGCCAAATTACTATAGGACGACTTGGGAGAATGATGATCTGCAACAGGCAGCGCATATCAGTATCAGAGGGTATGCAGCCAGGGGCCTCCCGGGTGGCGCAGTGGTCTAAGGCACTGCATCGCAGTGCTAGCTGTGCCACCAGAGATTCTGGGTTCGAGCCCAGGCTCTGCCGCAGCCGGCCGTGACCAGGGAGGCTCATGGGGCGACGCACAATTGGCCCAGCGTCGTCCAGGTTTGGCCGGCAGGGATATCCTTGTCTCATCGCGCACTAGCGACTCCTGTGGTGCGCCGATGTAGGTCGCTAGGTGTACGGTGTTTAATCTGACACATTGGTGCGGCTGGCTTCAGGGTTGGATGTGCGTTGTGTCAAGAAGCAGTGCGGCTTGGTTGGGTTGTGTTTCGGAGGACGCACGCTCTCGACCTTCGCCTCTCCCAAGTCTGTACGGGAGTTGCAGCAATGAGACAAGACAGTAACTACTACCAATTGGATACCACGAAATTGGGGAGAAAAAGGGGTAAAATATAAATAAATAAATAAAATACAGTGCTACTGTGCCTTTCTAGACCCTATAAACTGTCAAGAGTAGACCCACAACTGATCCAAATGGAATTAAATATTCAAATCACACGGCTTAGCGCTATTATTCAAATGTCATGTTCACTGCAGCCTAAAGTAGAATTTTGTACACACTTGAAAACAATATGCAATTGTAGGCTAGTCTAGGTAGGATAATTGTATTGTCCCTAAACAAGATCAATAGGGGAGCTTTTTGAGCTGCGTGTCTGACCTCTTCCCTGTTTTTTCATGCGCAATGATGCATCTGGCCTCTCCGCTGCCTATCAGCTATTCTTATTAGTTCTTGAGGATTGGTATTGAAAATTAATGCAGCTTTTAATGCTTTTATGTGTGTATGATTTCTGCTTAGCCTATTGCAGATCTATTGCAGAAACGATCCACCTACCACTATTGTCACTATGAATCGTGGAAAGATGGCAGGATAGACCGTTAGTTAGACTGGTAGATTATACTTGTGGTATAGTTAAGCAATAAGGCATGGGGGGGGGGGGGGTGGTAAATGCCCAATATACGATGGCTAAGGGCTGTTCTTATACACAACGCAACGCGGAGCGCCTGGATACAGCCTTTAGGCGTGGTATATTGGCCATATACCACAAACCCCCGAGGTGCCTTATTGCTATTATAAACTGGTTATCAATGTAATTAGAGCAGTAAAAATGAATGTTTTGTCATACCCATGGTATACGGTCTGATATACCACGGTTGTCAGCCAGTCAGCATTCAGGGCTCGAACCACCCAGTTTATAATAAATGTTTGCGTGCAGAAACGCATAGTGCATAAGGGAAGTACCAAAACACCCTGATATAGGGGAGGCGCATGCAAGCAGATGGGTGGAAGAAATTATATAGACAAACCTGCAAAATAGTCAATGTAAACCAGGGAAAAAACACACTACTTTCCCCTGTGCCCAATGAAAAAACACACAGTGCTCCCCAAAGTAAAAATTAAGTTTGACAACCTTCCCCTATTCTAGAAAAATCTATCCAACACTCACCCAGCCATAATTTTTAAAATATTTGTATTTATTAGGGATCACCATTGTGATATGATGATCCCATATACTGTATCTAGTGGAAACTCTTCTTTTTTTTAAAAAGCTGTCTGTCCCGAGTTCACTGGCACGGGAAACTCTGAGGGCCCGGAATAGGCTAGTTGATAGAATGTTGCAAATTTGCTATGGCAGCTTCAGGCAGCAGGACCCAATTGATTGATTTGATACAATGTTGCACTTCACTAGTGATAGCTCAAGACAGATAGAAAGGGAGGCAGACAGGTGAAGTAGAGAGAATGAATGAGATTGAAAGAAACATAATTTTCTGTTTTTATTTGTCGGCTTTAGGCCTATATATTTTACTTAGTTGACTATGGAAGTTATAGGCCTACTGCTGCAATGGCCTATAGGCTATCACATTTTTTTACCCGCCAATGGATCATGGTGTATCAATGTGGCCATATGGCAGAGGATTTTTATCATTTTAATCAAGATTTGTGTCATTAACCACGTGACAATGATTTTGAGAAACAAAAACGTTATTGTTGAAATGAAACTGTTACACAAAAATGTGCATAAAAAAATTATCAGAACTGGCACTCAGATCGTCAGAAATGGATGGTAGGATACATTGTAAGCTTCCCAAACTTGAAACTCATGTGCCACCTATATTCTTTACTATAACGCCCATATAAAATCAAGCGCGTGCACACTGTTAGGAATTGAGAATATGGTCAAGGGGTGGAGAAATTCTAGATGCGAAATATAAGGCAAACAACTTTTCTATATGAAAAATGTAATAGACAAAGACAGACAATTGTATACGGGAAGAAATACACGTTCTTCTAAGAGGTTTGCAGCAAATCACTCCCTCCAGAAGGGAGGGCGGACCTAAATACTGTTACCTTATCTGGTCGCTGTTTCATCCTTCCATGCCTGGTGCCAAAACATTAAATCAAGGCTGAGACCTATGGGTTGAATAGACTATACATTTGACACATCTTAATCATCTTAATCAAGGACAGATACAAGTTACTAAGACCTGCTTTATGGTGACCTCTACCAATAGGGAATAATCATTAAAAAAATAGCGTTCTTAACATTTTCAAAAATTTGCTTTGCAGAGAAGACCTGCAGTATATCTATTCTACCCTGCCTTTCTAAGGTCTTTGAAAGCCAAGTTAACAAAGAGATTACCGACCATTTCGAATCTCACCGTACCTTCTCCGCGATGCAATCTGGTTTCAGAGCTGGTCATGGGTGCACCTCAGCCACGCTCAAGGTCCTAAACGATATAACCGCCATCGATAAGAGACATTACTGTGCAGCCGTATTCATTGACCTGGCTAAGGCTTTCGACTCTGTCAATCACAACATTCTTACTTGCAGACTCAACAGCCTTGGTTTCTCAAATGATTGCCTCGCTTGGTTCACCAACTACTTCTCCGATAGAGTTCAGTATGTCAAATCGGAGGGCCTGACCTCTGGCAGTCTCTATGGGGGTGCCACAGGGTTCAATTCTCGGGCCGACTCTCTTCTCTGTATACATCAATGATGTTGCTCTCGCTGCTGGTGATTCTTTGATCCACCTCTACGCAGACGACACCATTCTGTATACCTCTGGCCCTTCTTTGGACACTGTGTTAACTAACCTCCAGATGAGCTTCAATGCCATACAACTCTCCTTCCGTGGCCTGCAACTGCTCTTAAATGCAAGTAAAACTAAATGCATGCTCTTCAACCGTTCGCTGCCCGCACCTGCCCACCCGTCCAGCATCACCACTCTGGACGGTTCTGACTTAGAATATGTGGACAACTACAAATACCTAGGTGTCTGGTTAGACTGTAAACTCTCCTTCCAGACTCACATTAAACATCTCCAATACAAAATTAAATTTAGAATCGGCTTCCTATTTCGCAACAAAGCATCCTTCACTCATGCTGTCAAACATACCCTCATAAAATTGACCATCCTACCGATCCTCGACTTCGGCGATGTCATTTACAAAATAGCCTCCAACACTCTACTCAACAAATTGGATGCAGTCTATCACAGTGCCATCCGTTTTGTCACCAAAGCCCCATATACTACCCACCACTGCGACCTGTATGCTCTCGTTGGCTGGCCCTCGCTTCATACTCGTCGTCAAACCAACTGGCTCCAGGTCATCTACAAGTCTCTGCTAGGTAAAGCCCCGCCTTATCTCAGCTCACTGGTCACCATAGCAGCACCCACCCATAGCACGCGCTCCAGCAGGTATATATCACTGGTCACCCCCAAAGCTAATTCTTCCTTTGGCCGCCTCTCCTTCCAGTTCTCTGCTGCCAATGACTGGAACAAACTGCAAAAATCTCTGAAGCTGGAGACTCTTAGCTCCCTCACTAGCTTTAAGCACCAGCTGTCAGAGCAGCTCACAGATCACTGCACCTGTACATAGCTCATCTGTAAATAGCCCATCCAATCTACCTCATCCCCATACTGTATTTATTTATTTATCTTGCTCCTTTGCACCCCAGTATCTCTACTTGCACACTCATCTTCTGCACACCCTACCATTCCAGTGTTTAATTGCTATATTGTAATTACTTCGCCACCATGGTCCATTTATTGCCTTACTTCTCTTATCCTACCTCATTTGCACATGCTGTTTATACATTTTTCTACTGTATTATTGATTGTATGTTTGTTTATTCCATGTGTAACTCTGTGCTGTTGTATGTGTCGAACTGCGTTGCTTTATCTTGGCCAGGTTGCAGTTGCAAATGAGAACTTGTTCTCAACTAGCCTACCTGGTTAAATAAAGGTGAAATAAAAATAAATAAAAAGGTCATATTTTTTCATCCAATCTAACATGTCACTTCGAACGGTGAGACAACGAAACAGCTTCCATGGGCCAAAAACTCTCTTTAGAAATTAGTAACATAAAGGAGGTTAAAAATAAGTCATGGGACTGACCTAATCTACTGGATAAAATGTAGCCTAATAAACAGGCAAAAACGTATTTGCATGAACAGCATAAACAATCAATAAACAACCAATAAACAATCAAATTTACAATCATAACAAAGCAAAACTTGTAATTTGTAATTTGTTTTATCTTCAGTAATGCAAATTTGATCATCATGTCGGATTACATTTCATAAATGCAGATGGATGTAGCTAATAAAGTAGCATAAAACCATAAAACACAGAAATCCATAAAAGCGACCAAATCTAAATAAAACAATGAACTGTGTGAAACTTACCGATTACAAAACATGTGTGATTTACCATAGAACCCGTAGAACCCATAGTAGACCTGTCTAACACATCCCCCTACAGAGTCAGTGACCCTGAAGTGAGGTTCTGCGGTTGCAAAAATCAGATCACACCAACTACTCTTTATTAAACGTATCATGCATTATGTACTAATCATTGTCATTTGATACATTTCTCTGCAGTATTTCAGCTACAATTTGTTTCTCACACATTCTAATCTCGCAGCACCAATGTTCTGTAAACATCAGGAAGTCCGTTTTTCACCAGATACAACGCTAACACTCGCTGTCCTTCTTGGTCCTTGTACCTTCAGCAGTCTGACGTCAATATTGTCAACCGATATGAACGTTGAGTCGACCAGTCTACCTCATCATAGCACAAATAGACACTGGCAGAACATATATTGTACAGAAAGGGAGATATAGCTATATACAAATACCCTGCTAACATTAACATAAACTTTATTCATCTTCAATTTATACAATTAACTTTTCTCAGTATGGTCCCTGTTTGTTCTTGTCTTATACTGTCACGAGTGGCATGTTAATGACAGGTTGGTAGGCCTATCTCAATGCATTTTTTAAGTCGAGATTACTATATATTTCCTAGTGTGAAGACCCCCACAATCAACCCGATACCCCAAATAAACAAAATAAATTACGGGCAGGCTTGACTCCCCCCTCGCTCCTGGCACTAAACCAATCATCTCTTCAATTCTTCTTTCCGATAATTTATAGTTCAGAACTAAACCTATGGCTGTGAGGCCTCACCAGAAAGTCAGAACAGGTGGCATTCAACACCATTAAAGTCAGTCTGTTCTTTCCCTTTTCTTTCCCTGTACTTCAGACTCATCATTTAAAAACATTTCAAGCATTCTTTGAAGCAGGTTTACATTGTTTTTCAGTTTACTGTATTTCTCACCAGGAGAACTTACATCTGTGAAACCACATTTTTTTATTTGTGTGTCCTTTAAGTGTCCATCCTTTCTCACCCGTGAAGAACCTACTAAAACCAAATAAAAAGACCACACACAATAATTCAGACACGGTATTAACACCACTAACAAATATTCATATGGCCTTTCTTAATTTGGGAGCCCCCTTAACTGCTGGATTCAGGTACCTGTACACCTGCAGAATTACTGCAGGTGTACAGGTACTACTCTCCCAAGAAAGCAGGCCTCACTGCTTTCCCACCCGTATCTAGCTTGTTTTCCTGACCCAAAACTCCAACCATCCGCCTGGCTCGTTGTTCATGTCCCACCACACTCTTTATCCATTTTGACACGTGTTTCAGAATGTGTGGATAACAAGTAACTTTGTTCCACCGTGCCGAAAGATGCAGAGAACATCAAACGGGGGAAATGGGAGAGAAACTTTTCATTAACTATAACAACATTACTGTGCATCAATCAGCATAAATCTTCATAGGCTTAATGCCATAGGAACGCAGGGGTGTACAGTTTGCTACTGTAATGCTAGTATTTATTTTCCCAAGGCACTGTTAGTTAAGTAACCCATATCTTTCAGGGGGGTAGCTTTAATTCCATCGTATTTACATGTCTTGCATTCACACTCCAAAGCCATCAACATTACTTCATTTTTGCTTTTGGCTTTGCATTTCTTCAGCCCTGACCACCAGGCTATTCCACTGGTCCGGGACATTACATTCTTCCCATCCAATTCATCCTTGCTCAGGTCTTCAGAGACCCCTTATCGTCGCTTGTATTTTAGCTTGTATTCATGTCATTTGTTCCCATTTGCCGCGTTTCATAAAGAAAGTATTCATTTTCGATGAAATTTCGGGGGACAAACAGGCCATTCTTATTTCTGGAAGCCATTATTGTCTCTTTAGACTTGAGAATCAATCGAAATACAACAATAATTTACCAAAGAGTAGCTTGCCCTTATCTTAATGTGCTGATTCTTCCGCTTGAAATCTATCTTTAAATCAATGTAACCATAATTCTGTAAAGAGCAATTAACGTTCATCCAATGGAAACAATTACACGGTCTAATACCAGAGCCACATTGTTATATTTGACATAAAGCACCACACATTCCAGGATTTAATTTAACACTAAAAGTTGAGCATCGATGGTGATATTAAATCACTATATTATGAGAGAGGAGGAACAGATTTCTCTCCTCTGCTACACAGAGGGGATGGTAACCTTCGTCGTTACTTTCCTGATCCGACATACACTTTATAATTTCCTCACCGCTAGCTAACTATTGACAACAAACGTATCAGCAACAATTAACAGTATCTAGTAGTATTGAGGAATCACTTTACAATTAGGCTACTGTCTATCACTATAGACAGCAAAACATATTTCTTTCGCAGCGCTCGGCACTGCTCTTAAACTATATGAGTCACACTCATTCAATGGCTCAACGTATGCCACTATCTTTCACAGCAGACAGCAACATTAATTTAGTATGATGTGATAGTTTTGGTAGCGTTATATAAGACAGATGGCTACTTAAGGCAAAATGAAAGAGGAGTGGATGGGTGGGTGAATAACGCGAACGTCTAGCAACTCAAAGGGTGTGAGTTTGAATCTCATCATGGAAAACGTTCTCATTTAGCTAATTAGCAACTTTTCAACTACTTACTGCTTTTCAGCTACTTTGCAACTGTTATGTTTGTTCCTTGTATAACGACAAACCGGGGTGTAGGTTTAACTACTTTTAATGAACATATATTTCAGCTAGAAAACTCCTTGTTTAGCCATGCAAGGCATTCTTCAACCACATGCCCCACCCCTCCCGCATAGCCTGCTGGGTAACGTAGTCTAAATGTTATTAACACATAACACAGCAACAACTTAGCATGTTAGCTAAGCCTAACCGTAACCCTTTTAGCTAAACCTTGACCTAACCCTAACCGTAGCTCTTTTAGCTAACCCTTCCCCTAATCTAACCTTAACCCTTTAACCTAACAGCTAAACTTAACCCTAACCTTAACCCTAACACATAGCCTTGCTAACGTTAGCAAACTAGCTAACATTAGCCACCTAGCTAGAATTCGTAATATATAATACAAATTGTAATTCATAACATTTCATACGAATTGTGTGATGCACATCCACAGATGAATACATACCATACCAAACACAACACATCATACTAAATGGAGTGTCTCGGATTTACGTAGGCCAACAGAATAATACGAAATGCTCTGAGACCAGGTTGCTCAGCCATGTCATTCAGATGGAGCTTCAATTTAATCATTCCCTCTAGGCTACCGTAATTGTATTGCAATACACTCAGGGGTGAAAGTAGATTTAATTTATTCCTGGTACGAGACCGCCTATGTGTGCACGCGCGTGCACCCCAAAAAATGAATGGCCCCAACAGCCCCAGCTCTGGACGTTCTGCTGCCCTTGGGCTCCAACAAAGGCTCCAACAAAGCCCTATTGTTGTTAGTGAAGTCGAATTAAAATGAAGACAAGTGTTGAAATGAATTACTTTCAGCACCATTTGCTGTCCACCTCTGTTTGATTATGCCGCAGCCGCTCCACAGCTGATGTCTGCCCGCTTGCCTTTTTAGTTGTCTTTCTCCTGCACTCTCTCTCCTCATTGATAAGTTAATGATTTAAAAAGTGTCTGTTTCATGACATTGTAATAGGCTATATTTGGTCTCCTGTCTATGGGCTACAGGAAAACTATATAGGCTACTACTCTTTCTACCGTATGTAATTTATTTTCAATACATTTTATAGCACGTTGGTGGAGCGGCGCAGCACTACGTCTCTCCAACAGCACCCCGGAGAGGCGCGCTGGGCATGGACAAGCTAAATATTTAGCGCCCTTGCCTTTGTCAAAGTGGCTACTGGTTATCATGAGGCGGCATCAGCGCTCACCTAAATAGCCCTCATGCCACTGGGTGAGAGAAGCTATCATTGTTTTGGGGCAGAATATTGTGAGGCGTTATGTGTTGTTGGAGGTGCGTCTTGGTCAGTTTAGCTCGGAAAAGGCTGCCCTCATCAAACTGCTGCTCTAGGTGGCTGCCTAATCCTGCCTAATGGGCGGGCTGGCCATGGGGCCTAAACATATAATTGTATTTACAATCCCTATTAATTCAATAGCATCTCTGTGGGTCTATTCATAAAGATTTGTTATTTAACTTTTAAAGTGTATTACCTTTTATTGTGGCATAAACACAACCAGTCATTATGTTTTCATGTGATTGTCAAACAATCCCTTCAAAAGGCTTTTACTAGGCTACCCGCGCACGTTCAACTGATTCGTTCTGGCACCGGCCCTGTATTTCAGACACATCTCCTGTTATGGGAGAACCCCCTGCTCTGTGACTGTGACTCTGTGCCCTGCAATTCCCCCACACCCTGCTGTGTCTCCTGCTCCACGCCTGTGCACCTCCCATATCTGATTCCAGAGGTGTGCCCCTGTTGCCAGTAGCAACACAGTGTCAGACTGAAGTCCCAGCCCCTCGCTGTGTTCTAATTAGGGATTCAACCTCTACCAGCAGCAGAACCTTCTCATGGTGACAAATAAACAGCTGTGTCTCTATTCATCCTGACCTAAACAAACAAACAAACAGCCCTGCAGCCTGGTGGTGGCGGTGGGACGCTTGACTGCGTAGGCACATACACAGAGTAGTCATTTAGGAGAAACCCTGTCCCAGTAACACTCCATAACCCCATGCAAGCAGATCTATATGGGCTACAGCTACAGCCAGTGGCGGCCCGTCATTCAGGGCAGGTGGGACATGCCTGTTTTTCATGTTATTTTGGCGTTAATACCTGTCACATGTCAGTTTGCAAACAAAGTAAAAAAAAATATATATATAGATAATAAAGCCGCATACAAACATGGTCCCTTCTTTTCTTTCTTGAGTAAGGCAGCTCCAAAATGCAGGCGTCTCAGCCTAGCTCAGTGCTTTCTGTGGTGGAGGGGCAGGCAGCGGAAAATACAGAGCGTAGGGGTTGGTAATGTTTTCTAGTTGAGCCATGATTGGCTCAGTGTTCTGTCACTCATGGGGACACTACATCGCCGCAAAATCTACAGGGAGAGCTCAAAAATTCTACAGGGAGAGCTCAAACGTGCCCATCCAAGAAGGCTCATTGTCATTGGCCACAGATAAAATTATGTCAAATCACCTTATATCTACTGTAGCTTTGATTGAACTGATCATGTCAACATCATACTTTCAAAATCTTAGCTAGCAAGCTAGACAAGCAGTCGTTATCATGAATCAAGTCGACAATCTACTGGCAAATCCTTTTCAAACCTTGTCATATGAAGATAAATGGTAGATAAAATGAATTGGTGCTTATCGGCCATTTGATATAAACATTTTAATTTAAATTGTATTTTATTTAACCTTCTAACTAGGCAAGTCAGTTAAGAACAAATTCTTATTTACAAGGATGGCCTACAACATTACACGTTACAAGTTGGAAATTGCAAATTCAACAATGAGTGACTTGAAAGGAATCAGTGGCTAACTGCAAGCGTTGCAAAGCAATCACTAGCCTGCTATTCAGTGGAGAGGATGTGTGGTCCAAGTCTGGGTTTAAGGGTCTCTTTCCCAAGCTTAAAAGGATAAACATTCACATGCAACACCATAGGCCAGAAAAGTTTGAATACATTGGCCATCCTGTCAATCTAGCAAGACTTCTGCCGTGTTCAAAACAACTGGAAACTCGGAACTGGGAAATCTCAGACTTCAGTGAGTTCAAGACAACTGGGAACTTGGAAAAAAACTAGCTCCGACTGGGAAAATACATTTTGAACGGTCATCCATCTCTGAATTCCAAGTCGGGAACTTTCTAGAGCTCCGGCCAGAAGATCACTGACGTCATGATTCAACCTTGTTTTTTTCCGAGTTCCCAGTTGTCTTGAAAGCACTGTAAATCCAGAGAATGCCAGACTTTGATGACAAAGTTTGATGACAAAATGTGCCCATAAGAAGGACTGTGCCCCCAAAATGTGCCCACCTCCTTCCTGTTCAAGTGAGTACAACACAAGGTCAGTCCAAAAATGTCAAGTATGCGCTGCATAAATTATGTAATATGCCAGGGAGATATGTATACTGTAGCTGAGAAAGTAATACAACGTGTATGTTGTGTAGTAAGCTGTTAGTAGCCCATGTGCCTCACCCTAATAATCTGGTCCATTTCTCCCTCATAACTTAGCCTACTGTACTGATGCACATATACCCTATAGCCTGTTTTAGAGAAATATTATAAGAGCTTTCATTGTCTGCTTATCTGCCCCCTTTATTTATCCTACGGTTCAGACTTGGTGTACAGGGAGAATACTGTAAGAACGGCCCATGTTCTGAATTATGTTATATTGAGTATGTCTTTCTTAGCTCGCTCATTAATGTTCTAATCAAAATTACGGATTGCCTCTTATCCGCTCATCGTTCCCTTATGCCATAGTTTGTACATCTCATTTGTCAGTAGAAACCACATTTGTTTAAGCAAGTCAGCCATATCAGCTATGTTTTTTAAAAATGCAGTAAATTAAGCTGAATGAACTGTTCGCTGCCAGACAAGGCTACGCTGATCGCCAGGTGTAGCGGTGGTAAGGATTCACTCCATGGTGCTGAAAATAAAGCTCTGCTGTTGGGACAGCTTTATGTAGGCCATAACAGTTTGTAGGCACCGTTTGTCACCGTTATAGTGTAATTAATGTATTGTTTAGTGTTGTTTTGTGTAGTGGCTTTGCTGGCATGCATCTAAACATTTTTGGGGGAAGTTTGTCCCACCAAGATTTACATGCTAAAATCGCCACTAGCTACAGCTACGGCTAAATTAAATGCCAACAGGAATAATATGAAGTGCCGGTGGTATATCTGGGCCATATAGCCGCTAAAATCAGCTTTATTTGGAAACGCAGTAGTTCAACCTAGTTTGGCCGAAACAAATTGTGACAGAGACAGATTAAGGCAAATGTATTACACATTGTGCAAAGGACCATGGGTATGCTGTGGTGGAGTCTGTCGTTAGTCATCTATTATCTGATCCTCCAGGTTGTTTTTCTTCCAGGTCTTATTGGCCCTGGTCAAAAGTAGGGCACTAAATAATAGGATGCCATTTGGGATGAAGCACAGGTAGGAATGGAGGGCACTTAGGTAGTGGATGAAATACAATAGAGTTTCCTGGTTGTGGAGACAAACTGCCAAACAATTTCTCTAAAAAGACTGCTTCTGAACAAGCGTAATATTGGCCCATTTCAGTCTTTTAAATAAAAAACACCCAGATGTGACGGCCCCAAATGTCTGCCAGGACTTTGATATCAGATTTGATGCAGCTATTTATAGATAACCTGTACTTAATCCTCTTGTCAGTGGTGGATAGGAAGAAAGAAAGCTGGTAAGTATTCACACCCCTTGACTTTTTACAAATGGTCTTATGTTACAAAGTGGGATTAAAATGTATTTAATTGTCGTTTTTATGCCAACGATCCACACATGATAGGACTGGCCACCCCTCAGAGCCTGGTTCCTCTCTACGTTTCTTCCTGGGTTCCTGCCCTTCGATGGAGTTTTTCCTATCCACAATGCTTCTACATCTGCATTGCTTGCTGTTTGGGGTTTTAGGCTGAGTTTCTGTATAAGCACTTTGACATCTGCTGATGCAAAAAGGGATTTATAAATACATGTGATTGATTGATTGACTGATTAATGTCAAAGTGGAAGAGAAATTATACAATACACAGTATTTTTTTTAAATAAAAAATAAAACACTAGTATAGCTTGATTAGATAAGTATTCAATCCCCTGAGTCAATACGTACAGTCCATTCAGAAAGTATTCAGACCCCTTGACTTTTTCCACATTTTGTTACGTTACAGCCTTATTCTAAAATTGATTAAATAAAAATGTTTCCTCAGCAATCTACACATAATAACCCATAATGACAAAACAGAAATATCATATTTACATAAGTATTGAGAACCTTAGCTATGAGACAAAATTGAGATCAGGTGCATCCTGTTTCCATTGATCATCCTTGAGATGTTTCAACAACTTGATAGGTTGGACAATAGGTTGGACATGATTTGGAAAGGTACACACATGTCTATATAAGGTCCCACAGTTGACAGTGCATGTCAGAGCAAAAACCAAGCCATGAGGTCAAAGGAATTGTCTGTAGAGCTCAGAGACAGGATTGTGTCGAGGTACAGATCTGGGGAAGGTTACCAAAACATTTCTGCAGCATTGAAGGTCCCCAAGAACACAGTGGCCTCCATCATTCTTAAATAGAAGAAGTTTGGAACCACCAAGACTCTTCCTAGAGCTGGCCGCCTCCTCCAATCGGAGGAGAAGGACCTTGGTCAGGGAGGTGACCAAGAACCCGATGGTCACTCTGACAGAGCTCCAGAGTTCCTCTGTGGAGATGGGAGAACCTTCCAGAAGGACAACCATCTCTGCAGCACTCCACCAATCAGGCTTTTACTGTAGAGTGGCCAGACGGAAGCCACTACTCAGTAAAAGGCACATGACAGCCCGCTTAGAGTTTGCCAAAAGGCACCTAAAGACTCTCAGACCATGATTAACAAGATGTTCTGGTCTGATGAAACCAAGATTGAACTCTTTTGCCTGAATGCCAAAGAGTTATGGAGGAAACCAGACACAGCTCATCACCTGGCCAACACCATCCCTATGGTGATGCATGGTGGTGGCAGCATCATGCAGTGGGATGTTTTTCAGCAGCAGGGACTGGGAGACTAGTCAGGACCGAGGAACAGATGAACGGGGCAAAGTACAGAGAGATCCTTGATGTAAACCTGCTCCAGAGCGCTCAGGACCTCAGACTGTTCACCTTCCAACAGGACAACGACCCTAAGCACACAGAAGTGGCTTCGCCAAGCTTGCAGCGTCATACCCAAGTAAACTCGAGACTAATCGCTGCCAAAGGTGCTTCAACAAAGTACTGAGTAAAAGGTCTGAATATTTATGTTAAAAAAATATATACATTTGAAAACATTTCTAAAAACCTGTTTTTGCTTTATCATTATGGGGTATTGTGTGCAGATTGATGAGGGGGGGAAACTATTTAATCAATTTTAGAATAAGGCTGTAACGTAACAACATTTGGAAAAAGTCAAGAGGTCTGAATACTCTCCAAATCCACTGTATTAGAATCACCTTTGGCAGCTAAGTCTCTGGAATCACCTTTGGCAGTAAGTCTCTAAGAGCTTTGCATAGCTGGATTGTACAATATGTGTCCATTATTAGTTTAAAAAAACTCAAGCTATCAGAACTCAAGTTAAGACCCAGATGCAGACCGTTCGAATCACAGAAGTTTATTTACAAAACAGGGGGGCAGGCAAACGACAGTTAAAGGGCAGGCAGAGGTCGGTAATCCAGGGCAGAGACCGTAAGGTACAGAACGGAAGGCAGGGTCAGGGCAGGCAAAGGTCAGTAATCCAGGGCAGTGTCAAAAGGTACAGAACGGCAGGTAGGCTCAGGGTCGGGTCAGGGTAGGCAGAATGGTCAAAATCAGAAGAACTAGAAAACAGTGACTAAAGAACAGGAGTATGGAAAAACACGCTGGTAGGCTTGATGAGACAAGATGAACTGGCAACAGAAAACGCAGGTATAAATGCACAGGGGATGATGGGGAAAATGGGCGACACCTGGAGGGGGGCGAAGACAAGCACAAGAGAGGTGAAACTGATCAGGGTGTGACACAAGCTCTGTCAAGTTGGTTGTTGATCATTTCTAGACAGACTTTTTTAAAGTCTTGGCATAGATTGTCATGCCGATTTAAGTCAAAACTGTAACTAGGCAACTCAGGAACATTCAATGTTGTCTTGGTAAGCAACTCAAGTGTACATTAGTGTACATCCAGGTTGCAGTTGTAAATGAGAACTTGTTCTCAACTGGCCTACCTGGTTAAATAAAGGTGAAATAAAAATATGATAAAATAAACATTTGGCCTGGAGTTTTAAATTATTGTCCTGCTGAATGGTTCTTTTTGTCTCCCAGTGTCTGTTGGAAGGCAGACTGACTGAACCAGGTTTTCCTCTAGGATTTTGCCTGTGCTTAGCTCTTTTCCGTTTCTTTTTATCCTAAATAACTCCCTAGTCCTTGCTGATGACAAGCATACGAGTAACATGATGCAGCCACCACCATGCTTGAAAATATGAAGAGTGGTACTCAGTAATGTGTTATGTTGGATTTGCTCCAAACATCACGCTTTCTGTTCAGGATAAAAAGTTCCTTTCTTTTCCCACATTTTTTGCAGTATAACTGTCGTGCCTTATTGCAAGCAGGATGCGTGTTTTGGAATCTGTGCTGGAAATGTACTTCTCGACTAATAATTCTATGTGTGGGGTGCAGAGATGGGGTAGTCATTCAAAAATCATGTAAGCCACTGTTATTACACACAGAGTGAGTCCATGCCACTTATTATGTGACTTGTTAAAGCACATATTTACTCCTGTACTTTTTTAGGCTTTCCATAACAAAGGGGTTGAATACTTATTGACTCAAGTCTTTTCAGCTTTTCATTTTTAATTCATTAACATTGCCTAAAATGTTGGAACTTCCACAGACAAAGGCCCGTAAAGAGCGATTTGGCATGGACAGAGCTGGCTGGAGCTGTGAGTGACATCATTTTCAAGGCAACTTTCATGCATAGAGGGGAGCAGGGGACCCTGAAGGAAGGAAGAAGGAGAAGAAAAAGAGAAGATAGAAGAAGGGTAGACATGTTTATTTGCATGCAGCGTGTGTATGTATGTCCAGCGATGCATGAGAAGTCATATAAATCACTGTCTTCATGATGGGCCATTTATCTGCAGATAAGCCTGATGGATGGAAGAGTCCCGGTGGCAGGCAGGCAGGTAGGGCTCTAATCTGAGGAGGCAGCATCACCAAAAGAGAGAGAGAGAGAGAGCGAGAGGGGGGGTGGGGGGTCACCGAGAGGGAGCGAGAGTGAGATGGGGACAGCAAGAGGGATTAGGAATAGGACAGGTCAGATACAATGCACCCTGGGATGCACACATCCACAGACCACATCCTGTAGACCTGCTGTGTCATCTCATTACAACGCCCTGCGATGGAAGAACAAACACTGTGGCATCTATGAATACCACGTTTACTGTCGACAAGGCAGTGGATATCTAGTGGTAAACTGATGGTAACAAGCACTGTATGCTGAAATGAACTGTAGGCTACAGCAGAGTGGAGCTGGCTCTGGCTGACTGTTGAGTTGTATATAACTACTGTTATGTGTAGCCACAATTTAGATGTATTTGGAAGTATGGTAGTCTTGTTGTTACTCTTTCACTTTTACATCTGATTTAAGATCAGCCCTCCCATATACTGTATAGGTCAGCACTCAACCACTTGAAATATAACAACACAACTGTTACTGCACCAGTTGTTCATGATAGAAACTAAACGTTGCCAAACAAACAAATTAGCTATTTTTATGGTGAAAATAATGTCAATACCCTTTACTGTGGTGTTTGAGAGAATGTTATTTTCCACCTATAGTCCTCCTTTAAGGCATTTATATGGCATTATAGTTTAAGATTATATGTTTTTACTAGCCAGGACCAGTGTTTTAAATGAAACTTTTAAGCACTATCCAATGGAAACACATTGTACATATTGTTTGTCTTTTGCCTAAATAAAATTAATCAAATCAAATGGCATTAGTCACATGCGCCGAATACAACAGGTGTAGACCTTACAGTGAAATGCTTACTAACGAGCCCCTAACCAACAATGCAGTTTAAAAAAATACAGATAAGAATAAGAAATAAAAGTAACAAGTAATTAAAGAGCAGCAGTAAAACAACAATAGCAAGACTATTTACAGGGGGGTACCGGTACAGAGCCAAAGTGCGGGGGCACTGGTTAGTTGAGGTAATATGTACTGTTGAAGTCGGAAGTTTACATACACTTATGTTGGAGTTATTAAAACCTGTTTTTCAACCACTCCACAAATTTCTTGTTAACAAACTATAGTTTTGGCAAGTCTGTTAGGACATCTACTTGGTGCATGACACAAGTAATTTTTCCAACAATTGTTTACAGACAGATTATTTCACTTACAATTCACTGTATCACAATTCCAGTGGGTCAGAAGTTTATATACACGAAGCTGACTGTGCCTTTAAACAGCTTGGAAAATTCCAGAAAATGATGTCATGGCTTTAGAAGCTTCTGATATGCTAATTGACATAATTTGAGTCAATTGGAGGTGTACCTGTGGATGCATTTGAAGGCTTACCTTCACACTCAGTGCCTCTTTGCTTGACATCATGGGAAAATCAAAAGAAATCAGCCAAGACCCCAGAAAAAGAATTGTAGACCTCCACAAGTCTGGTTCATCCTTGGGAGCAATTTCCAAATGCCTGAAGGTAACACGTTCATCTGTACAAACAATAGTAAGCAAAAATAAACACCATGGGACCACGCAGCCGTCATACCGCTCAGGAAGGAGACACGTTCTGTCTCCTAGAGATTAACGTACTTTGGTGCGAAAAGTGCAAATCAATCCCAGAACAACAGCAAAGGACCTTGTGAAGATGCTGGAGGAAACAGGTACAAAAGTATCTATATCCACAGTAAAACGAGTCCTATATCGACATAACCTGAAAGGCCACTCAGCAAGGAAGAAGCCACTGCTCCAAAACCAACATAAAAAATGCCAGACTACGGTTTGCAACTGCACATGGGGACAAAGATCGTACTTTTTGGAGAAAAGTCCTCTGGTCTGATGAAACAAAAATAGAGCTGTTTGCCCATAATGACCTTCGTTATGTTTGGAGGAAAAAGGGGGATGCTTGCAAGCCGAAGAACACCATCCCAACCATGAAGCACGGGGGTGGCAGAATCTTTGTTGCAGGAGGGACTGGTGCACTTCACAAAATAGATGGCATCATGAGGAGAGAAAATTATGTGGATATATTGAAGCAACATCGCAAGACATCAGTCAGGAAGTTAAAGCTTGGTCGCAAATGTGTGTTCCAAATGGACAATGACCCCAAGCATACTTCCAAAGTTGTGACAAAATGGCTTAAGGACAACAAAGTTAAGGTATTGGAGTGGCCACAAAGCCCTGACCTCAATCCTATAGAAAATTTGTGGGCAGAACTAAAAAACGTGTGCGAGCAAGGAGGCGTACAAACCTGACACAGTTACACCAGCAGTGTCAGGAGGAATGGGCCAAAATTCACCCAACTTATTGTGGGAAGCTTGTGGAAGGCTACCCGAAACATTTGACCCAAGTTAACAATTTAAAGGCAATTCTACCAAATACTAATTAAGTGTATGTCAACTTCTGACCCACTGGGAATGTGATGAAAGAAATAAAAGCTGAAATAAATAATTCTCTCTACTATTATTCTGACATTTCACATTCTTAAAATGAAGTGGTGATCCTAACTGACCAAAGACAGAGAATTTTTACTAGGATTAAATGTCAGGAATTGTGAAAAACTGAGTTTAAATGTATTTGGCTAAGGTGTATGTAAACTTCTGACTTCAACTGTACATGTAGATATGGTTAAAGTGACTATGCATATATGATAAACAGAGAGTAGCAGTAGCATAAAAGAGGGGTTGGCGGGTGGTGGGTGGCGGGTGGCGGGACATAATGGAGATAGCCCGGTTAGCCAATGTGCGGGGGAACTGGTTGGTCGGGCTAATTGAGGTAGTCTGTACATGAATGTATAGTTAAAGTGACTATGCATATATGATAAACAGAGAGTAGCAGCAGTGTAAAAGAGGGGTTGGGGGGGGGGGGGGGGGAACACAATACAAATAGTCCGGGTATCCATTTGATTACCTGTTCAGGATTCTTATGGCCTGGGGGTAAAAACTGTTGAGAAGCCTTTTTGTCCTGGACTTGGCACTCCGGTACCGAGAACAGTCTATGACTGGGGTGGCTGGGGTCTTTGACAATTTTTAGGGCCTTCCTCTGACACTACCTGGTGTGGAGGTACTGGATGGCAGGCAGCTTAGCCCCAGTGATGTACTGGGCCGTATGCAACTACCCTCTGTAGTGCCTTGCGGTCGGAGGCTGAGCAGTTGCCGTACCAGGCAGTGATGCAACCAGTCAGGATGCTCTCGATGTTGCAGCTGTAGAACCTTTTGAGGATCTGAGGACCCATGACAAATCTTTTTAGTTTCCTGAGGGGGAATAGGCTTTGTCGTGCCCTCTTCACGACTGTCTTGGTGTGTTTGGACCATTCTAGTTTGTTGGTGATGTGGACACCAAGGAACTTGAAGCTCTCAACCTGCTCCACTAAAACCCTGTCGATGAGAATGGGGTCGTGCTCGGTCCTCCTTTTCCTGTAGTCCACAATCATCTCCTTTGTCTTGGTTATGTTGAGGGATAGGTTGTTATTCTGGCACCACTCGGCCAGGTCTCTGACCTCCTCCCTATAGGCTGTCTCGTCGTTGTTGGTGATCAGGCCTACCACTGTTGTGTCGTCTGCAAACAAATGATGGTGTTAGAGTCATGCCTGGCCATGCAGTCATGGGTGAACAGGGAGTACAGGAGGGGACCTAGGACGCACCCCTGAGGGGCTCCAGTGTCGAGGATCAGTGTTGCAGATGTGTTGCTACCTACCCTCACCACCTGGTGGCGGCCCGTCAGGAAGTCCAGGATCCAGTTGCAGAGGGAGGTGTTTAGTCCCAGGATCCTTAGCATAGTGATGAGCTTTGAGGGTACTTTGGTGTTGAACGCTGAGCTGTAGTCAATGAATAGCATTCTCACGTAGGTGTTCCTTTTGTCCAGGTGGGAAAGGGCAGTGTGGAGTGCAATATAGATTGCATCATCTGTGGATCTGTTGGGGCGGTATGCAAATTGGAGTGGGTCTATGCTTTCTGGGATAATGGTGTTGATGTGAGCCATTACCATCCTTTCTAAGCACTTCATGGCTACGGACATGAGCGCTATGGGTCTGATTTCAGATCAACATTTTGTGATATAAAACTTTTAAGTGGCATGTATTTGAAAGTCTACATTGGTCAGTCCAAAATTGCTTTTAAATTCTGTTATGGAAATAATTGTATTTCCTATTACCAAGTCATTTACGGTTTCTATGCCTTTAGTTTTCCATGTGGGACAATTTATTGGGGAATTCTGAAAAGCTGTCCAAGGATTGTTCCATATGGGGTGTGTTTTTAGGGAGTGATGTTGGTTCTTGTAGAATCAGTTAAATTTTCTTCCATATTGTTATAGTGTTCTGAACTATGAAGTTAATGTTCTTAGCTCCATCCTTTGAAAACAGACATGTAAAAATATTCTGGGGATGAGCATGCGCATCTTTGATATGTACCCATGGTTCCTCTTTAGTGCAATAAACAATATGTTGCAAGTAAAAGCCTTGGGTGGTGAGTTGATACAATTCCATGTCTGGAAGGTTAAAACCACCCTCAGACTTAGGGTGGTGGCGCATGTGCCTACCGATAGGAAGCATTGGGGTGTGAGTTAATCCATTTTTTACCGACAAAACTGTATGTAGAAACCAGACAAAGCCTAAATCAAGCCTCTAAACTTGGTAAATCAACATATCCCCAAGCAACTGGGAGAGTGTGATCAATCAGTTTTGTACAACAGCGGAGCTGTGAGGACAGACGCTGGGAGACGAGAAGCAAGTGCAGGGAGTGAATATTTAATAAATAACGGACACATTACATTAATGCTGACACAGGGATGAAACTGAGGAATAGACAGATATAGGGGAGGCAATCAATAAAGTGATGGAGTCCAGGTGAGTCCAATGTTACTGCTGCGCGTAACGATGGTGACAGGTGTGCGTAATGATGGGCAACCTGGCGTCAGAGAGAGGGAGCGGGAGTAGGCATGACAGTACCCCCCCTCTAGGGGCGCCACCCGGTACCCCACCTGGGCGAGCCTGATGGGCCGGCAGAGGCGTGGGAGCCTGACGGGCCGGCCGAGGTCTGAGATGGGAGCCCGATTAGCCGACCGAGGCGTGGGATGGGAGCCCAACGAGCCGGCCGAGGCGTGGGATGAGGAGCTCGACGAGCCGGCCGAGGCGTGGGATGAGGAGCTCAACGAGCCGGCCGAGGCGTGGGATTGGAGCCCGACAAGCCGGCCGAGGCGTGGGATGGGAGCCCTACGAGCCAACCGAGGAAATAACCTCTCGAGCAAGCTTAGGCATGGAAGCCTGACGAGCTCGGACCCGACGTCACCAACAAATAAACTTAAAAAAGAACTCCCTGATGCTTCCAATATTGGTGTCAGCATTCTGTGAGGACAGACGCTGGGAGACGAGAAGCAAGTACAGGGAGTGAATATTTAATAAATAACGGACATGAAACAAAACACGGACAGCGTCTGGACAAGGGAAACAAAACAACATTAATGCTGACACGGGGATGAAACTGAGGAATAGACAGATATAGGGGAGGCAATCAATAAAGTGATGGAGTTCAGGTGAGTCTGCTGATACGCATATCGATGGTGACAGGTGTGCGTAATGATAGGCAGCCTGGCGCCCTCGAGCAGGTGTGACAGAAGGTAAAGCAGCACAGCGACATGAATCCAACAGACCATGGCCTCCTTCAAAGTAAAAGGAAAGGACAAAAGGCAACTTGGAGATACAAACGAGAATAATGAACAGTTAAATATTATCCAGGAAAACATAGCTAAAATACTCTCAATGCACACAGAAACCAACTAACTGCTGTAATCTATTGTTAAAAAAGTAGATTGGCTTGAAAAGACAGTAGAGGCTATCGTGTCAGACACGCACAAACAAGGCGTGCGCATGAACTAACAAGAATAAAAAACGTTCCTTTTGGAAACAAAGTTGCAAACTTCAGAAGAGGAATGGGACCAGCAAGAAAACCGAATGAGACGTAACAACATGAGAATATTGTCCTTACCAAAAGATGTGTTCTAACTGTAATCAGAGGAACTTGACGTGGGTATATCATCAGAGGATCTGGAATGATGCCATAGGATCGGGGTGAAACAGAAGAACTCTAAATACCCTTAGTATTCTTCAGACTATGGAACAATCAGACCAAAGTCAACATTCTGAAGGCACAAGGGGGAAAGGAGATCAAATTCCAAGGCCAGACCATTCGATTTGTGCAGGACCTGTCTTCTAAGCTGAGAAAGAAATGCAAGGAATACCTGCCAATCAGACAGTTGCTGGAGGAAAATAGGATCAAATCTCAACTCCACCTCCCGGCAGTGCTGTGGGTATGGAAGGGAACGCCAATGAAACCTTAATCAAGCTGCAAGAAACCTTTACACTCGAAGGCCTACAAACATTACGTGTAATGGAGGCCTCTGCGGACAGAGTGGAGCCCCCTGCACTGAGAAGAAGTCAGAGTTGGACAAAACGATGAGCGTAGGCTACATTCAGTGCATTCGGGAAAGTATTCAGACCCCTTTACTTTTCCCACATTTTGTTACGTTACAGCCATATTCTAAAATGGATTAAATTGTTTTTTCCCCTCATCAATCTACACACAATGCCCAACAATGACAAAGCAAAAACAGGTTTTAATGTATTTAAAATAAAAAACTGATCACATTTACATAAGTATTAAGACCCTTTACTTAGTACTTTGTTGAAGCACCTTTGGCAGCGATTACAGCCTTGAGTCTTCTTGGGTATGACGCTACAAGCTTGGCACACCTGTATTTGGGGAGTTCCTCCCATTCTTCTCTGCAGGTCCTGTCAACCTCTGTCAGGTTGGATGGGGAGCATCACTGCACAGCTATTTTCAGGTTTCTCAATAGATGTTCGATTGGGTTCAAGTCTGAGCTCTGGCTGGGCCACTCAAGGACATTCAGAAACTTGTCCCGAATCCACTCCTGCATTGTCTTGGCTGTGTGCTTCGTCGTTGTCCTGTTGGAAGGTGAACCTTCGCCCCAGTCTGAGGTCCTGAGCTCGCTGGAGCAGGTTTTCATCTCTCTGTACTTTGCTCCGTTCATCTTTCCTTCGACCCTGACTAGTCTCCCAGTCGCTGCCACCTGTCGTAGCTGAATCAGAATTAGTTAGGTAACAAAGATAAATAAGATGTTTTATTTACTTTCATAATATGCTTATGTGAGATACTTGTCATTAGAATGTCTCTTTTTGGACTATACTGTCGGCAGTTGCATGTTCCTTTCTTCTCTAGAGAAAAGTCACTTGGGGCCCAGAGAGGGGAGAGATCAGGCTTGTCTTTTACATGTCTGGTAATATGCAGAATATCAGAATGGAACATTGTCTTCATATGTTAACAGGTTTGAACATTGTCTTCATATGTTAACAGGTTTGAACATTGTCTTCATATGTGAATGTATCTGTTAAACCATGTGAACAGCTCCACAATGTCTGTACTCCAGTCACTCCCTCCTTTTCCCATTGGGTAGAGGAGTATGGCAGTGTCTGGAACCATTGTATTACCCCTCTGATGTTGAACTTATCTTGACCTAGTATATGACCTAGAGCAGGGGTGTCAAACTCATTCCACGGAGGGCCTAGTGTCTGCAGGTTTTTGGTTTTTCCTTTCAATAAAGCCCTAGACAACCAGGTGTGGGGAGTTCCTAACTAATTAGTGATGTTAATTCATCAATCAAGTACAAGGGAGGAGCGAAAACCCGCAGACACTCGGCCCCCCGTGGAATGAGTTTGACACCTGTGACCTAGAGGCTCACTCCCCTCAGTGAGCTTGTACAGGAGGGAGGGTATTTGAGATGGGAGTATCTAAAGTTGACAATTGATATATGCCATTGGATGAGGTAATGTTTTGGTACTATGAAGTACTAAGAACGAGATTAGAACCTCGTCTTGCTATCTGGCTATGGGATACTCCTCTCTCAAGTAAAAGGCCCTTTGTGAAGTTTCTGAGATCTGTGGTTCGTCATGTAAGTTGAGAGGGGTGTATCTTGGCTATAAAAGATACTAGAAATCTTTTGTAAGCACTCTCAGAGAATTCATTTATAGACACTGAATTGATCTGAGAGTCAAAGGGCTATGGTGAAGCTCATATGGATTAAAGATGAAGTTTAAATATAACTCTGACTTGTGTGTGGTTTGTAAACTCTCCTCATTTAGTATTACAGGAAATTACCACGACACACCACCATGCTTCACCGTAGCTTTTCCTCCAAACATGATGCTTGGCATTCAGGTCAAAGAGTTCAATACTGATTTCATCAGACCATGGAATCTTGTTTCTCATGGTCTGAGAGTCCTTTAGGTGCCTTTCGGCAAACTCTAAGCGGGCTGTCATTTGCCTTTTACTGAGGAGTGGCTTCTATCTGGCCACTCTACCATAAAGGCCTGATTGGTGAAGTGCTGCAGAGATGGTTGTCTTTCTGGAAGGTTCTCCCATCTCTACATAGAAACTTTGGAGCTCTGTCAGAGTGACCATCGGGTTCTTGATCACCTCCCTGACCAATACCCTTCTCCCCCGATTGCGCAGTTTGGCCGAGCGGCCAGCACAAGGAAGAGTCTTGGTGGTTCCAAACTTCTTCCATTAAGAATGATGGAGGCCACTGTGTTCTTGGTGACCTACAATGCTGCAGAATGTTTTTGGTACCCTTCCCCAGATCTGTGCCTCGACACAATCCTGTCTCTGAGCACTATAGACAATTCCTTTCGACCTCATGGCTTGGTTTTTCTCAGAATAAGAATAGACTGACGAGTTTCAGAAGAAAGTTATTTGTTTCTAACCATTTTGAGCCTGTAATCGAACCCACGAATGCTGATGCTCCAGATACTCAACTAGTCTGAAGAAGGCCAGTTTTATTGCTTCTTTAATCAGGACAAAAGTTTTCAGCTGTGCTAACATAATTGCAAAAGGGTTTTCTAATGATCAATTAGCCTTTTAAATGACAAACTTGGATTAGCTAACACAACGTGCCATTGAAACACAGGAGTGATGGTTGCTGATAATGGGTTTCTGCACGCCTATGTAGATATTCCATAAAAAATCTGCCGTTTCCAGCTACAGTAGTCATTTACAACATGAACAATGTCTACACTGTATTTCCGATTAATTTGATGCTATTTTAATGGACAACAAAAAATTGCTTTTCTTTCATAAACAAGGACATTTCTAAGTGACCCCAAACTTTTGCACGGTAGTGTATGTCTAACTTTCCTATGGATTGGTGTGTGTGTGTGTGGGGGGGGGGGGGGGGTGTATGTGTGAGTGTATATGAATGGATGTGTAAGGGAGGGTAAATATGTATAGGAGGACGGGAGAGAATGGCTGTGTGGATGCATAGGGTATATCTTGTATGTGAATGAATTTGAATAAGAATGGACGAGTAACTCAATGTATGGATGGGTGTAAATGTGTCTGAGAAGAGGGGAGGGTGCGGAAAGAGGGGAGGTTGGGACAAGCTTGGCTTGGGTGGGCAAGGATGGGATGTTGGGACAGGCTTGGCTTGTGGGGGGTAAAGGGGGAGGAAAACCAGGAGGGGGATATGGACAAGCTTGGCTTGGGAAATAGGAAAGGAAGGATTTATCTATACTACAATGTAATTTTATGAATGTTTTTGACTTGCAAACCTGCTGTAAAATGAATAAGAGTTCTGGCCAAATTAGGAGAGGAGGTCGAGTCATTATTATTCCTTGTTTGTCATTATAGCTAAGATCCAATGGTGGTTATTGGTGAGAGTGAAGACGGGCTTGTTCCGAGGGATCGGGATGGGGGGGGGTTGAAGGATGTGTGGTACCTCCACTCATCTCACTTCAGTCTTTCAGTGGACCCACTCTCCCCAAGTAGAACCCCACCAGTCTCTATACCTTAATTTCATTCACAAGGTATTACAAACTGACCACAGTATTTAAGTGGCAGTCTTTCTCCAATGTATTTACAATAGACATAATCCACAGACTTTTGGTCCATTAAGGGGGAAGCCCTATAAAGGCAAAGCGCCTGTTCTTTGTTAAATGTTTGCCCAGCCTACATGTTCACACGTTCTATATATGTAATGTGTACAATAACTATGTATTCATACTGTGACTCTTCCATATGCATGGGATGTCCACCACCCTCATATGACGTGTGTGCTAAAATGTTTTATCTGGTTCTTCAATGACAGACGGAACAGACAAGGTTAACTTTGACTCTATACAAGTCAAGGGCACCAAAATTCAGCTTATTACACGGAAGGTGCATGGGTTTCATGATGGCATAAAAAAGCATAAGGTTCTTGAATATTTAAAGAGATTGTCAGTAGATGTGGTTTTCCTGTAGGAGTTACACTTCAAAAAAGGAGAAATGTCATATTTAAAGAGGAGCTGGGTTAGAGTGGTCTATGCTGCCACCTACTGTAGCAACAGCAGATGTGTAGGCATCCTGATAAATAAGAATACACACTTTTCCATTATATCCTAGCACATGGGCCAAGAAGGACGTTTTCAAATGTTTTATTGTACCTTACATTGTGAAAAATGCACATTGATTTCATCGTATATCTCCCCAGGAGGCAAATCTGGTGTTTTTAGATAGAATTCAAGCTATATTACATCAAACCCAGACAGGACCTATTATTTTAGCATGCAACCTAAATCACACATTCTGCAAGTTAGACAGACATAGCGATAAAAAAGGCAAATTCAAGGAGCCTCCAAAGAGGCGTAAAAAAATGATTTCTACAAATATTTTACTGGATACCTAGAGATGTCTATTCCCAACTACAAAATACTTTTTTTTTCTCAAAGTAAAAAAAGCTATTCAGACCTGGTTTTCCATCCTCCTCCTATGTCCTTCACCCCACACACACCTCATTCTCCACACCCTGTTGCATGCATACACGTGCACACACACACACACGCCTGAACGCACATACTGTACATACAGTGCACACACACATCTGCGCACACACACAAGCTAGACCACAGCAGTTTGCCCACCCCATCTTCATCCCCGTATACACACATACGCGCACACAAGCCACACACTAGACCACAGCGGAGCGACATCAGTCACTTTTATACATCCAGCTGTTAGCCACTTTCCTCTCTCTCTCGCTCTCTCTCTCTCTCTCTCGCTCTCGCTCTCTCTCTCTCTCTCTCTCTCTCTCTCTCTCTCTCCAGGAGGCAGGCTCTGATTTCTTCTCTCAATCCCATTGTAGATTAATCATTACACTCTGCCAGAGCCCACTCAGGTCTGACCCGGCCGCTTTATTATTGCTCTCCTCGCCCTCCCCTCCAGTCGCCTCCCCGGCGCTGACGCCACCACTACCACTGAATTCAAAGATTGCATCCCAAACGGCACCCTTTTCCCTATATAGTGTACTACTTTCAACCTGGTCAAAAGTAGTGCAATATAAAGGGGGGTAGGGTGCCATTTATGGCGCATCCCCATTCTGTGGCGAGGCTGGCCGGATGGCCATTTCAATTAAGACTGTTCTTCTGATATTCATGGAGATGTTCTAGAAAAAATGTAAGTATAATATATGTGTAGTAGGCTTCTATGGTATGGTGGTGACAGATTCATTTCTTTAAAAGGTTATTCCTATAGTCTTTATACAGCTGACTCTACAGCTCAATCTATAGGCATGTCGTAGGCTTGTGGCGGCCTGGTTTCTCATTTCTGCCTGCCGTGCTAGTGCTTCTCTGTAACACAGTGGCAGACAGACAGACGGCAGCATTGTGATGGCTGAGTTCCTCATTCTAAAGGCAGGTCTCCGCAGGGTGATTCTGTCATGGATTGTAATTATTGCAGCAGCTGTGGCAGAGACTAACGAACCTGCGAGCGGGTTTCCGAGGATACGTTGCATCCGAGACAACAACATCAACGAGGCATGCTGTTATTTCCTCTTCCTCCCCTTGGGTTCTTCTGTGTGCTGATTGGACAGAGAGATTACATTACGAATGGAATAGCAGTCGATATAATATCATACAAATTATAGGATGTATGGTATCATACATCTTACCCGGTCATACAATAGCATACAAATTGGATTAAGTAACTTACCATAAGTCTTAGAGTATAATATTGTAGAATAAAACGTATACGTAAAACATATAATATTGTAACGACCCAGGGTTTACAAGCGCGGATATCGACTCCGCTTGAGCATGCTTTTGGGGCGCAGTCAACAGCACCCTGGACTTCAGGCTAGAAGGCCGAGGGTTCGAGACCTGCTCCCTCCCTGTTTCATTCCATCTTTCTCTGAGACCAGTTTGCTTGTTGAGATGTAACAACAAAGGAGAATTACTGTGAGAATGTATGTTGACATTTAGAACTAACGACAAAGGTTAGGATAATTTACGTAAAAGGTTAGGAGAACTAAAACGACAGGTTAGGTGAATTTACATAGCAGGTTATGTGAATTGGGTTAAATTTAGAATCCGTTTTAAGGGAAGGGCTAGCTAAAATTCTACAGTTGTGCCCAACACGATTTCGAACACGCAACCTTTGGATTGATAAACGGTCGCGGGTAACGCTCACACATCCTCCCGACCAACTTCCCTACTTTCATTTCTGTCGAAAGTAACTAGACCATTAGTCGGTATCATACGTCTTGAAAGTGCTCAGAAATGCATAAAGTATGTTTTCGTATGGCTCTGAGGCCAGGCTTCCTTATCTTTTTAGCCACAAATCATAGAAACACACACACACAGTAGCCTATGTATACACACACACACTCTCTCTCTCAGGGGAGCTAGGATCAAGCACAGTAGGTCAAAAGGGCGTAGGATGCTTGGCTATTTCATTGCCACTGCATCACACCTCTGTCCAGTATCTCCCTTCATAAGCAATGCACACTCTCCTCTTCAACCAAATGTCCTGTATATGTTGCTTTAGCCCAGAAGTCTATGCAATTTTTACATTTTAGTAATTTAGCAGACACTCTTATCCAGAGCGTCTTACAGTAATGAGTGCATACATTTTCTTACTTGTCCCCCATGGGAATTGAACCCACAACCCTGCCATTGCAAGCACCATGCTCTACCAACTGAGCCACACGGATGTCTGTGGAATACTGATGTTAGAGGGAGGAGAGGAAAACAGAGGGAGGCGAGAAACACCATCTAAACAGCATTATCTGGCAGAGAGACAATAGGATACGTTGTGTATTTAATTTGAACAGCCGAGAGGCTGGGTGTAAAATTAGTTCAGATGCTTGAGAGATAAGGAGAACGAGGAGGGGGAATAACACAACATTATAAATGGATGGAGTTAGTGTTTTTCTTCTTCATTCTGTGTTAACTCTTATCTCCAAAAAAACTAAATTCATTGGAGGAGAAACGAAAATGCTTCTAAACACAACTTTTGCTGGAATTTGTGGTAATGAATGATTGCTAAGATTAAATCAGTCCTTTACTGTGATAGTTTCAGGTTTGTTTGGGTGGTGTAAACAGATATAGGTATTGAACAAAGCCTGCCATTTCTGAAACTCATCCTGTTTTGGGTGGTTGCTGGGGAGATTATCCAACGATAAATCCACGACGATATGAGATACCCTTTGTACCAACACAACAGAGGGCATTTCATGGGCACAATGTTGATTGCTGATCCCCTTAATGGTGTTGCGCACTGTAATCCCAAATTATTTAACCAGATTACTCGACAAGATTGAGTAAAATTCTGCTTTGGGATTACGTATTTCAATATATAGCAAATGTACAACTGTAGATGCCTGTTTTCTTCTTGTGTATTAGTTTAGCTCAAAATAGACATGGGCTTAGCTTGTACTGTATATTTCCATCCCTCTCTCCTATATCTGTGCTAAAGACCCCTAGCAGTCAGTAAGCCTACCTCCTGCATTACATAAACCTATGGAGCTACTGAGCCTACGATGTGCTGAAACTGACATATGACAGTCATCATGGCGGATAGATGAGTGACAGAGACAGATCAATGTCTGCGTCCCAAATGGCCCCTTCTCATTTGTGGTGAGAGTTTTCTTCTGAATAAACTAGGATATGGTATAAAAGGGATTTGGTTCATTCACCCTGCTTATACCTCTGCCCGTACACCATTGGGAGCTTGAGGAGGAGGGATTTTCTTGCAACCATATTGAAATATGCCTGAGGCACACTCCACTGCTGCTGAAATTAGATTTTGTTTTTGTTTATCAGTTTTGCCGGGGTCGTTTTCACTCCGCGATATTTGCAGCTGTCTCCGGGTTGGTTTGTTTGAAACGGTATAGTTGACAGCTCCTGCTGTGTGTGTGTGTGTGTGTGTGTGTGTGTGTGTGTGTGTGTGTGTGTGTGTGTGTCTGTTTGCTCCTGTCTGTGCAGAATGTGCACTCACTCTCCAGCCCTTGCCTTCCAATGCCAAATAATTTGATGCACTGATGTTCAAATCCACTTCATCTCCACTATGGTCTGTTGGCGCGCCGTCAAGTATCGACTAGACATTTCTCCTGTTTTTGGGTCACGAGTTTGGCAGCGTCTCCTTTTGCTCCGCTCCGCTCAGCCCTCTCCCTTCCGCTGTAGAGAGAATGTGCTGACCACTGGCTGGTTATCTCCGGATGGACGTGACCATCCATCTTGAGCCAAAATAGGCCAACAGTGGAGTGAGTCAGAACAGAGAGAACCTGGGAGAGGAGGGAAATAATCATCCTGCAGGTCTGGAGGTGCCTGTGAGTGTCAATCAGTCAGTCACTCAGACAGACAGACAGACAGACAGACATACAGACAGTCAGTCTGTATATTACTTCTTTAATCAGAACAACAGTTTTCAGCTGTGCTACCATAATTGCAAAAGGGTTTTCTAATGATTTATTAGCCTTTTAAAATGATAAACTTGGATTAGCAAAAAACAACGTGTCATTGGAACACAGGACTGATGGTTGCTGATAATGGGCTTCTGCATGCCTATGTAGATTTTCCATAAAAAATCTGCCGTTTCCAGCTACAATAGTCATTTACATTAACAAAGTCTACAGTGTATTTCTGATCAATTTGATGTTATTTTAATGGACATAAAATGTGCTTTTCTTTCAAAGACAAGGACATTTCTAAGTGACCCCAAACTTTTGAACGGTAGTGTATATTGTAGGGCTATTTGCATCGGGTATAGACTTTCAAAATGAGCAAGCAACACAGTGTCTGGTTGTTGACCATGTTGGACTTCAGTCCCCTTGTTGTGAGTCATGTCTTCAGTACTGTTTTACTGTAAATGTGTCGACCCAGACATGGCCCATATTCTTACAGTTGATTCGACACTGCTACTGAGGACTCTCCGTAAGAATGGTGTGTAACTTTAAGTCTTGCCCTTCTGCTCCAATTCATGTCATGTCAAGCCCCATGCTGATCTCTACTGTACAGTTGAGTGTCTAGGGAAACTTCAACCCGCATTGTCTGATAGATATGGAGAGTTTGAACAATACAATTTGCATAGAGTCTATCCAGTTAGTAATGTGAACGTTGAAGTGTTGAATTTTAACTGCTGATACGTGTATTTTTGATTCTCAAGTTCTAAACCAAAACTGTCTATCATATGTCATGTTGTTGTGAGATATGTTTGATAGACATCATTGATCACAAGTTGTCTGATAATCAATGTAGGCTAGTGCCACACACAGCTCAATGAAAACGTCAATGCTAGTATTCTGGTTATTGGGTTTTTCCTAAGCTATAGGTAAAGACTCCATCTTCCTCTCCTGTGAATATACAGATCGAGAACATCTTCTGTGAAATGATTTATAATATTCTGAAGATGCAGGGTCACTTCGACAGCTGTATATGTACTGATATATATATATATATATGCCTTACATTTATTCAGTTTTACTACATTACCGCAGGCTCAATCCCGCCCATAAACGTCATTGATTCAAATAGCTTCTGAGGCAGTCAGGCAGGCAGCGGTGTCTCGAGCCGAGCCTCAAGCGAGCGCAGTGTGGCATTGCATAGCGAGTGGAGGCGCCTGCTTGCTTCTTTAAGTATATTCGTATGAACAACACAACTACGGCTCACCTCTTCTTTTAAAGATGTGGACAGAAGTCGGGAAGCTAATGCTCTTACATTTGTTACTAATGGAGCTCCACTCCACCCAAGGTAAGACATTTTCTCATTGATCATCGGAGAAGGGAATTTTCATTACAACGAATGGTGAATGGGTAAGCGACGTTGCAGAACGGAACTAGCCAGAGTATCCAGTAAGCATCGTAGAGGCAGAATAGCGTTGATGCACTCCTTATTTTCAAATAGTCACCACAACAGGAAATTCATGTTTACCTGCACTAAATACTATTTTAAAGCAGGTTATATGTGCTCTGTTGTTGGTACTTAATATACAACGTCACGAAAACAGTCTTTACTGTTCTTTACCCAGCCTAGTAAATGACAATGCGCGGGAGGTAGACAACATGTGCATGAATGACATATGGAAGGTAGCCTAAACCTCCGCTTGAACACAACGTGTAGCCTAGGCTACGTGGAAGGCAGGCTACGTGGAAGGGGTAGTATTTCCATTATTTCCTCATTGATCCAATACATGGGCATGCTCGCTGTTATTTTTTTATTCAATCAGCAGCATATTTTGAGTTGGCTTGTAAGCCTGTTATAGCCTACATTACATTTCTTACTGTGTTGTCAACAGTCACAAAAATAGGTTAGGCTACAATCAAATATAGAAACCAATTAGGATACATGAAAGTCCAACAGTTCTAGTTTTGCATTCCAATTTGAAACGATTAGACGTAAATAATTCCCATATAGACCTCGTGCCAGTTAAATGACACTTGCTTTTTTTCTTCTGTTCTCAATGGATGTTGTGCTTATCATAGAGAGTAATCAACGCTGTTTGTCCCCCAGACCGTGTTGTAGGCTAATAACAATGTATTACGGCATCAATTAAAACATCACTTAGTAACAGTGGATCCAACCTTTGTTGCAACAACGTTGTCTCAAGGAACCTCTGTAAAACCTGCTTGTATCAGTGGATCAATGAAACATCGAGCAATTTCATAACAACGTTTCCTACCAAAGATAGAACAGTTGTGCGCGTTGCGCGTGGGCGTTTTGGGATGAATTGGTGACATGTCCCTGGCGCACAACCTATATTTTGTAACCAAACCTAAACATATATACATTTATTTTATTTTAATTGTTTTATTTACGGGTTTATCTTGTTCTTATCTGCAGGAACTCATACTGATACGGTTTGCGAAACGGGTCAGTTTCAATGCAAGAACGGAAGGTGCATACCTACTCTCTGGAGATGTGACGAGGACGACGACTGCTCTGACAACAGCGATGAAGAAAACTGTCGTAAGTAGCCTAACACCTGCTTAACACATGTCCATGAGCAGATACTATACTGTAGCATATATGTGATCCCCATTGCATTGTGGAGGCCCCTGGGGGCATCAAAACGCATTGTACATAGGGTCACCAGAACAGGTGTTGGGAGTTTTTCCAATGTAATGTGGATATGAGTTCATATTGCCACCGCTGAGTGGCTGGGAACTTGACTATTATTTTCATAGCAAAATTATTGTATGAACACATTGACAAGAAGGGTCTAGAAACAGATAGCGTTGTAGATATCAATAATTGACTTAATTGGTACTTGAATTGATTTAGTCATTTCAGAATGAACACAATTTGAAGAGTCAGCCAGCAAATGATCAATTAAGAATTTGCCACGCAACTAATTGGATGAACAGTTAAGTTGAAGTTGCCAATTGATTTTTGTCTCCACATGTCATAGCCAATAGCACACCTGCTTGTTGTCCTATGCATAGCGTGACATTTGCACGCTTGTCTAACATTGACTGGCTACAGATTATAATTATTGGCGACAACACTCGTCGGGAAAGAGATACGTTTTTTGTAACGAGCAGTGCTCGTGTCACAACACTGCAACAGATCTATAAACATAGCCTTTTGTCCTGATGGAAGTGAGTTGATGTTGTTATTTGAAGGAAGGGCCCTCAATTACAAAAAGGCCTACTGTGCCACACACAGGTCAATGACAGAGATGCTGGTCCCCACAACCAGCGTCTCAAACATGACCCCACTCTCCCTCTCGTTCCCCAACTTTAAACTTGCCAGCCAGACTGGGAAGAGACTGTTCCCGCCGTCTGCTCTCCCTCTATCTAGTCATTCCTCTACATATAAGCTACTTAGCTTCTCTCTATATTTCAACCTGTCTCTCTCGCTCTCGCTCGCTCTCTCTCTCTCTTTCTATCTCTCACCCTCTTCTCCTCTCTACTCCTCGGGACTTGTATCCCCTAGCCAACGAGAGCTGGGTGGCATTTCATGGTGCTGCCTCCCAGGTCTCCTGTGCTATGCCTGGTGCTTTAAAATGCCAGGGTCTTCGAAGGCATGCATGGCAGACAACCTGGGAAGAGAGGAGCGGAGAGTGCCAGCGCCGTGCCAAGCCAAGGAGGCTGTGCCCACTTGTCTTACCCCCACAAAGGGCATCAGCTGACAGGTTAGAGATAAATCCAATGGCACGACTGGTTGCCAAAGCGATACCCTCTGGCGGTGCGCCAAGCTCTCCAGTAGATGCCAGTGCTGCTTGCAGTGGCTCCCCAAGCCCCACATCGCCAGCTAAAAACGCAACACAGGAGCCGGGGAAGACGGGAGAGTGGAGGAGAGAAGCAGAGGGGAGAATAAAGGAGGTGAGAACAGAGGAGAGGACATGGGTAGAGGAGAGGGGAGGGTTGGAGAGAAGGGCAAAGTAGTTCATACTGGTAAACAAAACATGATGTGCCAGAACAGCAGAGGCCCCTGACATTTTGTCTCGCCCCATAACAATCTGTGCTCTACAACCAGCGCACCACCTCTGGGCTCCCTGCCTCGCCAACCCCATCCCCTCTCACACCTTAAGCCTGGTCACAACACTGCCAAGAAGCTAACTTAGCCCAGTAACCTGACCCGGCAGCCCTGCACCTATCTCAGGCAGCACACCTCTCTCCCTCTCTCCTGTGCCACTGCCAATATGATCCGTCTCTGTCTCTGTCTCTGTCTCAGTCTCAGTGCCAGGCCCCTGTCCCTCTCCACAGGGATTACCCACAAGCCTTTTCCAGTATTAGAATAAATCCTGCTAGATTGGGTGTATTTTGTGCGTGTCTCTCCTCATCCCTCCCTCCTCTCCTGCATGTCTCTCTAACTCCCCTTGTCGTTCACACCAGCCTCAGAGGGGATTCCGCTCCTGTTGCCCCGAGAGACAGAGAGAGGAGGGAGGCCACACTCCTCCTTATCAGGTGTGTGTGTGTGTGTCTGTAGACACACAGACATCGAGAGACACATAAAACATAGAAAAATATTAATTTCCGGGGAATATCAACCCTGGGTATTTAGTTGAATATGAATTTTAAAACACTTTTCTAAACAAGGCCGCTCTGAATGATATTGGATGATGCCAGTTATGCAAGGGTTTTATTTATCCTCCTGGTGTGAAACAGATGCCCCCCCCCCCCCCCTCTCCTGTATGGACGTTATTATTGCAGTGTCAAAGCAGTGTTGTTTTGCTCAGCCCCCCCCCCCCCCCCCCCCCCCCCCTGCCTGTCTGGCCCAGTCTCAGCCCCTGCTCCGGTCTCAGTCTCACAGGAACACAATAGAACTGAGTGTGTCTGACACAGAGACGTACTCTATTGTAGCCAGGGAAGAGCTGTCCGCAGATTAGACATTAACGCACATTTCACGCCTCTCGCTGTGTGTGAAGCTCGACCCAGACAAACGAACACGCACACAGTAATGCCAGGAGAAATGCCAAACATCACATCGTACCCTGGACTCCAGAATGCACGGAAGCATCCTGAAGAGTTACCTTTCTGTAGGTTTTCGCTCCAACCCCAGTTGTAACTAGCCTGATTCAACTCGTCAGCCAGCTAATTATTAGAATCAGGATGCGTTAGATTAGGGTCGGAGCGAAAACAGGACGGTAGCTCTCCAGGAACAGGGTTGGAGAGCCCTGCTGTACGACAACAGCCCATTTTGGGGTCATACTTTAATGGCAACACATCAGGTCAGAGGGCAGGGTCTTAATCAATTCACCCTGACCCTGTAGGAATCCTGTGCTAACCACTCAGATAGATGAAACCTACCCAACCATTTTAAAAGGCTGGTACGCTTTGTATGCTTCAGAGCTCTTCAGTACAGAGAAGAGTAGAGGCATGCATGGAGGCTGCACGTCTCACTCCCACGTCAGCTCTAGGTCAGAGCTGTGTGTGTGTGTGTGTGTGTGTTGAAAAGACTGGTGTCGTATGAGTCAGCCCTGGCATTTAGCCCGCTCGCACACAAGTACACGCACACACGTGCTGACACGAGTGCACGCGCACGCACGCACGCACGCACACACCCACCTCCCAAAGTGGGTGTCTATCTGTCTACGAGAAAACAATATGGGTTTTATGTGGGTGGAGGGAGAGGGGGTGTACAGGAATGCTACTCGCAGCATGTGCGACGGAGTAGACTCCAGATTGTGCTGGGACACACACTGCGGCAGGAATAGCTGGAGACACCTGATTGTGACAGAGGAGCTGGATACCTCACAGTCCCACGCAGAGACGGGTAGAACTGGAGCCATGTCCAGCTACAGTACCGCTGCACCGGAATGTCAAGCTGAGCTACCTTGTTTCCTGCATGTCTACCTGTTTGTTTGTGTGTGTGTGTGTGTGTGTGTGTGTGCGTGTGCGTGTGTGTGTGTGTGCAGTCACAGCATCAACCCGCCCCCCGTTGCACTACTATCCCTGGTCCTGTCATTATTGAGGAGAGGATGCTTTCCTCTCGGTATCCCAAACCACATTTTAGCAGAACTGACCCCCCGAGTGTCATGATGTTGGCTGGATAGGGTACAGTTGTGACAAGGCGTAAACAGGCCACAGAGATGCGAAAGTCAGAAAGAATAGCTGTCTTCAATAGTATCATGTTCTACTACAGTGCCAATACCTTCCTCTTGTGAATGGGTTTGGGTGTTGCGGTAGTGTTAGTGAATTATAGTAGAGTTCAGTTGTAGCCTTAGGGTAGGGTTCTTCACGGGTTTCACCCGATTACCCGGGACCCGACCGGGCTGGGTCTGAAATTCTGACGTTGTCCCTCGGATCTGATTTGATTGTCACGGGTCTCGAGTATTACTAATTATAACTGATTTGCCGGTAAGGACCCGTACAGATCCGAATGCGACTGCTGCAGTGTAGAGAGCGAGAAAATGGTCTCTCGTGCCGCTGCGCAGGACTTTCACGACAGCGGCGCGTGTCGGTTGTTGTTGTCGACCCAATCACAAGACATCAAAGCGGCAATAGCCTCTGGCTCTGTGTGTGCCTTCGCAAGCACGTTAGGAAATCAAGGAAGAATTAAAAGTTAAATGAGAAGGATAGGCTACAACGACCAATAGCCAACAGGTAGGCTGCTACTTTATACTCTGACTGGGGCTGTTGCTGTAATTGCACAGCTAGGATGGGGGAAAGCGCTGCCTATGTAGCCTAAATTAGCCTACCCAGCGAGCTTCACTTCTCGGGTTTGATGCAGTCAAAACAGGTGCTATGTAATCAGATTGGATGATACTTAACCTCGCTTTGGCAGCTACAAGTTAGTAGCTAGTGCGTGTCGGCTTGGTTGCTGCTGTCTCTCTCTCCCTCCTTCCCGTTGCCTGCTATTCACACGCACGCACACACACACACACACACACGCACGCACGCACGCACGCACACACACACGCACACACACACACACACACACACGCGCTGTACGGCCCCTCCCCCACCGACTCGAGCTCCTTGGTTCTTGTATGCCTCAGCTAGCTTCTGCAATAATAGCTTCAGTTTATAAAGTAGCAGAAAAATTGCCTTTCCCCCATTCAGACCAGGTCTGGACCCGACCGGGTCTATATGGGGCCGGGTCTGGTTGTCCCCTCTCTCTCTCTCTCTCTATCTCTCTCGCTCACTGCTGCTGTTGAGTGTGGGACTGTTAGAATAATGGCCTTGTATTGACACAGTGTGTATTGTAATTCGGACGGAATTTAAGAGAGGCTATGGGTTCGTTCTACAGACCCTGTGTGTTTGTGTTTGTGTGTGTGTGTGTGTGTGTGTAGTTCACACTGTCCATTTGCATAGTTATAATCCAATTAGTGTGCGTCTCAGCGGGTGAGAGCTTGAGAGGCGAGTGTGTGTCTCGCTCGGTGTGTGAGAGAGAGAGAGAGAGGGAGCGAGCGAGTGGGCCGTCTGTGTGTCTGCCTGAGGATAGAGAAGATCATTACTCTCTCTGTGCTTTTCACCATCTCAAATATTATGGAAAAAGGAAAACCGATTCAGGGAGCTGTGAAGCCTCTAGCTCTCTCTATATCTCTGTCGCATTCTCCATGAGGACACATTCATCATCGACAGGATGCTTTCTCTCTCTCTCTCTCTCTCTCTCTCTCTCTCTCTCTCTCTCTCTCTCTCTCTCTCTCTCTCTCTCTCTCCCTTCTTCGCTCTCTCTACTCCCTCCCTCCTTATCTACACTCACTCCTTTCACTGATTTCACCCCTCTATCCTCTCTCCCCATCCCCACTCCTCCCTCCCTCTCTCCCTCCTCTCCACTCTCTACCCTCTCTCCACTGTACCGCTCCCCCCTCTAATCCTCCTTTCTACTCCCTCAATCCCTCCTCCCTCACCCTTTCCTCTATCCTCTCCTCCTTCCCTACCCCCCTCCCTCTGTCCCGTCACCCCAATCGGCCCCTATGGATTGCACGTGAGTGCTTGGGTCTCTAGCCTGCCATTGATTTGCCAGTGGGCTGCTCTGTGGCTGTGGAGGTTGTGGTGATTTATAGGGCTGTGGGTCCGTGCTGGGGGGAGAATATTTCACAGGCCTTTATGGGCTGTCTGCGTACTAATGAGAATGGTCCCTGCCACAGGAGGGAAACCTGGGTCATACTGGCAGTGGCACAGCAAAGCGGTATATATGGAGGGAGAGAGGGGAAGGGGAGAGAGATGGCTGGAGAAAGAGAGGGAGGTAGAGAGAGGAGACACAGAGGTGAGACAAAGAGAGTGAGGATAGAGAGATACACGCACACACACACACACACACACACACACACACACACACACACACACACACACACACACACACACACACACACACAGACAGATAGATAGAGGAGCAGATGTGAATAACACAGGCAGAGCCTGGAGCATGGTAGACTGGTGTCACAGGCAGTCAAGGTGTTAATATAAAGGTTTGTCTTTTGGGCCTGCCAATCAGGCTGCTCTTTCCACCAGTAGACACATGGTTGACCTGGCCAACCGGCCACAGGCTACTGACATGGAGAGTAGAGGAGAGGCAGTCTCATCTAGTGTAGAGTTTCCCAAACTCTATCCTGGGCCCCCCCCCCTCGGGTGCACGTTTTGGTTTTTGCCCTAGCACTACACAGCTGATTCAAATCATCAACACTTGATGATGAGTTGGTTCTCTGAATCAGCAGTGCTAGGGCAAAAACCCAAATGTGCACCAACGCGACCCAGTTCAGGAAACCCCGACTAGAGTGTTTACCTGCAAGGGTCAATGTGAACCACCTTTCATCAACTTGCGTCAGCGTTTTCTTAACCTTCCCTTTCTCTCTCTCTCTCTCTCGCTCTCTCCCTAAAGCCCAATGAGAGAAGGGTGTAAACAGGGGAATTTGTGGTATCTTGTTTTTGTTGTTTCTTTTCTTTCCTCTGATTACCTTGTTTACCGTCAAGCCGGATTTCCCTCTCTGCCGTGGCCCGATATTGCACCTCACCGCAACTCCGCTCTGCCTGCGCAGACTGACATATTGTTCAAAGTCAAACTCCCGGCACAGAAATCCTGTTTCCTCTTCCTCTCTCCGTCTTGTTTTCTCTCTGTTGTTTTGTTTCCATTTGATCTCCCCCAGCGCCTGACAGGGTATCATCACCTAATCCCCCGACACAGATTAGGCAATATCTTAATGTGACTCAGGTTTATTTACATCCCCCTGTTCTAATCCTGTTTTTCATGACCAGTTCTCACTCTGTAGTCAGAGAGCGAGGGGAGCGCTGCGATGCGAACCGACATACGCTCCCCTAAGAACGTTCACGAATTAAACGTAGGTACCTCTAAAAGGTATTAGATCCATCTGCTAGACGTAATACCTAGCTTTCTGTTCAGTGACAGAGCCACCGAGCACAGGGGCCCTGTTTCTGCTGCATGTCGTTGTCGACCTCACACGGTTCGTTCTTAAAAGTTTGTGTTGAAGTCAGAGGTAGGTTATTTTGCTGGCCTTGTTTCCCCCCCCTCTCCCTATGTGTTCTGAGTTAGTTTCAGGGCCGTAGGGCCATGACTAGCCATTCAATCTCCCTAGCCTAGACTCTGAAGAAGATGTCTGCTTTGATGCTTCACATTCTCCCTTGCGCGGATGTCTTACTATGGCTTCGGAGTGGGAAATCAGATTTAGCTAAAAGTAGGATTTGGGAGTTGAGGTGAGGTCGCTGGAACTGTGCTGTCATTGTTGCCACGAGGGTGTGTGTGTGTGTGTGCACGCGCATGTGTGTGTGTGAGTGTCATTTTGGGAGAGAGGGGTGAAACGTGATTTTCCAGGCCGGTCCTTGCCAAGGGACAGTAAAGGCTTTGATGGTTTGGTATCTCTGCACTAAGATCTCTGCTCAGAGCCAACACTAGCGTCACACAGCCACAGCCTCTCATAATGAACCACACACACACACACACACACACACACACACACACACACACACACACACACACACACACACACACACACACACACACACACACACACACACACACACACACACACACACACACACACACGAGCGCGTGCATCCTGTCCTCTGAAGATTCTGTACCCTTTTAGAGTGGATGAAATCCTATTGAGTCTCTCTCTCTTTCTTTCTTCTTCCTCCCTTCCTCCCTGCCTACCTCATCTCTCCTACCTCTAGCTAACGCCGTAGTGGATAAGGCTGTTTGCGTTGATGACAATTACACCGTTCGTACATATCTCCTCTATACACCCGTAGCAGGGTTCTCACTAAGCTCCCAGAGCGACTCTTTACCTTGAGGGGATTTTGCTTGTCATGCGTTGCAGCGAGAGCGACGACGAGGCGGCCTAGATGCCCGCCCCGGTTCTCTTTGATGGTTCGCGGTGCTCGCGGCCCGGCATTCGAGACATTGCGTAGCGTCATCGGCAGCCCTGTCGACTGTGCTGATCCGAGCTGAGCCGATATCTTAACACGCTGTAACAAGCTCCTGGGGCTCTTTATCATAGAGGGGGGGGGGGGGGGGGGGGGGGGGCTGGATAACGGAGAAAAGGGGTTGAGGGGAAGAGTGATAGAGGGGTGTAGATGGAGAGATGAAGAGCCACAGAAGTTATTCAAGCCTTGGGAGAAAATCAGGCAGGCCCAAGAAGATGTGGATTTCTCGTAGGTAAATATCTATAGGAGAGGAGGACTGTGTATACAGCCCTCCTTTCCCCTCACTCCGCCACCCTCAGCCCCACTGATCTCTCCTCAAGCTCTCTCTCTCTCTCTCTCCTTTTCATCCGCTGCTTCATGGGGTCTGTTTTCAATGTGTTTACCCCATCCGAGTCTCTCCCCCCTTGCCCTCTCTCTATTCAGACCCCCTGCCCATGTGTCAATGGGAGCTGACACTCAATGTACTCCGCTCTACACCACTATTACTGAGAGGCCCATGTTCCTCCGCCTTACACACACTTACTGAGATTCACAGATAATGGTGTGTGTGTGTGTAGTGCATGCTTATCCGTGTCTGATGGCCGCTCTGTTTAGGCCCTGTTGTTGTCGTCGATAATGTTTGTTTTCTTTCGAGCGCTGTCCCCGAACTGCATTAAGGTTTTATAAGCTGTTTGACGATGCGCTTTAACATCCCACTCACCCTTAAGAAGTACCTCTCTGGGGCCAGCTGTGCCGGCCGTGCTAGACTGAGACCTTTACATATCATTACGCTGGCTTTAATGCAGCAGAACATCAGAAAGCCTGCTCTCTCTCTCCCTCTCTCCGTGTCCCTTTCCAGTTATCAAGTCTGTCGGTGAGTACAACGACCTGCCCGTCTGGCAAATTCATACATTCATTGCATAATGGTCACCGTGGTCTATTTTACATGATATCTGTGTTGAATGTTTGATGTTGCACCTGGCCAGTTAGTTTCTCGTGCAGATTGCCGTGTGGGTTGTTGAAACTTCGGTAGCGTGTCATATTGGAGGAGCAGTTCTATTCGGTTCTGTTCGTCACAGACATCAGCGCGCAGCAGGTCAGCGTTTACCGTGCTCATCCCACTTCCTTCTCTTTCCCCTCCTCCTCCTGTGACACTGCTGCGGACTGTTCGGCGTAGTTGCTCCCGTCTGTCCAGGGTCCTGTCTGAGCGCAGGTGCTGCTCTCTGCTGCTTTGATGCCCATGATTGCATGTCAGCTGTAAGGTGCCTGCCTACCCACTGCACACAGGTGCACTTGCGCCCCCCCCCCCCATTTCATCCCAAGACCCCAGGGATGGGTAGTCGGTGGGGGAGGGGGTGTGGGTAACTGACCTCATTGGACACATTGGTCACTGTCTGATCTCGACACACTCAGACAGACGTTCATGCGTGGCACACACACATGCACCCATTTATACATGCACATATGTCCGTGCCTATGCACACACAGTACAGTACAGATGCACACAGTCACATGCACACACGTACACTATGCGTACAAGCCTACACAAGCATGCATGCACGCAGGTTGATACAGCAGCTGTTGTTGACCGTAAAGAAAAGGTCTGTTATTGGCTTTAAACCAAGATGGCCTGGTCTGGGATGGAACATCTGATGCGGTCATTAAAGATTTTGTGGTTTAAGTCTGTTCATTATCTAGGATTAGTCTGCGACAGGGCGGGTAGATAGAGAAGGAAGGAAGGAGAGAGAGAGAGAAGGAAGGAAGGAGAGAGAGAGAGAACGAGAGAGTCATTTTTGGAGCAGCTTTCGTTTTTTCCCCCCATAAGCCGCCTCTCTTTGCTCTTCCCTTTGGTTTTCATTCTCTTGACTGAGAGGGAGAGAGAGGCGTTGAGGGTGATATGCAGTACGGTACAATCAAACAGACATGCAATTCCCTACCCCTCTCTCTTGCCCACTTAGTGTTCAAAGTCACATTGTTATATTTTCACTGATTTGGCATTTAAGTAGTGTTTTCATGTATGTGGGTATTGAAACAGCTGTGGCTGACTGCTTCTGCTCTTCCAGGTGAGGGAACATGAGAACTGATGCGCATCAAGAAATAACTGCGATAAACGCACTGCAAAACCATTTAAATCGATACGTTCACTAGGGAAGAGGTGGTTTTAACTCCGTTCTAAAGTTGACTTTGCTTATGGAAAACCGTATCTAGCGAGTGAAGGGTTGCACGAATGCTCAGTTGTTGGGTCTCGAGCTCCGCTTAAATGGAAATGTTAAATGGAAGTTATGGAACTCCCTTGCGTGCTTCTGTTATGGGGTAAAGTTCACAATGAAACTGACATTAAATGTGGAGAACGATTCCCCCCCCATGCTCCAACAGTGCCTCATGTGGTGCCACTCCGAATAATACAATAACGGCATAGATATCATAGAAAACGTCTCAAAAGTGATATCCATAAATCTGTCCATTTCAGGCATGTCCAAAACATGTGTAATAAAGTAGCAGGAGCCTGCTTACATCGGTCAGAAGTGGGATCTATTTCTGGTCTGGATAATTTTGCCTTTGACCAATGCAGCTGATGAACTACTTTAAATTGAATTACAGCATGTCTTAGACATATAGATGAGGAATGTGTTCTCTGAAGCATACTCTGCCAAGATCCTGTTTCAGGCGGAGTATCAAGGGAGGGAAATGTACTTTTTAGAGATTTTTGAAATTTGCGTGTGACCCAAATTCCCAAATATTTCAATTTCTGCGAAGTCACTCTGGAGGGCACATGACTAAAATAAGTTTGCATGGCAGAAGGAGTAATAGGCATTAATTAACTTTTTTTGTGGATTAACCGTATACCCGGATATTTTACCAAATGTCTTTAGTAGAACCTGGATCTCTGGAATACCAGTTAAAGGGTCAGACATATATAATAGCATGTCATCCACATAGAGTGAAACTTTATGCTCTAAGCCCCCTCTTCAAATACCTTTGATAGTGGTGTTATTACGTTTTGGTTTGGCTAAAGGCTCAATTGTGATGGCAAACAGCTGAGAGGATAGAGGACAACCCTGTCTTGTCCCACGTTGAAGTTGGAAATAGGATGAAATATTATTTGTGCGCACTTCAGCCATAGGGGAAGAGTAAAGGACTTTGATCCAGGACATGAAATTGGGACCGAATCCAAATTGTTTGAGAGTATAATATAGATAATCCCACTCCACCCGATCAGTGATAACAATATCTCTGGATTGTCAGATGAAGAGGAGTTATAAAGTATATTATAAAGACATCTGATGTTGAAAAATGAATTGACGTTTTTTAATGAAACCAGTTTGATCTGTAGAGATAATGGAGGGAAGGACTGACTCAAAACGGCAAGCAATCATCTTAGAAAGTATCTTTACATCGCAATTCAGTAAAGAAATTGGCCTATATGAACCACACTCAAAAATATATGCTTTTCTCATTGTTAAGGGTAAAGAGTTTGAGGAGAATGATTCCTCAAATACTGAACGCAAGAGAGGAGAGAGTTGATCTGAGAATTCGCTCTGAAATCTGTCGGGTCCAGGGGATTTACCACACTGAATAGATTTTATTGCCAACACAATCTTTTCTACAGAGAACTGTTCTTCTGATTCAGCAGCTATCTCATGGTCAAATGTAGTAATATCTAAGTTCTCAAAGAAGGTGTCGAGTGAGGTAGTATTACCAGCGGTTTCCGAAGTGTATACTTGTGAGTAAAAGTTATGAAATCATGAATTTACCTCTAAATGATCAATACATTTGTTACCCAGCTCATCAGTTCTCAGGTATGGTTTGATTTTCTAGCATTTTCCCTGATTTCTCTCCATGTTCACAATTTTTGTATCAAGAGTTACTAATTAGATTTTCAGCTTGTCGAGTTGAAAGAAGATCAAACTCTGTCTGAAGTGTCAAACGATGTTTTAGTAAATCTGCAGATGAAGAGTGTGAATATGCCATATCAAAATCTTTTTTATTTATTTTTAAGTTCCCGTAGGCGTTGAACATTGCACTTCCTTAATTTTGCGCTGTACGAAATAATTTGGCCCCTTAGATAAGCCTTCATTGATTCCCAGACTGTTGCAGGAGATAATACAGGGGTTTGATTAAGCTCGGGAAATAGCTAAATTTCAGATGATATTAAAGCAACAAAGGTTTCTTCTGATAGCAGTAGTGCGTTAAGCCGCCAAGGTAGATCATTAGGCTGTGTGTTTGGTATAAGTGGTTTCTTAGCAAGAGGAGAATGAACCGAAATGACTATAGCTTGGTAATCACACTCCGCGATAAGTGGCAGAAATCTATTGTCTAGGAAAAAGTTGTTTGTAAGTTAGAAGGTCTTATGAACTGGTGAAAAAAAAGATTGTGGAAATTCCACACATTAGATATGTCATATTTTTTAAAGAAATAGCTGAATTGCGGATACTGTCTTTGATGAAGATGATACCTTAGGAGAGCTACGATCCAGATTGGGCGACAGTACACAATTCACATCACCACCTATTCATAGGTGGTGTGTGTCCACATTTGGTAATCGAGGAAAGAAATTTGTGATGAATGAACAATCCCAATTTGGTGCATAGATGTTAGCCAAGATAACAGGTGTATTATACAGTCTTCCTACTACAATAATGAAACGGCCTGCTGAGTCTACCTCCACACTTGACATTGCGAATGGAATGTTTTTACTAATTACAATGGTCGCTCCTCTAGTTTTAGAATGAAAATTGGAATGACATGATTGACCAATCCACCCTCCTTTTAAACGAGAGTGGTCCAAATTGCGCAGATGTGTATCCAGAAGAAAGGCGATTACCACTTTAAGGGGATTTAAATGAGAAAGGAACCCTTTTACGTTTCACTGGGTGATTTAAAGATGTAACATTCCGGCTAGCAAAAGTGATCGAGCAACCAGCTGTCCCTCTCATGATATTAGGCCTAGCCATGTAAAGTCAGGTGGGAAAAGGATAGATGCCAGATTACAATAACAACCGGTCCATTACAGTTGAAAGAAGAATAAAAAAAACATAAACAAACAATTCTCTGAAGTCTGGTGTGAAAAAGAAAACCCACTCTGGTTAGCTAATGGAAAAAGGTAACCGCTAATCCCCACGCAAAGATATCCACACAATATGTGCTTGTAGTGGGGAACACTAAACCTATCGCTGTCACGTTCTGACCTTTATTTCCTTTGTTTTTGTCTTTATTTAGTATGGTCAGGGCGTGAGTTGGGGTGGGCAGTCTATGTTTGTTTATCTATGTTTTTCTATTTCTGTGTTTGGCCTGATATGGTTCTCAATCAGAGGCAGGTGTTAGTCATTGTCTCTGATTGGGAACCATATTTAGGTAGCCTGTTTTGTGTTGGGTTTTGTGGGTGATTGTTCCTGTTCGTGTGTTCCTGTTTTCGCTGTGTTCACTAGTTCGGGACTGTAGCTACGTTGGTTTTCGTCTGTTTATTGTTTTGTTCATAATTGAAAAGTATTCAAATAAATATGGATACGTACCACGCTGCGCATTGGTCCTCCTCTCCTTCCACCGACGAAAGACGTGACAATCGCTTAGAGAGCCCTGCTGAAATAGTGAAGAATTATAAAACAAGTTGCGCATAATAAATAAATAGGAAATACTAATTTGCAAAACTAGGTTGTTTTAAATGAAAGTATAAAACATTTTAGCAATACCACTAAGTTAGCAGCAACGTCTTTAATGAAATGACGTAACTATTTTATTTATTTTATTTCACCTTTATTTAACCAGGTAGGCTAGTTGAGAACAAGTTCTCATTTACAACTGCGACCTGGCCAAGATAAAGCATAGCAATTCGACACATACAACAACACAGAGTTACACATGGAATAAACAAAACATACAGTCAATAATACAGTAGAAAAAAGAAAAATCTATATACAGTGAGTGCAAATGAGGTAAGATAAGGGAGGTAAGGCAATAAATAGGCCATGGTGGCGAAGTAATTACAGTATAGCAATTAGACACTGGAATGGTAGATGTGCAGAAGATGAATGTGCAAGTAGAGATACTGGGGTGCAAAGGAGCAAGATAAATAAATACAGTATGGGGATGAGGTTGGGCTGTTTACAGATGGGCTATGTACAGGTGCAGTGATCTGTGAGCTGCTCTGACAGCTGGTGCTTAAAGCTAGTGAGGGAGATATAAGACTCCAGCTTCATTGATTTTTGCACCTAATAATAGAACTGTGCTTTATCTACCCTGGAAACGGGTACCATCGACAAATAAAAATGAGCAGCTTCATGGTAATAAAACAAAACGTTAAAACAAAAGGAGAATTGACTCACCAGAACTAAGGCACTAATGTTACCTAATAATAACAATATCAACTGATACCACTAGCAACGTTATAAAGTATCTACAAAAGAGAGACTGAGTCTGCAGTGTTAGACACATTCGTCCATTATCCTAATCGCCAAATAGGTAAACATTCAGCCATTTGCTTCATCCGACCTCGGTAGAATGTTCACCTTTACATGGCCATCACCTTGTGGGGGTCTTGGAACTCTTTCTCGGTGCCGTTGTATGTTATACGGAGCCAGGCAAGAAAAGCCAGACCATACCGAACGTCGGTCCGTTCATGGAGCAGACTTTTGACTGGGGGCATAGTTTGTGGAAATAGAGATGGGTGCTCCGCTGCATCGAAGTGGGACAAATTCTCTGGCATGCCAAAGAACATCAATACAATCCTGATAGTAGTGTAGTTTAGCCACAATAACACAAGGTTTTCCGCCAGGCTTTCTTACTTGACAGCTGATATTGAATCTTTGCATATAACCTTGTAAATGTATGTATTGTTCCTTAAGGCTAGCCACATCAGTTTTGAGCTTCTTAACTGTGGTTTGTAGTGTAGTCGTAGTCTGAGCATGTTGCCAAGCCTTGTTCCATGTCGGAGACAGTTTTCTTAACTGTATCCAGTTCAGTACGAACCATTGCTGTATGCTTTGTGAGTTCATTCTTGACTGCTTGTAAGTCCTCACTGGGCGCCTCCTTGATTTCCGACTTGAGTATAGATGAAATGTCTGCTCTGAGAGCAGCAAGAATCTTGGCCTTCAAATCCTCTGTGTTAATTTTTTCGCCGAGCCGAGGGGAGGAGCCGCTGCTCCCACTTGTTTAAAACAAAAATAAAAGTTGAACAAAGTAAAGCATGTCATTTAAAGGCTGTGTTTCCTAGTTCTTTTTGGGTCAAAGCACATAGAAAGTATTAAATAAATGACTTTGTTGTCCTTAAGCCATTTTGCCACAACTTTGGAAGTATGCTTGGGGTCATTGTTCATTTGGAAGAGCCATTTGCGACCAAGCTTTAACTTCCTGACTGATGTCTTGAGATGTTGCTTCAATATATCCACATAATTTTCTTTCCTCAAGATGCCATCTATTTTGTGAAGTGCACCAGTCTGTCCTGCAGCAAAGCACCCCCACAACATGATGCTGCCACCCCCGTGCTTCACGGTTGGGGATGGTGTTCTTCGGCTTGCAAACCTCCCCCTTTTTCCTCCAAACATAACGATGGTCATTATGGCCAAACAATTCCATTTTTGTTTCATCAGACCAGAGGACATTTCTCCAAAAAAGACTCTGTCCCCATGTGCAGTTGTAAACCATAGTCTGGCTTTTTTTATGGCGGTTTTAGAGCAGTGGCTTCTTTCTTGCTGAACGGCCTTTCAGGTTATGTCGATATGGCACTCGTTTTACTGTGGATATAGATACTTTTGTACCTGTTTACTCCAGCATCTTCACAAGGTCCTTTGCTGTTGTTCTGGGAATGATTTGCACTTTTCGCACCAAAGTACGTTCATCTCTAGGAGACAGAACGCGTCTCCTTTCTGAGCGGTATGACGGCTGCGTGTTCCCATGGTGTTTATACTTGCTTACTATTGTTTGTACAGACTTGTGGAGGTCTACATTTTTTTTTCTGAGGTCTTGGCTGATTTATTTTGATTTTCCAATGATGTCTAGCAAAGAGGCATGGAGTTTGAAGGTAGGCCTTGAAATACATCCACAGGTACACCTCCAATTGACTCAAATGATGTCAATTAGTCTATCAGAAGCTTCTAAAGCCATGACATCAATTCATGGAATTTTCCGAGCTATTTAAAGGCACAGTCAACTTAGTGTATGTGAACTTCTGATCCACTGGAATTGTGATACAGTGAATTATAAATGACATTTTTGGTCGGTAAACAATTGTTAGAAAAATGACTTGTGTCATGCACAAAGTAGATGTCCTAACACACTTGCCAAAACTATAGTTTGTTAACAAGAAATGTGTGGAGTGGTTGAAAAATGAGTTTTAATTACTCCAACCTAAGTGTATGTAAACTTCAGACTTCAACTGTATGTACTGTATGTACTGTATGTATGTACACTGAGTGTACAAAACATTAAAAACACCTGCTCTTTCCATGACATAGACTGACCAGGTGATCCCTTATTGATTCCACTTGTTAAATCCACTTCAATCAGTGTAGGTGGAGAAAGGTTAAAGAAGGATTTTGAGACAATTGAGACATGGATTGTGTATGTGTGCCTTTGAGGGTGAATGGGCAAGACAAAATATTTAAGTGCCTTTAAACGGGGTATGGCAGTAGGTACCGGTTTGTGTCAAAAACTGCAACGCTGCCGGGTTTTTCATGCTCAACAGTTTCCCATGTATATCAAGAAGGGTCAACCACCCAAAGGACATCCAGCCAACTTGACAGATTTGTGGGAAACATTGGAGTGAACATGGGCCAGCTTCCCTGTAGAACGCTTTCGACCGAGACAAATTTATTTTTGTTATTTATTTACCCCTTTTTCTCCCCAATTTCATCGTATCCAGTTGGTATTTACAGTCTTGTCTCATCGCTGCAACTCCCGTACGGCCTTGGGTGAGGCGAAGGTCGAGAGCCGTGCGTCCTCTGAAACACAACCCAACCAAGCCGCACTGCTTCTTGACACAGTGCCCATTTAACCCGGAAGCCAGCCGCACCAATGTGTTGGAGGAAACACCGTGTCAATGTGCACTGCACACAGCCCGCCACCGGAGTCGCTAGTGCGCGATGGGACAAGGACATCCTTGCTGTCCAAATCCTCCCCTAACCCGGACGATGCTAGGCCAATTGTGCGCCGCCCAATCTCCCAGACAGAGCCTGCACTGCGATGCCTTAGACCACTGTGCCACTTGGGAGGCCCGAATTAAAGCTATTCTAAGTGCAAATTGTCTGTGTGTTTGTACACATGTAGAGCATATGCACGTGTGTGAGAAGAAAGAGCGTGTGGGCGGAAGGTTATTGTATGCCTGCCAAAGGGATTCTGATATTACCATATTCTGTGGAACTGCACAGCTACTCTCTCGTACAGGTATATAGTGGGAAGAGTGGAATGTTCTTTATAGCCATTATTAATGACCAAACAAGTAAAAGCACACCCTAAACAGTCCATTTAACCCATTTGGTTCCACAAAACTGATGTCGTTGCGGAACCCGATGTCATAAATCCACAGATTTTAGGGTCATTTTCAGTAATTGTAATTTTATTGGCCATCTGCCTTTTTGTTCTCTGAGAAATGGACTGTGTTAATTAATGAGAAAATAAGAAGGGGAAGAGCGGGAGATATAAAGGAAGAAAGAGGTAGAGAGACAGGAAACGAGGTAAAGAGAAAGAGATCCCTCTTTTAATTAAGATTCCTCACAGTTTGCCTGGTTAATTATTTTCACTTCTACTTCGTCAGGAACTCATCAATATTTAATATTGCACAATATCATCCTGTCAGGAGGCCCAGAATCGAATTTCCCACTATTCAATTTGTCAGGTGCCAAGAAACTGATATCTTTCTTCTTTCCTATGTGTAGGATCTGAATTTGACCCATTTCTCACAGCAGGAAAATAATCCTGCAGTTACAGGAAATGTGAATTATTGTGTAGATTATAATTAATGGGCATTTATGTAGGGGTTGACACATGTTTAGTTAGGGCAAATCAAATCTGAACTTTTAAAATGGTTATTACAAACGTTAGAAGCCTTTTAAACCCTTAACAAGTTTGCATTTCCTGCCATGCCGGAAGTTTCTTGCAACAACAAGGTGATTAAATTAAGGTGTGTGTGTGTTCATAAAGCTTCAAAGAGATTGCATCGCTAATCAAGAGCCTCTCGCACCTGCTGCTAACAAAACAGGAAAACATGGAGAGGGAGAGGGAGAGGGAGGGAGGGCGAGAGGGAGGGCGAGAGGGAGGGCGAGAGGGAGGGCGAGAGGGAGGGAGGGAGAGGGCGAGAGGGAGAGGGCGAGAGGGAGAGGGCGAGAGGGAGAGGGCGAGAGGGCGAGAGGGAGAGAGGGCGAGAGGGCGAGAGGGAGAGGGCGAGAGGGAGAGGGCGAGAGGGAGAGGGCGAGAGGGAGGGCGAGAGGGAGAGGGCGAGAGGGAGAGGGCGAGAGGGAGAGGGCGAGAGAGAATGAGAGAGAGAGAGAGAGAGAGCGACTACCTCACCAGATATAACAGTCGAGAAGAGGAAGATAAAACATACGCTGTTCCCTTCATCTTCCAGCGAGTGTACATCATGGGTGGCGGAGCTTCACTAAGCTGAGGAATGTAACGTTAATATAAGTGAATGAGTTTAACGACCCACCTCATCGAAGCCTATTTTTCTGCTCTGCTCGTCAGAATGGAGAGTTAGAAATACTGCTGAATTACAGAACAGATTGATTGGCTCTGGCGCTCTATCATATTTCCCTTCCTTTATCAAAGAACGGAGAGAACAGGATAGAGGAGGAGAGGACAGGACAGGACAGACACAATGATTTGGCTAATCAGAAAACCCACTTGTGTAGTCAGTCACAGTCAATCAACATTGAGTTCAATAACATGTTAAATTCCTATTGCGCTTTTCACTGTTGAAGCACTCAGAGGTACCTCAGTTACCACTGTAATATGTGTGTTTCGAGTGGATTCTGTTGACCTTCATTCAGTTCAACACACAGTCCCATTACACGTGCAGGTAGGTCTCTAAGGGTATATAAAATGCTAACGTGGCTAATTGATACTAATGAATGCTAGACTCATACTTACTAAATTACTCTGAACAACTATGGGTATGCTGCTGTTCGTAGGTAAGTTGCGATGGCAATTTGTACAGTCAGTGCTTTTTAATGAATCAATGCTTTACTTCCTTGTGTCCCGGATGGTAGACACAGGATGTGGGGTATGAGTTTGTGTGTGTGAGTTAAATGTTGTGTTTGCTCTCATGTTTCACGTAATTCACCCTAAAAATATTAGGAAATTTGGAAAATGTACAGTACCAATCAAAAGTTTTGACACACCTACTCATTCCAGGTTTTTTCTTTTCTTTTTACTATTTTCTACATTGTAAATTAATAGTGAAGACATCAAAACTATGAAGTGTAGCACATGGAATCACAAAGTAACCAAAAAAGTGTTTTATATTTGAGATTCTTCAAAGTATCCACCCTTTGCCTTGATGACAGCTTTGCACACTCTTGGCATTCTCTCAACTAGCTTCATGAGGTAGTCACCTGGAATACATTTCAATAAACAGGTGTGCATTGTTAAAAGTACATTTTGTGGAATTTCTTTCCTTTTTAATGCGTTTGAGCCAATCAGTAGTGTTGTGACAAGGTAGGGGTGGTATACAGAAGATAGCCCTATTTGGTAAAATATCAAGTCCATATTATGGCAAGAACAGCTCAAATAAGCGAAAAGAAACGGTAGTCAATCACTACTTTAAGTCATGAAGGTCAGTCAATCCAGAGAATTTCAAAAACTTCGAAAGGTTCTTCAAGTGCAGTCGCAAAAACCATCAAGCGCTATGATGAAACTGGCTCTCATGAGGACCGCCACAGGAAAGGAAGATCCAGAGTTACCTCTGCTGGAGACAATACGTTCATTAGTTACTAGCCTCAGAAATTGCAGCCCAAAAAAGTGCTTTACAGAGTTCAAGTAACAGACATATCCCAACATCAACTGTTCAGAGGAGACTGCGTGCATCAGGCATTCATGATTGAATTGCTGCAAAGAAACCACTACTAAAGGACACCAATAAGAAGAGACTTGCTTGGGCCAAGAAACACAAGCAATGGACATTAGACCGGTGGAAATCTATCCTTTGGTCTGATGAGTCCAAATTTAAGATTTTTGGTTCCAACCGCCGTGTCTTTGTGGGATGCAGAGTAGGTGAACGGATGATCTCCGCATGTGTGGTTCCCACCGTGAAGCATGGAGGAGGAGGTGTGATGGTGTGGGGCTGCTTTGCTGGTGACAGTGTCAGTGATTTATTTAGAATTCAAGGCACACTTAACCAGCATGGCTACCACAGCATTGTGCAGCGATACGCCATCCCATCTGGTTTTAACTTAGTGGGACTATCATTTGTTTTTCAGCAGGACAATGACCCAACACACCTCCAGGCTGTGTAAGGGCTATTTGATCAAGAAGGAAAGTGATGGAGTGCTGCATCAGATGACCTGGCCTCCACAATCACCCGACCTCAACCCAATTGAGATGGTTTGGGATGAGTTGGAAGGCGGAGTGAAGGAAAAGTAGCCAACAAGTTCTCAGCATATATGGGAACTCTTTCAAGACTGTTGGAAAAGCATTCCAGGTGAAGCTGGTTGAGAGAATGCCAAGCGTGTGCAAAGCTGTCATCAGGGCAAAGGGTGGCTACTTTGAAGAATCTAAAATCTAAAATATATTTCGATTTTTAACACTTGTTTGGTTACTACATGATTCCATATGTGTTATTTCATAGTTTTGATGTCTTTAATGTTATTTTACAATGTAGATAATAGTTAAAATAAAGAAAAACCCTTGAATGAGTAGGTGTGTCCAAACTTTTGACTGGTACTGTACGTGTGTGTTGGTGGAATATGGGAATGTGTGTACTCTTGTATGATCTCAGCATATTTTCTGTAAAAATTGTACAGTGCAATATTCTGTGCCTTTAGTATGTGTTGCTTGGCTACAGTACTGTGTCATGTAATGTTGGACCAGAAGAACACGAATTTAGGCTTCCTACCGACAGTTAAGTGTTCCCAAATCAATTCAACACTACAGCACACTTAATAGAAGCGGTATATTATTTGATTGCATTTTGTTAACTGTGCTCGATATTGTGGCAAATGTCTGGCTCTCCGAGGGTGTGATAAAGGAAGACAGTGTCTTAAAACTTGATAGCACAGTTATGAATGATGATAGATCTGAAAGATGGCCAACCTGTTATGGTTTGCCACTGTAGGTCTCCCAGAGGGATTTTCCTTTCTATACTGCGTGTGTTAAAATTTGTGTTGTGTGTGTGTGTGTGTGTGTGTGTTTAGTGCCTTCAGAATGTATTCACACCCCTTGACTTTTTCCACATTTTGTTGTGTTATAGGCTGCATTTTTTTGTAACTAGCCTACACACAATAGCCCATAATGTCAAAGTGGAATTATGTGTTTAAAAAAAGAAAGAAGCATTTTTACAAATGTATTAAAAATTAAAATCTGAAATGTCTTGAGTCAATAAGTATTCAACCGCTTTGTTATGTCTAGCCAAAATAGTTTCAGAAGAAAAAATGTGATTAACAAGTCACATAATAAGTTGCATGGACTCAATGTGATTTTTAAATGGTGGCTGCATCATGTTATGGGAATGCTTGTAATTGTTAAGGACTGGGAAGTTTTTCAGGATAAAAAAATAAATGGAATGGAGCTAAGCACAGGCAAAATCATTGAGGAAAAGCTGGTTCAGTCTGCTTTCCACCAGACACTGGGAGATTCATTCACCTTTCAGCAGGACAATAAAGCTAAAATCTACACTGGAGTTGCTTACCAAGAAGACAGTGAAATGTTCCTGAGTGGCCGAGTTACAGTTTTGACTTAAATTTACTTAAAAATCTAAAGCAAGACCTGAAAAGGGTTGTCTAGCAATGATCAACAACCAATTTGACAGAGATTGAAGATTTTTGAAAAGAATAATGGGCAAATGTTGCAAAATCCAGGTGTGAACAGCTCTTAGAGACTTACCAAGAAAGACACACAGCTGTAATTGCTGCCAAAGGTGCTTCTACAGATATACATCTAGATACTTTACATGGGCTCCGACTGGGTTGAGCGGGAGCTGCCCTCCCATAGGGGTGGAAGGGCCAAGAAACCAGAGGTGGAGAACAGAGTGCTCAGGTTGGGGTCTAGGTTTTGAGCATAGCCTGAAGGTAGGGAGGGACAGTTCCTCTTGCTGCTCTGTAGTTAAGCCCCATGGTCTTGTAGTGGATGCAAGCTTCGACTGGAAGCCAGTGGAGTGTGCAGAGAGCGGGGTGACAGAGGAGAACTTGAGAAGGTTGAAAACCAGGCAGGCTGTAGCGTTTTGGATAAGTTGCAGGGGTTTAATGGCTCCAGCGGGGAGCTCTGCCAACAGCGAGTTGCAGTGTTCCAGACGGGAGATGAGAAGTGCCTGGATTAGGACCTGTGCCACTTCCTGTGTGAGGTAGGGTGGTACTCTACGGATGTTGTAGAGCATGAACCTGCAGGAGCGAGTCCCTGCTTTGATGTTTGCAGAGAATGACAGGGTGCTGTCCAGGGTCATGTCAAGGTTCTCTGCACTCTGGGAGGGCCGGGCTTTGGAGTTTTCAACCATGTTGGAGAGGTCTTTAAGGGGGCAAGCATACCCCGGGAAGAAGAGCATCTCCGTTTTGTTGAAGTTGAGCTTGAGGTGGTGGGCCGACATCCAAGCTGAGATATCTGCCAGGCATGCAGAGATGCGTGTCGATACCTGGGTGTCAGAAAGGGGGAAGGAGAAAAGTAGTTGAGTGTCATCCGCATAGCAATGACAGGAGAGACCAAGTGAGGATATGACGGAACCGAGTGACTTGGTGTATAAAGGGAAGAGGGCCTAGAACCGAGCCCTGGGGGACACCAGTAATAAAAAAAAATGCATGAACACATTCATCTGTCTGAGATTACTTCTCTAAACTGAGTGGCTCTCTGTTAGAGTGTGTGCGTGCGTGCGTGCGGGCACCTGAGCTGAGCCGGTAGGGCAGCCTGAGCATCTACCACCCCACTATCAGATTAGGGGTGGGGGCATTTAATTATTTTTCTCTCCTCACTTCTGATCTGAAATCACCATCACCCGTTGATTCACTTGAAATGTATGCAGATAAAAAATGTTTTGCGCTAGTACAATGTCTATATGTGTCTTTAGAAATTAGTATGGCATTTAGACAGTTCATATATTGAAGTTATGGATTTTAACGTTGTCACATCTAGAGGTCGACCGATTAATCGGAATGGCCGATTAATTAGGACCGATTTCAAGTTTTTATAACAATCGGTAATCGGCATTTTTGGACACCGATCATGGCCGATTACATTGGAGACCGCGTGGCAGGCTGACTACCTGTTATGCAAGTGCAGCAAGGAGCCAAGGTAAGGTGTTAGCTAGCATTAAACGTATCTTATAAAAAACTATCAATCTTAACATAATCGATAGTTAACTACACATGGTTGATGATATTACTAGTTTATCTAGCTTGTCAATTCAATTTATCATTGAATCACAGTCTACTTAGCCAAATGGGTGATTTAACAAGCGCATTCGCGAAAAAAGCACTGTCGTTGCACCAATGTGTACCGAACCATAAACATCAACGCCTTTCTTAAAATCAATACACAAGTATATATTTTTAAACCTACACATTTAGTTAATATTGCCTGCTAACATGAATTTCTTTTAACTAGGGAAATTGTGTCACTTCTCTTGCGTTCTGTGCAACAGAGTCAGGGTATATGCAGCAGTTTAGGCCGCCTGGCTCGTTGCGAACTGTGTGAAGACCATTTCTTCCTAACAAAGACAGCCAACTTCGCCAAACGGGGGATGATTTAACAAAAGCGCATTTGCGAAAAAAGCACAATCGTTGCACGAATGTGTACCTAACCATAAACATCAATGCCTTTCTTAAAATCAATACACAGAAGTATATTTTTTTAAACCTGCATATTTAGTTAAAATAAATTAATGTTAGCAGGCAATATTAAACTAGGGAAATTGTGTCACTTCAGGGTCAGGGTATATGCAACAGTTTGGGCCGCCTGGCTCGTTGCGAACTAATTTGCCAGAATTTTACGTAATTATGACATAACATTGAAGGTTGTGTAATGAAACAGCAATATTTTGACCTAGGGATGCCACCCGTTAGATAAAATACGGAACGGTTCCGTATTTCACTGAAAGAATAAACGTTTTGTTTTCGAAATTATAGTGTCCGGATTTGACCATATTAATGACCTAAGGCTCGTATTTCTGTGTTATTATATTATAATTAAGTCTATTATTTGATATTTGATAGAGCAGTCTGACTGAGCGGCGGTAGGTAGCAGCAGGCTCGTAAGCATTCATTCAAACAGCACTTTCCTGCGTTTGCCAGCAGCTCTTCGCAATGCTTCAAGCATATCAACTCCCGAGATTAGGCTGGCAATACTAAAGTACCTATTAGAACATCCAATAGTCAAAGGTATATGAAATACAAATGGTATAGAGATAAATAGTCCTATAATAACTACAACCTAAAACTTCCTACCTGGGAATATTGAAGACTCATGTTAAAAGGAACTACCAGCTTTCATATGTTCTCATGTTCTGAGCAAGGAACTTAAACGTTAGCTTTTTTTACATGGCACATATTGCACTTTTACTTTCTTCTCCAACACTTTGTTTTTGCATTATTTAAACCAAATTGAACATGTTTCATTATTTATTTGAGACTAAATTGATTTTATTGATGTATTATATTAAGTTAAAATAAAAGTGTTCATTGTTCATTCAGTATTGTTGTAATTGTCATTATTACAAATATATATATAAAAATCGGCCGATTAATCGGTATCGGCTTTTTTTGGTACTCTAATAATCGGTATCGGCGTTGAAAAATCATAACCGGTCGACCTCTAGTCACATCCCTAGTTTGCTGGTTATTTTGTCATTGATGATCTCTCTACAGTGAAGTAGTATTTTCCAGGATGGAATAGCAGAAACTGTTTTGACAGCTATTGGTCTGTACAACATAATGATTACTGATGCTGTTTTCAGAGGACGAGACTGGGCGTAGTACAGTGTGTGTGTGTGTGTGTGTGTGTGTGTGTGTGTGTGTGTGTGTGTGTGTGTGTGTGTGTGTGTGTGTGTGTGTGTGTGTGTGTGTGTGTGTGTGTGTGTGTGTGTGTGTGCGTGCGTGCGTGCGTGCGTGCGTGCGTGCGTGCGTGCGTGCGTGTGTGTGTGACTCGGAGTAGCAAAGTTAGCGCATGTGTCGTGGCGTGAAATAGCCTGTCAGCCCAGATACTACTCCTGGTGTCTACCAGTGTCTTCCACTAGACCCCGGCTGGTACTGAGCTAATGTCTGTTTTGGAGACCACATACAGACTGTGGATAGGGGTCAGTGACTCCCTTTCTGTAATAACATGACATGTTAGACTGCCACACAGTGCTTAATCGGCATGTATTGAGTGTGAAATGCTGTCGTGACCGTTAGAACCAAACTCTATTGTCTTGTGCTAGGGCTGGGCGATATGACCAAAATATCATACCATCATATTTTTTTACATTTTTCATGGTATTTTAAGGTATTTTATGTTTTTGAATAATAAAAGTTCTGAATATGCTTTGAGTAGTGCATGACCGTAGGGTGGCAACACATACATGACAAGTGATTTCAATGAGGCTTTCTCCACATTGATTATTTTATACTGTTCAATCCAACTTCAAACAAAAATAATTTTCAGCATTTTCATACATTTCTGCATTTCCTGCCCTTTTGTTATAATTTCCACACTGTGCCACGCAGGGCTGCATGATATGGGCAAAAAAACTAGGCCTCGTTAATTGGTGAACTGTTGGGATCATGGAAATGGAATGATTATTCTAATACAGTAAGATACACAAACTAATAGTGTCATTATATAATGCTTGGGGAAAGCAGCATGTCACCAACATCTTGTTGAAGTCGGAAGTTCACATACACTTAGGTTGGACTCATTAAAACTCGTTTTTCAACCACTCCACAAATTTCTTGTTAACAAACTATAGTTTTGGCAAGTCGGTTAGGACATCTACTTTGTGCATGACACAAGTCATTTTTCCAACAATTGTTTACAGACAGATTATTCCACTTATAATTCACTGTATCACAATTCCAGTGGGTCAGAAGTTTACATACACTAAGATGACTGTGTGTTTAAACAGCCTGGAAAATGATGTCATGGTTTTAGAAGCTTCTGATAGGCTAATTTACATCATTTGAGTCAATTGGAAGTGTACCTGTGGATGTATTTCAAGGCCTACCTTCAAACTCCGTGCCTCCTTGCTTGACATCATGGGAAAATGAAAAGAAATTAGCCAAGACCTCAGAAAGAAAATTGTAGACCTCCACAAGTCTGGTTCATCCTTGGGAGCAATTTCCAAATACCTGAAGGTAACACGTTCATCTCTACAAACAATAGTATGCAAATATAAACACCATGGGACCACACAGCCTTCATACCGCTCCTAGAGATGAACGTTCTTTGGTGCAAAAAGTCCCAGAACAACAGCAAAGGACCTTGTGAAGATGCTGGAGTAAACAGGTACAAAAGTATCTATATCCACAGTAAAATGAGTGCCATATCGACATAACCTGAAAGGCCGCTCAGCAAGGACGAATCCACTGCTCCAAAACCGCCATAAAAAAGCCAGACTACGGTTTGCAACTGCACATGGGGACAAATATCGTACTTTTTGGAGAAATGTCCTCTGGTCTGAAAAAAAATGGAACTGTTTGGCCATAATGACCATCGTTATGTTTGGAGGAAAAAGGGGGAGGCTTGCAAGCCGAAGAACACCATCCCAACCGTGAAGCACGGGGGTGGCAGCATCATGTTGTGGGGTTGCTTTGCTGCAGGAGGGACTGGTGTACTTCACAAAATAGATGATGATGTGGATATATTGAAGCAACATCTCAAGACATCAGTCAGGAAGTTAAAGCTTGGTCACAAATGGGTCTTCCAAATGGAGTTAAACAATTTAAAGGCAATGCTACCGAATACTAATTGAGTGTATGTACACTTCTGACCCACTGGGAATGTGATGAAAGAAATAAAAGCTGAAATAAATCATTCTCTCTACTATTATTCTGACATTTCACATTCTTAAAATATAGTGGTGATCCTAACTGACCTAAGACAGGGAATTTTTACGAGGATTAAATGTCAGGAATTGTGAAAAACTGAGCTTAAATGTATTTGGCTAAGGTGTATGTAAACCTACCACTTCAACTGTATCTGACCATTGTAACGTTCGTCGTTGGGATAACGAGAGGACCAAGGTGCAGCGTGGTAAGTATTCATTATCTCTTTTAATGAACACGAATACTCTAACAAACACAACAAAACACGAGAACGAAACGAAACAGTCCTGAACGGTGAAAATACAAATCACAGGAACAGAAAATAATCACCCACGAAACACAGGTGGAAAAAGGCTACCTAAGTATGATTCTCAATCGGGAGACAACTAACAACACCTGCCTCTGATTGAGAACCATACCAGACCAAATCAAAACACAACATAGAAAAACAAACATAGACAACCCACCCAACTCACACCCTGACCATACTAAAACAAAGACATAACAAAAGAACTAAGGTCAGAACGTGACAACCATGCAGACTGCAGAGTGAACACGGTAAGAAAGTGCATATGACTCCTTGGTCGAGCAACTGCTGTCTCCTTGAGTGACTGGGGGAAGGGCTTGGTGTGGGAAGCGGCATGCAGCAGGAGGAGATGGAAAAAGACGACTCTAGCAAAGGGAGTAAACTATAAAAACGGACATTACACTCTCTGGAGTTGCGTATCACATTTAACAAACCAAACACTGAAATGCTGTTATTGAAGGTAAAGTAAAAACCCAAACCGGTGCGTGCATCAATACCGGTATATAGTAAAATACAGTATACCGCCCAGCCCTAATTCATGCCTGGGCTTGCCTCTGTGGGCTGTTCTTACTGTGTGTGCAGGTTTGAATTCATAGTCACATGACCTAGTCTATGTGTTTGTGTGTATGATGAAGAGTGTCTGGCCTGGCCTGGCCTTTGTTATATGTCTGGCTGCAGTGTGTGTGTGTGTGTGTGTGTGTGTGTGTGTGTGTGTGTGTGTGTGTGTGTGTGTGTGTGTGTGTGTGTGTGTGTGTGTGTGTGTGTGTGTGTGTGTGTGTTAATGAGTGTGTCTGCATGCAGACATGGCCGTTAGATGTTATGGTTCTCATTGGGCCTTTTTAAAACCCATGACCCTGTCGTCAGTAATGTAAGAGCCCAGTCAGTCCACTACCTCACACTAGTGGCCAATAGAGCACTAATGGCCGAAAGTAGTCATCGATTACACAGCCAGGCAATACCTTGTGATGAGCGAGGGAGGGCGGGGGGAGAGTTAAAATGAGAGGGAGAGAGGAAGAGGGAAAAATGTGTGAGATGGTAGACAATCAAGAGTGAGAGCGAGAAGGCTAGAGAGAAGGTGACAAAGCGAGAGAGAAATCTAAAATGTGCTACTGTATGCTATGGAATAAATATCAGAGTCCTTTCCAGTCCTCCTTTCATAATGTATAATGGTGGTCTGGTCTAGTCACTGATCTGCTGGTCCTGGGGGTTGGCTGAGCTCACTGTCGTTCCCTCTTCCCCATAATGAGTCTCCTCGGCTGGGCTAATGATGTGTGTTCAGCCCTGACCTGCTTCTCCTAGACTGGCCGGTTTGTGTGGTCAGCGTGGTAGCCAGGGGCACTCACACCTCCCTGGGCGTGCTTGTTATCCTCTGCCCCCCGGCAAACTCCAGGGCACTGCCACCCACCTGGACAGGTTAGATAATGAACTGGTGTGCCTGAGGGATGTGTGTGTTTGAGAGTTGTATATGTGCGTGACTATTTGGAAAGAATTTGAGCTATAACAAAAAATCTGTATTTTTCTTTCTCTATAAAACATTGAGTCTATTGTGGATATGGAGCTAAATTACCAGGATTCCCTTTGCAGGTGAGAGCACCTTAACATAGCACCAATTATAGTGTAATTTATTGCATTTAATCAATCACTACTTGAATTAAAGTTGACTGAGAAGAGGCCGGTCGAAGAACATAATCAGTTCTCCTCAAATAAACCCAACTAACCAAGGAAAAAGAATAATGAGAAAATTATCAGATTTCATTTTGCAGCATAGCTGCAGGTCTCCTGTGTTTTGTGTGTGTGTGTGTGTGTGTGTGTGTGTGTGTGTGTGTGTGTGTGTGTGTGTGTGTGTGTGTGTGTGTGTGTGTGTGTGTGTGTGTGTGTGTGTGTGTGTGTGTGTGTGTGTGTGTGTGTGTGTGTTTCAAAGCGGATAGATTAAACTAGCTGTTCTGTCATAGCTGCAGGTCTCCTGTGTTGTGTGTGTGTGTGTGTGTGTGTTTCAAAGCGGACATATTAAACTAGCTGTTCTGTCATCCTCATGGCTGTTTCTATACAGAGTAAAAGGTACACTTGAGCTACCTCAGGCAGGCAAACAAGCAGTCAGTAAGTCAGTCAGTCTGCATGTAATTTTGTCAATCAGGCAAGCAGAAAGACACGCAGGCAATCAGGAAGACAGACAGACAGGCAGGGATGGAAGTGAGGGAGGCAGATACAGCACGTAGGAGCTTGGCAGTACTACAGAGGACGGTGACGTAACCCAAGTAGAAGGTGCAGGTGTGAGCCAGTGGTGACTGTTGTTTAAAGGGTTTTCACTGGTTAAAGCTAAGCTATTTTAAAGGTAGGACAGGATAGAGAGCACAGTGAGCGGTATAGTGTTAGGGGGCACTTACTGTATGATGCTAGGCTGGCTGCATACACCCACACACACGCGTGTGTGTGTGTGTGTGTGTGTGTGTGTGTGTGTGTGTGTGTGTGTGTGTGTGTGTGTGTGTGTGTGTGTGTGTGTGTGTGTGTGTGTGTTTGTGTGCGTGTGTGCGTGCAAGACTGTGTGTGTGTGTGCGTGCGTGCAAGACTGTGCGCGCGCGCGCGCGTGTGTGTGTGTGTGTGTGTGTGTGTGTGTGTGTGTGTGTGTGTGTGTGTGTGTGTGTGTGTGTGTGTGTGTGTGCGTGCAAGACTGTGCGCGTGTGTGTGTTTGGCTTACGACGGATCCAACGGATCAATTTCCTGTCTTTTTGTTCAGCAGGGACTTGGGATGCATGGCCCCTAGTGACCCAGATACACTTCTATTTCTTTCTCCCCTCTGCTGCTCTGCTCATCATTAAAACACCCTGCATAACATCACAGAGAGAGATAAATAATGAGGGAGGGGGGGAGGGAGAGACGCGGGAGAGACAAGTGTGAAAGACAGAGGTAACGAAGGAGAAGAGAAAGCGGGAAATGGGGAAGTAAGTAAACGAAAGAAGAGTGACGTTGAAAGACAATATATAAATGGGACATAGAGGGATGCAGGGAAGGGGAGAAAGAGAGAGATATAAGGAGAGAGTGAGAGTGAGAGTGAGAATGAGAGTGAGAATAAGAGAGATAAAGAGGCATAAGAGAAACCCTTTAGTCTGAACAACCATTGCATAATGTCACGTAATTGGTTACAAGCATTTGCATTTGTAGACTGAAATTATGCTATAGGACAGGCTCAACTAGTATTTGTGTTCTCTCAAATACTAGTAGCGTTTGACTGAGCCTGTCTGGAGTGCCAGGTGGCGGGGTTTGCTCTATTGTGACTTTTCCATTGTTACCATTGGTTCCAGGTAAGCTAAATCAAGTGCAGCTTAATGATTCAAAGAAAACAAATACTATTTGAACCCTGGCCTGGTAGCCTATGGGCTATTGGATGGTAACGGAATTAGGCTTTGACTCAGTTTTTTCACTTTAAAATGTGTGCCAAACAAAAACCATTGATTTCAAAGTTCAACAAACCACACATCTACGCTATATATATAAAAGTATGTGGACACCCTTTAAAATTAGTGGATTTGGCTATTTCAGCCAAACCTGTTGCTGACAGGTGTATAAAATCGAGCACAGAGCCAGGCAATCTCCATATACAAACATTGGTAGTAGAATGGCTTACTGAAGAGCTCAGTGACTTTCAACGTGGCACCGTCATAGGATGCCACCTTTCTAACAAGTCACTTTGCCAAATTTCTGCCCTGCTGGAGCTGCCCCGGTCAACTGTAAGTGCTGTTATTGTGAAGTGGAAACGTCTAGGAGAAACAACGGCTCAGCTGCAAAGTGGTAGGCCACACAAGCCCAGGAATAATGGTCTGGGGCTGTATTTCATGGTTCGGGCTAGGCACCTTAGTTCTAATGAAGGGAAATCTTAACTCTACACCATAAAATGCCATTCTAGATGAGTCTGTGCTTCAAACTTTGTGGCAACAGTTTGGGGAAGGCCCTTTGCTGTTTCATCATGACAATTAATCAATCAAATGTATTTATGAAGCCCTTTTTTACATCAGCCGATGTCACAAAGTGCTATACAGAAACCCAGCCTTAAACCCCAAACAGTAAGCAATGCAGATGTAGAAGCACGGTGGCTAGGAAAAACGTGAGACACTGTGGCCCCGTCCGACGATACCCCCGGACAGGGCCAACCAGGCAGGATATAACCACATCTACTTTGCCAAAGCACAGCCCCCACACCACTAGAGGGATATCTTCAAACCACCAACTTACTACAATGAGACAAGGCTGAGTATAGGCCACAAAGATCTCCCCCACGACACGAACCCGAGGAGGGTGCCAAACCTGGACAGGAATATCAAGTCAGTGACTCAACCCACTCAAGTGACGCACCCCTCCTAGGGATGGGATGGAAGAGCACCAGTAAGCCAGTGACTCAGCCCCCGTAATAGGGTTAGAGGCAGAGAATCCCAGTGGAGAGAGGGGAACCGGCCAGGCAGAGACTGCAAGGACGGTTTGTGTCTCCAGTGCCTTTCCGTTCACCTTCACACCCCTGGGCCAGACTACACTCAATCATAGGACCTACTGAAGAGATGAGTCTTCAATAAAGACTTAAAGGTCGAGACCGAGTCTGTGTCTCTCACATGGATAGGCAGACCATTCCATAAAAATGGAGCTCTATAGGAGAAAGCCCTGCCTCCAGCTGTTTGCTTAGAAATTCTGGGGACAATAAGGAGGCCTGCGTCTTGTGACCATAGCGTACGTGTAGGTATGTACGGCAGGACCAAATGGGAGTGATAGGTAGGAGCAAGCCCATATAATGCTTTGTAGGTTAGCAGTAAAACCTTGACATCAGCCCTAGCCTTAACAGGAAGCCAGTGTAGAGAGGCTAGCACTGGAGTAATATGATATTTTTGGGGGGTTCTACTCAAGATTCTAGCAGCCGTGCTTAGCACTAACTGAAGTTTATATAGTGGTTTATCCGGGTAGCCGAAAAGTAGAGCATTGCAGTAGTCTAATCTAGAAGTGACAAAAGCATGGATTAACTTTTCTGCATCATTTTTGGACTTTCTGATTTTACGAAGATGGAAAAAAGCTGTCCTTGAAACAGTCTTGATATGTTCGTCAAAAGATAGATCAGAGTCCAGAGTAACGCAGAGGTCCTTCACAGTTTTATTTGAGACGACTGTACAACCATCAAGATTAATTGTCAGATCCAACAGAAGATCTCTTTGTTTCTTGGGACCTAGAACTAGCATCTCTGTTTTTTCTGAGTTTAAAAGTAAAACATTTACCGCCATCAACTTCCTTATGTTTTTCATCCACTTCCTTATGGTCTCACGAGTGGCGGAGCGGTCTAAGGCACTGCATCTCATTGCAAGAGAGGTCACTACAGTCCCTGGTTCGATTCCAGGCTGAATCACATCTGGCTGTGATTGGGAGTCCCTTAGGGCAGCGCACAATTGGCCCAGCGCCGTCCGGCGTAGGCCGTCATTGTAATTAAGAATTTGTTCTTAACTGACTTGCGTAATTAAATAAAAAATGTCTGAAACACAGGCTTCCAGGGAGGGCAATTTTGGTGCTTCACCATGTTTCATCGAAATGTGCAGCTGCGTATTTTCCACATAGCAGTGATGTTTAACGTTATGTTTCAGAATGACATCACCAAGAGGTAACATGTATAGTGAAAACAAGGGATGCACGATATATCGGAATCGGCCGGTAGTAGTTAAAAATGCCAACATCGCCATCGGCCCGATGTCTAGTTAAACGCCGATGTGCAAAACCGATGTCAAAGCTGACGTGCATACAGTTGAAGTCGGAAGTTTACATACACCTTAGCCAAATACATTTAAACTCAGTTTTTCACAATTCCTGACATTTAATCCCAGTAAAAATTCCCTGTTTTAGGTCAGATCACCACTTTATTTCAGAATGATAGTAGAGAGAATGATTTATTTCAGATTTTATTTTTCTCATTATCCATAGTGTCCAGCATGCTGCTGGCACTGGTCGTGCTGAGAAGTCTGAAATATGGTCCAACTAGCAAGTGTTTTGCTCTAGGAAAATATTCTCAATCCATTGCTGACTGAAAATCAAAGACAATTCCAGTTTTCATTCAGAAGCTCAAGCAAGCAACATCAAGCCAACTTTGTAACGACAGACCCACCGGTGTTTTCAAATCTGCGCTCCTGTCGTCAACTGTCGCACAGACAGGCAGACGCACAGACTGTCAACCAGGAGCCATTATTATTAACCGTTATTATAACATGCATTTGTCAGCTAAATTACACATTTATTCTGTATCACTCAACTCTCATTTATTAGTCTCCTTTGTATTGAGAGGGATATAGTTAGATATGTGTTGCTGTAGTCGTGTTGCTGTAGTTATGGATGGATCAGAGGGACAGATAGGACTTGGGCGAGAGAAATGATCAACAGTCCTATGTGTCATAATTACCTGGAGAAATCTGACCTGCAATTTGTAAACAAAGCTGCCGTACTTATAATTCGCAAAACCTTAATTTGTATCACTTTGAAGTGATCCAAATGGCAAATGAATTTTTACCTATACATTTAGAGATATATTATTAAACCAGAACAAAAAAGTTACATTTTATTTGGGAATTGCTGAGTATCGCTTGAAATATCTGCACCAAAGTAAGATTAAAAGATGTCTGCAGAAATAATGGGATGTCAGCTATAGTGTGGCACCGTGAGTTTGAAAAAATATATTTTGGTTATTAAACTCCAGTAAGTGAAGTGGATTTACACCCGGTAATGGAATTACGATAACAGAACTACAACATGGGTCCCTGATGTGTACTATGCAGAAATGCATAATTATGCATATGAATGTAATTTTCCTCATATTTCACAAGTTTGGACATCACAGCGCAGCACAGCAGAGCAAAGTAGGTTCAAGTAGAGTTCAATACAGTAGAGTACAGTGCAATATACTGTACTCTACTGTACTATGCTCTACTTTTCTTTACTGTATTGTACTCTACTCTATTGTGCTCTACTCACTGTACTGTACTGTACTCAGTACTGTACTGTATTGCATTGTACTGTACAATACTGTGCTTTACTCACTGTACTGCGCTATCCAAACTTGTTAAACATACCGTACGTCTATGATAGGTTCAGATTTGTCCAGTCTGGTCCAACTTTTCAACGTCTATGGACATCCGGTGTCAAACGGTGAGGATGCTGGTTACAGTAAATGGAAAGAGAGGTGGCTCATAGGTAGGTGTCAGTAAGAGCTGGGAGAGTTGCCATTCAATGTAAAGTGAGAGAAAGAGAGGTGTTGTCCAGACTCAGACTGTTTTAACACTCTTGGTTTGACCACCAGACAACAGAAAGACAAAGAAAATAGTTATGAGCTGAACATAACAGTGTGCCAGTGGAAGGGAGGACAGTACCAGGTGACCCAACTGTGGTTTGTGCCTATTATGCTTTCCCATTGTAGCCTATTCAGTTGCAGTAGTTCTGTTACAGATTTTTTGGTAATTCCGTTACCAAACAAAATTTATATCAGTAAAATCACTATAACTAATTGGTTGGTCTTAGGTAGCCTAGTGGTTAGAGCGTTGGGCCAGTAACCGAAAGGTTGCTAGATTGAATCCCCGAGCTAACAAGGTAAAAATCTGTTGTTCTGCCCCTGAACAAGGCAGTTAACGCACCGTCATTGTTAATAAGAATTTGTTTTTAACTGACGTGCCTAGTTAAATAAAGGTAAAAAAATATATATATATACTTGTTACTTCTGTGAACTTTCGTTATCCTCCCTCCTCATGAGGGAGAGGAATTTTTTGATGGAAATGCCTCTATACAGTCGCTTCATCATGTGAGGTCTTCCATAGTCCAGAACAAAGAGCCCAGATTTCAGAGCCCCTAGCTTAGCTCTTGGAGCCGTAACCTGGCCATGGCACCATCCTCTTTCCCAGTCCCCATTCCCCGTCCCTGTCCCAGTCCCATCCCCAGCACCAGCACCAGCCCTGAACAGGACCTGCGTGTCCATTAGTTACATCAATGCCTTCTGTGGCTCCATCTGTCTGCTACCACTGCCTGGAATTACTGCTATGTGTGTGTGTGTGACATGTGCGTGCCTTTCTGTGTGTGTGTGTGTATAAAACGGTGAGTAACAATGCTCTCAGCTCACTGGGTTGGCTTTAGCCCTAGTTGGTTGGTTCTGTCTGGCCCACACACACTATCTTCTGTTCATTGTCTTGGATGTTGGACCGGCAAGGTTCGGCACAGCTTGGAGCGCTTTCCCCAAAATCTGGCGGGCGAGGGGAAGAGGTTCCAAAAAGGACTTGGACTCCTCTCATGACCTGCTGCTGTAGGAATCCATCTGTCGCATGGTACTAGAGCCACTTATACAATCACACACATACACACACACACACACACGCACACGCACACACACACACACACACGCACACGCACACACACACACACACACACACATCCGTGTTTGCGGATGAAGCTACTGTGCAGTGAAGCTACGCAAGGAGAGCAGCTGGGTCTCAGCATAATCGCTATCAAGGAAATGTAAGGTAGCATCAGGGCACAGGTACATGCATGTATTCACTCAAACACGCACGTGTGCTCATTCCTATTGCACACATTTACATACCATATACACCCACCCCCCACCGCACACCCTGTGATTTCATTCTGAGCTATCCCTCTCCCCCAAACCCTGTGTTTAATTATGCATGAAGCAGGACTACAGCGGCTCTTGGGTCTAATAGTAGGATTTGTGTCAGATTGGGCTAGAATTTACTGATCCAACTAACATGTGTGTCCGTATAACCAGCCCATGGTGGTCTATACATTACTGTGGGCCTGTGTGAGTATGTACGGGGGGGACTGTGTACGCGTGTTCTGTTCGTAATCTCCTAATCTCTTGATCAGAGGGGTGCCAATGCTGAATGAATACTAACACAAGCACTCACACGCACATTCCCCCCTGCTCCCACCCAGCCCCCAAACCCATGGTAGATAGAAGGGAGATGGGGATGGCTTGGAGGTGTGTCCCTCACACACTATCCCTCCACAGTGAGCAGTCTGCTCCCCCACTGCTCACACATACCATAAGCACTCTGGTCCCTCCGTGCCTCTTCTCTCCGCCCAGGTGTGACGGCGCATGTTAACGAGTCTGTTCTGCTCCCTGTCATGCGTCACTCATCCCACATTCCGTCTCTCTCCAAACTCGTTTGCACCACACTCATTCTCTCGGGCAGGTACCCGTTCTTCTGGCCGGTACCTGTGTTTGCCAGGCTGTGGTATTAGGTGTGACAGCTTCCCAGGTCTCGGTTCCGTCTGTGTGCCCCCTCCCAGAAAGGCTTGGGTGGTGAGTCACTGAAGTGTATCATTTGAGAGAGAGAGAGGCGTACCGGGGTGCCTGTGCCCATGCCCAGACAATGTCTGCTGTCTGTCTATGTGCCATTAGAGCACTCTCTCTCTCTCTCTCTCTCTCTCTCTCCCTCTTTCTCCCTCTCTCACTCTGTGTGCTCCCTTTATTTCTATATTTTAATCTCTCTTCTCACACTTTTACTGTAGCCTTCTCTCCATTTAATCTTTCGCACTTTAACTTTCTTACACTCTCTCTCTCTCTCTTTCCTTCTCTCTCTCTCTCTATCTCTCCTTCAATTGTGGCACTTCCCAGTTCTTCCCTGTCTATTCTTGTCTCGTTATCTCTCCCTTCTCTCCACTCCTCTCCCTCTCTTGTGATGTTTCTTTCATTAAGTCTTAATCTTCGCCGGGCTCCTGTGTGTCACCCTCGTCTCGTTGTGTAGGATCGATGTGTCGAGTCTCTCCTCTCCTCCACAGCCAGGCTTTATCAGCTCAGACAAGGCTGGCCTAATGAATGCTGCCCCTCTTTACATGCTAATTTAACCACACCGTCCCTATTTTAATTCCCTCGCCCATCTCTCTGAGACACTGTGATCGGTCCACACACACGGGTTGGTGGTGTCCTGTCCTGCATAAGGCTGCGGCCAAATGAAGGCAGGAGGCAGACTGTGACCCTCCCTCTCTCTTCAATGTCATTGAGATTGTGATCAATGTCAGATGGCCATGGATGGGCAAGAGTTAAAGCCAAAATTAGCTGTTAAATAGAGGGAAAGGCTGGTTGGCCACCACATATGTGATCAACCGGCTCAATTCGGTCTTATGTAGCATAATTTGAAATTGTGTTTTTTACATTGGATAAAAGTAGAGACTCAGAGCTAGGATATTGTATATCGTACGCTACAGTTGAGTAACAATGGTATAGTAATTATGCTTTGAAAGTTGATAAACTTGTAACCCCCACTAGCAAATATTTCAAGACTTAAGGCTGGTTTATACTACGTCTATCAACATGTCTGTAAACAGTAACATCATGAACATTCAATTGTCGTCCGACATCCACCTTGTCGTTATGAAAAAATATATACACAAAAACGACATTTTGGTGGTCCAAAATTGCATAACTGGTGTATTTTAACACCAATAAACCCATCAGTTTAAAAATGAATTTAGTGTATGTCAATAGGGTTGCAAAGAGTCGGAAACGTTCCGGTAAATTTCTGGAATTGTTCTGGAAATGTTCCATGGGAAGTTAAGCCCGGGAATTTTGCTATAATTCATCAAAAAAAGTTAGCTTATAACGGTGAACCTTTTTTTATGGGATACACATAAGGCAATTCTAGGTCTTGTGGCATATTTTGGTTAAACTATCCCCAATTCAGTGGAATTGCAACCCTCTGCATGCACAGTGCATTCTTCCATCACATGTACAGCTGATTCTCAAGATCTTGCACACTAATGAGATGCTATTGAGCCCACCCTACTACACTGTCTGAGCCAAGGACTACATGCTTTCTGGTAAGTTTTGATTACAATACTGGGTGGGGTGAATATATTTTATATGACATAGATTATTGTTTGTTAACTAGTAAATAGCAGCCTACAGCGAAGTGTGTTTAAATCATTGTAATGAACACGATGGGAGAGCTGGTTTCAAGCACATGGCGCAGCAGGTGTTTATTGTACAAGACCACAGGAGGAGGCAGGTAGCTGGGTCCAGGGGCAGGCAGAAGGTCATAAACAAGGGGTCCAAAAAAGGCAACAGTACAGGCAGGGAAAAGGCTAGTAACGTCATCCGGGAGGTCAGGCAAGAGGTTGATAACAGGAAATCCGAGTACAGGCAGGGAATAGGCAAAAGGCATAGTTAATGAGGCAGGCCAAAACTATCATACACGGGAGGATTAAATTACCGGAAAAACAGAACTCCGAATAGAAGTGTGTCACAAAACAAACAATACCTCACAATGATGGGGTGCAAAGAACTGAACTAAATAGTGTGTGATAATGACATACAGGTGTGTGAACAGGTGATCAGTATTCAGGTGATTCAGATCTGGAGAGTGAGCTACGTTCAGGGGATCTACGTGTTTCAGAGTGTGAGTTGGAAGCAGACGTTACAATACTTTCTAACTTGTCAACAATTTCTGCTAGTTCAAATCAAAATCAAATTTATTTATATAGCCCTTCTTACATCAGCTGATATCTCAAAGTGCTGTAGAGAAACCCAGCCTAAAACCCCAAACAGCAAACGATGCAGGTGTAGTAGCACGGTGGCTTGGAAAAACTCCCTAGAAAGGCCAAAACCTAGGAAGAAACCTAGAGAGGAACCAGGCTATGAGGGGTGGCCAGTCCTCTTCTGGCTGTGCCGGGTGGAGATTATAACAGAACATGGCCAAGATGTTCAAATGTTCATAAATTACCAGCATGGTCAAATAATAATAATCACAGTAGTTGTCGAGGGTGCAGCAAGTCAGCACCTCAGTTAGTTAGTTTTTGCTACCATGTGGGGTTTTAGCTTGCTTGAGCCTGCAAACCTAAGGAGTGTTAATTCACCTATTTCCATACGTGTTTTATTTCAAAACATGTATCTTACAAAGGAGTGGTTTAATCTAACTGCTTAACTATTTATCTGTACAGTTGAAGTCGGAAGTTTACTTACACCTTAGCCAATACATTTAATCTCTGTTTCTCACAATTCCTGACATTTAATCCTCGTAAAAATTCCCTGTCTTAGGTCAGTTAGGATCACCACTTTATTTTAAGAAGGTGAAATGTCAGAATAATAGTAGAGAGAATGATTTATTTCAGCTTTTATTTCTTTCATCACAGTCCAAGTGGGTCAGACGTTTACATACACTCAATTAGTATTTGGTAGCATTGCCTTAATATTGTTTAACTTGGGTCAAACATTTCGGGTAGCCTTCCACAAGCTTCCCACAATAAGTTGGGTGAATTCTGGCCCATTCCTCCTGACAGAGCTGGTGTAACTGAGTCAGGTTTGTAGGCCTCCTTGCTCACACACACTTTTTCAGTTCTGCCCACAAATTCTCTATGGGATTGAGGTCAGGGCTTTGTGATGGCCACTCCAATACCTTGACTCTGTTGTCCTTAAGCCATTTTGCCACAACTTTGTAAGTATGCTTGGGGTCATTGTCCATTTGGAAGACCCATTTGCGACCAAACTTTAACTTCCTGACTGATGTCTTGAGATGTTGCTTCAATATATCCACATAATTTTCTCACCTCATGATGCCATCTATTTTGTGAAGTGCACCAGTCCCTCCTGCAGCAAAGCACCCCCACAACATGATGCTGCCACCCCCGTGCTTCGTGGTTGGGATGGTGTTCTTCGGGTTGCAAGCCTCCCCCTTTTCCCTCCAAACACAACGATGATCATTATGGCCAAACAGTTCTATTTTTAGTTCCATCAGACCAAAGGGCATTTCTCCAAAAAGAATGATCTTTGTCCCCATGTGCAGGTTCAAACCGTAGTCTGGCTTTTTATGGCAGTTTTGGAGCAGTGGCTTCTTCCTTGCTGAGCGGCCTTTCAGTTTATGTCGATTTAGGACTTGTTTTACTGTGGATATAGATACTTGTGTTCCTGTTTCCTCCAGCATCTTCACAAGGTCCTTTGCTGATGTTCTGGGATTGATTTGCACTTTTCGCACCAAGGTACGTTATTTCTAGGAGATCGAACGTGTCTCCTTCCTGAGCGGTATGACGGCTGCGTGGTCCCATGGTGTTTATACTTGCGTACTATTGTTTGTACAGATGAACATGGTACCTTCAGGCATTTGGAAATTTCTCCCAAGGATGAACCTGACTACATTTTTATTTCTGAGGTCTTTGCTGTTTTCTTTTGATTTTCCCATGATGTCAAGCAAAGAGGCACTGAGTTTGAAGGTAGGCCTTGAAATACATCCACAGGTACACCTCTAATTGACTCAAATTATGTAAATCAGAAGCTTCTAAAGCCATGACATAATTTTCTGGAATTTTGCAAGCTGTTTAAAGGCACAGTCAACTTAGTGTATGTAAACTTCTGACCCACTGGAATTGTGATACTGTGAATTATAATTGAAATAATTTGTTTGTAAACAATTGTTGGAAAAATGACTTGTGTCATGCACAAAGTTGATGTACAAACCGACTTACCAAAACTATAGTTTGTTAACAAGAAATGTGTGGAGTGGTTGAAAAACTAGTTTTAATGACTCCAACCTAAGTGTATGTAAACTTCCGACTTCAAATGTGCATGGAATTGTATTTGGATTTTTTATACACATTTTAAAAATAATCTTTACAGGAAAATGCCACTATCTGATGTGTGGAGACATTTTACTGCAGCTAATGTGAATGGAAAAGCTATGTACATTTGCAAATACTGTGCCAAATCAAATGTGAAGTTGCAGAATCTTCTGGCCAAGTGCATTAAGTTTCCTCAGCGCTCACAACAAGCAACCTCTGACAAAAGTCCCTCTACTTACATTCGAGGTGAAAATGATGAATCAGACACCTTATCGATAGCAACATCTCATGGTCCTCCTGGAATAAGATGTTTTTTTGACTCAATAGAGGAAAGTAGTCAGAGACATGCTGGTGAATGTCTTGCTCGAGCTGTGTATGCAACTGGTTCACCTCCGATGCTCACAGGCAATGTGTATTGGAAGAGATTAGCCTAGGGGTTCACATCATTTCCCCAACCTACACTGTGAATGTTTAAATTATGTATTCAATATAGATAAGAAAATTACAATAATTTGTGTGTTATTAGTTGAAGCAGACTGTGTTTGTCTATTGTTGTGACTTAGATGAAGATCAGATCACATTTATGACCAATTTATGCAGAAGGTATTTCCAAAGGATTCACATACTTTTTCTTGACACTTTATATGTGACCCGTTTCAGGAAACTAGGCGTACTAGGGTCACTACTTCACAGGGAGCCGTTTTAATGTAAACTTTTTTTCAAAATCTAAATGTGTTTGTTGGCAGATTTGCCTTCTCTACCATGTGAACTTTCATGTGCCTTAATAACAAACTTGTATGCTATATGTAAATACGAATACAGTTGTTAAATTACGAGCCTAGTTGGTTTAGCAACAGATGAAGACAGCAACCTTCCTGCTAGCCATGATTGGCTGAGATTATGAGTGGGCTGGACATGTCGAGAGATGAGTTTGAATGGTCTGCCATATATAGCACGCTTCTGTCTATTTGAGCTGGTCAGTACGTCTAGGTAATCCTCTCTAACGCGGCTTTTAATTATTTTTTATCGCGTAGTAAAACTGCATAAGCCTAATGTCAAGTTAAAGTCTACTCTTACTAGCTAACGTTAGCTGGCTGGCTCGCTAGCTAACGTTACGTGTATGCTCTCCACTTTCTGGTGGACCGAGTTTTGAAATCAGTGGAATTCGAGTATGATAGCTAAGGAGATGGAGAAAACACCTTCCCTGATTACATCTTCAAACTAAGGGCAACCATGGCATCCGACAGGAGTCGCATCCATTGATGATGTATACGGGTAAGATAGTCTAGCTAGCTACGTTTTCAGACATTACACATTTCTAATTTTGACAAAATATTTTAATTTCAAGTTAGTGTACAGTTAGCTAGCTAGCTAACGTTAGCTGACTGGTTCGCTAGCTAACGTTACGTGTATGATCTTATTATTCGTATCTCAGACCCATTTGCTTGACTAGTGATAGCCTAATGTTAGCTATCTAACATTGAACCTGGCTGGTTAGCTTCCTGCATTTTCATGCAGGGTAGTAACGTCATGAGTTTTGATTATGGTTCATTGTTTACCTAGCTATCTAGCTAGCTACCTGTCTTAACAAAAGACTCTCATCTGAGAGTGCCAGAGCGCAGAATAACTGATGAATTTACGAACGCTCAACACCCGTTGAATATGGCCGGTGTCAGTAAACGTCTGCAAAAACCAGAATTTAATGGTTTCTAGCAGTACAGTTACAGTCACCAACACTCTGGATAACATGAAAACAGCCTAACCAGGGCGAGTAGGGTGAGTAAAATGGTCAGAGTGGGGTGTTCTCTCATTATGTGTCTGGAAGTAGCTAGCAAGCTAGCCAATGTTAGCTTGAGGTCAGAACGCTCGGATCGGCCCTAGTCCTCGGCCAGAGCGTTCAGTGTGCGCTTGAACTCTCTGAGAGCGAAACGCTCTGAATTTACGAACGGACAATCTGACAGCACAGTTACAGTCACCAACGCTCTGGATAACATAACAGCCTAACCAGCTCTGCTAGTGCGAGTAATGTTCAGTGAGCTGTTCTCTCATTTGTCTCTGGAAGTAGTTAGCAAGTTAGCTTGGGTGCCTGACTGGTTTTATTTGTATTATTATTATTTTTATTATTATTATGATGAACCAAACAAAAACAGAAATATACAAACAAGAGTACATAAACCTAACAGACATGGGTATTACATATCCAGATACATTTTCAAATTGTCAAAAAGTTTTATGATACCTATTGCTTTTATTGTTTTTACTCTTACTTAGAATTGAAATTTTATCTTAAACAATGTGAAGAGGGATTTGTTCTCCGCCCACTTCATTTTTTGGATAAAGAATCTGCCATGAAAAATAAACAAATTAACAATGAAAGTTAAATCAGGGTCCATATAATTTGGATCATATAAAACATAATATCAGAGTCTTTCAAATTAACATTAATAGTAGTTTATTTTCAAATAAAATCGTCTAACTCACTCAAAATCTTCTGACATAAGAACAGTCCCAAAATAAATGGTCAAAAGTCTCTGGGTCACAACCATAAAATACACATTTGTTATCAATAGCTATTTTAAATCTGTGTATAATAAAGGTCTTTACAAGGGTTCTTCAGGGGCGGAGGGGGGGGGGGGGGGGGGGGGGTGTCCGGGGTGGCACTGGACACCCCTGACATCTGATTGGCCACCCCAAAATCTGATCTGATTGCCACCCCTGATTGCCACCCCAAAATTTCATTCGCTACTGGCAGTTTGATGCCTTGTTGAAAGAAGCATTTCTTTTGACGTTTTCAAATCGAGGACGAGGAAGAGAGAATATTAACTTTGGTTACGAGATACAGAAGAAGAAGAAGAACATACAGAAGAAGAGAGAATATTTCCACAGCTCCACAAGCTCTTTTCGCAATTGGCGAAAGCATCATATTTGAAGTAAGTTTTAAGGTTTAGCATCGGGTTTAGGTTTCCTGAACAACTTTTACAAAAGTTGAGTCGCTGTGTAAGTTAACGTTAGACCTTTGGCTCCATTAAAAGACAGTTAATCAGATAAGAGAGATCGGTTCCCAATTTAGCCAAACATTATGTTTACATCTGTGCTAGTAATGCACGTATATACAGTGCAGTGTTGTAAGTTACAGTATACGAATGTTTAACTAATGTGGGGTAACTAGTAGCCTACAGCTGTCAGTGTTCAGCAAATTAACCTCCAGCAATTTGAAATCCATTAACTCAGTTAGATTTTCGTACTTTACCTCAAAACAAACAATTGTTATTATCAATCTGTTAACGTCACCCAAAAGATTACCACAATTTGCAGATAGCCTGTTATCATAAAGGTGTAAGAATTTATAGCTATCTAAATTACTTACTGCAGAGTAGGGCTAGCCATGATTTATCTAGTAACTTAGGCTGGTAGTTAATGTTAGGGTACAGTTATGATAATGGGGATTTGTAATTAAGATTGAGAGTGGATTAAAATGTGGGTAATTGGATGCTTAGATGTAACCATAGACTGTCTTATTTTTTGCATAGGGCCAATTAAACATGAAAAGAAAGGAAGAGATATCAGACCTCTTTTTAAAGAAGCACAAACAGGCAGATCTGGTGCAAACAGACCCCAGCCGTTGAATCACTACCGGACCCCTACCTGAGGCTAGTCAGAGTCAGTGTGGTCAGACTTCACAAGGACCCAGTCTACCACCACCAGGTCAGAGCATCTACCAGGCAGTCAGTCACATGCCCAGTTAAGAATTTAAGTTTAGCTTCAGCTTGTAATAGATGATTTTTGTCAGATTTAAGCCTCACTTTAAAATGCTGGTTGTTGATTCATGTGTGTTCTTGTTTTGATGGCTGTGGCATTTTTATTGTGATTATACATGAATGGTTCTTGTGTTATTTTAATGTAATAGATGTATCAAGGGATGATACAGAGACCTCTGGCTCTGAGCAAGACAGTGAGCCAGAGCTGCCAGGAGAGGTCATCGAGCCCCTCCCAACTGCATCAAGCATCAGATATGCTGTTCCAAAAGGACCCAATGGTAGGCCAGGCCTATACTTTAAACTACACATTTTAGTTAGCAGCTGTTAGTATCTAATCTTGTGTATCCCTTAATTATACATTTCCATAGAGATATGACACAGTATTTAACGTGTATTTCAGACATTTCAAGATCCAGAGAAGAAGGTCCTGTATAGCCGTGTTTGAAAACATTTCCCAAAACTCGGTACTAGGAAAAGGGCTTTCAACAGCCCCTGGTATAAGGACAATTCATGGCTTGAATATTCTGTAAGTTAAGATTCTACTTATTGTTTCGCCTGTAGGCATTTTTCTCTGACCAATACACCTGAATCTGACATCACATCACAGTCAGGTTTTTGTAACTGGAAAAAGGCGCTGTTTAAAGGTTCTGGGTTTAAGCTCCATTCGAAGGCGGAGCATCATATCAATGCTATGTATGCATGGAATCAGCATAAAAGGGCTATTGACAGCAACTCATCAATGTTAGATGTCATAAATGGGGACCGGAAAAAGAAAGTGGAGGAAAACTTACATTAAAACAATTGCAGATGTGCTCCTATTAACTGCCACCCAAAATATAGCACAGAGAGGTCATCGAGAGTCTGATGACTCTCACAACAAGGGTCATTTTTTGACAATCTTAGAAGAAATAGCAAAGCATGACCCCCTCATAGAGAAAAGGATGAATAATGCTAAGTACACAAGCCACCAAATCCAGTCTCTCCAGTGTGTGAGTACAGTACTGTGTGTGTGTGTGTGTGTGTGTGTGTGTGTGTGTGTGTGTGTGTGTGTGTGTGTGTGTGTGTGTGTGTGTGTGTGTGTGTGTGTGTGTGTGTGTGTGTGTGTGTGTGTGTGTGTGTGTGTGTGTGTGTGTGTGTGTGTGTGAGAGAAAGAAATGGAGCTGCAGTTCCGAGGTAGAGACTTGACTATTCATAGTATGTTAAAGAATTCTAGTAAAGTAACCTTTTTGGACCACACTATCTGCCACATTGAAGATCTCCGAGTTAAGTGAATTATCACTTCTACTTCTAATCAGCAATCAAAGGATTCAATCATGCTCCTTTAATGCCAGGTTAGGGTTACACACACATTTTCTGTCATGGTCTATGGACCCCCTGAAGTAGCCTTGGCCACTCCCTGGCCACCCCATGTAGAAAACTTTAGTTCAGCCACTGGAGTGCTTGACTGCTGTTGTCATGACAGAATGCTCGGATCAACCCTTAAAGAAATGGGTGGGACTAAAGCTTAAGGGTGTGAACTATGCTGAATGGGTGTAGACAATGAAGGGCTCTCCAGTAGTAGTACCAAAACATTCAAATGACATTTTCTCAAAAGTGAGTTTACAAATGTATCAACTTTCAAAGCAAAATTACTTTCCCATTGTTCCTCAACTGCAGTGTATGATATACCATTTTGTAGCTCTGAGTCTCTACTTTTATCCAATGTAAAAAACACAATTTCAAATTTTGCTACATAAGACCGATTTGAGCTGGTCGGTCACATACTAGGCGGTGACAGAGGAAGTCCCAAAATATTTGTTAAAGACTCCAGTTACCCAAGTCATAGACTATTCTCTCTGCTACCGCACGGCAAGTGGTACCGGAGCGCCAAGTCTAGGTCCAAAAGGCTCCTTAACAGCTTCTACCCCCAAGCCATAAGAATGCTGAATAATTAATCAAATGGCCACCTGGACTATTTACATTGACAACCCCCCCTCACACACACCCCACCTACATGTACGACTAACCTGTTGCACATTGACTTGGTACCGGTACCCCCTGTATATAGCCTGGTTATTGTTATTTTATTGTTACTTTTTTTGTTTATTTAGTAAATATTTTCTTAACTCTATTTCTTGAACTGCATTGTTGGTTAAGGGCTTGTAAGTAAGCATTTCACGGTAAGGTCTACACCTGTTGTCTTTGGGGGCATGTGACAAATACAATTTGATTTGATGACACACACACACACACACACACACACACACACACACACACACACACACACACACACACACACACACACACACACACACACACACACACACACACACACACCTTAGCATTCTCATCCATAATAATTACAGGGTAATGTCCAGGGGCAGTAGGGGTGGGGTTGGTCCTGGTGCGTATGACCTTTCTGCAGCGCCCCAGAGGCTATCAGGTGTCTAGAATGAGACCAGATGCTCGTAAATCTACAGCTGTGATGCTATGCTGCAGTGAGAGAGAGAGGGGGAGAGAGAGAGAGGGAGAGAGAGGGAGAGAGAGAGGGAGGGAGAGAGAGAGAGAGGGGGGGAGAGAGAGAAGGAGAGAGAGAGAGAGAGGGGGAGAGAGAGAGGGAGAGAGAGAGGCGATTCCACGCTAGCAGGAGCGGGAAATATTTTTGGTATCCGATTGTTCTGGCAATTCTCACATAGAAACTTCATTGGGAGGAAGGATGTTTGACATGCTTTTTACATTTGTATCACAAACCATTTTTGAGAAAATCATGATGGAAGTGGCCATTTAAGGCCCTTTTTAGACCTATACATGCCTCTTGCAAGACCTTATGATCCGTGGACCGTACATATTGGTGTCATTATACTCCTTATAGTGTGCTCTAACATATGGCGTATCTGTAGATTTTGAAATACACATTTTCACATACATTTATTTATTCAACATAAGAAATATTCATATGGATATCTCAAAACGACACTATGTGTATTTCAGAATCTAGACATGCTCCATAAGTTAGAGCGCACTATAAGGGGTATAATGACACAGTATGTTGTCTGTATCATGTATGGTTCACGGCTCATAAGGTCTTGCAGGAGGAATGTATAGTTCTAAAAGGAGCCTGAAATGATTTTCTCAAAAATGGTTTGTGACACAAATGTAAAAAGCATGTCAAACATCCTTCCTCCCAATGAAGTTTCTATGTGAGAATTGCCTGAACAATCGGAGATACCAGAAATATTTCCAGCTGGCGTGGAATCGCCCTAAAAGACAGAGAGAGAGACAGATTATGAGAGAGAGAGAGCAGTGGCACATTAACGAGAGGAGGATAGCACGTGGGGGGTACAGGATAAAAGAGTTGCTGACTGAGTGAGTGGTGAATAAGACATTGGCATTGTCTTAATTTATGGGAATCGTGTGTGTGTGTGTGTGTGTTACACACCGAGCCCTAGGCAGAGAGAGTCTTGTGGATCTATAAACCATAACCAGTGATCCTCCAGAGCTCCAGTAGAGATCCATGTTTCCCCTTCATTTGGGATCTGATCTCTTTTAATCAACAGATCCCAGATCAACCTAAACTCTGTGATCCAGATAAGTGAACCCTAAGCTCAGATGACACCCTAGCAGCCGGATCAGAGCGGGGAGGAGGGGAGACCAGCTTATAGTCATCATCATTAACACATCCGCCACGATCATAAACCCTCATGTTACAGTGTGCATAACAGCATGAAGCTCATCGGTCACTGCTAGGGCTAGCTACAGTACTGTCGCTATGTATCTCTCCTACTGTGTGTCTTTCCATGTGAGGATAGGACAGAGCCGAGTGACTTGGTGTAAAAAGAAAAGAGGCCTAGAAGGCCTAGAACAGAGCCCTGGGGGACACCAGGAGTGAGAGCCCATGGTGAAGACAGATCCTCTCCACGCCACGTGGTAGGATTGACCTGCCAGGTAGGACGCGATCCAGGAGTGTGCAGAGCCTGAGACGCCTAACCCTGAGAGAGTGGAGAGGAGGATCGCCCAGCTCTTACCAGAACAGCAGGGAGGGGGAACTGCGCTTCTTGAGTGATAGGGGGTGAGGCTTTGTGTGTGTGGGAAGCAGTTGCAAGAGAGAGATAGACGACAGAGTCAAATATTAAAACAAACGTTACAGGTGGCTGAGTGGTGTTTCAAAATATTGCGATATGGATATCTCTTGCAATATGGATTATTGCACATGTCAATATTGCGATTTCGATGTGAATTAGATTAATTGTGCAGCCCTGACACACACACACACACACACACTGCACTTCGCTGTGACAGTAAGACAAGACAGTAAGCCTCAGTCATCTCACAGCTGCACAGTGGGATGATTTCCATTACAACTGTTAAATCCATTTACATGTAGATGGATTCATCATGTAAACTGAGTATACCAAACATAAGGCACACCTAAATCTTTCGTCTTCCCCATTCACCCTCTGAATGGCACACATACACAATCCATGTCTCACTTGTCTCAAGACATACAAAACCTTCTTTATCCTGTCTCCTCCCCTTCATCTACATTGATTGAAGTGGATTTAACAAGTGACATCAATAAGGGGTCATAGTGTTCACCTGGATTCACCTGATCAGTCATGGAATGTTTTGTATACTCAGTGTATATTATTTGCTTGGCTGGCGCTGTGGCTGTTGCGCTGGACAGATCTGGTTGGTGGGTGGTCTCACCTCCCCCTAACACCCCCTGTGTCTGTTTAATATGCCTGATGGATTAGATTAAGCAGGGGGGCCGGTACGTGTGTGTGTGTGTGCGCACGTAGGCGTGTCTGTCTGTGTTACTGTGTGTTTGACCGTCTGCTCTTCTCTAATTCACTAAAGCCGCTGTATAAATGGCAAAAAAACATGTTCCGCCATTGTGCGTTCCCACTTCCCCTGACCCCAGGTCAGATCCAGTAGGCTTGGTCACAGGGACATTGAGGGGCTTTGTGCACAGAGTCTGATCCAGGATCTGTGTTGCTATTCTTGCCTACTCTGGTGACTAGACTGATGACCCTTAGATTCATCTTTCTTTTCCTCATCACTCGTTCGCTCTCTCTTTCTCGCTCTCTCGCTCTGTCAAACCTCTCTCTCACTCTCTCGCTCTCTCTGTCTCTCTCTCGCTCTCTCTCTTACTCTCTCTCAACCCCCCTCTTTCCCTCTAGCTCTACTGTTTCTGCCAGACTGGCCACCATTGGCTTGGTCTCCGATCATACGATCAGTAATGGTAATCCCCGTTTATGGGAAATAAAACAGGAATAAACATGTGTATGATGACAAACCTTAACCTACAGATTCCCTGCGTTGGAAACAAATGCAGGTCACAGTGGCATCCCCCCCAGTCCTCCCTCTCATCCCCCTAACCCGCTCCTCTCTTCCCACTGCCCCAATTACGCAAGTGTAGTGTGCCATAAAAAGGTCATTACCAAGCCAGGATAGAGGGAGGAAAGAGGGGGAGAGAGGGGAGAGAGAAAGAAAGCCGCTCTATTTCTCTACTCTGAGCTCCCTGCCCCCGCTCTCCTGCTACCCCTCTTCCCCCTCTTTCGCTCATCCTCCTTTCCACGTCTTGGTTGCCTTAAGCAGCACACAAGACTTAGCCGCGCTCAGCAGATGTTCTGCAAGACGCTCTCCTTTTTTCCCCACGTAGCATTATCGGCTAACTCTAGTTTCACAGATCCAATCTGAAGGCTCACCGCCAGTCCCTACTCTGGTCTTCCATGCAATCCTATTTGTCTTGATCTCTCTCACTGTCTCTCTCTCTCTCTCTCTCTCTCTCTCTCTCTCTCTCTCTCTCTCTCTCTCTCTCTCTCTCTCGCTCGCCTCCTGCCTTGGGAGATGTAGCTAACCTCCTGAGCTGCTTTCCCTTAGCTAGGCCCAATCTTCAATCGTCCGAGATTCTGTGGGGCTGATCCGGGCTGGGGCACGTGTTAACCAACTAGCAGCCCGGCTTTAGTCCCCTAAACAGGGATCTATGGCCCGTCTTAGAGCTAGCTCAGGATCAGGAGGTGGAGGGGTGGATAACGTGAATGGGGCTGCCTGGACAGGAAAGCAGGGGCTGAACGTGTGAGAGGGGTTGTTGGGTATAATGGCAGTGTTTAGTTAATGAAGGTGGCTTTTAATTGGCTTAAACGTCAGCAGGCCTTGTGGGAGGGGAAAGAGGGAGGGGGTAATCAGTGTGTGTAACTAATGAACATAGGAGTGTTTATACAACCCTCTCAAGACCTAACCCTCCTTGCTTCCTCTCCTCCCGCCAACCACGTACATATACAGTACATGTGTACAAGGGGAGCTGGTTATATAGAGCATGAATGAATGTAGGACTATTTAGGTTAACTCACATTAAAGTCCTATCATCCGAAAACCTCTTCACTCGTACCATATCAGAGACCAGTGGAGTAGAATGTGTGCTTGCCGGTTCACTTGTTGTGATTGGCCAGAGTGTGAACGGTGGCATAACTGTAATTGGGCCAAATAATTACCATGGTCTGCACACTTTCATGTTTTCCTGCATGTGGAGAAAAAAAAACTTGCCTAATCCTCCCACAAACACAAACACGGTTGTGTAACTTTGCCCCCGTGTTGAAACGGCTTGCTCTAGCAGCTCTCCCAGAATAGGCTTATTATAAAGGGTTGGGTTTTAGTTTTTCAAAGCAGTTCCCTCCCATCTTATCCATAACATTTTTGTAACCCAACCTGTCATGCCGAGTTGAGCTCGTCTTTGATGCCTACATACCTATCCGGCTTAGGGATGGGCACAGTTATTCGAATATTCAAATACCCGAACTGACATTTGTATTCAAATACTTTTTATTATAATATAATTTTTTTGCACACGAGTAGTATTACTAGAGAACGTTGGTTATGTATTTATTACCCCAGAATGTCCGTTATTGCAGAGGACGATTCGGACAGGATTTGTTTTTCCCAACTGCCCCTTGTAATTCTTCTTTTTTTTCAATAAATTGACAGTTATGACAGAAGCCTGGAGTGTTTTTTTCTAGGCGTGGATATATTTCAAGTCCGGGCGATAACGTTCTACACTGATAACTCAAGCTTGGTTCCCACGTTTCTAAACCATACCAAACCATCTTTGGTATTGTCACGTTCCTGACCTGTTGTCTGTTATTTTTGTATGTGTTTAGTTGGTCAGGGCGTGAGTTGGGGTGGGCATTCTATGTTTTGTGTTTCTATGTTTAGGTCATTGGTAATTAGCCTTATATGGTTCTCAATCAGAGACAGGTGTTTGACGTTTCCTCTGATTGGGAACCATATAAAGGTAGGGTGTTCACACTGTTTGTTTGTGGGTGGTTGTCTTCCATGTCTGTATGTATGTTCGTACCACACGGGACTGTAGCGTTTCGTTTGTAGTCTATACCTGTTCGTGCGTTCTTCGTGTTATATGTAAGTTCTCTATTTCAGGTCTGTCTTTGTTCGTTTTGTTATTTTGTAATTATTCCAAGTGTTGTTTCGTGTTCGTCTTCGTGGTTTAATAAATTCATTATGTTTTCAAAACCCGCTGCATTTTGGTCTGATCCCTACTCCTCCTCTTCGGACGAAGAGGAGGAGAACAAGCGTTACAGGTATAGTGTGGCCATAATATTTGAATTGAGGAAGTGTGATCATAATCATTAGTATATTTTAGCGATCCGCAGTAAAATACGTCCTAAATGCCCCCCAGCCTTCAGACGTGAGCTAAACGGCGCAATTGCACGTGATATGGGTTTTTAGGCTATGAATGAGAAAGTGAACTTGTCATTTCCAAACGTTTAGCTCAGAATGCTGCTTCGCGATCTATTAACAGCGAAGGTTGCATTAAATAGGCGCAATGTTTTTTAATGATGCATTTGGCGATGTTCCATTAATTCGCACACAACGTAAACAAAAGCATTCACTGTGAAAGTTGATACATGTAAGCACACCATACATAGGTTGTGCGCAGCACTTCGTTCAATTTATCGAATCAGTTATTGTTTTCTTGCTAAAACTGCGAGCAACACCGGTCAAACCTGTCAAACTCAGACATTTCTCTCAAAACACAGTGATGTCGATTTGCACGGGACTAGTATTATCAGAGGATTTTGGAGTTTGCCAAAAAACAGTAACATTATTCTGTCTAGAATTGTTACTCTCCTGCCAGGTAAAAATGACTGACATGGCAGATTCGGGCGGGACTAAAATTACAGATGTTTTGTGATCGTGTACATAATTGCATTACACAACCTCCCCCAGTAAAACTAATCTCGTCTGAATAGGGTATAGCCTACAAGGATATACCATCAATACATTATATCATTTTTTTTGAGCCAAACAACAAAACTAATTGGAGGACCTCAAACCTTTACACTGTACATTTGTGTACATAATTATTCCAACACTCATCAATTCCACCCTTCAGACAGCCACAAATCAACCCATCTTTCCCAATAAATCATCCTCCTGCAATTTCCTCGCAATACATCCCTCCATTCTCCCACGGTGTCTCACTAGGGACTTGAACCTCCCCATCTGAAAAATTGCCCCCAAAATACAAATGTTACCCAACAGCACAACTATATTTCCTATTGACTGACTGTGGTCCTTCAAATCCCCCAGCAATACAGTTTGCTGGTCCAACCGCACCCTGGAATTATGGCATAACAACCTTTCCTGGACCTAACTCCAAACCCAAGCCACCAATGGACAGTACCAAAAGAGATGCTCTATTGATTCTGTTTCCGCATGGCAGAGTATGCACCGGACTGACCGTTGAATACCCCATATACTGAGCATTCTTTTTGTAGCGAGAATTTGACATAAAAGCCTGATTTGAAAAGAACAAATTGACGCATCTGTTGTTTTGCATATCAGTTCATAAACCCGATGCCACGGTATTGGGACAATACCCAAATATCTTGAAGTTTATGCGACATAGTTGTCAACCCGCTTGACCGGAAGACATATGCTAACAGGAGAATGATCCAGAGAACCACATGACTCACAGACAGATATACAGTGACTGCATGTCCGTCTGTCAGTCATGAGGTTCTCTGCATCATGCTCCTGTATTAGCTTCTGTCTGTCTGTCTGTCTGTCTGTCTGTCTGTCTGTCTACAGTGATGCATAGGGACAGATTCCTAGAACACTCTGCCACTCTGGAACAATCCAACCATAATGGGTCAATTTCTCCCTAAATGGACAGCACCGGTGCTCAGTGACATCAGAGGCAAAGAGAGGCAATTCTGCAGTATGAAATTACCAATCAAATGATTGGGACCCTCAGGCTTCTCTTTTTCAAAGAAAAGAACAATTGGAATAACGAGAAGTTTTTTTTAGAAGATCCAATTGTTGGCTTAAAGGAAAATGAAATGCGTCCGTAGGCTGTAACATTTGTGGGTTTTTTCTTTCTTTAATCATCTCGGTAGAGATTCAATTCTGTTTCCTGGTAGAACATTTGTGTCATCATCAGATATGTGTGTCATCTGATGTATACATTCTGTTCTCACATGACAGAATATTAGATTAACAATCTCTGTACCTCTCTCTCTCTCTCTCGCTCTTTCCCTCCTTCTCTCGCGCTCTCTGTCTCTCTCTCTCTCTCATCCGTCTCTCTCTATTTCTCTCTCTCGTCCGTCTCTCTCTCTATTCTCTGTTCCTCCTCCATCTCTCTCTCTCCCCCTCTCTCTCTCTCCCTCTCTCCCATCTCTCTCTCCATTTTCTGTTCTCGCTCTCACTTAGTCTCCAAAGGACCATGTTGGTTGTTGCCATCCTTTGTGCTGTTGTTCTTATTTCTTCACTCTGCTTCTCCCTCAATACCACCATTTCAAATACCACTGTTACACTACTGTACTGAAAATGTGTATAGTTCATATGACTGTATACAGTAGTAATAATAAGTTCATTGTAAGTCAGGTGAATCCATAATTGATGATGTTGAATGATAATTAATTGAAATAAGGGAAATGGTTGGTTATGCCCGCCTACAGCACTTAACATTGCATAACTTGTGAATATTTTAGCTGGCTGAGTTGTCTCAGAGGTTTTAACGAGGGCTGTTGCTTGCTGCCTTAGCAGCCGTACTACACTTCCAGGAGGGCTAAGTGTCCCCAGGCCACACGTACTGCAGTAGTGCTTTTGGGCTTGGTGTTTGTACGCAACAGTGACATCTGTCAGATTATTATCTGTAATCTCGCTGGAGGAGTGGAGGTACAAAAGGCTCTTCAGACTGTCTGCTGTGCGTTTCTGTTTTTTTACACTGACCTTTGTTCTCCAACGTGCGCTTTGTTTGGTAGTAGAAAAGGAACCTAAACGTAGCAGGCGTTAAAAAAAACGGCTGAAACTAGATCCTCTACATACTGGTCTTGACGAGAGAGAAAAAAAACTGTCGGGGAGGTTCTCAAGGTTATCTAATGCACGGTTCAACCAATCCAGAACATCCGGTTGTTGGCGACTCGGCAGAGGATATCAGAAAAGAGACAGAGGTGTACAATAGAATGACAGAGAGAGGGGATATGAGGATCAGTGGCATGTATTCATGGATACCAAGGGAAGCCAGGCTTTACCAAGGGGAAAAAACGTAGAAAATAATGTATCTTTTGTCTCTCTGCGTTTCATCATTTTCCTTCACGTCTCACCTTGAGAAAGTACTGGAGAAAGCATCCGAGCGAGTCGAAACGGCACCACTCTGTCTCTGTATGTGCAGCCCATCTATCTGATGCTGTCTGGTCAAAAAGAGTATGACATTGAAACTGAGTGAGCTCAACTGTGAATGGTCCTGGTGCCCCAAAAGAAAGTGTTAAAGGAAGACAGTTTGGATTTGGATTCACACCAATCATATCACATCATTGACAGAAAAAACTTGAATTGTTGCATCTCGTTGTGTTGTTGCCCATCAGTGGCTAGCTAGTTAGCTAAAATTGGCTCTTTCCTAAATGAGCCATGGATGGAGATAGGGATTTGGACTTGTGGTTTTACTTAATTTCTCCATACTGGCCAATGATTATAATAGCGATTCTGATCCAACCATAAATTCATACATTGTGCCCCTGGCCTGAGAGGATGGAAGTTCAATATGTAGCTAGATGTAGTAGCTGGCTCATCGTTGCCCATGAAAGGAAGTTAGGCTAGCGAACAAGCATTTTAGCCAGGTAGCCTCGGACAACAAAACTAAAAGCGTGTACTGTATGACAGAGTCATAGACCGTTTTGGCAACATGAAAGAGAGGAGGATGTCTTTACAGTCTATGGGAGGATGGCATTGGCGTTTCTGGAGGGTGAGTCAACATATTTTTCTACTTACGTACACATACACACGCCGAAATCAGTTGGTCTACCATGGACGGCCACATGATATTTAGCTTATGCTGATTGGACTAAATTGTTTTTGGTTATTAGATTATGTTACAATGTCGAAGTTGAAATGGTGCTGGAATAGTGGAGGCAGCCCCTGTTTTCTTTGCGACACGCGGTAACTCCGGTGTTCTAAATCAACAGTAGTCTGAAAATGTCGGGGAAACATAAACTTGATTGATGCCGTAGGTCATGTAACTGTTTGTTACATGCAACATGCATGGCGGACTCAACCGGACTGATGTTGCTCTCTGGTTTTGTGAAGAAACAAAGGTGCGGCTGAATTTTTTTTCGACTGTTGTCTCAGCCTTAGGCCTATATATCAACGCGTAGGAACTAACAGGTTACAGAGCAAACAGCGCAGTTATCACAACACATAGGTAGGTTGTAATATGTCTTTTTTCCCCTGTTATTTTTTATAAAAAATATAAAAAATAATCCTCGCACCACTACCAATGAGGATATGTTATCATATTTGGTCGTGATCAATGGACTTAGTAGATCTTCTATATGTCCCCTTCCCTCCTCTCGTCTCCTCCGTCCGCCCCTCCTTTGAGACATCCATAAACAGCGAACGCATATTGCTGCCGCTGCTCATTTCAGTGGACGTCCATAAACCATGGTGACAGCTCTTCCCGTTTCCCCTCCGCATAATGTGCTCTTTTTCATTTCCACCGGTGAGGGACAGGGCTTGTGTTACCGTGTCTTTTCTCTTCTCTTCTCACTGATTCGCTGTATCTGCTAGCTGATAGAGCTCTGTCCTTATGGATGTGTGTTTTCATCACCACTAACCAGAGTGACGTGAGGCTGTGGCTTTCTGCGGTGAAGGCGGAGGGATAGTGTATGTTTCTCTCTCTGTAGTCTCTATGCCTGTGTCCATGTGCGAGTTTTGTCTCTCTCTCTCTTCTCTCTCTCTCTCTCTCTCTCTCTCTCTCTCTCTCTCTCTCTTTTCTCTCTCTCTCTCTCTCTTCTCTTTTCTCTCTCTCTACATATGTGTGTTTATGAATGACCCTGGGCTTTGTTAGTGTTGGTGTTAATGAGTGTAGCACCATGCTGGCAGCTGGCTGTGGACATGGCGAGGGCCGGGTTTGGTACTATTTGGTGTAGTGAAGGTAAGCCGTTAGCAACTGTAACCTTTTGGTGTCTCCTCCCTGCACCACGTTAACACAGCCAGAGTCATTTCTCCTGACAGAGCGACCACACGGTCCAGAAAGCTCTCTCTACCCTGCAGCCTATGGGGCATGCCGAGATCAAAGACCTCTCTCTCTCTTTCTCTGTTTTCCTCCATCCCTTTCGTTAGTTTTTGTTGTTCTATCTCTCTCTATCCCGCCTCACTCCCTCGGAGCCTGATCTGGACCGAACAGATCCTATGTGTATCTACTATCCCCATAGTAGAAACGTTTACCTATTCCGTTGGTCAGCTTGTCGAGAAATTAATAGCCTATTCCAAACAGACTCTGGGGACAGTTGTGGGACGATAGATCCCAAATTCATACAACCACTAGGCCTAGGCTACATAAAAAGAACACGTTAAAAAGGCAGTGAGTCTGATGCGACAGATCAGAACGTTTAGCTGAAAAATGTTGATCAACTATTATTTCTTCCCATCGTGAGCCGAGCAAAAGTAAAGGCAGTAGGCTACGCTCAAATGTTCGTTCCATAATGCAATGAATGGGAAAAATGCCATTGTCGAAGCGCACCGCACACGCGAGTGGTATCATGTGCCAGAGATGAAAATATCCTTTAGAAATGTGAAAAGAGTGGCGATCTAATAGGCAACAACTAGCATTGGGTTGCTAATAGGACTAAGATCGTGCCTTTGGCTACTGGAGAATGAAAGAAAGTTGATATAAAATATTGCCTATGGTCTGATTTTGGCTAGGCTAGGCAAGCAAGGTAAGTCATGCCTCGTAGCATGTAGTAAAACGCTCAGGTTTCAAACAATATGTTTTCAAAATGCATACTGCCCCCAGCTCATTGCGAAGTGGTGTGCGACGTGCTGATGCAGCCTGCCGTCCGTTGCCTATGCATTTGCTGTTTGATACACTGTAGCAGCAGCTCTCGCTCTGTATCTGTGTGCTGTGCTGTGCGTGTGTGATAAATGAGATACATAACAAATGTATTGTGCACATGCGCCAATTTAATTCCCCCAAATTATGCAAATGAACCTATAGACCGTTAAGCATGACCAGTCAAATGTATTTACATCGACTGGTGTTTTCTAAAAAACAATATTTTGTAAATGGGATTTCTTTCTTCTTCTCCCTGAAAATTGGCCAGAGACAATTTAATTGATCGACTTTTCAATTTTCTAATTTTGTATTGTACAAAAACCGTCTATTCCCGGCTAATGTAAACCCTGGTGTGTGTGTGTGTGTGTGTGTGCGTGCATGCTTGTGTGTGTGTGTGTTTCTGTGTGTGTGTGTGTGTGTGTGTGTGCACATGCATGCCTTTGTGTGTGTGCGTGTGTGTAATATCAGCCTTGGAGAATGAAACCGCATTCAAGCAGCTTACGTTATTTCCCTAGTTACCCTGGCATACACAACAGGACATCTCAGGTCAAGTTACCCAGCATCGTGTCCAAACAGGCTCAATCTGACCAATTTTCCAATGTTCTGTTGTTCTGTTGTAGAGGGATATGAAGCATGAGGACACTGTTGTGTCCTCAGAGACTTTCTGGCCTACAAACTTCAGCCCTCTGTTACGCCAACAACCATACTGTCTTTTAATCTGGGTAGCTATATATATTCCTATCCTTTTATAGTACACTATCGCTGTACCTTGCTCGTTCCACCTGTGACCAGCCACCATGTGACCTAGGGGTCAAGAGAATGACCGGTCCGGTGAGAGTGAGAGGTCAATATGCCCTGGCAAAGTAAGGAAACTTTGGATTACATCTGTAATCTCTTCTCCTTGGAATAATTCACATACCACCTCCAGATTACTTCCAGATTATCCAATCAGAGATGTGGGGATTATGTTCCTCTGCTCTGTAGGAATCTGGGAGGGGAAAGTTGGGAACCCTCCAATAAGGGTTTATGTGACGGAGATCTGCCGTGAAGTGTTACGCTCGTTGTTGGAATGAGTGGACCAATGAGTGGACCAACACTGAAAAAACAACAAATACAAACGAAACGTAAGGTTTAGTAGGGCTAAACAGCACAGTACAAAAACAAGATCCCACAAACTACAGGTGGAAAAAAGCTGCCTAAGTATGATCCCAAATCAGAGACAACGATAGACAGCTGCCTCAGATTGGGAACCATACCCGGCCAATAAAGAAATAGAAAACATAGATTGCCCACCCTAGTCACACCCTGACCAAACCAAATAGAGAATTAAAAGGATCTCTAAGGTCAGGGCGTGACATGAAGACAGTTATGATATTGTCTTCTGGAATCTCCTGTAGATTGGCTGAGTTGGATCATTGATCTGCTAAGAGCAGCTCAGAGACTGGAAATTAATGATTCTGTCTGATCAGTTTAGTATTCAATGAGAATGTATTTTATGGTAGAGCTGGGACGATAAACCAAAAATTACATTGCCCTCTTAACACTAGAACCGCTAAAGTTATCATTTGACTGCTCATTAATTAATTAATTTTATTACTCTGCAATTTTTTAAGTCATGAACTCCTCCGGCCTCGACTTTTCCTAAATAAGTACTGTATATATAACACTGCCATTGTTAGAATCGTAATATCACAAACAGAACCAAATCCAAGCAGTTTTATCAGTCTACTCTCGTCTACATGGAGTACACAGTGAGAGCAAGCATATTTTACAATGCCAAGAAGACCAAGACGAATGGATGCACATGCTGTGCTAGCGCTGCTACAAGATCTGAACGGAAACGAATCAGATGGCGGGGGGAAAGAAATGAATCATGACATCTCTGATGATTATTCTTCCTGATTCTCAGCCTCAGGCTGAACCTACACCTCTGAGGCCTAAGCACAAAAAAAGCCCGAACAGTACGCACTGAGCAGTTAGTTACCCTTGCCGCCACCAAATGAAACGGTGGGACAGGAGAGAGAGAGAGGAAGGGACAGCACCATTTGGGAAAAGATCCACGTCGTGCAGCAGGTGAGCGAGTGTCGGAGAATACGGTGATGTGTTCTACAACGAGCTCGACTTGGCTGCTATCAACGCACAAATGCTGTTCACGCAGTGCATCAACAAAACCACGCCCAGGAGAGACTTCATCACGAGTCTTGCACATTGGGCTACGCGAGAGACGTATGAGGGCCAAGGCAGCAGCAAAGATTTAACGCGAGCCAAATTGCGCACAGCTGCCGGGGAGAAGACAGAACCCAAGACACCTGTGTCACCTGTAAGCGACGTGTTTGTGGGGAGAATGTCAAGCAAGTGAACGTGGGAAAGATTTGTGTAAAGATTTGTGTCGACTGTTAGAAGGGATAACCACTAAAATACACCCGGCTGATGCCATTGGGTGGAAACGCACACCATGTAAGCACAAGCTGACAATAATTGACTATTTTTGACTGCTTTCATGTCGACACTTATATTAACTGTAATGCCATTATTGCTTTTGTGTTCATTTAACTATTAATCAAGCACACTTGGCGCTTATAATGATATTTAAGATACTGTTTTTCTCATTTGACCGCGCTTTTTGCTGACTGCGTTTTAGTGGTTGGGGTATTTTGAAAAAAAATTGTTAGAAAAATAAGCTGTTACCGTGTTCAGACACATGTGGTTTCTGTTTCATAGTTGTAACAAAACCACTCCACGGATAAAATTGATGTAACAGTTGAAATTGTGTGTTTTCTGTGTGTTGTTGTTTTAACATAAAACCCAGTAAAATAAACAAATAAATACTATTTTGTTATTTGAAATGAAAAAAAAAAATCTTATTCTAATGTTACTTAATTAACACCTTCATGAACACAACCAAATGATTATTGTAGCAATAGCGTTTATGAAATGTATTAATTACACTGTTTGAATATTGCAGTCAGAATGACTGCTCATTATGTTGAACGTGGGTCCCTTGAGGCCCAGTGGTTCTAGTGTTAACGAAGCTTTTTGCTTAGGTCTTTTTTTTGTTTTTTTTGTTGCAATAGTAAGCCGATGCATTATGTTGATTCCTGCTATGAAAGTATCTGCCTGTCCCTGTTTCGCTGTCTACTGCTGTGTAGCCGAGTGGAACACGCCGTTTGCGCTGAATAGGCCTACACCAAGTAGCCTAGGCCTAGCACTGGAAAGTACACAATGACTGTAAGTCTATGGTAACTGCTAGCATGCTAGTAGATACCATAGACTTCCAGTCATTTCGCTAATGCTAGTTAGCAATTGCGCTAACCCGGTGGGGGGGGGCTAAGCGCTCCCCCCCACCACCACCACAGCCACCACCTTGCAAGCAAAACATTTTAGTGGATCCCGGTCATGGGGCGGAGAGAAATGTTTGCAGTTTTTAATATGATACCTGAGTGAGAGTGACTAACAGAATCAATGGAGGACCACCGGTCGTTAATTCGACCATCATTACTACAAGTTTAGATAGCTGGCAGCTAGACTCATTTAACAATCACGTTTTTTTTAGTTGACATGGGCTAATTGAGCGACTGTCAGGGACTGACATAACAAGAGAAAAACTGCTGATGCGCAACCAAAGTCGCACCTTGTGTATTCTACTATTCTAACTCGCAACAGTACGTTGAGACCCAGACTAAGTTTATTTGGGGGGGGGGGGGGGGGGGCGGGATTTATCCACTGGCCTACATCCCTGGTCTAGGCCGTTAGGCCTATGCACAAATATGTCTGCAAATATTCGATTAAATAGCTTACTTTTTGAATCATAGGCTATACCATCTCAGCTGTCTTACTTGGCACTGGTAAAAAATAGCTGCCTCTAATGGAAAGTAGGCCTAACTGTCCATAAATATACATATATATATATATATATATATATATATATTGTTATTAAGCAAAATACTGTAGTTACATTTATCGCCATATGACTTTTTGTCCATATTGCCCTACTCTATTGTATAGGCATAGGAACTAGTTTGTATAGTATGGTTCAAGACTTTTATAGTAATTTCTCAGTTGGTGAGTGTTGAGTTGTTTAGTCTGTTTTGATAGCATTGTCTCCCCTAAAGTTCATGTTGCTGGGTGGGGTAGAGAGATTGGAGATGCCATGATGCTGGGTTGGTGATCGAAGGAAACAGCAGAGGAATGGGAAGAAGAGAGGGACTGCTAAGGAGAAGAGGGGAGGAAAGGGGGAGACTGCTGGGATGCTGGGGAGGAGAGGGGGACTGCGATGCTGCCTGGGCTCCATTCCATCAGTCGTCTGGCACTGGCAGCAACAGATGTCGTCACCCCCCACCAACACCCACCACCCCTCTCCAACCACCCCAACTCCTAATGCCCACCATACCCCTTAATAACCCCTCCTCTCCAACTCTGCTCACACACAGATTGGTCTCCCCCCTCTTCCTCCGTCTCCCCCTTTGGCCCCAATCACAGTGCAAATTGCGGCCTCTGGGAGCTCCATTGTAGCAAGCCAGACTGTAAATATGGTGTTTGTGGGCGAGAGAAAGAGAAAGTGCATAAGCAATTTGTTTCGCAGGGATGCATTGGGCCGATAGCATCTCCCCTGGTCGGTTCATTTCCGCTGCCTCCTGCATTTTCATATCCACAGAATATAGACTGAACAAAAATAGAAACACAAAATGTAACGTGTCGGTCCCATGTTTCATGAGCTGAAATAAAATATTTCCCATATGGACAAAAAAGATAATTCTCTCAAATTCTGTGCACAAATTTGTTTACATCGCTGTTAGTGAGCAATTCTCCTTTGCCAAGATAATCCACCCACCTGACAGGTGTGGCATATGTGTTCTGGGAACGTTCTTGTAACATCCGGCAAATGTTTTACACAAGCAGTGTATAATCACTAGCACGACTGAACAGTTTTTGTACAATGAGAACATTTGCCACAACCCAATGAATGTTCTGGAAACTTTCACAGAATCAATTTTGTTTTGTTGGTATTGTCACACCCTGATCTGTTTCACCTGTCTTAGTGCTTGTCTCCGCCCCCCAACAGAGGTCTCCCATCTCCCCTCATTATCCCCTGTGTATTTATACCTGCGTTTTCTGTTTGTCTGTTGCCAGTTCGTCTTGTCCTGTCAAGTCCTACCAGCGTGTTCCCTGTGTCCTGTTTTTCTTAGTCTTCCCAGTTCTGACCTTTCTGCCTGTCCTGATCCTGTTAAGCTAGGCGATAAATCAATATCAATAATTATCGAGGTAATTACTTCCCTCAATAACGATATAAAAACGTTTCGATTCATTTTCGATAATGTCGATATAAAATAATTAGGTTCAGCAGTCCATTTCACCTCTGACGCAGCAGGAACGTGCGGAGAAGTGACGATATGCACGTGAAGAGGTATACGCCCACTAAAACCCACTTAGCACCTCGAGTGATAGAGTAGCCACTATTAACCACAAATGAATGATGTAGGTGAAAACAGTGGCAGTGATAGCCATGGAGAAGCAGCTTCCAACAAAGAAATTATTGATAGAAAGGGTTCAACTGTTTCAGTAATTTGGAAGTGGTTTGGCTTTTTGAAGTCCGACAAAGAACAGAGCAATGTTCGGTGCAAATTGTGCCGTAGACAGGTGGCTACAAAGTCTGGTAGTACGGCAAAACTTTTTCAACATCTGAAGCAAAATCACTCTTTGGAACATGCAGGAAGTTTGAGTTTGCGCCACGGTATTGATAAACGCGCCTCAAGCACCAGCCGATCTAGGGATGTTTGCCCAACGCAGTCAGCACTGATAGCGTTTATGCCCTACAAGCAAACATCGAAAGACAAAGACACCACAAATGCTATTATGCATTGCATTGCTAAGGACATGCTACCAATTAGCACAGTCGAAAAGGAAGGTTTCAAGAGGCTTATCAATTTAATTGACCCCAGGTACGTGCGCCCTGGCCACAAACATGGAAAATGTTCCTTAAAGTATAATTTTATGTGTAGCTCACACATATATATATATTTTCTTAACCTTTATTTAACTAGGCAAGTCAGTTATGAACAACTTACTATTTACAATGACGGCCTATCGGGGAACAGTGGGTTAACTGCCTTGTTCAGGGATAGAACGACAGATTTTTACCTTGTCAGCTCGGGGATTCAATCTAGCAACCTTTTGGTTAATGCTCTAACCACTAGGCTACCTGCTGGTTACTGGACCAACACTCTAACCACTAGGCTACCTGCTGGTTACTGGCCCAACGCTCTAACCACTAGGCTACCTGCTGGTTACTGGCCCAACGCTCTAACCACTAGGCTACCTGCTGGTTACTGGCCCAACGCTCTAACCACTAGTCTACCCTGCCTAGTGGTTTGTTCAGGCATTAGGCATTCTTGAGTCTGAAGCAGACATGCACCTTTTTAAACATTATTTTATTCATATCGTGACACTTATCGTTATCTTTTGGGGGAACGTTCTGTGGTGGTCGTTACAGATGTTGTGCACATTTTAGTGAATGTTCCAGGTTTGCCGGGCAGATTGAGGGAGCATGGCAGATGGGGCGCCAGCGAGGACAGAGCATCCTCTCTCTAATGGCGTGCCATTGGACGGATAATGACCTCACAGAGCGAAGACCTCCTGTGTGTGCAGGATTCTACTCATTCTAGTAGTGGCTAAACCACTACAGTAGGTGAACACTTAAGTCTGGAGGAGTGCTTGTAGATCTTCAGAACATGGAGCGTTATATCAAAAATACATGCAGTGGTCTTAGATCAGAAAGAAAGTCGTTGTACATAGTGCACTTCATAGAAAGTTATGAGCAAGAGATACTTTTCGGGCTACGTTAACAGAGCACAACGTCCACAAATCAACTCTCTACGCTTGTATCTTTACTTTGCCCAAGTCCAGCCATTGTATGGATAAGGACTTTAAATTGATAGGGCTGCTCTCTTCTGAAGTTAAACAACTCCACTGTTTGCTCGTTAGGGTGAATTATAGAAGCACCTGAAGGAGTGTTACTTTCATGATAAAAGAAGGCACAGAATAATTCTCTTTCAAAGCAATTATGATCTAAAAAAAAAAAAAACGGCCCAAGGGATTTAAAAAAAATAATATTTCATTTGGAAATATCTGAGGTATTTCAGGCCTCTATATTATATTATTTATGTGGCTGGTCAAGTATTTTATTTGTAGTTTTCTTTTGATGTTGTGTGTTGTTTAATTGCGGTGCTGAGTGTTACATTTATTGATGGCTTGCCAATATTTCTCCTCTCATCACTGTATTTTCCCTCAGGCTGTGATCTCTATGGTTTCGCTCTCATTAGCTGCAAATGACCCATGCCGAGATAGCCACGTATCAATGAAGAGAGAGGTTCATTTGACCTAAACTAGCATATCACTGGATTGTTAACTTTTCACAAAAGGCCTTTATGTCCATTTATATACTTTTTTTCTGAGTAGTTTTCTTTTGAAGTCCTTATTTTTCACACCAGAGACGTACAGCAATGAGATATTCATGTTCTACTTTGGTCACTGTTCTTCTCACTGCAGCTTGATACTGTATTGGATTCTTAAACTGAACATTTTCTGCTAAATAAACAATTTATTTGGCGATGTTAAACTGTGCTCAAGGTGAATGAAAACAATATTTCCCACATGTGTTTACACTTTGCTGTAGCTTGAAACCCATATTTAGAGCAATCCGAGCAATTTTCATCTCTACAGTCAGAACCACTTCACAAGCTAAGACTGGATTTCAATGTAAAAACATGGCTTCTACCACTTGCACTTCCCCCTATCAAATCTGTCTGAACAAAATGCTTTGAGTTCATAGACCGATCATATACAGGGCTCGCTAAAGCCTCATAGCGTGGTCATCACAGATAATCTACTGAATTACACTATACTTAAATCCTCTGACTTTGGGTTTAAATTAAAGTTAAAACTGTTCAAATACAGATTATACCAATGGAAAGTGTAGATTTAATACCCTGCGAAAAGCTTGTCTAACGCTAACCCCCTTCCTCAGAATCTCCCCAAAATCTGTCTTTAATTATTAACGAAGCCGCGGACGCCATTCACCACCATCCTTAGGGAGAGGGGGGTGGCACCGACAGTATGCCAGTGAGGTAACACAGGTCACAGGGATAGCATGGTGGAAGAGCTAGTGGTATGGTGGCATAGAGCTGGCACCAGCCCTCTGGAGTTACAGCAGCAGGGTGGCACTTCCTTCATGACTGGCACTCTGTGTCCACAGCGCCACTGACCTCTACGGCAGCCAGGAGAGGACAAACAGAGCAGGGCTGCAAGCTCCTCAGGCTATAGCCTAATATGTGCATACACAAAGGAGCATTCCACTATTCAGTTCTACAATTTAGTCTAATATGTTTTGATTACTGTGATGCTAGTGGAATGCCTCGGGCCTCTTTACGTTTTCTACTCAGAAACAATACAAAATATATGATTCAATCCACTTCAGTGGCTGATCTGAAAATTGTCAAATTGTCTTCATTTGTGGAATATCTATCTTTGATCATCAGGTCCTTATTAAATTCAGGTCCGTATAGCATATATCTGCAATACTGGAGCACACTTCCAGGCGGACAGTTGGGCCTTTGATGTCAAGATATGCCCTCTGGAAAATCTGGGCATTGGAGAGAGAGGAGTACTAAATAATCAAAAATCAATGTTTTCATTTTTACAGTTTCTTTTCATCCCCAAAAAGACAGCAGCAGGAGCTGTGGAGAGACTTTCACAGATCTCTAATAAACCTCTGATCTGATGATCAAACAGGAGGAATTTTAGACTGTTCAATAAAACACTCGTTTCCTTGTTCTATTAGAAGATCCTGCTAACAAGAGAATGGTTCATGTCATTTCAAAGAGTGTTGCTACAGAAGGTAAACAAGATCCTTGACATTATTAATGTAAGGCCCTACGATAACTCCCATAAGAACAAGAAAGGAAAGCAACTTTGCTGTCAAGATAAAAGGACGCAATTGTTATTTTCCAAGCGAGAGATCGAAAGAGGAGAACAATGCAATGCTATTAATTGATTTAATTGTTGACAGTAGTGTCGATTCTTCGGAGACAATGCCGTGATGTTGTGTTTTTATTTATGTTGGCTTTTTGAAGGAGTAGAAGGGGAGAAGCAGAAATCGATGGTCCAGCCGGTGTAAACAAAACAAAAAAGCTCAATATCTCATCCGACCTGGAGTTCGGCCGGTCCATCAGATCAGCGGAAATCCCATGAACCTCAGCTACCGAGCAGAGAGAACAATTACACAAATGTAGGCGGTGTCTAAACAACGGCATCCTATTCCCTATATAGTGCACTCCTGTTGACCAGAGCCCTATGGGCCCAGATCAAATGTAGAGCACTATATAGCAAATAGGGTGCCATTTCAGATGCAGCCTAAAATGTTTTCTCTCCTTTCTCTCTCATGCTTCTTTTTAGCCTCAGAGCACTTCACTCAATCAAAGACTTCCTCTGAAACAAGGCTGTTTAACTAAGCTAATCACACTGCCCGTTAGTCACTTAGTTAAAAAACCTCTTTAGGTGGTTATTGTCCCCTCTCTAATTGCATCATATTTCCTGTATAGGCTCAGAGCAGCTCTCACAGCTCAGCACTATCGATCATTCCGAGACATGGTTGGATATGCCGATGCTAGGCGGAGAGGCAGATGGGTGAGAAAAAGGGTGAGGTGAGGTGGGGAACTATCCTTGAAGGATGGTATGAGGAAGGCAGAAGGGGGAGCAGTGAGGAGGGGAGAGGGTCGAGGAGGGGAGAAGGGAGAGAGGGGTGAGGAGAGTGGGAGCTAGGCTATTTTTGAAACAGGGGAGAACTGGGTTTTCTTGGCCTGATAATGATAGCGGTAGTTACTGCGGTAGGGCTGAAATCGAATTTCACGACTCACTGCTGTGTTTGCAAAACCCGAGTCAGCGGCAGAGCATCCTGGAGGGATGTCATGCGCTGTGCGGCAGTTGGGGCATTGCTAAGGCAACCTGTCCAGTTAGACATCAAAAGCCTCCAGTTAAGAAGAGATGTAAAGAATGACAGCCGAAGGCAAGGGGAGGGGGGTCACGGAACACTAAGCCCATGTCGCCGATGCCCTAGCTCATTTGGTTGCTAACGGCTTATTGATCGGAACACCTGCCCCAAAATGCGTCGCCATTACGACGGGGTTGAGATCGTCGCTAAGGCGGCTGAGCGGGAGATCAATATGGTTCCTTAACCGCCCTTAAACACCATCCCGTGTCTCACTCTCATCTCTCAGTTTACTCTGCACCCTCCTCACTCACCCCATACCAGAGGCCCTTAGCTTAGAACGCCACAGTCTGTTGTGGTGAGACTCACTGACTGGCTGCACATCATCAAATCAAAGTACGTATGTAAGATTGGTGACATGATGAGTTGTTATCCTGAGAAAATCAAAAGATAGGAGATGGTGAAAGCGAATAAACAGCACTTTTGCTATTAACCTCAATCAATACACGGAGTCATTTTTAGTTAGTGCTGAAAACAGCAACATGACCAAGACCCAACCGCCCTCTATATTCTTCACAGGTTCCAGCTGTTACCATATAAATCAAAGACCATATATACGACAGTCTTAGCAGGAACTTGGGGAGTCCTTGTCAGTATAAACACCCTCTTCTTTCCCATAAACCTCAGCTTTAGTGACCGTAACTTCAGCTTTTAGTGACCAGCTAAGAGGCCAGTGTCGTACCTGAGGCTTTACGACGCCTGAAAGTTGGATCCCGAAGTCCACAAAACAGGATTTACCGCCCAGTGTCCTCCTACTCTCAGGAGAGGTGATAACGCTTGTACAACGTCACCGTAAACGGGACAAAGTCATATGGCCGCGGCTGCTGCACGGGTACCTTTCCACCATCATTAACCAGCAAATAATTGGCCGTTACATCATCAGAATAGCCAGGGACGGCGAGCAGAAATCATATTGACAGAAAACCGTTCACCACGGCGCTACGATTGACCTTAGTCCCCCGGTATGGAGCGTTTAATTGGCTCATATCCCTTTCTTTATGGTGGTGTAGCGGCTGTTGTAAGTGTCCTGTCTGCGCTGGCGCTGTTTGGTTTATCCACACATAGTTAGGTTTGGCTGAGGTCTTTGCAGACTCCTCTCTATATACACCACCACCTCAGTGATAGTGCTCAGTTATATGACACACAGGCAGATGATAACAATGGTGTTTGATCGATTTGATATAAATCCGTAGGATGGAACCTATCATAATGTGAGATTCATGTGTAAATCACAATAGAGCTGAATTGCCTATCTTTGTCAGAATCTGCAGAACAGCATACGGTATGTTTACAGCACGACCTACAAGAATTCCACAATTCCAGACTATATCTAGTCGGTATGTATAGGCATACATTAAACAGTACGTTGCATTACCCTGAACAATAATATAAACGCAACCTGCAACAATTTCAAAGAAAAGTTTGAAGAACAGTTCATGTAAGGAAATCATTAAATTGAAATAAATTCGTTAGGCCCTAATCTATGGATTTCATGACGAGCACGCAGATGAGCTTCCATGAGACGGTTTCTGCAGAAAATCTTAGGTTGTGTAAACCCAGTTTCATCAGCTGTCCGGGTGGCTGTTCTCAGACAATCAGCTTCTTCACGTGCGGACGTGAAGAAGCCAGATGTGGAGGTCCTGGGCCGGCGTGATTACACGTGGTCTGCGGTTGTGAGGTCGGTTGGATGTAACAGCCAAGTTCTTTAAAATGACGTTGGAGGCGGCTTATGGTAGAGAAATGGACATTACATTCTTGGCAACAGCTCTGGTGGACATTCCATTCAAACTTGAGACATCTGTGGCATTGTGTTGTGTTGTGTGACAAAACTTCACATTTTAGAGTGGCCTTTTATTGTAGCCAAGCACAAGATGCAACTGTGTAATGATCATGCCATTTAAAGGTTTTCAGAACACAACAAACTGTCCAGTTGTGCCGATTTATTATACAGTTTCATTTATGTTGCAAAAAACATTCACATGATGTTACAAGTAGTGATGTACCCAATAAATTACTGGGAGTTTATATATGGAGTGTGCAACTCTCTTTATTTTTTATATTTTATAGTTTATTCGCCATTAGTCAGCACCACCACACAAAATAATGATTCTGGGTGTGCGCCAGCTCATGTTTTTTATTCTACAAGTAGTTCCCAGAACATATTTTGTCTGTTCTTTAAAGGTTCCCAGAATGTTTCTTTAGGTTGTGGGAACAGTCTGGTGGGAAAAATGTGGAGACATCAAAAATATATGTTCCCACAACACAACTGTCCATTTGTGTGGATTTATTTTAGGGTGCAAAAAATATTCACCTGATGTTACAAAAACGTTCCCAGAACATATTTTTTATGTAATTTTAAAGTAAAACATTTAATTATGTTGTGCGAAAATTCTGGGTACATTACAAGAGATACATTCCCAAAACACAAAATAGGCTCAGTTGTCATGACATTCATATGATGTTTAAATAATGTTGCACAGGACATTCCTTAATGTTGACAGAACACCTGGTGTAAGTTCTTTAAGGGTTTTCATAACATGTAATTATGGGAGTTGTCTGGGATGTTGCAAGAATGTTCTTGTGATATTCACAAAGGTTGCACAAAACATTCCCACGTTGCACAATGTTCACAGCTTATTTGTTTCATGTTCAAGATAATGTTCTGTTGATGTTCACGCAACATAACTATTCTCTTTTATTGGAGGTCCTCAGAATATTTCAAGAACATTTAGAAAATGTTATATAAAAATGTTTTCAGTATGCTCCTTAAAGCATAAGAAAGCAGATTGAAATGCATCCCCATTATGTTTCTCTCCAGATTTATTGGCAATTCACATTTGAGGACTATTGTAGGCCCACTATAAGGTGATATAGACATTCAACATTTTAATTTAATTCATTGGACATTTGAACAGCATTTAATCATACACAGGGGGGTTTTAGTCTAATATTGTCAATCAGGACACAGAACACCATTTCTGAGTTATTAAAATGTTCACATTCTATTCATATGCTGTGTACTTGTAACACTGTATTTTCTGTACCCACAACCTAATTAAATGTTATGGAAACTTTTCAAGAACTCAAAGGCTCTTCTGTCAACATTCTTGCAACTTCAAAGGAATGGTTTGTGCAACCTGATACAAACATTATCTGAATGTCAGCAGAACTGGACAGTGTTTAGTGTTTTGGGAACATATCTCTTGTCATATTCCCATAATGTTCCCACAACCTAAAGAAACATTCTGGGAACCTTTAAAGAACAGACATGTGCATGGGAATTTTCTTGTAACATTAGGTGAATGTTTTTTGCAGCCTAAAAGAAACATTGCAGATTCACCCGCACAACTGGGCGGTTTTTGTGTTTTGGGAACATATCTTTTGTGCTGTCCCCACAATGTTATCACCAGACTATTTTCTAGGAATGTTCTTGCAACTTCAGCATTCTATAATCACGGGCACAAATGGACAGTTTTTGTGTTATGCGAATATTTGCCGCGACCTAATGAATGTTCTGGGAACTTTCACAGAACCAATTTAGCAGTATGTATACTGATACACAATCACTCCCCGTCTGCGTCTCAAATGGCACCTTATTCCCTACATAGTGCACTACTTTTGACCAGAGCCCTTTGGGCCCTTGTCAAAAGTAGTGCACTATAAAGGGAATAGAGTGCGATTTGGGGACGCTGCCGCCGAAGTGTCACGAAGATATCGCCCCGCCATTAACACCATTTACCTCTGAGACTTTAAGGAATGGGGAATGAATGAAAAGAGCTTTATTATCTTTATTGTCTTCAAGATGTTGGTGGATAGTAAAGTGGAAGTACATTTCTAGGTTATTTGTTAATGTTGAAGCGTTTCCTTCTCCAACCAGCTTTTAAGTGCATATTGCCCGCGAGAGAGCATAGAGATGGCGTTCAGATCATTGTACGCAATACTACTGTATGTGTTTGAACGCGGGAATATCAAGTATCTTGACCTTCTTTGATATGTCAAACTGGCACAATTATGTGCCGGGCACGTTATTGCAATTACAGTTGTTTTCTCGTGGATATTGCTGTGATCTCATTTTGTTGATTATATTTGATTATTTGGCCGATTGTACTCTACTTTACATTAAACACTCTGGTCATATTAATGTGGAATATTTTCTCATGGCACTTAATGAAAAGGCACAATGAAAATGAAAAAGAAATTCACTAAATGGATCTAACAGATGGAGGCATAAACAGTGGAGGAGGCACTCTGGCTCTGTATGACAGGGATAGGTCACGGTTGTATTTCCAAAACTGAACGGACATTCTGAATTCTCTCCCTTTGCATCAACCCAATAATAAACCCCTGTCGGCATCACACACATACAGAACTGTATAGGAATACTCTGACCATTCACATTCTTTTTTCTGTTATTCAAGGCAGCATATAAGGTTCTCTTTATGTGATATTTTATTCATGAAATCATTTCAAATGCAGTTTTATATAGCATCTCATTTCCATGCGTGTCTTCCTTCGGCGCGTTGATATCGCGAGCCTCTGCTCCACAAACATACAGCACAAGGCCTCCTACACGTTCTCTCTTCATTTACCCCCATATTATAGAGGCTAGTCTTACTCGCCAGGCTCATGGTGCTTACTGTAGATACAGCAGCTCTGGAAGGAGAGACTATACTGGACCTCCATTCCAAATTGCACCCTGTTCCCTATGTAGTGCACCACCTTTACCAGGGCCCATAAGGCTCTGGTCAAAACTGTGTAGGGAATAGGGTGCCATTTGGGACACAATGTCAATTACTGGCTGCTTTGCCAAACAAGACGACGTTGCTTGTTTTTCTGCATAAACGACAGCTACTTCCCTGTTTCAATCAGCAATAATGAGAGCATTTGTCTTGCGGCACGGCAGAGATGGCTCTTATCACTGTGTTCCCTATTAAAGAGGCTTATCACCCTCTGGTTCTATACACCATCATTAATACCTCTCAGAACCACAAAACCACTATGTTACCTTTGGGCTCTTCAACTCTTCCTCTTCACCTCAATCTGGAAATTGGAATTCTGGAAAGCGTTTTTGGGGGGGGGGCGACAGTAGAGGTGACAGGATAGCTCGTTCAGCGGCATTTTCTTAAGGTAAAACTAGGAGGACATTTTTTTTAGAGAGTAAGAGAGAGGTCATTGTTTGGAAACTTTTCAAAGCTGCAAAAGATAAGAAAACATTTGTCTTCTTTTTTTTTTAAACGAGCACCTGGGTAGTATGAAGGGAGGCCTCATTCTTATTCTCTCTCTTCTCTTCTTTCAGTCTCTTCATCCCTCCATCCTGTTTGGGTGGGATCAGCAGAAAATACCTGGATGGGTGGGATTCATTAACTGCTCCAACGTTGCAGATTGCCTTGTCACTGCACTCATCTGATCTAAAGATAATTGGATAGTTCCTTATCTTTAGGCCTTCTGACCTGCTCACAATGTATTTTTTTTGCTGCACTCATCACTATACTATACCTCCCTCCTTTCTCTCTCTCTCTCTCTCTAAGACACCCCTCCTTCCCGGGTGTAGTAGACCACCTTGAAGAGCTGGAGGAGAGTTGGGGAGAGTTGGGGTTAGTGTTATAATTAGTTATTTTGCTTCAGTGAGTCTTGGAAGAACTTTTAGAGGACATCAAGGATTAGGTGTTGCATGCTTTGAGCAATGGAGAGAGAGAGAGAGAGAGAGAAAGAGAGAGATATGAAAGAAGAAGAGAGAGAGGACTTTATACTAAATGTAGGCATCACTTTTTAATAATCAAGTTTGATCATCACAGTAAAGTGCCTGCTGACAGAATATGTTAAAATGAACATACGCAGATACACTTAAAATAAAAAATTCCTAGGACTGATATGTGAGGGACGCATTTCTCGTGGAGAGATTCTCGTGGAGAGATGAAACGGCGAGAATCTGTCAAGGCTCGTGTAGAATTATGTGATTACGAGCAGCTGTAATTCCTGGATTTGGATTTTTGTCGTTGATTATTTGGACCAATCAGGATTGGGCAAAGGCAGTGCTTAAACTGGTGTGGTGATTTTCAAGCCTGTGTGTGGATAATAAATGCTTTTCATCTAGATTCCACAGTTAAACATTTTAAAAAATTAAACATTTTCTTTTTGGCCACAATAAACACGGGTGAAATTAGCGCATGGGAGGGGTTTTGTCTAGAGTTGACGTTTGTGAGGGAGGAGACAAACTTTTGTGAAATACTGTAATTTTACTTCTGGCTAATCGAGATTAGTGAAGGACAAGTAGTAGCCTTCTTTCGTAGCAGTGGGAATTGTATTGTTTCGGCGACGGCGACCACCAGGGACACAACTTTCACAGGGGATGGGGGGGACATGACCCCCTCACATTCTGAAATTGCATTTCTGTCGCCCCAAGTTGTATCATTGCACTGTGATACAGAAAACGGCATCGGTGTGCTTTAGGACCATGCATACTGCTCAGAGCGGTCGGGTAGGCTGTTTTCCGGTTTCAGCCGGCTGGATTTAGGACCGCGGGGACACCACAGAGCGTATGAATAGAGGCAGCTGTTGTCTGTGTGTGTTTTGCTTTTTCTCCGAGTTGTAAAAGCAAGCAGAGCAGAAACTGGCTACTCTTTATTTGACTGATTTAGCTGGCAAGGTAACTGCTGTTTCACTTTACATAATTTGTATTTATTTATTCCCAGTGCTGAGCTAGTAGTATTTTGGATCTTGGAAAGCAGCAGCGGCTCTTCCTGGGGTCCAAAAAAAACATGAAACATGACATAATACTGAACATTAATAGACAACAACAGCTCAAGGACAGAACTACATCAATTAGAAAATGGCACACGTAGCCTAAATATCAATACATACACACAAACTATCTAGGTCAAATAGGGGAGAGGCGTTGTGCCGTGAGGTGTTGCGTTATCTGTTTTTTGAAACCAGGTTTGCTGTTTATTTGAGCAATATGAAATGGAAGGGAGTTCCATGAAATAATGGCTCTATATAATACTATACACTTTCTTGAATTTGTTATGGATTTGGGGACTGTGAAAAGACCCCTGGTGGCATGTCTGGGGGGTAATTGTGTGTGTCAGAGCTGTGTGTAAGTTGACTATGCAAACAATTTGGAGCACATGAAGTGATGCAGTCAGTCTCTCCTCAACTCTTAGCCAAGAGAGACTGGCATGCATAGTATTTATATTAGCCCTCTGATTACAATGCAGAGCAAAACGTGCCTCTGTTCTGCAGCTTAACTAGGTATTTCCTTGCAGCACTTGACCACAGAACTGGACAATAATCAAGATAAGACAAAACAAGAGCCTGCAGGACTTGATTTTTGGAGTGTGGTGTCAAAAAAGCAGAGTATCTCTTTATTACGGACAGACCTCTCTCCATCTTTACAACCATTCAATCTATATGTTTTGACCATGACAGTTTACAATCTAAGGTAACACCAACTAATTTAGTCTCTTTAACTTGTTCAACAGTCACACCATTCATTACCAAATTCAGCTGAGGTCTAGAACTTATGGAATGATTTGTACCAAATACAATGCTCTTAGTTTTAGAGATGTTCGGGAACAGTTTATTACTTGCCACGCATTCCAAAACAGACTGCAACTCTTTGTGAAGGGTATCATTGACTTCATTAGCTGTGGTTGCTGATGTGTATATGGTTGAATCATCAGCATACATGGACACAGATGCTTTGTTTAATGCCTTTGGCAGGTCATTGGTAAAAATAGAAGAGTAGAAGGCCTAGAGAGCTGCCCTGCGGTGCACCACACTTTACATGTTTGACATTAGAGAGCTTCCATTAAAGAAAACCCTCTGAGGTTGAAAAGCCATACGTTTTCTCAACAACAGGTAATGGTCAATAATGTCAAATCTAACAGCACAGCTCCCACAATCTTCTTATTATCAATTTCTTTCAACCAATCATCAGTCATTTGATTGAAAACAATACATTTTCCACCTCTCTCACACTAACTTTATAAAATTCTAACTTGTAGTGCTTTATATTAATTATTCGTTTTTTTGTGAATGAGTACGATCGCTCACTATTCGTTGTTAGAATTTCCTGCCTAAATTTGCAGACTTTTCCAATGAAGTAATCATTAAAATAATTGGTAACATCAAATGGTTTTGTGATGAATAAGCCATCTGATTCGATGAAAGATGGAGTTTAATTTTGGCTTTCTGCCCATAATTTAATTTAAAGTACTCAAGTTGTTTTTCCATCATTCTTTATATCATTGATCTTTGCTTCATAATACAGTTTATTCTTTTTTGTTGTTGAGTTTAGTCACATAATTTCTCAACTTGCAGTAAGTCAACCAGTCAGATGTGCAGCCAGACTTATTAGCCACTCCCGTTGCCCCCATTTCAACCGTACAGTTTTTAAATTCCTCATCAATACATGGAGCCTTAACAGTTCTAACAGTCAGTTTCTTAACAGGTGCATGTTCATAATACATTCATCAAGCGCAGCATCTGGATGCTCCTTATTAATCACATCAAACCAACAAATATGTGTAACATCATCCACGTAAGAGTCACGGCAAAATCTGTTGTAGGATGTCTTTGTGTGATCACACTATTTTAGGCCCGGCTTTTTGATCTTTGGCTTTCCTGGATATAGCCACAATATTGTGATCACTGTATACAATGGGTACGGATACAGCTTTAGAACAAAGTTCTACAGTATTAGTGAAATTGTGATCAATATATGTGAATGATCTTGTTCCTGTAGTGTTTGTAAACACCCTGGTAGGTTGATTAATAACCTGAACCAGATTACAGGCACTGGTTACAGTGAGAAGCTTCCTCTTGAGCGGACAGCGCATTGTGTGTTTTATTAGTCGGTAGTTATAGCAATGGAAAGTTATTGATCTGTCGGTTTCCCTAGCTAATTCCCTAAGTTTCACACGGACACGGTATAAACAGCTCTACATGCTTCACTGGCATGGTGCACAGTCAGTACACAACACTATGCTCATCGTGTCTTAGCAGGATCAGATGGTGACAGGTGTCCCAGCAGGGTCAGACAGCCAGGGAAGACCCGTCTAACAATCAGTGAATCAATACAAAGTTCTATGTGTAGTTGATGGGTAGGCTATGGTCTGGGATTTGGGAATAATGGTGATTTCAATTATTGAGCCATTGATTCTATTTTTGGATAATATATAAATGTACACCAAGGTAATTCTTTGGCATGCCTCATCTGGGCAGGATGAGATGGTGACAGGGGTCTCAGCAGGGTCAGACAACTGGAGAAGACCAGTCTGTGATGGCGCTGAGGTGAACTTTTGCAGATACAACACTTTATTATCTCTGTGCAGTAAACACTGGACAAGCCTGCAGCTTCAAAGATTGAAACTATTTCAAGGCAGTCTGACAAACCTCTGAAGTTGATTTCCAAACGGTATCAAGGGTTGATAGAGGATTTTCCCGATGACACAAAACATGTCAAACAAAAATGTGAGGAAGACCTGGGAGACGCTATTGATGATGATGAATGGATACAGATATGTTAGAATGCCCAGTCATGTTCATATAATCTCAGACATGAATCAATGCAGTTTAAGACCATCCATAGAATGTACTATATGCCAGTATAACTGAATATCATGCACTCCGAAATGTTATTCCTCTGCTGGAGATGTAAAAGACAAAAGAGGACATGTTTACATATGTGATGGTCTTATGAAGGCTGGCTGAATTCTGGCAAAGAGTACACTACCGTTCAAAAGTTTGGGGTCACTTAGAAATGTCCTTGTTTTTGAAAGAAATGCACATTTTTTGTTAATTAAAATAACATCAAATTGGTCAGAAATACAGTGTAGACATTGTTCATGTTGTAAATGACTATTGTAGCTGGAAAAAGCAGATTTTTAATGGAATATCTACATAGGCGTACAGAGGCCCATTATCAGCAACCATCACTCCTGTGTTCCAATGACACGTTGTGTTAGCTAATCCACGTTTATCATTTGAAAAGGCTAATTGATCATTAGAAAACCCTTTTGCAATTATGTTAGCACAGCTGAAGACTGTTGTTCTGATTAAAAAAGCAATAAAACTGTCCTTCTTTAGACTAGTTGAGTATCTGGAGCATCAGAATTTGTGGGTTCGATTACAGGCTCAAAATGGCCAGACAAAATACTTTCTTCTGAAACTCATCAGTCTATTCTTGTTCTGAGAAATTAAGGCTATTCTATGCGAGAAATTGCCAAGAAACTGAAGATCTCATAGAACGCTGTGTACAACTCCTTTCACAGAACAGCGCAAACTGGCTCTAACCAGAATAGAAAGAGGAGTGGGAGGCCCCGGTGCACAACTGAGCAAGAGGACAAGTACATTAGTGTCAAGTTTGAGAAACAAACCCCTCACAAGTCCTCAACTGGCAGCTTCATTAAATAGTACCCGCAAAACACCAATCTCAACGTCAACAGTGAAGAGGCAACTCCGGGATGCTGGCCTTCTAGGCAGAGTTCCTCTGTCCAGTGTCTGTGTTCATTTGCCCATCTTAATCTTTTCTTTTTTTTGGCCAGTCTGAGATATGGCTTTTTCTTTGCAACTCTGCCTAGAAGGCCAGCATCCCGGAGTCGCCTCTTCACTGTTGACGTTGAGACTGGTGTTTTGCGGGGGTACTATATAATGGGTCTTTGTACGCCTATGTAGATATTCCATAAAAAAATCTGCTGTTTCCAGCTTCAATAGTCATTTACAACATTAACAATGTCTACACTGTATTTCTGATCAATTTGATGTCATTTTAATGGACAAAAAACAAGGAAAATTCTAAGTGACCCCAAACTTTTGAACGGTAATGTATGTTCTTCTATCTCAGCATGTCTACAGATTCTCCCTTCTTCCCTGTTTTTGTTTGCTTGGAAATGTTGATACTGGAGACTGTTATCAGAAGAAACTGTGTAACCAAGCATTTATAGTGGCTAAGAAATGTATTGGCATTAATTGGAAGGTTGGTTATCCTCCCACAATGTCACAGTGAATGGCAGAAATGTCACGTTATGTGTCACTATATTTGATTTATTACAAGATTAAGGGTATACTGTGCAACTTTCATTAGGTCTGGATGCCTTACATAGAATACTGTATGACAAAAGGAGTTTGTATTGAAAACACGCCCATACTTATTCAGGCAATCCGTAGCTGCTGGGCTGTTGGTTGTCACTCTGGCCTTCGCCTAACACACCTGAAACCAATAATGAATGTTTCACTAAGCTGAGTGGGGTGTGTTGGGTAGGGGCGCTACACGGCCGTGGACCCTTAGGTGCAGGACGGCGCGATCCAGCTCTATTGTGTGCAAGTAAAAAGAGCTCTACAGTACTATTAGGCCTATGATACGAATTGCAGTGCCCTCCGTAATTATTGGGACAGTGACGCATTTTTCCTTCTTTTGGCTCTATAGTCCAAAAACGTACATTTGAAATCAAACAATGACTAGGAAGATAAAGTGGAGACTGACAGCTTTAATTTGAGGGTATCATCCATACCGGGTGAATCGTTTATATATTACAGCAACTGTTTGTACATAGTCCCCCCCTTTTAGGGGAGCAAAAGTATTGGGACAAATTCACTTGTATGTGTATTGAAGTAGTAAAAAGTGAAGTATTTGGTCCCACGTTCCTAGCACGCAATGACTACATCAAGCTTGTGACTCTACAAATGTGTTGGATGCACTTGCTGTTTGTTTCGGTTGTGTTTCAGATTATTTGGTGCGCAATTGAAGCGAATGGTAAATCATGTTTTGTTTCATTTTGGAGTGACTTTTATTGTAAAAACGAATAGATTGTGTTTCTGAACACTTCTACGTTCATGTGGATGCAACCATGATCACGGATAATCCTGAGTGAATCGTGAATAACAGTGAGTGAGACAGTTACAGGCGCATAAATATCCTACCCCCAAGACATGCTAACCTCTCACCATTACTAATAATAGGGGAAGTTAGCATGATATTTGTGCATCTCTAACTTTCTCACTCATCATTATCCACAATTAATTCAGGATTTTCCATAGTCACGGTAGCATCCACATTAACATAGAAGTGTTTAGAAACATATTATATTCTTATTCGCAATACAAGTGACCCCAAGATGACACCTAAAGGGTCATATTAGATTGTCCAGAAATGCAGGAAGTGAGGGAGGACCACCAGGTTGTGTCCCACCCACTAAAACCAAAGTTGTGGCCCTGGCGACAAACGGACGGTAGTCACAGCGTCAGGTCAAGGAGTCAGAAAGTGTGTCCCAAATGTAGAGCATCTTCAGAGAGAGGAGGACCCAATAGAGAACGGGAGAAGTTGTGATTGTAACTTCCCACTGAGCACAAACGTCAGTTCAACGTCTAGTCTTGATTTACATTTGGTTGAGTTTTCAACTAACGTGACTTCAACGTAAAAAATAAAAAAAAGTCACCCTGTCATTGGATTTAGGTTAAAAGTTGGGTGAAAGAAAGATTAAATTCCCTTACGTTGTTAACTTGTTGCAAATCCAATCCATTTTCAACGTTGATTCATTTTTTATTTCTAAAATGATGTGGAAACAACGTTTTTGCCCAGTGCGTTCAGATGTTGGCCTTTTGTCTTGTCTGTCGGCCATTTTCCTGTCATGGATTAGCATCGATGATAGCTACGGTCTCAGTCTACAGTGTCTGTGTGTGTCTCTGTGCCAAGTGGTGGGGTGGGTATTCTAGACCCTAAATGAAGGGGAGGCCTTTATAGAGTGTAGGGCCCATGTAGGGGACAGAGGGACAACATTAATCTTAGAGTTCAAGCGTATAGCTGTCACCCTGCTCCCCAGGGGGGCCCGGAGACCAACACAAAGCCCTCTGAACAAATAGGCCTGTGTTCAGGGAGGGAGGTGAGAAGGAATTATGCATTGAGGAGTGAGTCCCACATCCTCTCCTTTTTGCTCCTTTCTCCTTTTTTCCGTGTTCTCTCTCCATCTTTTCCCTTTTCTCCCCCATCTTTCCTCGCTCCCAATATCTTCTCTTTCCTCTCTTTCCTCTTCCCTCTCCCTGTTCTTTCTCCTTCGTCTCCTCCTTTTCTCCCCTCACCCTTTCTCTCACTCTCCCCTCTTACCTTCTCTCTTCCCTAGTCCCTCTCCTCCTCCCAACGCTCATCTCCCTCTTCCACTCAGACATGATCCCGTTACCTTGGTAATGCGTAGTGTTCACTCATAGAAACAATCCCGAGTGCAATGCAGGGATTACTGCTCCCTTTCAGAAATCAAAATTCCAATTCTCAGTCCGCCTTTCCCAGGTTCTTCTGCTCCCGCCGCATGGCTCACACGGTAATGCAATTAAGATCCATAAGCTTTTCCCAGTAATAAAGGCCTCTGCTGAAAGAAGGATTGTTCCATGCTTCAGCAGGGTTGGGAAAAGGGACAAGCAGTGTGTGTGAGAAGATGGATGGATGGACTGGTGGAAGGAAGAAAGGTAGGGAATGGCAATCGATCCAATCCCGGCTTCCCCCACTCTCTTCATCTCTGTCATTGTCTTTCTTTCTTTCTCTGTCTCGCTCTCTCTGTCTGTCTGTCTCTTGTCTCTCTCCATCTCTCGCTCCCCCCTCTCTTTCCACCACTCTCCCCCTCCCCCCCCCCCCCCTCTCTCTCTCTCTCTTTTTCTCTTACACAGGGCCTTGGACACAAGATAAAGGCCTTGAAATGTGTCCCTCGCACTCACTCACTGACAGTCACATTAACTCACATGCTATTGTGTTGCCATAGTGTCGTCCAGCCTGCGGATGTCAAGTTAAAGTTACAGCCTCCCAAAGTTCACTTATAGTCAGTGTCAAAGCCAGAATCCTGGTGCTGTCAAAGTATATGCCTACTCTCCAAAGCTGCTTCAAACTTGTTCTTGTAAAGCAACTGTGACTTTAAATTGTCTAAAGGTCTAAGCAGTTCTAAGGCTTGCTTGCACTTTGCAGTGAGGACGTTTGACTCGGAGGTACAGCCTACAGTAGGGCAGCTTTTTTTCAGCTTTGGGTTTCTGTACTTGAAGGTGGATGAGAGGGCCGTGAGGCTTGGATAATGAGCCGAACTTGCTCAGTTGGAGAGAGAGCGAGAGAGGCGACACGGACGGTACCCTCTTTACATTTCATCCAGATACTGTTCACACCCAGGCCACATCCAAGTCTTACTGGTTCACCTCCACCGAGACAACGAGACATGGAATTCTAATAAGTTTAGTCTTTTCATATTGTAACTAATAGAGAGGAGTTAGGAGAGGGAGAGAAATAGCCTTGCCAAATGTCACCTCTGTGCCAAAATATTTTATGTGGGCTGAAGTCTATTAAAATGGAAATGGGAAAGGATTTGTTTCCTGTTATTGTAGGCAGACCTAAGTGTTTGTGTATAACTATAACAAGCAATCCTGTTGCATTTGCTGAGTAAGGATTGTCATTTGTAGAAATGAGGAGCAACACAAAGGAGGAAGCAGGCAAATGGACAGTGCCGCAAACCGCTTACTGACGGTTATTTACGTGACCAAACAAACCGTGGCCTCACCTTTTGAGTGTGTATGTGGATGTCTGTGCATATGCGTCGTGCATTACGCTTCAGGAAACCACTCCCGATAACTGTGTCGGTTTACATCAGAAACCGCTCCACCGTGCACAATGTCCATATAAAACCCCTGTCCGTAACAACGAGTTCCAGAATGATACGCACCCTATTTACACTTCACTTAACCACGCGAGAGTTTCTGATTAGAAATGCAATTGGATTTTCCTCTCAGTTCTTAACGGTTGGTTTCGCCTCAGTGCTAACATGTTAGCTATTGTAGCTTCCAGGGGCTGCACGGCCAAGTGTCTAAGCACCCCGATGGGCTGCCATTGAGAATAAAACGTAATTTGTGCAGAAAAAAATGATGCTGATGTAATATCAGCCGTTGCGGCAGTGAGGTTAGTGGTGTATTAGACCAGATACACATGTGAGTCTGAGGATCCACACTGGAGACAGATGTCGTATTGAATCCCCCTCCCTTAGCAGGATAGCCTGCCAAACCAAGGGTAATGTTGTGTGGAAGGCAGGTGCTGTGTGGAATCACTGAGAGAGGTTTAGACACTCCACTATGTTCACCAGTGAAAGTGCCAGAGGGACACACACAGATGCTAGTACATACACACATGAAATATACACACACTCTTGCTCATACAAAACCTCACAAACACACTAGCTCTCACGAACAGACGCACATGCACTCTCTCTCTCTCTCTCTCTCTCTTTCTCTCAATTCATTTTCAATTTCAATTTAAGGGGCTTTATTGGCATGGGAAACATGTTTACATTGCCAAAGCAAGTGAAATAGATAATAAACAACATTTAAATAAAAATGAACAGTGAACATTACACTCACAAAAGTTCCAAAGGAATAGACATTTCAAATGTCATCTCTCTCTCTCTCTCACACACACACAAACACACTCACACAAACGACTGCAGCCATAAGCAGCATTCTCTTCTCCATTGTTTGTCACGCAGAATAGATTCTCTCCAAATACTACTGCTTTTTGCCTCTAAAGAATGCTCAATAATTTACCCCTTCATCCCCCAGTAGTGTGACATAGTGTTACTATGCTCCGTTGTAGGGTTGTGGAATGCGAGCAAGGCCTTTCTCTGAGTGCCTTTAGTTGTACTGAGGGAAATGAACAGTGTCACGCTTGTAAATTATTCCTCCAGCAGGCTAAAGCCAACGCTCCCAGAGCCCCACATCCATGGCCCTTTCCATGGCTTCATCAGGGCCAGTCTTTTCTGATGGGCCACCTTATCCATCACAGCTGAAAGGCAAACGCTGGGCGGTTGAAACAGCGACAGTCACAACAGAGTAGACCAGGAGGCCCGGCTGTGTAGTGTGTAGTACAAGGAGGCAGCGGAACCTAAATTGTTAGGTTAGTGAAATGCGAGAGACGAGGCTGTGTTAGCGGGAGACACAGGAAATAGCGTTATGCTCAACCTACACACAATATTCTAAACCAGGACAGACAGAAGCTTCCTGAGTCTTTTTGTTTTTCACACTCAGTCAGTCTTGATGTCCTCTACTCTCTTCTCTGCCCTGTCCTCTCTCTTTTGTAGTCCCGTCCTCTCCACTTTTCTCTCTTTTGTAGTCCTGTCCTCTCCACTTTTCTCTCTTTTGCAGTCCTGTCCTCTCCACTTTTCTCTCCTTTGCAGTCCTGTCCTGTCATCTACTCTCTCCTTTGCAGTCCTGTCCTCTCCTCTTTTCTCACCTTTGCAGTCCTCTCCTCTCTCCTTTGCACTCTTCTACTCATAACATCCTCTACTCTCTTAACCTGTCATCTATTCCGCACTCCTCTCCTCAGGCATCCTCCGCTCTTCTCTCCATTGCCTCTAAAGGAAGCAATATTCGACCCATGAAATCACACGTGCATAAACCTCCATAACTACACGGACGAGTAAACGTGATAGTAATGTTCACTTTGAACATAAACCCACGCGGGGGTTGTTTCCCTTTGTCTTTGTTCCAACCAAACCCAGACTTCCTGAGGTAAGAGATTGTCAGTCCCTAAACCTTTGTTTACATTTCACACAGACCTCTGTTGTCTCGCTCTCTCCGACTCTTTTCCACTGCTTCAGAGGCCTTCCTTGCATTCTGATTGCAGGCTGTCTGTTTGCAGGCCGACTCTAAAGAATACTAATCAGACAGGCTTCTCTCCATATAAGGAGTCAGGCAGTCAGTCTATTGAGGGAAGTGGAAGGAAACAATTAACAGCATATGATAAATGGGCTGTTTCCTGTTTGGCCTCTCTATCTACTGGGACAAGTCTCTAAAAACAATCCCAAATCGGTCTGGAATACTGTAAAAGGCCTCCTTGGCACATCCAGTGCGTCTTATCTATCTAGTGTGGAAGTAAATGGGGAAATAAAACGAAACCGATTGACATGGCTAATAATTTAGCAGATTATTTTCGAAAATACGGTGAACAGTTTTAGGCAGAATATGAGTCGTCCTGTCAATGAACGGGACGTTTATTCCATTGACCAAATCGTGGCGTCAAAAGCCTGCAGTTTCACATTACCACAGGTATCAACTGATGAAGTGCTCAATGCATTAATAATGTGCTGACCCGAGGACAAGTCAATTGGGCTCGATCTCATTGAAAACAAACTGCTTCGACTAGCAGCACCCTATATTGCAGCTCCAATTAAGCATTTTAAAAAAAAAAAAACTCTTATTGCTCCAATGAAAGTTTCCTAATGAATAGAATCATGCAAAATGAATTCCAATTCCAAAATACAAAAAAAAAACATTTTATGGTATCAAACAGTAGATCAATTAGCTGACTGTCATCATTTAGTAAGATTTTGGAAGCAATAGTTAGTAACCAAGAACACCTTCCTATTATTGATTCTACAAGGTGTCGAAAGCGATCCACAGGGAGGCTGGCACATGTTGACTCCAATGCTTCCCACAGTTGTGTCAAGTTGGCTGGATGTCCTTTTGGGTGGTGGACCATCCTTGATACACATGAGAAACTGTTGAGCATGAAAAACCCAGCAGCGTTGCAGTTCTTGACACAAACAGGTGCGCCTGGCACCTACTTCCATACCCGGTTCAAAGGCACTTACATATTTTGTCTTGCCCGTTCAACCTCTGAATGGCACACATACACAAACCATGTCTCAATTGTCTTAAGGCTTATAAATTATTCTTTAACCTGTCTCATCCCCTTCATCTACACTGATCAGTCAGGGATTTAACAAGTGACATCAATAAGGGATCATAGCTTTCACCTGGATTCCCATTGATTCCCATTGTATTTCCATTGTAAGATAGTAAGATGTCGCCGGAGGGGATGGCTGACGTTTTATGGGCTCTTAACCAACCGTGCTATTTTGTTAGTTTTTTCGCATTGTTTGTAACTTATTTTGTACATAATGTTGCTGCTACCGTCTCCTATGACCAAAAAAGAGCTTCTGGACATCAGAACAGCGATTACTCACCTTGAACTGCACAAAGAATATTTCTTTAATGAGTCGGACGAAAGGGATTTACTCCAGACACCCGAACAGGCCCTCATCCCCGTCATTCGCTGGAGAAAGAGACGGAGGTTTCGCGGAAGGAGATCGGGGTGCCTTGTGAGGATCCGGCGACGAGTGGCTAATCTGCCTTTGCCAACGGTACTATTGGCCAACGTACAATCGCTTGATAATAAAAGGGTGAACTACAAGCACGTATATCCTACCAACGGGACATTAAAAACTGTAGTATCTTATATTTCACCGAGTCGTGGCTGAACGACAACATGAATAACATACAGCTGGCAGGTTATACCCTGTATCGGCAGGATAGAACAGCAGCCTCTGGTAAGACAAGGGGTGACGGTCTATGTATATTTGTAAACAACAGCTGGTGCATGATATCTAAGGAAGTCTTGAGGTTTTGCCCACCTGAGAAGTGTACTCTATAGCTTATCATGAGATACTCTATCTATCTCGAGAGTTTTCATCTATATTCTTCATAGCTGTCTATTTACCACCACAAACCGATGTTGGCACTAAGACCACATTCAATGAGCTGTATATGGCCATAAGCAAACAGGAAAATGCTCATCCAGACGCGACGCTCCTGGTGGCCGGGGACTTTAATGAAGGGAAACGTATTACAGACTACAAAGGGAAGCACATCCAAGCGCTGCCCAGTGACACGAGCCTACCAGACAAGCTAAATTACTTCTAAGCTCGCTTCGAGGCAAGTAACACTGAAACATGCATGAGAGCATCAGCTGTTCCGGATGACCGTGTGATTACGCTCTCCGCAGCCGATGTGAGTAAGACCTTTAAACAGGTCAACATTCACAAGGCCGCAGAGCCAGACGGAATACAAGGACGTGTACTCCGAGCATGCACTGACCATCTGGCAAGTGTCTTCACTGGCATTTTCAACCTCTCCCTGTCTGTAATACCAACATCTTTCAAGCAGTCCACCATAGTCCCTGTGCCCAAGAACACTAAGGTAACCTGCCTAAATGACTACCGACCCGTAGCACTCATGTCTGTAGCCATGAAGTGCTTTGAAAGGCTAGTCATGGCTCACATCAACACCATTATCCCAGAAATCTTAGACCCACTCCAATTTGCGTACCGCCCCAACAGATCCACAGAGGATGCAATCTCTATTGCACTCCACACTGCCCTTTCACACCGGGACAAAAGGAACACCTATGTGAGAATGCTATTCGTTGACTACAGTTCAGCGTTCAACACCATAGTGCCCTCAAAGCTCATCACGAAGCTAAGGACCCTGGGACTAAACACATCCCTCTGCAACTGGATCCTGGACTTCCTGACGGGCCGCCCCCAGGTTGTAAGGGTAGGTAACAACACATCCGCCACGCTGATCCTCAACACGGGGGCCCCTCAGGGGTGCGTGTTCAGTCCCCTCTTGTACTCCCTGTTCACTTAGGACTGCACGGCCAGGCATGACTCCATCACCATCATTAAGTTTGCCGATGACACAACAGTGGTAGGCCTGGTCACCGACAACGACGAGTTAGTCTATAAGGAGGATGTCAGAGGACTGACCGTGTGGTGCAAGGACAACAACCTCTCCCTCAATGTGATCACGACAAAGGAGATGATTGTGGACTACAGGAAAATGAGGACCGATCACGCCCCCATTGTCAACGTTAGGGCTGTAGTGGCGCAGGTTGAGAGCTTCAAGTTCCTTGGCGTCCACATCACCAACAAACATGGTCCAAGCACACCAAGACAGTCATGAAGAGGGCACGACAAAACCTATTCCCCCTCAGGAGATTGAAAAGATTTGGCATGAGTCTTTAGATCCTCAAAAGGTTCTACAGCTGCAACATCGAGAGCATCCTGACGGGTTACATCACTGCCTGGTATGGCAACTGCTCGGCCTCTGACCGCAATGCACTACAGAGGGAAGTGCGTACGGCCCAGTACATCACTGGGGCCAAGCTTCCTGCCATCCAGGACCTCTATACCAGGCGGTGTCATAGGAAGGCCCTTAAAATTGTCAAAGACTCCAGCCACCCTAGAAATAGACTGTTCTCTCTGCTACCGCACGGCAAGGGGTACCGGAGTGCCAAGTCTAGGTCCAAGAGGCTTCTAAACAGCTTCTACCCCCAAGCCATAAGAATCCTGAACATCTAATCAAATGGATACCCAGACTATTTGCATTTCCCCCCCTCTTTTACACTGCTGCTACTCTCTGTTATTATCTTTGCATAGTCACTTTAATAACTCTACCTACATGTATATATTACCTCAATTACCTCGACTAACTGGTGCCCCCGCACATTGACTCACTACCGGTACCCCCTGTATATAGCCTCGCTATTGTTATTTTGCTGCTGCTCTTGAATTATTTGTTACTTTTATTTATTTTTTAATGGTATTTTTCTTAAAACTGCATTGTTGGTTAAGGGCTTGTAAGTAAGCATTTCACTGTAAGGTCTACACCTGTTGTATTTGGCACACGTGACAAATAAAATTTGTTTTGAACAATTTGATTTTATTCACTTGGTCAGTCTATGTTATGGAAAGAGCATGTGTTTTGTATACTCAGTGTATATGGGAGTATATAGAACAAAATACAATTATCACAGCCTACCTTAAGGATCACTCGACTGCAACAACTCCGGTTGATTGAACATATCAATGGCTCAAGTCACTTGACCAAGGTAAACTTGTGGGTGTGCTGCTTCTTGATTTTAGTGCTGCTTTTTGTTTGTGATATACTGTTGATGAAATTGTGTCACTATGGATTTGATAACACATTAAGATGGTTACAGTCCTATCTTATCAACAAAAAAAAAGTTTACATTAATAAATGGTTCCTATTCTGAACCTCATTCTGTACACTGTGGTGTCCCACAAGGCAGCTGCTTAGGATCTCTTATATCTTGCTGTATACAAATTATCTCCCTCTGGTGCTCTGCAATTCTATGGCAGCCATGTTTGCAGATGATATCACTGGCTATGTAATAGGCATCTCTGTAGTGCACCTGAAAGAGGCTCTTGTAGCTGACATGATAAGTATTTCAAAATGGATAACCCAAAACAATTTAGTGCTAAATACAAAGAAATCCAAGGTAATGCTCCTACAAAGAGAAGGAAGAAACTACCCTCCTTACAGCTGGCAGTTGTTGGGACACCCACAGAAGAGGTTTCAAAGACTTAGCTGTTAGGTGTGCTGCTAGATAACAGTCTCTCTTGGTCATCACACATTTCACAGCTCTGTACAAAATCCTCGGCACCTCCTGTATGCTCAGAAGGATTGCTAAATATATGCCAGAGCAAATTATAAAAGAGATCTCCCAAACACTCATTCATAGTGTAATTAACTACTGCTCTGTAGAGTAATGCAATTGTTGGTGACCTAAAGAGACTGCAGAAATAAGGCAGCCAGAATGGTTCTACAATATGGTTACGAGAGGTCCTCCATAGAATTATATAATTCACTCAAATAGTGACTGTCAAGGACATGATATAAAATAGTATACTAATTATTTTTCATAAAATGCACCACTCTGAAAGACCAACCACTATATATGATAAACTGTATATGTCAAAGACAAACACTCTCAAAACACAAGGCCAACTGTAGACCATTAAAACCCAAATTAGAGCTTGGCATAATAGCTTTTAGTTTCTGGGCAGTGAAGTCCTAGAACTCTTTGCCAGAAAGTTACAAAAACTTGCCAAATAACTGTTTTAAAGAGATACATTCATAAAATGTCTTCAACAACAACAGTGGTCCCATGGTGTTTATCCTTGCGTACTGTTGTTTGTACAGATGAACGTGGTACCTTCAGGCGTTTGGAAATTGCTCCCAAGGACGAACCAGACTTGTGGAGGTCGACAATTTTATTTCTGAGGTTTTTGCTGATTTCTTTTGATTTTTCCATGATGTCAAGCAAAGAGGCACTGAGTTTGAAGGTAGGCCTTGAAATACATCCACAGGTACACCTCCAGTTGACTCAAATGATGTCAATTAGCTTATCAGAAGCTTCTAAAGCCATGACATCATTTTCTGGAATTTTCCAAGCTGTTTAAAGGCACAGTCAACTTAGTGAATGTAAACTTCTGACCCACTGGAATTGTGATACAGTGAATAATAAGTGAAATAATCTGTCTGTAAACAATTGTTGGAAAAATGACTTGTGTCATGCACAAAGTAGATGTCCTAACCGACTTGCCAAAACTATAGTTTGTTAACAAGAAATGTGTGGAGTGGTTGAAAAACGAGTTTTAATGACTCCAACCTAAGTGTATGTAAACTTCCGACTTCAACTGTACATACTGTATGCGCCTACAGTAGAAACGACGTCACGATATACAGAAAATAAGGAACTTACTTTGATAGGAACGCACACATGTCCAAAGTTATTATGTGTAAGGAAAACAACAAGGAAGGCAAAGCGAGAGCCAGCAAGAAAATGTTCCAATTCTTGCAAGACTGCGCAAATATATGCAAACATGAGTGAAGTGCGGTGGGCTCTCCTCGAAGAGAGAAGTTTATCCGGCTCAGTAAAGCCTCAAAAATAAATTGTCCGCAACACAGAATTAATGAGGAGGCGGAACACACCTCAATTCAAACTGTTGTTAGAAAATAAAACTTGTTCGAAAATCATTTGAAATTGACAAGTTGAAACATAGATAGAAACATAGATAGCCTATAGATAGTTAGCCAGCAGCGCGTGTTAACTGTCCTGTTGAGTAATTATCACATTTTAGAACAATGAGTGCATTCTGACATCACGTGCATAAAACAACTCACCCTGGGGCGACCATTAGAGATATTTGGAACTCCCGTGTAAAAAGGATAAGACCCATTTTTCCATTTGAAAAAGTGCCCATCACACAATGTGTTTGATTTCAAAATTTCACCTTTAATACATTTTTTTCAAGATCATTTTGGCATTTTTCTGTTTGAATAAAATACAGAATTTGAAAAACAAAAGTAATTGTGGCAATTCAAATCTTGCAGTAAAATACTTTAACCTCAATAGAAGACAGTTTAAATGTAAAAAAAAAAAGGATTAATGTTCTCTTACTTAAAAAGTAGCCCTGATTATATAGGCCTAGGTCTAGAGGATATCCCAAAAATTACACTGAATGGTAAATCAATTATAAACACAATACCACAACAACTTTTTCCAATCTGGGAGGTAAACTCAGTAACATATTCAATAGTTTCACTGTGTATTTCAGATGGAATCAAGTCGTTAGAACGTACCAGAGGTCACCAAAATAGAGCTTGTTTGACAAAAAAATCTTAACGTGCCAGAGCCCCCACCCAGGGGATCCTGGCTGGCTACTTTTTCTATTTGGCTGGCTACTCCATGTGCTTGTGGACAACATGGAACTGAAAAGGGTTCTACCTGTACCAAAAAGAGTTCTTCAAATAGTTATCCTATGGGGACAGTATAGGAACCCTTTTAGGTTCTAGATGCACTTTATTTTTGTTCTGTGAGTGTACCATAGCATTAGTCTGTGTGGAAACAGCTTTCATTTGATTAAACATTACTGGACCACACTGGCAGAATGAACTCTCTCCCCTCTGAAAGTAACAATGGTCTGATCCCCCCCAGTTATTACTCCAGAGGGTTTAACGCCCAGTCTAATAAACTCTAAGGGCTGATCTGAGAACCTGGTCTGCTGATTCAGTCTGAGAGGGAATTATGGTAATAGGAAGCTCAGATCAGTTAGACAGTGGGGAGGCCTGGGGTCCAACAGGTGTAGTAGTCTGGGCTCTGCTCTGAGACAACTGAACTGAAGCATGACAGAGACTGAGACACACATGGATCGGCACAAAACACCACCAGGCTAAATGGAGGCCTTTTTTTTGTGCTTTTCTTTTTCTCACAAATGTGTGTCTTTATAGGCATGAGAGAGAGAGAGACTGACTTCCGTGTGATGTGTTTAAAGCTGGGGTTGTTATCTGTAGGAGACAGGGAGTTCATCTAAGCGCCTGTTAGCTGGCTGGTTGGCTGAAAAAGGGGGGTGGGGGGGTTAAAATATTAAAGCAGCTCACCTGCAGGCGCCAGTGGCATTGATACCCCCCCCCCCCCCCTCTTGTCCGGAGGCCTTTGATGTCTGCAGAACTCAATTTGGCTTAGGCTCACACCAAGTCCCCCATGGACCCTGAATCCTTAATCAAAAGGTAGATGGTAGAGAGACATGTGTTTGTGTGTGTGGCAGGACTATACTGTGTATCAGTGCACTGCTTTGTGTTAGTGAGAGAAGTAGAGAGAGAGAGAGAGATGTTACGAAGGGACAAGTGGAGCTCTCAGTATTTACATTTTGTTCACTGGAAACAGAGTGTGAAACTTTGATGAGTGATTTGCATCTCCGGATGCGTATGAAGAGGTGGCCTTTGTTCCTGTCTCCAAAAGCTGGGACACTGCAACTCCTCCCCTCCTCCTGGACCACTCTCTCCGCCGGGGCCAATCCAACACCCCCATCCTGTCATGTCACAGTGAGCACCTGCTGATACCCCTTTCATGCAACCCTCTCCTCTGAAAAACTACAGGGGCAAACATCCCCCCTTGTGGTGCCCCCCATACACTACTCTGTATGAAATGGCCATGGGGCCGTGGTATCCCAGGCTGATGTTAACCTGCCTGTCACTATCAGAGGAACAAGGAAACAATAAGTTAGGGAGAAGGGGGGGGGGGGGGTGTGACACTGGGACAACAGAGAGCGAGATGGGAGAGGAGAAAAGAGAAAGAGAGGGAATTTTGTTAGTGAGGGAGGGGGTTGAAGAGCCAAACTTTTCTGGGGGGGGGGGGTGTATTTGTATTCTAATGGCAGAGGTAGTCGTGGATACGCCTAGGTGACTGGGAAACATGCGAGCGGAGGAAGTTGGTGAGCTGTTATTCCTCAGATACCCACGCTGATTAAAAAGAGACAGGCTCACATCCCAAATGGCACCCTATTCCCAATATAGTGCACTACTTTTTACAAGGGCTAGACTTGGACGATATGCTATTTATACTGTATACAAGGGTATTTCGAAATACCAACGGAATGATTTTCAATACCAGCCCCCCCCCCCCCCAAAAAAAATAGAAGTCTAAGATGTGTCAAATCAAATATATCCAGCTCTAGCCATGCATTTGGTTTGCTAACTTGCTAGCTAAGTGGCTAGAGGTCAAGACCAAGCTTTTTGGTTACAGCAGAGACATTCAATCCCCTCCTGGATCAAGATCCCTGTTCCCTAAATTGTTTTGTGCGTAAAACATTTATGAATATTTCTTTTTCTTTTTAAATAGCGCCTCTTGTGTGCACATTCGGTGATACCGTATATCCCGTTATGGTACAGAAACGCTATAACGGTAACGAACATCAGGATATCGCCCAACCCTAAACTAGGACCCATAGGTCTCTGGTCAAACGTGATGCACTATAAAGGGAATAGGGTAACCATTTGAGACACAGACCCACACAATTCTGCCAGGGAGGGAGAGAGGTAACTATGGGTCACTCACTCCCTCAGACAAGAACACAGTTCGGTTCGCTCGTAACCGCATAGACGTTATGGGATGACGTAAAGTAACGCTGTGACCAACTGTCCATATGGCTAGAGAAGGCTCCTTAATCTAGTGGTGGTTAATAAGGAAACGCAGAAAAGAGACAGAGAAAATGTGTTGAGGCAGAAGAGAACCTCTTGTATAACGGTTAAAAAATGTATTTAACCACATTCTGGCAGCAGACACGGAACTCACAGTGAGGCAGCCGATTACCAGCTGACATTCAAAACGACAACTTTGAGCTTTCGAATGAAAATCAAATACAAACGATGTTTTGATGACATCGGATCATGTCGGGCCGATCGCCTCATTTGGCAGGGCTTTCAGAGAGCTCGTAGAACGATGATTCATAAGCAGCGGCAGCAAAAGCCCTTATCAAACTTTTGTCTTCTCTCCCTAATGTCCCAAATTGTACAGCTTTGCAGGCCAATAAAACAGCTTAGTCATTGTGTACATTCTTCCCCCAGTCAATGATGATCTACATAGAGGCCTGAGAGGGATTAGCAGGGGAACATGATTGCTTTGACAGCAGCAGGCTAAACTAAAGCTCTCTGAACTGAGCCCAGAGCACAGAGCACAGCGGGCAGTGAACAGGCAGTGGTATGACTGACTCGCTGTGTGGTGCTTGCTATGCCATAGAACCCTGTGTTAAACTAGGCCCTTGGACAAGATAGAATGAGAACCAACCAAGCCATAGCCTGCATGAAGTTTTACTAACGGACTCTGCTGCTGGTTCCTGTTCTGCTCTGTTCTGCTCTGTTCTGCTCTGCCATAGAGACCTGTTTTAAACCAGGCCCTTTGACTAGAGCAGTGGTCACCAACCTTTTGGTGAGTCAAGATCACTTTCTGAGTCAAAATGCATGCCGAGATCTACCGCTCTGATTTGTTTATTAACATGACCCAAAAAACGTAAGCCTATGCAACATTAACCAGTTAAAAACAGTACTGTAGCAATGAGGTTTGTGCAGTAAGCTCTAGGCCCAATACAATAT